>NW_027206167.1:0-670000 GCF_024711535.1 Dipodomys merriami
AGTGCCTGGTCCTTAGTGCTTAATAGCCTTGTGAGGAGATGAACCTGCTCTGCTCATGTAATCTCAGAATTCAGTTAGGAAAGCTCATCAAGCTGTGGTCTTGTGGTTAATAGTAATTTCTTCTAATTATTTTTTTCCTCCTTGTGTATCTAAGTCCACATAAAGGTGAGATCAGTGGCTGACACCTATCCGTTGTGATGGCAAAGTTGGCTGTGACATCATAGAAGTTTATTGTGAAGCTGTAGGAAGACCTATCCACCAAAGCACCCAAACTGGCAGGCTTCCCAGTCCAGGAATACATTTAACAGCTCTATAATCAAACTTTCATTCACTCTGCTGGATTGAGACTTAGCATTTCCCTTTCCTATTTAAAATAAAGAAAAATTCAAGACATGTCTTTTCTGATATGTCATTGAATTATTGAATTGTGTCTCCAAACAAAAAAATAAGAATGCCATTAGTGGAATGTAAATATAAGGCAAGGAAAAAACAAGCATAAAAGTTCCTAGGGAAAAGATCAAAAGTGGCAGCTGTACAAAATTTGGTTCTTAAAACAAGGATGGTCTTCTCACACCAGTAATCCTAGTATAATATAAGCTAATGAAAGTTTTCATTTTGTGCCAGTCCAGGGGATGTAACTTGCAGCCAAAGCTCTGAGTTCTTTTGCTCAAGGCAAACAATTTACTACCTGATTCATACCTCCACTTCTACTATATTTAGTAGTGTAATGGAAATAAGAATTTCCCAGACTTTTCTGCCTGTGCTGGCTTCAAACTGTGATCCTTGATGTCAGTCTCCTGAGTCAGATTACAGGTATGAGCCACCAGTACTAAGATAAAGTTATTTTTGTGAGATATAAAAATTTACTTATATGAGATATATAAAGGAACATAAACAAATGAAACATTAGAACAACAGAACTAAACAAGTTATAAAAAGGACATAAAAAGGTGAACACCAAGGCCCCAAGTTCAAGCCTCAGTACCAGCACAAAAGATATGAAGAAGTGTAAAAGAAGAGAAGGAATAGCCAGTGACAGAGTTTTAAATTAATCAATCACTGGTGGCTTACACATGTTGTATTATCTACATAGGAGGCTCAAGTCTGAAAATACCTTTTAAAGGCAAGCCCAAGAAGGAAAGTCCATTGGCCATTTTTCTGTGTGTGCCAGTCATGGGGATTGAATTTGTTTTACTTTACTCAAGGCTGGAGTTCTATCAATCTCAGCTTATTGGTGGAATCACTATCAGCTAATTGGAGGTAAAGAGTCTCATGGAATTTTCTGTGCAGGCTGGCTTCAAACTGTGATCCTCAGATTTCAGCTTCCTGATACATTCTGTGCTTTGCATGAGACTCTTATCTCCAATGAACCACCAAAAAGTAGAGAAAAAAACCTGGAGGATGAGCTGTGGCTCTAATGGCAGAAATGAGACAATGATTTCTGGGACAGCACCCACACACTGAGATCAAGCACCAGAACCAGCACACACAAGAATAAAATAAATAAATGAAAACAAAGGTATAAGAAGAAAAGGGAGAGCCAATTTCACAGTTGAAAATGAACAAAACTGAGGTAGCTTACACTTGTTATTGTACTTACACAAGCATCTCACATCTGAGGATCAGTGTTCAAGGACAACCAAGGCAGGGGAGTCCATGGACTCAACTCTATTTAGCCAACTAGTTTTATTTAAAAAGTTCCAAATTGTGCTGTGGCTTACACATTAGAGGGATAGTATTAAAATGTACTTGGATGGGGCTGGGAAGGTGACTGAGTGGGAGAGTGCTTGCCTTGCATGCACAAGGCCTGGGTTCAATTCCTCAGCACCACATAAGCAGGAAAAGCCGGAAGTGGCACTGTAGCAGATGTGGTACTGCTTTAGCCTCAAGCTGAAGAGCTGAAGGAAAGTTCCCAGGCCCAGAGTTCAGGCCCCACAACTGGCAATAAATAAATAAATATAAAAATAAGGATACAGGTGAACCCATTGCAACAATGAGATGAATAAGACATTATGTTGAAAAAAAAATTACCACTTTGGTGCAGGGTGTCAGGGGGACGGCGGAGGGGTGGAGAGATGGAAAGGGATGGCAAGAGCAAACAAAGGAGGCAAAAATGCTTGATAAGAATATACTCATTACCTTGCTCATGTAATTAATTGTAAGCTGTCTGTACCGTATTTTCAAAATAAAAAGAAGAAAATAAAATAAGATAGATGAGAAAAAAATTACTGGGGCAATACCTAGGCTCTGGTTCATAGCCTCAAGCTGAGCATACCTATGGAAATAAAAAATAGAAATTAAAAATGTATTGGAAAAATCCAATTAAATTTTCAAAATGAGCCATGAGATTTTGTTTCATGTGTGTAATCCTACATTCTAAGATAGATGAAATTTGAGTTATGGTGTTTGGGTTATGGTGTGTCATCATCAAGTCACCAGCAAAAAAAAAATAAGAAAACAGAAGTGGAGCTGTGATTGGAGTTGTAAAGCACCAGCCTTGAGTGAGACAGCTATGAAACAGTGCCCTGGCTCAGAGATCCAGCCTCAGGATCACAAAAAATGGTAATAAGCAGAGAACCTGGGGCTGGTGACTCACGCCTGTAATTCTAGAACCTCAGGAGGCTGAAATATAGGGATCCAGTGCAAAGGCTAACCCCAGCAGGAAAGTCCAGAAGACAGTTGTTTGTGGGCCATCCTGGTGCTAGAACTATACTACGCCCAGGTTTTTGGCACTTAATTGGAGGTAAGGCTCTTAGACTTTCCATCTCAGGATGGCTTTGAACCATGATGATCAGACTTCAGCCTTCTAAAACAGGACAGTCCTTGCATGAGTTCTAGCTCCAGCACCAGCACACACAAAACAATGAAATGAATAAACGTAAAGAAGGATAGAAGAAGAGAAGAACCAATAACCGAGGCTTAAATTAGCCAATCAACCAATCATTGGTGGCTCATAACTGTAATTCTAGTTACTCAGGAAGCTAAAATCTGAGGATAATATTTAAAGGCCCAACAAAGTAGGAAAGTTCATAAGACATGTGTGTGTGTGTGTGTGTGTGTGTGTGTGTGTGTGTGTGTGTGAGTCCTGTTGCTTGAACTTGTACTGTTTTTTTTTTTTTTTCCAAGGCTCTACTAATCTCAGCTTTTTAGTGGTTATAATTGGAGATATCATGGACTTTCCTGCCCAGACTGGTATAAACTTTGCTCCTGTTTGTAGCCTCATGAATCTGGTCTGGCTCTACATGATACTCATTTCTAATGCAAAACCAAAACAGAAAAATAAAAACCTAGAATTTACTTGTAGTTCAACTGGCAGAACTTGGAAAAAGCACCCAGACCCTGAGTTCTAGCTGTAGGACAAGCACAGAAGAAATAAAAGAAAAGGAAGATAGAAGTACAAAAAAGAGTCAGTAACAGTGGTTGAAATGAATCTAAAATTGTTTGCTCACACATGTTATAAGAGGTACTCAGGAGCATGAAATCTAAGGATCACGCTTCATGACCAGCCCACGTAGGAGAGTCCATGAGACTCATATATCTAATTTGTATCAAAAATAAGCTACAATTTGTACTTTGGCTCGTGCAGTTGAGTGGTAGTTTAAAACAGAAAGCTTGGAACAGCATCTACGCCCTAAGTTGAAATCCTAGACACACATTTCAAAAAAAACAAAAAAGCACAAACTAAAAATGATGGGTAAAGAGAAATGTAAAGTTTCAAAATGAGCATGCATTTTGGTTCATATGTTTATTCCTAGATGTTCAAGGTTAAAAGAAAGACTGGCCAAAAATGTACATGAAACTCATTCCCAACTACCCAGTGTAGATATGATTGTAGTTGTAAAGCATTGTATTTGGTGAAAAAGCTAAAAAAAAAAAAAACCTGTTTGTCGTCCCAGAGATCAAATTCTAGCGCTAAAAAAATTGTAGGAGAAGAAAGGCCAACTGTAAATTTAAACATAAGCCTGGTGCTTGGTGATAATGGCTGTACTCCTTCTCAGGAGGCAGAAATCTGAAGATCAAGTTTCAAGGTCAGCCAAGAAGCAAAGTCCAGGCAACTTTGTGTATATGTGTGTATATTTGTGTGTGTGTGTGTGTGTGTGTGTTTGTGTGTGTGTTTGTATGTGTGATGTGTGTGTTTCTGTACAATCCTTTGCCTAGTGCCCTAGCATTCCCAGATTTTGGGTGGTGACTTGGAAATAAAAGTGTCATGGACTTTCCTGCCCATGCTGGCTTTGAAACATGGGCCTCAGATTTTAGCCACCTGATTTAGCTGGAAGTTGAGCTATGGCTTAATTTGCAGAACTGGGCAAATTTTTTCTGGGACAGCACCTAGATCCTGAATTCAAGCACCAGCACATGCACAGAAGAAAAAAGAAGAGTAGAAGTAACCAAGGAAGAGCGAGTGACAAAGGCTTAAATAAGTCAAGCATTGGTGGTTCATACATGTTCTATTAGCTATTCAAGAGGCTGAAATCTGAGGATGATGGTTCAGGCCAGCCCAGGTAGGAGAGTCCATGAAACTATTGTCTGTAATTAATCACCTCCCAAAAAAGGGCCAAAAATTGTGGTGTGTCTCATGTAATAGAGGATAGCATTGAATAAAAACTTATGGGACAGAATAAGAGCCCAATTTGTAGACCAGGAACAGCACACACATGCAAAAAAAAGAATAAAGTAAAGCAGGTAGAGGCAAGCAAATATTAAAATTTTTAAATGCCACCAAGTTTGCCGGTCCTGTGTATATTCCTAACTACACAAGAGGATGACATCTGAGGATTGTGGTATCAAGTCAGCCTGGGCATGAACGTGATTGAGATGCTTATCCCAGCTACCTAGCACAAAGCCCTGAGCTGGACCCACGGTGGTAAAGCAGCAGCCTTTAGTTAAAAAGCTCAGAAACAGTCTTCAGAGCCAGAGGTCAACCTGCAGGACCACTAAAATTTACAAATAAAACACAATAAATAAAAAGGAGAGTGGAAGAAGAGAGACTGAAATCTGAGGATCACAGTTCAAAGCTAACACAAGTAAGAAAATCCATAAGATTTTCTCTGTGTGTGTGCATCTGTGTGCCATCCTGTGGCTTGTATGTGCCATCCTTGAACATGTGCTGGTTTGGTCAAGGCTAGAGCTCGACCACTCCCAGCTTTTCAGTGGTTAATTGGAGGTCATAGTCTCATGGACTTTCCTTCAAAGGCTGGCTTGATTCATGATAGGCTTTGACTCAGACTTTTATGTCCAATTAATTGTCAAAAAGAAAAGAAAAAAACCTTGGAATTGAGTTATGGCTCAAGTGGCAGAATTGGGCAATCACTTTCTGGGATAGCAACCAGGTCGTGAAATCAAGCCCCAGGACAATCACAGAATAATTAAACAATAGGAGGTTAGAAGTGCAGAAGCAAGATCGAATGACAGAGGTTTAAATAAATCAAGCATTGGTAGCTCACTGATGTTCTATCAGCTACTCAGGAGGATGAAATCTTAGGACCACAGTTGAAGACCAGCCCAGGTAGAAGAATCCATGATACTCTTATGTCTCATTTGCCACCAAAAATATGCCACAAGCTGTGCTCTGGCACATGTGGTAGAGTGCTAGTCTTAAACAGAAAGCTCAGGGACAGCACACATGCCCTGGTGCTGAAGCCCTAGCACAGACACCTACAAAAAGAAAGAAAAAAGAGCACAAATTATAAAAGATGGGAGAAAGTGAAAATTATAATTTCAAAATGAGCCACGGTTGTTGGTTTATTTGTGTATTCCTAGCTACTCAGAAAGTTGAAATATGAGGATCACAGCTCAAAGCCAGCCTGGGGAGGAACATGCTGAAATTCTTTTCTCCAACTACACAGCAAAAGCTGGAAATGAAGGTGTGATAGTAGTTGTAAAGTACTGAAATTCCATGAAAAACCTGGGAAACAGTACCCAGGTACATAATTCAGCCCAAAGTCGACCAAAAACAAAACTGAAAGAAGAGCAGAAATAACCATTTGAGATTTAAATACAAGCTTGGGTCTGATGGTTCCTGCTTATCATTTTAGCTATTCAAGAGGCTGAAATCTGAAGATACCATTTAAAGGCCAGCCCAATAAGGAAAGTCCATGGGGCTTTTTTTCTTTGTGTGCCAACCTGTGGCTTGAATTCATGTAGGAGCTCTACTACTCCCAGCATCTTGGTAGTTGATGAAAAGAGTCTCATGGACTTTCCTGCCCAGGATGGCTTCAACTTCGATCCTCAGGTTTCAGCCTTCTATGTCTTTCTGGGCTTTACATGAGATTCTTATCTCCAATTAACCACCAAAAGGAAGAAAAATATAACCTTGTGATTGAGCTCTAATGGCAGAAATGAGAAAATAATTTTTGGGACAGCACCCAGACCTTGATATTAACTTTAGGACCCACACACACAAAGAATAAAATAAATAAATGTAGAGAATATAGGAGAAGAAAGATCCAATTTCAGAGTTTAAAATGAGCTAAGTATAGGTGGCAAACACCTGTGATGGTATCAACTTGGGAGGCTCAAATCTGGAGATCACATTTGAAAGCCAGCCCAGGTAGGAGAATTCCTGGACTCAAATCTAAGTAACTACTTAAAACAAAACAAAAAAAAACAAAATAGCAACAAGTTGTGTTGTAGCTCATGTCTTGGTGTGCTAGTCTTCAATAAAAACCTCTGGGGCTGCACCTGGGCTGATTTGTAGACCCAGGACCAGCATACATAGAAACAAAAATACAAATAAAAAGTTGTAAGAATTGCTGGGAATGTGGCTTAGTGATACAGTGCTTGCCTAGCATGCTTAAATACCTGGGTTTGTTTCCTCAGTACCTCATAAATAGAAAAGGCTGGAAGTGGCACTGTGGCTCGAGTAGTACAATTCTCACCTGGAGTAACAGAAGTTCAGGGACAGTGCCCAAGGCCTGGGCTAGGACTAGGAAAAGAAAAACGGTGTGAGAAAATCCAATTAAAATTTCAAAATGAGCCATGCATGAGTTTTTGCTCAATATGTGTAATCTTAGTGACTCACAAGCTGAAATCTGAAGGTGGTTGTTCACAGACAGCCTGGACAGGGAAGTGCCTAAGTCTCCAAATAACCAGCAAAAAACACCAGAAATGAAGCTGTGGTTGTAGTTATAAAGCACCAGCCTTGAGAAAAACCTGTGAAACAGTGCCCTGGATCACAGATCAAGCCTCAGGATCACAATAAAAAAATAACTGGTTCAAAGTAGAGAACTTAAGACTGTCGGCTCATGTCTGTAATTCTAGAAATGCAAGTCGCTAAAATTTAAGATCCTGTGCAAAGGCAAACCTAATCAAGAAATTTGTGTGTGGCGCCACACTGGGGATAGGTTTTTGTTGGTTGATTGGAAATAAGAGTTTCATGGATTTTCCTGCGCAAGCCGCTTTCAAACCATGATGGCCAGATTTCAGCCTCCTGAATCAGGCCAGGCCTTGCATGAGTTCGAGCTCCAAGACCAATAAAAACAAAAATAATGAAATAAATGAAAAGAAGGATAGAAGAAGAGAAGAAAGACCAAGTAACAGAGGTGTCAATCAGCCAATCATTGGTGGCTCATATCTTTCATTGTACATACTCAGGCTGAAATTTAAGGATACTGTTTAAATCTCAGCTCAGGTATAGGTGTTCATAAGATGTGGTGTGTGTGTGTGTGTGTGTGTGTGTGTGTGTGTGTGTGTGTGTGTGTGTGTGTGTGTGTGTGTGTGTGTGTGTGCCAGTCCTGGTGCTTGAGCTTGTACTATTTTGCTCAATGATAGACTATTCTCAGATTGTAGTGGTTAATTGAAGAAAAGAGTATCATGGACTCTCCTCAATTTTCAGCCTCCTGAATCTGGCCTAGCTCTACATGATTCTCTTCTCTCCATTTAACCTCCCCCCAAAAGCAAAATGTTATGGTTGGTCCCATGTATGTCGTGAGACAGCATCTGAGCTTCAATTTCTACTCCCAGGACAAGCAAAAATGAAAAAAGAATAAGAAAAGAAGGTGTAAGCAAGCACAAATTAAAGATTTAAAATGACCCACATGTTGCTGGTCATGTGTGTAATCCTCACTACACAAGAGGCTGACAACTGAGGATTGCAGTGTCAAGTCAGCCTGGGAAAGAATGTGCTTGAGATTCTTATCTCCACCTACACAGCACAAAGCCTTGAGCTGTTGCAGAGGTGGTAAAGCACCACCCTTGAGTGTAAAACATAAGATATATGCCCCAGAATCAGAGGTCAAACCACAGGACCAATAAAATTTTCAGAAAGATGATGAAGAGATATTGAAATCTGAGAATCATGGTTCAAAGTTAGCCCATGCAAGAAAGTTCATGAGGCTTTCTTTGTTTTCGCATCTGTGTACCATCCTGAGGCTTGAACTTATTCTGTTTTGTTCGAGGATAGAGCTCTACCACTCTCAGCTTTTCAGTAATTGATTGGAGCTAAGAGTCTCATGGGCTTTTCTGCCTTAGTTCGTTTGAACAATGATCCTCAGATTTTAGCCAAATAATTCGTGGTGGGCTTTGCATAAGACTCATCTATTAACTATCAAGAATTGAAAGAAAACCTGGAATTGAGCTGTGACCCGAATGCAAACTGGAAAAGCACTTTCTAGGACAGCACCCAGAGCTTTAGTTCCAGCACTAATACAAAACAAGTATAGCCACAAGCTACATTTTGGCTCATGTGGTAAGCCACTAGTCTTGAAGAGAAAGCTCTGGCATTGTATCCAGGCCCTGATTTGTAGCCCCAGGGCTAGGACATATACAAAAATAAAAAGCAAGAAAAAATTTAAAAAGACAAAAGGGGGAAAACATATTAATGTTTTCAAATACCAATGGGTTTGTGGTTCATGTGTATAATTGGAGCACCTCAGAAAGCTGAAATTTGAGGATCATGGTTTGAAGCCAGTCTACCCAGAAAAGTATATTAGAAGTTTACGTCCAATAAGCAAAACTAAGCTAGAAGTGGAGCTGTGGTTGAAGTTGCATAACATCATCCTTGGGTCAAAAAGCTAAGAAACAGAAGGGCACTGGTGGCTCTTGCCTGTAATCTTAGCTACTCAGGAAGCTGAGATATGAAGATCATAGTTCAAAGTCAACCGGGGTAGGAAAGTTCATGAGATTATTATCTCCAATAATCCACCAGAAAACTGGAATTGGTTCTGTGGCTCAAGTGGTAGAGTGCTTGCTTTGAGCTGAAGAGCACAGGGACAGCACCCAAAGACCAGAGCTTAAGCCCCAGGAACGACAAAAAGGAAAAAAAAAACAATATTAAAATAAGTCAGTGGTTGGTTGCTCATGCCTGTAAATCCTAACTACCCAGGAGGCTGAAATCTAAGGGCTACAGTGCAAAGCCAGCCCAAGGAAGAAAGTCCATGAAACTTGTTCATGTAATTACCAGTACTAGATATTGAATTGCCCTGTTTTACTCAAGGCTAGAGTTCCACTACCCACAGTTTTTTGGTGATTAATTGGAGATAAGAATCTCAGACTTTGCTGCTCAGACTGGCTTCAAACCAGGATCCTCAGATTTCAGCCTCCTTAGTTGTGCTGAGCATTGCATGAGACTTTTCAAATGAATGAAGCTGGAAGTTGAGCTGTGGCTCAATTGGCAGAACTGAGCAAAACCTCTGAGACAGTGGCCAGTCCTTACAGGCAGAGAAAAAAACCTTTTAAAAATAAATAATAGTAGGTGTAGTATAGAAAAAAATCAAAAACCATGCTTAATATGATACAAAGGAAAATTATGTTTCTTTGTAAATGTGGAAAATGAGAAAGTACGAAGTTTCAAAATGACATACTGAGTAAAGGAAAAAAGAAAAATTTTAAAATTCATGTAGATATTAACTACAAGCTGACATGACCATATTATAATGTGATTGGAAACTTATCTCTCACTTGTAATTGCTTACAAATAATTGTCCCTCCACTTTCAGCATGGGGATTTAGACATGACCTACCTATGCAGCCTTGACTGTGTAAGGATCTTCCTGCTTTAGCCTCTTGAGTTAGAACTGCAGGCATTTCCCTCATTTTAATATATGAGGTTTCCTTTAAAACTCAAAATTAATATTCAAATAATGGATTTCCTGTAAAGAATAACTAAACATCAGAGATCCACGAGAGAGCCTCTGAGGAATATAATCAAAACAGTAGAAAAGGACCTACCACTGAAGGTATGTAACAGAAGGAAGATTTAGCATTTTTTGGATGTGTTGGGGTTGAACACAGGGCCTCATACTTGATAGGTAGGTATAAAATTCAGTGAGATTATATCCACACTGCATTGTAACAATTACCTCTATTTGTGAACTGTCTTTTCGATACTGATGGAATCCACACAATCATAGAGTAATGATAACCCCAATGTCCTGTCCCAGAAATTTTAATCTTCCATTTTCTCTTATGAAATAGTTTAATCAATATGTTTCACATAAATAGTAGATTATTTTTGTATCCATCCGTGACAGATATATATTAATTGCAGCCTTTTTGTGGATAAGTCATAATCCATTTATGTATACCTAATATTTTATAAAATTTTTCATCTTATAGACACGCCAGGTATTTCAAACTTCTGACTATTCTTTACTTTGCTGTTAACATTGGTATATGAGCTATTAGTTTTTTTTTTCTTTTGTTGTTTTGGTTATGCAATGAGAAAAGGAATTGCTGTGTAATGTGGTAATTCTATGTTACGTTAGAAGAACGTGTCAAATTCTACCAAAATTTCTATATCACTTTTCATCAGCACAGAAATGTACAAATGGTCAATAAAATGTACAAGAGTATTTCAAATCTTCCACAGCTGTGCCCTAAAGGATCATTTTTTTTTTACTTTTACTTGTTTTTATTTAGGCCATGCAGCCCTTGAACTATGTAGCATTGTCTAGAGCTGAAGTGAGAACAATACCAAATGCCACTGACCCAACCTCCAAAAACATTTAATCTGGTAGTCTTTTTTTTTTCTAGAGATAACTTTTAGTGATTTTATGCATTTTTACTCTTTTAAAATAAGGCTTTGAATTTTAAAATGACTTATATAAAGGTAACACCTATGTGTAGCTTCATTTTAATAAGATAAAAAGTTATTTTTTATTTTATTTTATTTTTTGTCGGTCGTGGGGCTTGAACTCTAGGCTTGTGCGCTGTCCCTGTGCTCTTCATCTCAAGGCGAGAGCTATACTGCTTGAGCCACAGCGCCACTTCCTGTTTTCTAGTGGTTTATTGGAGATAAGAGTCTCACGAATGTTCCTCCCTGGGCTGGCTTTGAACAACAATCCTCAGATCTCAGCCTCCTGAGTACCTAGGATTATAGGTGTGAGCCACTGGCGCTCGGCTGAAAAATTATATTTACAAAATATATGAAAGCACAAATAAAGCTTCCCAGCAGGAAAAACCTTACAATCACAGTCTGATGCTGACCCAAGCAAAATAATATGATAAGAGCTTATTAAAAGTAAAATGAAGAGCAAGGGCTGGGGGCAGGGGTCAAGGGGTAGAGCACTTGCTTGCCCAGCACCAGCCTCTCAATCAAAACTGTAGTCCTGCCAAGGGATAAAATAAAGTATTAAATCTTAAGGAAATGTGTAGATAATAGGATGATGCATGACATAGAGGTACACACCTGTTAACCCAAAACTTGGGAGACTAGGCAACAGAATTATGAAGTTGACTTGGCTATATAATGAGACTGCATCTTAAAGAATAACAGAATAAAATTAAACAAACTATATTTTTAAAGACTAGGGTGTAGTTCAAGAGTAATTCAAGTAGTTTTGTAAATGGAAGGAACTGATACAATCCACAAAAATTACATGCTTTGATAACTACAACATTCAGTTTACACTGCAGTACAAGGTGTCCCTTGCCTGGAATCCCTCCTGAGGAAACCTAAGGCAGTTGATGCACCTGTCTTCTTGGGTTTTTCTGGGCAAATAGGGTTTTCGTTTCCATTCGTGGATCCCACTTACAACTCTTTCTTTTAGTAGACCACCTACAAATCTCTCCCATCTCAAAAAGAGGCTTTCTGGCTTTCAAGTGAAGTTATCTCTGATATCTCTCAGGCCTCTCCTCCCCTTTGTCTTGAACTGCTCTATTCCTGGGCCCACATTCAGCAGCTTGTTCTGTCAAGAGTGGTAACTATTTTGCTAGCCACCTCTATCCACTGCCATCTCCTCCTCAAATTAGTCTTTGGTATCAGTATGAGTTTGCTCAGAGGGTAGAGCCAGCCACAGCTGGCTTTGAACCATGATCCTCAGATCTCCTGAATAGTTAGGCTTACAGGTGTAAGCCAATGACACCCAACAATCATTTCTTTCTTCCAGGAAAATTTAGGTGTGGAATATCACAGCAGCACATACATTCGATAGCAACTGCCCCAGGGTGAACCAGATGCTCAGATCAAACCACTGACCTTGATATTGCCTTTGGTATCCAACATGATGTTGTTGTAGTTAAGGTTTCAGTGTGTGATTCTGTTTTGGTATGGGCAGTGAACAGCACTTACAATTGGTGTGAAGAGCCTCTTGGTTTCATCCTTATATAGGTGGCAGGATCTTCAGATCCACCCCAGGAGGTATCCCCTACTGGCCAATTCCATGATGAAATACACATACTCTTCCTTCTCCATCACCTGGTACAACCTGTTGATGTGTTTGTGCCATACCGTCTTAAAAATGACAACCTCATTCTTTAACTGATGACTGGAGGACTCTCCCTTCAGGAATATTTTAACTGCCACTTTCATGTGTGTGAGGCAAGGATGGGATAGCCTCACTTGTCCATTGGTACCATGGTTGATGAGCTCTTTCATCTTTTATTGTTTGATGATATCCTCCTTCAAGGATCTGGAGGAGGATTCTTTGTATTGTTCCATCCTTCTGCTATGATGGCAGGTAGCAAGTCTATCTAAAATTAACTAAATAAAATAATGGAAACCTCAGAAAAAAGTAAAAAAGAAATACCAAAATCCAAACGACAATTCACCTCCCCAACCAAAAAAATCACGAATTTAGCTTTTAGTCAGTCCAGCGGGTCACCAATCAAGAGCTCCTAGAGGTGTTAAAAGACATAGGTTGGAGCACATTGGCTTCATATATACCCTGCATGATTTCTCAAAATGGAGCTATCACAGCCAGGCATAGTGACACCATAGAGAAAATGGACCAATCAAAGTCTGAGCCAGTGACGTCAGAGAAAAAGTGGACCAATCATAGCTTGCCAGCATTGATACTCTAGCTTATAGTTTTCAAAGACTGTTGCTAAGACTCCATGTGGGCTTGTGGTTGATCTGGTCACTATTATGCCATTCCTGAAACCACTACATCAGTGGTCAAAATCCTCTGACCTTCTAGAAAACTCCTGAGTCTCATAAATCTAATCCGTGTAGACACTAGACAATAACCTCTATTCTTGATGGCCACCTTATCTTATAGCTTGTTCCAGCAATGACAAAGCAAGAAGGACTCCATCCCACTCAAGGGTAACTTTCCTACAACTTGCTCTTGAGGGGACAAGGTCCAGGCTGGCTTTGAGCCACAATCTTCACCTCCCTGAGTAGCTAAGATTATATACCTGAACCATCGTTAGGTACTTAGCTCATCTCTCACATTTGGAGAAAGGATATATATTTGTTAGAAAGGTTAATAGGGATATAGGTGGAACCATTGCAACAATGAGATATACAAGTCATTATGTCAAAAAATGAACTTTAAAACTTTGGTGCAGGGGGTGGGGGGGTAAGCGGGGAGGATTGGGTGGGGGCGGGGGGAGGATGGGAAGGGATGGGAAGGGGAAACAAAGGAGGAGGCTACAATGCTTGATAAGAAATGTACTCATCTTGCCCATGTAATTGGAACTCCTCTGTACAGTATTTTCACAATAAAAAATAAAATAAAAAAGAAAGGTTGGTATTAGATATGTCCTCTAAGCACCTTAAATTTGTTGCCCTTGCTGTCTAATAGTTAATCTAGTTTCTGATGAGAAATTGTCATAACATTGTTGAAGATCACTTGCGTGTGATGAGTTGTGTGTCTGTGCTTTGGGAGGCTTTCTGTCTTTGACTGTTTAATTAGAATGGCTTAGTGTGGACCTGTGTACTTACGTTAATTGACTTCTTTAAGCTGCTAGATTCCTGCATAGAAGGGTTCATTCTTTCAATCAAATTTGGGAACGTTTTGGTCATTATTCTGTCAAACACTATGATTTCTTTTTTTCTCCCTGTACGTTATACATATATACATAATACATTATACATACATTATATATTCACATTATATATGTGAATATACATATATGTCTACATATTTATTTTATATATACATATATTTATTTTTCACATAACTTCCACTTCTGTGATTGTTTATGGGAGGAAGTCTAGATTGATCCCAGCTACTCCATCAGAGTTAGAATTAGCCGTTTTCCTTTTTATTTCATGATGAAAATATGCATTTCTCGGCAAGGATATTGAAACCAGTACAAATCAGAGATAGCCTAGAGTTCTCTCTCCCTCTCTCCCTCCTCTCTCTCTCTCTCTCTCTCTCTCTCTCTCTCTCTCTCTCTCTCTCTCTCTCTCTCTCTCTCTCTCTCTCTCTCTCTCTGTCTCTCTGTCTCTCTGTCTCTCTGTCTCTCTCTCTGTCTGTCTGTCTCCCTCTCTATCTCTCTCTGATTTCCTGCCTCTGTCAGGTCTCTGAGCACAGGGCCATTGCTTACCAAGTTTTTATAATGTGTGCTGTGATCTTCTAGTGTGTGAACTGTCATATTCTCCTCAAAGGCCACCATGCCTGCACCTGGAAGAGGAGCTGCTCCAACGTCAGCCTGCTTGGGTGTGCCTGCCTATGTCTTGATGTCAGAGCCCCCATAGCTATTGGGGTGGCCTTATTAGATGCCCATGTGCCAGGACTGCTGACTGCTGACTGTGGGCGATACAAGCACAGGGTCTTTTTTTACCCAAGTAAGAGGTCTGCGTTGGATCATGGGGGCACTGCTCCATTGGTGACTGTGCTAGCAGCAAGACTGGGAGATGCAGAAGCCTCCCTGTGGTCTGACATCTGGAGCCCAATAGATGCCAAAGGCTTCTCTGTGCACTTTTCAGAATATGTGGGCAAGTTCACGAAGCAGAAACTAAGCTCAGAGGCACCCTAAACACAGGGTGGGCAACGGAGCTGGAAAGAGCAGGGCTGTCCAGGTTGGCAAGGGAACAAGGGATGAGGCTGGTAGGATAAACCTTGCTGGATGGCTTTGCAGGTTCAACTTGGGCCACCTGAAGGCACAAGAAGCCGCCTATCATCTCAGCCAAAGAGTTTGGGGACAGCAGCTTTCCCAACTTGGAGATGAGTTTCCAGCTTATTAAAGGATACTGTGGTCAGTTTGGGTCTGGGAAGAGTGGTAGGCTTGCTGCTGGAGGGAGCAGATGACCCATCCAAAGCTTCTGGGGGATGGGAAGCCCCTGGAAATGGGCTCATGAATGGCTGGTCTGTCCTCCCCAAAGAGACCTCCAGCTTGTTTGACTGTTTGCTTGGGTAGGGGTGTCAGCCTTTGGGGACAGTGATATTAGGAGACAGTGTTGGTGAGATTATCCCAAAATTAAACCAAACCTGTGGGAGCAAAAGAGTAAGGATTTCTGAACTGCCATGGCAGGTGGAGTTGAGGTGATGGCTGCTTCATTCTTGAATGGTCTTGAGGCTTTGTCACCAGAGGACAAGTGACTGGATGCTGGCATTGAGCCTGATTATTCTAGGAAATTTATCAGAGAGCCCTACTTGGCTTGTATGTCACTCAACAGGCTAATAATGGGTGGGGAGTTTGGGCTGTAAAGCTCGGCATCACAGCGTGATCCTTTTGAAGAGCTAAAGACACCTTCGGGCAGCGGTTGGAACTTCATGAGGTCTGAGTACATTATGTAATTAGGTGTGGTCCTCTGAGCTTCATTCTTGGGTTGTTATAGGGATGAACCCTCTCTCCCTGCTGTCATAGTGCTCTCAGGATGTGGGCTGGTGTCTGGTGGGTAGAAAAGGGCAGTGTGTTTACCCCCTGAGACTCACTGTGAAGGACTACTGTTGGCAGGGAGGATTGTGTCATTGGGAGGTCTGTGTGTTCTTTGAGTAAGGAAATCTATACACCTCAGAGCATATCTTGGCCTTCTCTCTGAACATTTGGTTTCTTTGGAATACTAGTGTCTGAAATATTAACAGTTCTAAGGCTCCAGAGGCTGTCTTGATTTCCAGACATGTCCAGGGCTTGTTCTTTTTCATCTTACACATCTATAACTTCCTTCCTTACTCGTGGTCTACTGAGCCATTTGGCTCTGGCATAAATGAGAAAAGACAGGCAGGACTGTCTGGTTGCTACGGAAAAGCATGTAGGGTTCTCTTGTTACATCGTTTCATTTTCTTTTCCAATGTTGGTAAATAAAGCCATCAGATTGAACGTCAGGAGCTTCCCTGGATCATTGCTCCATCCCTTTTCCCTGCTCTTACCATACTGCCTTTCCATTTGAATTTATTTTTATTTTCAATTTTTGTATTAGTGATTGAATCTAGGGCTTCAATAAGTTGAGCATAGTGATCTGCACTTATAAGCTTAGCTTTTTGGGAGTCTGAGACTGCAAAAATTATGTTTTCAGGTCAACCCAGGCAGAATTCTGTGAGACCTTATCTGAACAGAAGCTGTGCATAGTAGTGTACACCTCTCATCCCAGCAATAGTTGCAGAGGAAAGTAGGATGACTGAAATCCAGTTGAATACCTGAGCAGGAAATGCGACCCTGTCTAACAAACAGTGCAAGAATTACAGCTGTGGCTCAATATTAGAGTGTGTATCTAGAAAACATGAGGTCCTGAGTTCAAACCTCAGTATCATAAAAAGAAGAGAACCAGTTATGTCTGGTAAGCTTATCAAAAGTAGTCTTTTTTTTAAAGAAAATGTGTATTGATATTCTGGCTTGAACTCTGGGCATTGACATTTTCCCTTAGTAAAAAATTTCACGTAAAACTAAACTTTGTGTTTTTGCGGGTGTGGGTTGACCCAGTGTAACAATAAGATGTTCAAAACACTAAGTTGAAAATGAACTTTACAACCTTGGTGGGGGTGGGGGGTGGGGAGGGTAGTTGTGGAGGTGGGAGGGAAGGGATGGTAGGAGGAAAACAAAGGAGGAGGCAACAATGCTCAATAGGAAATGTAATCAGTACCTTGCTCATGTAACTGTAACCAACCCCTCTAACAAGGATTTTTAAAATAAAAAAATCCAAAAAAAGAGACTAAACTTATACTATTGAGCCTCATCTCCACTTCGAGCTTTTCTTGTGTGTGTGTGTGTGTGTGTGTGTGTTTGTGTATGTGTGTGTGTGTGTGTGTGTGTGTGTGTGTGTTTGTGTGTTCATTAGGCTTGAACTCCAGGACTGGGCACTGTCCTTGAGCTCTTGTTCAAGGGTAGTCCTGTACCGCTTGGCCCACCACTCTCCTACTGGCTTTTTGTGGTGAATGAGATAAAAGTTTCATGGACTGTTCTTGCCCCAGCAATCTTTAAACCGAGATCCTCTGCTCTCAGACCCTTGAATGGCTAGGGATATGGGTGTGAATCATCAGTATATGGTAGGAGAAGTGTTCTTAAGCAGAAATAATGTGGATTGCTGGCCTTCTGCAATTTGTTGGAATGTTTTTTTTTTCTTAGAAAGGAATTCCTTTACTGGGAGACCAGAGGTTACTCTGGATGCTAGGAAGGCAGAGGAAATGCAATTCCCTATCTCCAGAGGTAGTACCTTTTTCATGATGGTTGTAAGACCCTCATCTTCCTTTATCAGAGCAGATATTTAAGCTAACCTGAAGGTAACACTGTTTTCTTCATCAGCTTCGTCTTGGTTGCATTAAATAAGAAAATTACTTGGTAACTCTCACCAAAGTTCACCAGAGAGAAGGTGGAATGAAGCTTTAAAGTGAAGCATTAGACATGACAGGAATATACCAGAAGAGCCAAGGAGAAATGAGAGTTCATAAATATTGATTTTTATTTAAATAAAATAAGGAGAATACATGAATATATGTTAGTACTGGCCAAGTGTGCTCAAAGCTTTCTAATAAACTAGCACTTAAAAGGGGTATTTTCCTGATGCAGGAATCCTCATATTACCTGTGTAGATTCACTAATCCCTTCACTGTCCTCCCAAGGCAAGACACATTTCCTGCAGCTCAGAGCAGAGCATCAAAGATTACATCCATCTAATACTGGGCAGTGGAAGACCAGTCTAACAGCTGGTGAAGTGTGTACAAGGTGCTCTGCTCCTTTTTCCACCAAATTCTAGCCTTTGCTGTATAGAGTACACAGATCAGGGGAGATGCTTGAGAATACTGCTGGACCTACAAGTGAGTGTGTGTTTGTGTATGTGTGTGAGTGTGTGTGTGTGTGTGTGTGTGTGTGTGTGTGTGTGTGTGTGTGTGATAATACTCACATATCAGCATGGGGATTCTTTTGGGCCTTACAGATGGAGTTAACTCCTTCTTCCCCAAGTCTGTTGAAAAGATTTGTCTTTGACTGCCTGAGATGCAGCAGAGGAGGAAATGATTCTTGAATTTTCAACTGGTAGATCAGATGGGTCCTTCTATGTGCTCTGATTTATAGTAATGCTAGTGTTAATACTAACCCATGACTGGTACTAATATCAGCTGGCCCTTTTTGGATATTTTGGTACGAGTTAGTTTTTATCACCTGGATTAAGCACACAATTCTCATAAGAATATTATGACATAGTGTTAATTATAATGTGCGGTTCACACACACACACACACACACACACACACACCTATTTGGCAGCAGTCTTCATTATGTAAAGTGGACCATGAATTATAGAAAAGTTCAATGGAAGCCTCTCAGGGACCAGATCCTACAGCCAGCACCTTGGACGAGAGACTCACAGGAGTCTGACCAACAAGATGGAGATGAAGATGATGTGGATCCCATGCCATGCTTGTCTACCTGCCTGATCTGGAGGGACCCAGGGTTTGCTAGGTCCTTGGTCTTGAACTCAGGGCCCGAGGTCTATCCCTGAGTTATTTGATCAAGGTAGAGCTCTACTGCTTGCATCACAGCTGAACATATGGATTTTTTGTGTTAATTGGGACTAAAAGTCTCCCAGATTTTCCTGTCCTGATTGGCTTTGAACCACTACCCTCAGGTCTCAGACTTTTCAATAGCTAGGATTTAAAGGTGTGAACTACTGGCGCCTCTCTGTTTGCTCGATTGCCATCCAGAGAGAATTGTGCTTGGAAAGTGTTCTGGAGTAAAAAGAATTGAACTTTTCCAATGAGCAGTGGTGAAAATAATCAGATTCTAGCCCAGCATTGGTGGATTGGGCCTCTAATTCTACCAATTCAGGAAGTTGAAATCTGAGAATTGCAGTTAGAAATCAGTGTGTGGATGTCTGATTCCTTGAGATTCTTTATCTCCAATGAACTACCACAAAACTGGAAGTGGCAGTTTAGCTAAGTTGTAGAGCACGAACCTTGAGCTAAAAAGCTCAGGGACAGCACTCAGGCTGTGAGTTCAAACGCAGTGACCACATAAATAAAACAAAACAAGAAAAAGAACTGGGGTTCTTCAGTAGAATTTATCATTATAAGTATCGCTTTCCCATTATATTTAGCTCTGTCATAGGTACATGGATATAAGGCGAATAAGAAACTTGGCTAAAAAATATAGTAAGCTTTGATTGTGTGTGTTTGTGTGTGTGTTTGTGTGTGTGTGTGTTTGTGTGTGTGTGTGTGTGTGTGTGTGTGTGTGTGTGTGTGTGTGTGTGTGTGTGTGTGTGTGTGTTTGCCAGTTCTGAGACTTGAACCTAGGGCCTTAATCACTTGATTGGCTTTTTTTTTATCAAGTCTGGTACTCTGCCACTTGGTGCACAGGTATACTCCCAGATTTTATTATTGTTAATTGGCTATAATAGTTTTACACACTATTCTGCCTGTGGTGCCCAATTCTGGAATGTGATTATTTTGAATCTGCTGCAAAAAATGTGTGTGCAGATAGCTCTACTGTAGGGATAATTTACATTTCTTCAGGAGTATATGTAGGATTTCTTGTGTGGAACTTCCACACTGATTTTTTTGGGACTACACTGTTTCACTTAATTGCCAATATTGTTTAGGGTATCTTTCCGCCCCCCTCCTTGTGAGTATTTCTGCTTTATTTTTTGGTTTTATTGTGAAAATACTGTACAGAGGGGTTACAATTATATGGGAAAGGTAATGAGTACATTTTTTATCAAACATTGTTGCCTCATCCTTTGTTTCCACTTCCCATCCCTTCCCATCTCACACCACCCCACCCCATGCCCCCCTCGCCAAAATTGTAAAGTTCATTTTTCCACATGACTTGTATATCTCATTGTTGCAATGGGTCCACCCGTATCCCAATTTAAACAATTTGTTTTTCCCTTCCGCTTCACAAATTATAACGACATCAAATTCAGTGAAAGCAGGGGTTATACCCTGGGGGAAAGACATACAAAGCAACAAAGAAATAAACTTATAAATATGTTAGAAACAATAGAAAGAAAGAAAAAAAAAACATTTGAATCCTTATTTTGGGGTCATTTCACTTAACATCAACTTATCTGACCTTTTCTGTTTGTCTCATACATATACTAGTTATTGTAAATAAGGAAACCATGGGACATATGTTCTTTGGGCCTGGTTTACTTCACTTAATATATTTTTTCCAAGTCTTTCCATTTCCTAAAGAAGGGGACAATGTCATTCTTTCTGATGGAGGCATAGAATTCCATTGTGTATAAATACCACATTTTCTTTATCCATTTATCTACTAAGGGGCATCTGGGTTGGCTCCAGATCTTAGTTATAGTAAATGATGCTGAAATAAACATATTTGTGCTAGTAGCTTTAGTGTGGTCTTGTTTGTGATTATTTGGGTAAATGCCCAAAAGTGGGATTGCTGGGACATAGGGGAGGTCTATGTGGAGTCTTTTCAGGAACTTTCACACTAATTTCCAAATTGGTTGAACAAGTTTACATTACCACCAACAATGTAGTAAGGTTCCCTTCTGTTCACCTCCCCTCCAGCATCTGTTGTTATTAGTGTTCCTGATTTTAGCCATTCTAACTGGGGTTAGGTGGTATCTTAATGTTGTTTTGATTTGCATTTCTTTTATGGCTTGGGAGGTTGAGCATTTCTTCATGTGTCTATTGGCCATCCTTCTTTCCTCTTCAGAGAAGTTTCTCTTTAAGTCTTTATCCCACTTATTTATTGGGCAGTTGTTTCTTTGAGGATTTGTTGTTGGAAGATTTAATTTTTAAGATCCAGGTATATTTTAGATATGAAACTCTTGTTCGTTTTATATTCCAACCTCATCCTTCAAGGAAATAGAAGAGGCAATACAAAAATTCATATGGAACAATAAAAGATCCTGAATAGCAAAAATGATCCTTAACAGAAAGAACAGTGCTGGGGGAATATCAATACTAAATTTTGAACTTCACTACAAAGCCATAGTAATCAAAACAGCTTGGTACTGGCACAAGAACAGTCCTCTGAACCAATGGAATAAAATTGAAAACCCAGAAATGAACCTACGGACAAATAGCCATCTAATCTTCCATAAGGGAGCTAAAAAATAGAATGGAAGAAAGACAGCCTCTTCAGTGCTGGCAAAATTGTGCTGGCAAAATTGATTAATCACGTTTAGAAAACTAAAGCTAGATCCTTATCTATCACTTGGCACCGGAATGAAGTTCAAATGGATCAATGACCTCGGAGACAAAGCAGACCCTCTGAAAACATTACAGGATGGAATAGGAGTAACCCTAGGTCTCCTTGGCACAGGCTGAAATTTTCTTAATGGAGACCCAGAAAGAAAGCAAATCAAAGAAATGTTATACACATTGGATTGCATGAAATTGTAGAGCTTCTGAATGTCAAAGGACATTGCTAGCAAGATCAGGAGAAAGCCTACAGATTCACTAGCCATACAACAGACAAGGATCTCATATCTAAAATATACCTGTTTTCTTTTTTAAGAAGCATTCTGATTAGGCAGAGATGGAAGTTCAACATAGATTTTATTTACATTTCCTTGATTACTAAGCAAGTTGAATATTTTCAAGTATTCCTTAGACACCTATATCTGTTTGGGGAACTCTTTATTCAATTCACTTGCCTATTTATTGATAAGATTTTTTGTTCTTAGGATGTTTCATTTTTTTGTGTCTATACATTCTTGATAATAGGATTTCTTTTGTTACTCAAAAGGCAGGAGTTTAGGCTTATTTTACTTATTCTTAACAAAGGATGCCTTATGAACTTCAAATTATATAAAAGATGATTGGTTATAAAATGAGAACAAAGATGTGGTTCACACAGGAGGGTTCCTGTCAATAACTACATGTTCTGAACTCAGACTTCAGGGTTTACAAAAAAAGAGATATTCTTTACTTTAAAGCAATAAAACCTAATCGGTTATATTTTTTCAAAATACGTAATTCTAAATATTTCACTATTCTTGGCAATAAAACTATTGCAAATTTTACAACAGATGAACAATTTTAGATTCTAATCAGTCAAGCAAGCAAAACAAAAAAATACAACTTTGGCCAGGTGCTGGTGGCTCATGTCTGTATTCCTAGCTACTCAGGAGGCTGAGATCTAAGGATTACAGTTCAAAGTGAGCGTGGGCAGGGAACTCTGTGAGACTTATCTCCAAATAACCTCCAGAAACCTAGAAGTGGTGCTATGGCTCAAGTGATAGAGTGCTTTTCTTGAGCTGAATAGCTGAGGCTCTGCCCCCAGGCCCAGAGTTCAAGCCCCACGACCAACAACAACAACAAAAAAAAACTTTGTAGGACTACAGGTAATATATAAATTTACTCATATAAAATAGAAATAGCAACATAAACAAATAAAACTTTAGAACAACAAAACTGAATCTAGTTATATAAAAGACACAAAAAGACGAGTTCAAGCCTCAGGACCAGCACAAAAGAAATAAAGAAATGTAGAAGAAGGGAAGGAATAGTCAGTGACAGAGTTTTGAATTAATCAATCACTGGTGGCTTACACAGGTTGTATTAGCTACATAGGAGGCTAAAGCCAGAAAATAACATTTTTTTCTTTTTTTGTTGTGAAAATACTATTCAGAAGGGTTACAATTAGATGGGCAAGATAATGAGTACATTTCTTATCAAGCATTATAGCCTCCTCCTTTGTTTCCCCTTCCCATCCCATCCTCCTCCCTGTCCCCCCACCAAATCCTCCTCCCCCGCACCAAAGTTGTAAAGTTCGTTTTCAACATAACAACTTGTACGTATCATTGTTGCAATGGGTCCACATATATCCTTGTTTAAATGATTAGTTTTTTCCCTTCCCCTCCACAAATTATAACAACATCAAATACAGTGAAAGTAGAGGTTATACCGTGGGGGAGGGACATAGAAGGGAACAAAGAAATAATCTTATAAATGTGTTAGAAACAATCACATGAAAGAAAAAATATATTTGAATACATATCTTAGGGTTCAATTCCTAACATCAACTTATCTGACCTTTTCTGCTTGTCTCAGACATATACTAGTAATTGCAAATAAAGGAAATCATGGGACCTATGTTTCATTGGGCCTGGCTTACTTCACTTAATTTAATTTTTTCTAAGTCTTTCCATGTCCTTACAAATGGGGCAATGTCATTCTTTCTGATGGAGGCATAGAATTCCATTGTGTATATATACCACATTTTCTTGATCCATTTGGAGTTGATTCTGGTTCACGGTGATATATGAGGATCTAGATTTAGTTTTCTACACGTGATTAACCAATTTTGCCAGTACAATTTACTGAAGAGGGTGTCTTTCTTCCATTCTGTTTTTTTTTAGCTTCCTTATCAAAGATTAGATGGCTATAGGTCTGTACGTTCATTTCTAGGTTTTCAATTCTATTCCATTGTTCCTGAGGTTTATTCTTGTGCCAGTACCAAGCTGTTTTGATTACAATGGCTTTGTAGTAGAGTTTGAAATTTGGTATTGTATTCTTCCATCATTTTTCTTTCTTTTGAGGATCGTTTTTGCTATTTGGGGTCTTTTATGGTTCCAAATGAATTTTTGGTTTACCTCTTCTATTTCCTTGAAGAATGAGGTTGGGATATTGATAGGTATTGTTATGTCAAGGTCGCAGGATCCCCACCAAGAAGACCACCGAGAGTCAAACTCTATGGCTGTTTTATTTAAATGGGCTGCAGCTCAGGCCTCATTCTACACTCCGACACAGTGGAGCCCAGGAGGAAAGCCCCAAGATAATGATTTTCAGGTCTTATAAGGGCACACAACCAGGTGGTTTAGCACCACGTGTTGCTCTGCTCTGAAACAAGCAACAAATGGTCACTGCCTCAAATACTCTAAACTTTCATTCCCCCCTCCTTGACTTCTGGTCCTGAGCCCCAATCTTATGGCTCTAGCCCAAAACTAAACTCCAACAGCTCTTGATCTTGAACGAGTATACCAATAACAATCATTCCATGTTTCTTTAGTTGAGGTGTGTAGGATGCTTGGAGACTTCCCATGTTTCCCCACGGTCGTTCAGGGCAAAGGGGTCAGCTGGTCTGGCATGGGGGCAGTGGATTCAAGCAGCAATGCCGTCCACCTTAAGGGCAGTAGGTGTAGCTAAATAGCACCATGTAAGGTCCCTTCCACAGTGGTTCCAGGGATCTCAAATTGTGCATTCGAACAAACACCCTGACCCTGGTTTAAACAAATGGGAGGTAGGAATAGAAGCAGAATCATATAATGCTCTAAGTTGGGGCCACATACTCTTATGCACCAGCTGTAAATAGTCAAACTTACACAGAATTTCAGTATCATCAAAATCAGCAAGCAGTTCAGTCTGAAGGCTAGGGATAATGGGTGGAGTGTGTCCATACATTATTTCAAAAGGAGTAAAGCCAAGCCAATAGGGTGAATTTATTATTCTAAACAAGGCAAAAGAAAGGAGCAATACCCAGTCTGTGCCAGTCTCCAAGGCCAATTTAGTTAAGGTCTCTTTTAGAGTCTGATTCATTCTTTCTACCTGCCCTGATCTTTTCCCAGTGTCTCGGCTATTCCCTGACTTACTTTTGAAAAGAAGGCGGGTCCATTGTCCCACCCGATGGTGGATGGGAAGCCATACCAGGGTACGATTTCTCCCAGCCCAGGATCTTCTTAGCCACGAAGTTCATGGTCTCATGCTTTGTTGGGTAGGCTTCAACCCATCCTGAAAAGGTGTCTACAAAAACTAGCAAATATTTATATCCAAATTTTCCAGTTTTAATTTCTGTGAAGTCTACTTCCCAATACACACCTGGCCTATCTCCACAGAGGTGAGCTCCTTTTGTAACCTGTTGATTGGGGGTATTGCTAAGCTGAAAGGCTTTACAATTTTTAACAATTTCCTCAGTGAGTTGATTTCCTTGCCTAATTTTACTTCTGAGTGTCAGAGCAAGTCCTGCAATCTTCGGGTTCCCATGTGAGAGACCCGATGGATTCTCTTAAGAATCCCTTTGCCCAATCTTTGTGGCAAGATAAGTTTCCCCTCACCATTTTTCCACCAGTCTTTTTTTTCCTTCTCTGTCCAGGGGTTTAGAGGCCATGGGAGTTTTCTTTATCTACTCCAAGTCTTCTTGGGAGTACTGAGGCTCAGGAGTCAAAGTTCATGGCCCTGGGTCTACTAAAGTCAGTACTTCCACTCTGGATGGAGGGCTGCCTCCTTAGCTGCCTGATCGGCCAAGTTATTTCCTTTGGTTATAGAATCAGTTCCCTTTTGATGGCCAGGACAGTGCATAATGGCAATATTTGCTGGTTCCCATATGGCCCGGATGAGGTTTAAAATTTCTTGTTTGTTTTTAACATTGTTTCCCTCAGCTGTCAGCAGCCCCCTGTCTTGGTAAATGGCTCCATGGGCATACACAGTGGCAAAAGCATATCGACTGTCCTTGTAAATGTGTAGTCTCTTCCCTTTTCCCATTTGTAGGGCTTTTGTTAGTGCCACTAGTTCTGCTCTTTGTGCAGATGTTCTCTGGAGGAGAGCTTCTGCCCACACTACCTCAGTGTCCGTGGTGACTGCTGCGCCTGCATACCTTTTTCCATCTCGAATGAAACTGCTGCCATCTGTGAACCAGGTATGCTCAGCATGCGATAGTGTTGAGTCCAACAAATCTGGCCTCTTTTCCTTTGCCCAGTCTCTCTTTTCATGCTCAATTTCATGTTCTCTCTCTTTCCTTTTCTGTCTTTGCTCCAGTCTCTCTCTTATTGTAAACCTTTTCTGCCATGGCTACTAGATCCCTAATAGACTTTTCACCAAATCTGTCTAGAGCTTGCAACTTTCACTTTATGTTTGGTGCAGCTTGATTTGTATAGGCAAACATAATCATCTGAGCGACTCCTCCTTCTCAAGATCATATGGTGTATATTGACTAAAAGCTTCCATAAGCCTCTCAATATATTCTGCCGGACTTTCACTTCCTCCCTGTCTTACATCATAAACCTTGGCCATAGTAATAGGTTTGCGAGCCGCTGCCTTGAGACCTGCCAACAGAGCCTGGTGGTAGATGAGGAGTCACTCCTTACCTTCATCCATATTGTAGTCCCATGTTGGTTGGATCTCAGGAAAATAGGCAGCGATCAGGGCAGGATCCACGGTGGGCGCTCCTGTCGGGACAGGGATATGTTTCCGGGCTGCCTCTCGGATACCATCTCTCTCTTCGGTGGTAAAAAGGACCTGTAAAAGCTGACTGCAAGCATCCCAAGTGGGCTGATGAGTAAAGAGAATAATTTCAAGGAAATGAATTAAATCCTGGGGTTTCTAAGAAAAGGGGGAATTTTGGGTGAGCCAATTGTATAGATCACTAGTAGAAAATGGCCAATATTGGAGTTGCTGTTGACCCTCCGCATCCACAGGACTTACACCTTTTAAGGCAAAAACAGCTGCATTAAAAGGGGGGTTGATACCATGGCATCTTCGAGTAACTAGCCCCTCAGAAATTTTAAAGGCAGGTGCCGAGGGTTCTATAGTTCCCTCCTCCTCTTGATCATTCTCAGATTCTGCAAAAGGAACCTGGGAGTATGGGAGAGGAAACATTTCTTCCATGTTATCTCCCTGAAACACTGGGAGGTACAATTTCGTTTCCTCTATCTTAGTTTCTTTCTGTAAGTGTAGGAGGCCAGATGGAGTGATGCCCATGTTTTCCAGTCCCATCAGCCTCACAGAAAAAAAACAAACAATAAACAGTACAAATAAAACACACACAGGCCTGACAGTTATGAAAAAAAGCTTCACACGGCGGGGTTCCAATGACCCTCCCCACCCACATGGCGGGGATCCTCCCGCCCCACACGGTGGGGTTCCAAAGACCCCAGCTCCACACAGCAGGGTTACCCCGGCCCCAAAAGAGCATCTGGGACATCTCCCAGTTTCTCCAGGTTTGTAGAGCAAGTCCGTCCCCTTCGACAACCCTTTAGGAATCGGAGCGGCCATCCTCACAAGAGAAAATGAAAGCAAAACAGACAAATGACAGGACAAGACAAATTAACAAAGAAAGCACAGTTTTACCTTTGGAGTCTGAAGTCTCTGGGGTCTTTGCGGGGATCCTGGATGAGCCCCCACTAATGTTATGCCAGGTTCGCAGGACACCCACCAAGAAGACCACCAAGAGTCAGACTCTACAGCTGTTTCATTTAAATGATGGGCTGCATCTCAGGCCTCACCCTACGCTCTAACACAGAGAAGCCCAGGAGGAGAGCCCCAAGCCTAGGATTTGCAGGTCTTATAAGGGCACACAACCAGGTGGTTTAGTACTACGTGTTGCTCTACTCTAAAACAAGCAACAAATGGTCACTGCCTCACATATTCTAACCTTTCAGGTATCACATTGAATTTGTAGATAGCCTTGGGATGTATTGCCATTTTTAAGATGATGATCTTTCTAAACCAGGAGCATAGGGGTTTTTGCCACTTTCTAAGTTCTGTTTTGATTTCCTATTTTAAGTTTTTAAAGTTTTCATCATAGAGGTCCTGCAATTCTTTGGTTAATTCCTAGGTATTTTATTTTTTGTGGGGCTATTACAAATGGGGTTGCTTTCCGAATTTCAGCCACACTTTTCTCATTGTTGGCATACAGAAAAGCCATTGACTTGGGGGGGTTAATTTTATACCCTGCTACTTTGCAAAGCTTTGAATCAGCTGGAGAAATTTGGGACTGTCGTCTATGTGATTCTTTAAATACAAGATAATGTCATCTTCAAAGAGAGAGAGTTTTACTTCTTCTTTCCCAATTTGGATCCCCTTTAAGTTTGCATCTTGTCTTATTGTTGTACCTAAGCATTCTAAAACCAGATTGAAGAGCAGTGGAGAGAGTGGCCATCCTTGTCTGATTCCTGAGTAAAGAGGAAATGGCTGTAGTTTTTCACAATTAAGTAAAATCCTGGCTGTAGATTTGTCAGCCTTTATTTTATTGAGGAATGTTCCATGGATTCCTAATTTTTCCAAAACCTTCTTCATAAAGGGATGTTGGATCTTGTCAAATGCTTGTTCTGCATCTATTGAGATAACCATGTAGTTCTTATCCTTGCTCCTGTTGATGTGATGAATAATATTAACTGATTTTCATCTATTGAAACAGCTTTGCATCCCTGAAATGAATACGGTTTGATCGTGGTGTATGATTTTTTGGATGAATTGTTGAAGTCTATTGGCCAGAATTTTGCTGAGAAGTTTTACATCAATGTTCACCAAAGAAATAGGTCTATAATACTCTTTCTTTGATGAGTCCCTGCCTGGTTTGGGGATGAGGGTCATGATGGCTTCATAGAATAAGTTCAGTAGTGAAATTTCTCTTTCACTTTCATTGAACAGTTGGAGGAGTATTGGTGTGAGCTCTGCTTTGAAGGCCTTGTAGAATTCCGTTGTAAAGGCAACTGGTCCTAGGTTTTTCTTAGATGGGAGGTGTCTTATTGCTATTTCTATTTCAATGCTTGATATGGTTCTGTTAAGATGATTAAACTTATGTTGTTTTAGTCCCGGCATGCAAATATTTGCTAGGAAAAGGTCCATTTCTGTCAAGTTCTCAAACTTATTAGCATAAAGTTTTGAGAAGAATTCCCTTATGATGTTCTGAATCTTGGATGTTTCTGTGGTGATGTTTTCATTCCCATCTCTGAGTTTATTTGTTTGGGTGTGTTCTCTTCTTTTTCTGGTAAGTTTTGCTAAGGATCTGTCATTTTTAAAAATTTTTTCGAAGAACCAACTCTGTTTTGTTGATACCTTCTAAGTTTTTTTTGGATTCTAATTCATTTAATTCTGATTTAATTTTAATTATTTTTTCCATCTACTGGATTGGGGTTTATCTTGCTGCTCTTTATAAAGGAGGCTCAGATGTCTCATTAAATTGTTGGTTTCAGATCTCTCCAATTTGTTGATGTAGGTGCTCAGAGCTATATACTTGCCCATGAGTACTGCTTTTGCTGTGTCCCAGAGGAGCTGGTAATTTTTTTGTTCATTTTTGTTGAATATCATGAACATTTGAATTTCCTTTCTAATCTCTTCCATGACCCACTGGTGATTCAAGAGTGTGTTGTTCAGCCTCCATGTGTTACAGGATTTTCTTTGATGGCTTTTGGTGTTGAGTATTAATTTGCTTCCCTTTCTGTCTGAGAGAATGCAAAGTAAAACTTCAATGTTTCTGAATTTGGACAAGTTTGCTTTGTGGCCTAAAATGTGGTCTATTTTGGAAAATGTTCCGTGTGTTGCTGAGAAAAAACGTGTATTCTGATGCTGCTGGGTGAAATATTCGGTAGATGTCTGTTAAATATAGTTGATCTATGCAGTTGTTTAGATCTGTGGTTTTTCTGTGGAGTTTTGGTCGAGTTGATCTGTCTAGTGGGGAAAGTAGTGTGTTAAAGTACCCAACAATTATTGCCTTTGGATCTATGTGAGATTGAGGGAAAGTAGTGTTTCTTGGATAAATTTGGGTTCTTTATTGTTTGGTGAATAGATATTTGGAATTGTAATATCCTGCTGAAGGAGAGATCCCTTAATCAGTATGTAGTGACCTTCTTTATCTCTTCTCACAAATTTTAATTTGAAGTCTATTTTATCTGATATTAGGATTGCAACTCCCGCCTGTTTATGGGGGCCGTTTGCTTGGTAGATTTTGTTCCAGCATTTCAAACTGAAAACATGTTTGTGTTTATGGGAAAGATGTGACTCCTGAAGGCACCTGATTGAAGGATCATGCTTTTTAGTCCAACTAGACAGTCTATGTCGCATAATTGGAGAGTTAAGATTGTTAATGTTGAGAGACAAGTATTTGGGAGTTCCTGCCATGTTATCCATCTTCTTAGGGGCTGGAAAAACTGGGTTCTTCCTATGGTTCTTGGATTCTCAGTTTGGGTGAGGTTTCTTGGCCTTTATTGTGGTCTTGTTGGTTTTCTATGTGTAGGACATCTTTAAGGATCTTTTGCAGGTCTGGTTTGGTGGAGATATATTGTTTCAATTTTTCTTTGATATGGAAGGTTTTTATTTGACCTTCGATTATGAAGGAGAGTGTAGCTGGGTGCAGAATTTCAAGCCCTTCTTGCTTTGATTGTGCCCACTGAGAAATATGAGGTGAATCAAATTGGTTTCCCTTTATAGGCGATTGTTCTTTTCTCCTTGACAGCTTTAAGGATCTTTTCCTTGGTCTGAATTGATCCTGTGTGGATTATAATGTGATGGTGGGATGTCCTATTCTGGTCTATTTGGAGTTTTAAAAGCTTCTTGTATCTGAAGAGGCCTATCTTTTTGCATGTTTAGGAAGTTCTCTCCTACGATCCTGTTAAACAAATTTCCTAGACCATTAACTTCTGTCTCTAGGTGCTCCTCTACACCCATTATCCTCGTTTTAGGCCATCTGATGGTATCTTCCAAGTGTTGAATAGATCTATCATATTTCTTGTATTTGTCTTAGATGCTTGTATGTCCTTTCTCTGTAATATCTAGGTGGCCTTCAATTCCAGAGATTCGATATTCTGCATAGTCTAACCTATTAAGACTTTCTACTTTTTTTATTTCTTTTCCTTGTAGTTGGTCGGCTTTCATGGATTCAAATTTTTTGTTGGAGCTTTGTTTTAGATCTTGTATGAACTTCTTTCCTTCCTTAATTTGGTGTTTATTGTTTATTCTCAAATCACTTATTTGATTGGTTATGGTTTACTTGTACTCCCATTATTTCTCTTGGGTTCCATTGAACATTCCCTTTCTGGTCTCCCTGACTTCTTTCAGCTCTCTGTTTATGGATTCCATGAATGCCTTAGGTGATCTTTCTGTATACTCATCCTCCGCTCTCAATTCCTCCATTACTCTTTAATTAGCTATTTCACGTTAACACAGTTCCTGTAGTTCTTGTTGCGTGTTCTCAGCCTGCTCATACCATTCCTTTATTTTTATTTGAGTGTTCTAAGCTTCTCACGCAATTCCTGTATCAATCTTTGAGTAGCTTCCTCATGCTCATGATATTCCTGTATTAACCTTTGTTTTGCTGCCTCTCTCTCCCTATGACACATACCTTTGCAGGTTTTCAGTCTTTTCATTTACAATGTCTACAAGTAGTATTTTTAGGGCTTTTTGGGAACTCTCCTTTGGATTATTAATTATCTTTTCTGTCCCCTAATTATCATGAGTGGGAGTTGAGATAACTGGACTTGTCATTTTTCTTGTGTTTTTCCAGGGAGCTCTGCCCATTTGGGATGAAAGTAAACCAGTTTTGTCCTAGCACACTATTTTAAGGCAAACATCAACCAAAGTGTGTAATTGCACAGTCAATAGTCTGCAGATACAATCTAGTTCAACATCAGACAAGTATGTATTAATGGGCTATGAACCACAGAGAAGAACTTGGCAAACAGAAATTATTAGGTTTAGGGAGAGATATGGATAAAAATAGGAATAGAGGGATGTGGAAAGACAGAGGGTGAGTTAACTGAGTCATAATCTCTAAGCAGGAAAAAGGTTGGATAGAATGCTAGCAGAGGGAGAGGAAAAAAAAGAAGAAAAGAAAGAGAAGAGACAAGAAAAAATAGAACAACAAATATTAAAAATTAAGAAGTGCAATGCTTAAGAAGTATGCAAATTTGAAAACAATATTCAGAGATGAATGTGGATAGAATAAGAGCAGGGAAGGGATAGAAAGGAGCTGTGGCAAACTTAAAAATAAAAATGCTTAAAATATTATATAGGTATAAAAAAGTAGTACTGCTATTAAGAAATTTATGTCTAGGCAGTTTTCAATTGAGCAATAAATTTCTGGACTAAGTGTGTACAAAATGGGGCTAAGATCTAATAATCGACTACGGGTACATCTGAAGATGAGGAAAACAGCAATTAAGTCTTGCAAAGAATAATGAAAGAAAAAAGTGAAAAGAATGAGAAGGAAAGCAAAAAAGGATCAAATGATCAGTAGAGCTAAACAAAAAAAAAATTTTAAAGAAAAAACAGTACACACACATATACCCCTAAAATTGAAATTACAAGTAGAAGAAAAAGAGTTAAGAGAAAACAAAAAAAAATATAGTTAAAAATTAAAATAAAAAAAAACTTTTAGAAAAATAATTTTTTAATAAAAGGTACAAAAAAGAGTTCTTTAATTTTTTTCGGAGGATGGGACAATCCAGTATCTCCCTTGTGTCCGTAACCAGTCTCTTGTTGGAGTCTCTAGTCTGCTTGAGGTGTTTGATATTCCTGTAGCTTGGATGGTTTCTTAAGTCAGTTTGATCAGGCAGAAAAATGCTCTGCTTTATCAAGGAATTTGTGATCCTCCTTCCAGGCTACTTCAATGAGAGGGAGTTCTGCTTTCAGTATCATAAAAAAGGGACATGGCTGTTTCCTCCAGTTTGGATATGCTCTGAGGAGTCTAGGTTCTGGGTACAGTTGAAGCCTTTCAGCAGTGTCTTCCCTGAAGAGGTAGCTTCTAAGAAACTCACATAGCCCAGCCTGGAGCCATTCTCAGGGTTTATGTTTACTGAATTTCAATTGATTGTCAAGGCTGCTGTAGGGAGGGGCAGCCTCTGGCTCTGTTTACCCAGTGAAGAAAGCCACTGCTGGGGCTGGCGGCCCAAACTGGTTGACTTTTCCCTGGGGGGATCTGAGCCTGGACGGTCAGGTTAGGTTCCTGTGACCTGCTAAATGACTCTTGTTTTTGTTTTTGTTTTTTTTTCCAAGTCCTGATTTGGAGTTAGCTGCTCAGCCAGGCTTTGTCAGTATCAAAGATGGAGATTTCCGGTAGAGGGAGGGAGGGGTGGCCTTCCCTCCTCTTCTCCCTGAGAAGGAATGAGGATGTCAGGTTTCTACTCACGCTGGAGTCTTGGTTCCTGGGTCGTCTCTGGTCTGTGAACTGCAGGATGAAGATGTGTGCCCCTTGTCAGTTCTTGTTGGTGTTGAGTAGAATCTGCTCGCCCGCCACATCTGGCACCTTCGTCCTGGACTATCTGTGTTGTAGGTATCGTGGCTAAGGCCGCCGCCACCGCCACAGCCACGCCTACCGGCAAGTACTCAGATTTGTCTCCTTGCCTCAGTTTTCTGTCTCTGGCCTAACTCTCTATACTGTGATGGCAAACTTCTTTGATTCTCTGGCTTAAGACTGTTCACTGGAACATTAAAACTGCTTTGTATACAAAAGCTTGTTTAGCCTCCAGCTTCTCCTTTGCCATCTTCACGGAACTCATCAGAAAATAACATTTAAAGGCAAGCCCAAGCAGGAAAGTACATGGGACATTTTTTCTGTGTGTGACGGTCATGGGAGTTGAATTTGTTCTACTTTACTCAAGGCTAGTGTTCTATTACTCTCAGCTCATTAGTGGGATCGCTATCAGCTAATTGGTGGTAAAGAGTTTCATGGAATTTCCTGTGCAGGCTGAATTCAAACTGTGATCCTCAGATTTCAGCTTCCTGATTCATTCTGTGATTTGCATGAGACTCTTATCTCCAGTGAACCACCAAAAAGAAGAAAAAAAAAAAAACTCCTGGAGGTTGTCCTGTAGCTCCAATGGCAGAAATGAGACAATGATTTCTGGGACAGGACCCACACCTTGTGATCAAGCTCCAGAACTAGCACACACAAGAATAAAATAAATAAATGAAAACAAAAGAGGAAGAAGAAAAAGGAGAGCCAATTTCAGAGTTGAAAATGAGCAATACTGAGGTAGCTTACACTTGTTATTGTACTTACTCAAGGGTCTCACATCTGAGAATCAATGTTCAAGGCCAGCCAAGGAATGGGAGTGCATGGACTCAACTCTAATTAGTCAACTACAGTTTTTTTTAAAGCTCCAAATTGTGCTGTGGCTCAGTTATTAGAGGGCTAGTATTAAAAGTGTAGTGGGATGGGACTGGGAAGGTGATTCAAGGGGGGAGTGCTTGCCATGCATGCATGAGGCCTGGGTTCCATTCCTCATCAACACATAAGCAGGAAACGCCAGAAGCAGCACTATAGCACACGTGGTAGGGATCTAGCTTCAAGCTGAAGAGGTGAGGGAAAGCGCCCAGGCCCAGAGTTCAGGCCCCTTGACCAGCAAAAAAAAAAAAAAAGGATCTGGAACAATACCTAGGCTCTGATTTATAGCTAGAAGCCCAGCATACATACGGAAATAAAAAGTAGAAAATAAAGAAATGTGTAAGAAAATCCAATTCAATTTTCAAAATGAGTCATGAGTTTTTGGTTTTTGAGTGTAATCCTAAATACTAAGATACTTAGAGTGTTATGGTCTCTTATCACCAAGTCACCAGCAAAACAAACATGAAAACAGAAGTGAAGCTGTAATTGGAATTGTAAATCACCAGCCTTGAGTGAGAAAGCTATGAAACAGGGTCCTGGCCCAGAGATCCAGCCTCAGGTTCACAAAAATGTTAATAAGAAGAGAACCTGGGGCTGGTGACTTATGCCTGTAATTCTAGAACTTCAGGAAGCAGAAATATGGGTATCCAGTGTAAAGGCCAACTCAAGCAGGAAAGTCCAGAAGACAGTTGTTTGTTGGCCATCCTGGTGCTAGAACTGTAATACTCCCACAATTTTGGCAGTAATTGGAGGTAAGGATCTTAGATTTCCTGCTCAGCCTGGCTTTGAACCATGATGGTCAGATTTTAGCCTCCTGAAACAGGCCATGCCTTGCATGAGTTCTGGCTCCAGCACCAGCACACTCACAAAAAATGAAATGAATACATGCAAAGAAGGCTTGAAGATAAGAAGAACCGATACCTACGGGCTGCAATGAGCCTATCAGCCCCGCACTGGTGGCTCATAACTGTAATTCTGGTTACTTAGGAAAGTAAAATCTGGATAATATTTAAAGGCCAGACCAAGTAGGAAAGTCCCTAAGACTTGTGTGTGTGTAAGTATGTCTGTGTGTGAGTCCTGTTGCTTGAACTTGTACTGTTTTGCTCAAAGCTCTACTAATCTCAGCTTTTTAGTGGTTATAATTGTAGATATCATGTACTTTCCTGCCCAGGCTGGCACCAACTTTGATTCTCAGATTTCAGCTTCATAAATCTGGTCTGGCTCTACATTATATTCATTTCTAATTAAACACCAAAACACAAAAAATTCCTGGAGTTTAGCTGTTGTTCAACTGGGAAAAAATTTCTGGAACAGCACCTAGACCCTTAGTTCAAGCTGGAGAACAAACAGAAGAAATAAAAAGAGGATTGAAGTACAAAGAAGAGTCAGTGACAGAGTTTGAAATGAATCAAACATTGGTTCCTCACACATGTTGTACAATGTACTCAGGAGAATTAAATCTAAGATTCACCGTTTATGACTTGCACAGGCAGGAGAGTCCATGAGACTTAATTGTCTAATTTGCCAGCAAAAATAAGCTACAATTTGTACTTTGGCTCATTCGGTTGAGTGCTAGTCTCAAATAGAAAGTTTGGGCAGCACCCAAGTTCTAAGTTGAAGTCCTAGACATGCATTTCAAAAGAAACAAACCAAGAAAACCCCACTAATTTAAAAATGATGGGAAAAAGAGAAAACTAAGATTTAAAAATGAGCCATGGTTTTTGGTTCCCATGTGTATTCCTATCCATTCTAGGTTCAAAGGTAGACTGCGCAGGAAAGTACATGAAAATGTTCACCCCAACTACCCAACCAAAAGCTGGATGTGCAGATATGATTGTATATGCAAACTACTGTGTTCGGTGCAAAAGCTAATTTAAAAAAGTGCTGACCCAGAGTTCAATTCTTAGTGCTAAAAAATTGTAGGAGAAGAGAAGAAAGGCCAATTGTAAATTTAAATATAATCCTGGTGCTTATTTATCATGGCTGTAGTTGATCCATGGGTGCAGAAATCTTGAGATCAAGTTTCAAGCCAACCCAAAAAGCAAAGTCCAGGGGACTTTGTGTGTGTATGTGTGAAAGTTTTTTTTGTGTGTGTGTGTGTTTCTGTTTGTGTGTGTGTGTGTGTGTGTGTGTGTGTGTGTGTGTGTGTGTGTTTCTGTGTGTGTGTGTGTTTCTGTAGTATCTTTTGCTTAGTGCCCTCGCATTCCCAGTTTTGGGTGTTGACTTGAAGATAAGAGTGTCATGGACTTTCCTGCCCAGGCTGGTTTGAAACATGCTCCTCAGATTTCAGCCACCTGATTGAGCTGGAAGTTGAGCTATGGCTCAAATTGCAGAACTGGGAAAATATTTTCTGGGACTGCACCCAGACCCTGAGTTCAAGCCCCAGGACATGCATAGAAGAAATGAGTAGAACTAACCAAGGAAGAGCAACTGACAAAGGCTTAAATGAATCAAGCATCGGTGGCTTATACATGTTTTACTAGCTATTCAAGAGCCTGAAATCTGAGGATGATGGTTCATGGCCAGCCCAGGCAGGAGAGTCCATGTCTCTTGTCTGTAATTAAATAACACCCACCCAAAAAGTGCCAAAAAGTTATATTGTTTCTCATGTAATAGAGGATATGCTTGAATAAAAACTTCTAGGACAGAATATGAGCCCCAATTTTAGACCCAGGATCAGCAGCACATGCAAATAATAAAAAGTAAACAAAGAAGTTAGTGACAAGCACATATTAAAGTTTTAAAATGACACAAGGGTTGTTGGTCCTGTGTATAATCCTAACTACACAAGAGTTTGACATCTGAGGATTGTGGTAACAAGTCAGCCTGGGTAGGAACGTGCTTGAGATGCTTATCCCAGATATCTAGCACAAAGCCCTGAGCCAGAGCTGATGTGGTAAAGGAATAGCCTTCAGTTAAAATCTAAGAAACAGTCCCCAGAGGCAGAGGTCAAGCTGCAGGGCAACTAAATATTACAAACAACAAACAATCAATGCAAAGGAGAGTGGAAGAAGAGAGACTGAAATCTGAGGATCCACAATTCAAAGTTAATGCATGCAAGAAAATCCATGAGACGTTCTGTGTATGTGTGCATCTGTGTGCCATCTTGCAGCTTGTGTGTGAGCCTCCTTGAACTTGTGCTAGTTTGCTAAAGGACAGAGCTCTACCACTCCAAGATTTTCAGTGGTTAATTGGAGGTCACGGTCTCATGAGCTTTCCTTCTCAGCCTGGCTTGATTCATGCTAGGCTTTCCTCAGAGTCTTATCTCCAATTAATTGTCAAAAAGAAAAAAAAGCCTGGGAATTAAGTTATGGCTCAAGTGGCAGAATTGGGCAATCAGTTTCTGGGACAGTAACCAGGCCATGAGGTCAAGCCTCAGGACAATCACAGAAGAATTAAAGAAAAAGAGGCTAGAACTGCAGAAGATCCAATGACAGAGGTTTAAATAAATCAAGCATTGGTAGCTCACCAATATTCTATCAGCTACTCAGGAGGATGAAATCTGAGGATCACCATTGAAGGCCAGCTGAGGTAGGAGAATCCATGAGACCCTTATGTCTCATTTGTCACCAAAAATATGACACTAGCTGTGCTCTGGTTCATGTGGTACATTCCTAGTCTTAAACAGAAAGCTCTGGTACAGCACACAGGCCCTGGTGCTGAGGTCCCAGCACAAAAACATACAAAAACAAAGAAAAAAGAGCACAAATTATGAAAGATGAGAGAGAGAAAATTATTATTTCAAAATGAGCCATGGGTTGTTGGTTTATTTGTGTATACTGAGGAAGTTGAAATATGAGGATCACAACTCAAAGCCAGACTGGTTAGGAAAGTGATTGAAATTCTTATCTTCAACTACCTAGCAAAAGCTGGAAATGAAGGTGTGATAGTAGTTGTAAAGTATTGAAATTTGGTGAAATTCTGGAAGTAGTTTCCTGGTCCAGAATTCAGGCCAAAGTCGACCAAAAACAAAACTGACAGAAGAGAAGAAATGACCATTTAAGATTAAAAAAATAAGCCTGGCACTGGTGGTTCATGTTTATAATTTTAGCTCTCAGGAGGCTGAAGTTTGAAGATAGTATTTAAAGGCCAGTCCAAACAGGAAAGGCCATGGGTTTTATGCCAACCTAGGGCTTGAATTTGTGTAGGAGCTCTACCACTCTCAGAATCTTGGTAGTTGATGAAAAGAATCTCAGGAACTTTCCTGCTCGGGTTGACTTCATACTATGATAATCAGTTTTCAGCCTCCTGAGTCTTGCTGGGCTTTACATGAGACTGTTACCTCCAAAAGGAAGAAAAATAAAACCTGGAGATTGAGCTGTGGCTTCAATGGCAGAAATAAGAAAATAATTTCTGATAAAGCACCCAGACCTTGTTATTAACTTCAGGACTAACATACATACAAAGAATAAAATAAATAAATGTGGAGGAGGGTGGGAGAAGAAAGAGCCAATTTCAGAGTTTAAAATGAGCTAGGCATAGATGGCACACACCTGTGATAATAGCTACTCAGGAGGCTCAAATCTGAGGATCACAGTTGAAAGCCAGCCCAGATAGGAGAATTCATATACTCAACTCTAAGTAGCTACTTAAAACCAAATAACATAAAAAAATAGCCACAGTTGTGCAGTGGCTCATGTTTTCACTGCTAGTCTTGAGTAAACACCTCGGGGATAGCACCTGGTCTAATTTGTAGACCCAGGACCAGCATATTCAAGGAAATAAAAATACAAATAAAAAGGTGTAAGAATAGCAGGAAATATGGATTAGTGCTAGAATGCTTGCCCAGCATGTTTGAATTCCTGGGTCTGTTTCCTCAGTACCTCATAAATAGAAAAGCCTGAAAGTGGCACTATGGCTCAATAAATAGAGTCCTCACCTTCAGTAAAAGAAGCTTAGGAACAGTGCCCAAGCCCTGATTTCAAGCCTCAAGGCTAGGGAAACAAAGAAAAAAGGTGTGAGAAAATCCAATTAAAGTTTAAAAATTATCCATGAATTTTTGCTTGATGTGTATAGTCCTAGTGATTCAGAAGGCTGAAATCTAAAGGTTGTTGTTCGTAGCCAACCTGGGCAGGGAAGTGCCTAAGTATCCAACTAATCAGCAAAAAAATCCAGACATGAGGTTGTGCTTGTAGTTGGAAAGCAACAGCCTTGAGGAAAAACCTATGAAATAGTGCCCTGTCTCAGAGATCCAGCCTCAGGATTACAATAAGAGAATTAAGTGATTGGAATTAGAGAACCTTGGACTGTTGGCTCGTGTAATTCTAGAAATGCAGGAGGCTGAAATATAAGATCCAGTGTAAAGGCAAACACAGTCAAGAAATTCCAGGAGACTGTTTTGTGTGCGGTGGCAACACTGGAGGTAGGTTTTGTTGATTGAATGGAAATGAGTTTCATGGACTTCCTTGCTCAGGCTGCTTTCAAACTATGATGGACAGATTTGAGCGTCGTGTATCAGGCCAGGCCTATCATGAGTTCAAGCTCCAGGACCAACAAACACAAAAATAATTAAATAAATGAAAAGAAGGCTAGAAGAAGAGAAAAAAGAGGCAGTACCAGAGGTTTCAATGAACCAATCGTTGGTGGCTCATATCTGTGATTCTAGCTACTCAGGCTGAAATTTGAGGATATTGTTTAAAGCTCAGCTCAGTTCTATGAGTACATAAGATCTCTCTCTCTCTCTCTCTGTAACTATCTCTCTTTTTCTCCCTCTGTCTCTCTCTCTCTCTCTGTGCCAATCCTGGTGTTTGAACTTTAACTATTTTCTTTAATGGCATACTTACTTTCAGATTTTTAGCGGTTAATTGGAGAAAAGGGTGTTAAGGACTTTCCTCAATTTTCAGCTTCCCGAATCTGGCTTAGCTCTACATGAGTCTCTTGTCTCCAATTAACTTCCCCCCAAAAGCCAAATGTTATGGTTAGTCCCATATATGCACCGAGACAGCATCTGAGCTGCAATTTCTACTCATAGGACAAGCAACAATGAAGACAATAAGAAAAGAAGGTGGAAGCAAGCACATATGAAAGTTTTAAAATGACACAAATGTTGCTGGCCCTGTGTATAATACTTACTATACAAGAGGCTGACTTCTAAGGATTGCAGTGTCAAATCAGTCTGGGCAGGAATATGCTTGAGACTCATCTTCAGCCACACAGCACAAAACCTTGAGCTATGGCTGAGGTTGTAAAAGCACCAGCCTTGAGTGTAAACGGTAAGATACAGGTCCCAGAGTAAGAGGTCAAGCCACAGGACCAATAAAATTTCAAAGAAGAAAAGATGAATAGAAGATGAAATCTGAGGATAATGGTTCAAAACTAGCCCATGCAACAAAGTCCACGAGCCTTTCTCTGTGTGTGCATCTGTGTGCTGTCCTATGCCTTGAGCTTGTGCTGTTTTGTTCAAGGATAGAGCTCCACCACTCCCAGCTTTTCATTGATTAATTGGAGCTAAGAGTCTCATGGACTTTCCTGCCCTAGATGGCTTTGAACCATGATCCTCAGATTTCAAAAAACTGATTCATGCTGGGGTTTGCATAAGACTCATCTCCAATTAGCTACCAAGAATTTAAAAAAAAGCCTGGAGTTCAACTGTGACTCAAGTGGCAAACTGGGCAATCAATTTCTAGGACAGCACTCAGGGCCTTATTTCAAGCACCAAGACAAAACATGTATAGCCACAAGTTATATTTTGGCTCATGTGTTAAGCCATTAGTCTTGCAGAAAAAGCTCTGGTATTGTATCCAGCCTGATTTGTAGCCCCAGGACTAGCACATAAACAAAAATAACAAACAAGAAAAATTTTAAAAAGAAAAATTGGAAAAAATAACACATTAACGTTTTTAAATGAACAATAGGTGTGTGGTTCATGTGTATAATCGGAGCACTTCAGGAAGCTGAAATCTGAGGATCATGGTTTGAAGCCAGACTACCCAGAAAAGTATATTAAAATCTTATGTTCAATAAGCCAGCAAAAAGCTAGAAGTGGAGCTATGGTTGAGTTGTAAAACAATCCTTGAGCCAAAAAGCTAGTAAACATAGGGAGCTGAGACTCTAGCCTGTAATCCTAGATATTCAGAGTTTGAGATATGAAAATCATGGTTCAAAACCAACCTGGGAAGGAAAGTTAATGAGAACTTATCTCCAGTTAAACACCAGAAAACCTGAAGTTTTGCTGAGGCTGAAATGGTAGAGCATTCACCTTAAGCTGAAGAGCTCAAAGACAGCACTCTGAGGGTTCAACTCCACCCTCCTTGAAAATAGGTATGAAACAGCAAAGAAGCCCAGAGATCAGGTCTACTGACCACAATTAAAAAGCATTGAGGTTGAAGGCAAGAAAGAGCTGAGTAAAAATATTAAAATGTCAGAATCTGGTTGCTCATGCCTGTAGATTCTAGCTACGCAGGCCGCAGTTCAAAGCCAGCACTAGCAAGAAAGTCCATGAGACTTGTGTATGTAATTACCAGTACTAGGGGTTGAACTTGCCCTGTTTTACTCAAGTCTAGAGTACGACAATCCCCAGCTTTTTGGTGATTAATTGGAGATAAGAATCTCAGACTTCATCTGGGAAGTTGGCTCAGTGGTACAGAGCTAGCCTTGCATGCATGAGGACCTGGGTTTGACTCATCAGAACCACATAAGCAGGAAAAGCCGAAAATGTTGCTGCCGCTCAATTGATAGAGCACTAACCTTAAGCTGGAATGCTGATGGATAGTGCCAAAGCCTAGTTTTCAGGCTCACAACCAATGGCAAAATAATAATAATAAAAAGAACCTCAGACTTTGCTGTTCATACTGGCTTCAAACCAAGATCCTCAGATTTCAGCCTCTTTAGTTGTGCTGGGTTCGCATGAGACTCTTCAAAAAGAAAGCAGCTGGAAGTTGAGCTGTGGCTCAATTGTCAGAACTGAGCAAAATCTCTGAGACAGTGGCCAGTATCTAGATAGAGAAAAAAAACATAAAAAATTTCAAAAATTAATAATAAATTGTAATACAGAAAAAATCATGTTTAATATGATACAAAGGAAACCTATTTTTTTAAGGGCAGCAAAGAGGAACATACTACAAAGTTTCAAAATGACATACAGAGAGTAAGGGGAAAAGGGAAAATTTAAAATTCATGTAAATATTAATTCCAAACTGTCATGACCAAAATCTAATATGATCAGAAACTTATCTCTCACTTGTAATTGCTTACAAAAAATTGTACCTCCAGTTTCAGCACTAGCATGGGGATTTAGGAAGTACCTTTCTATGAAGCCTTGACTGAATAGGGATCTTCCTGCTTTAGCCTCTTGAGTTAGAAATACAGGCATTGCCCTTATTTTAATACACACATTACACTTTAAAACTCAACATCAATATTCATATAATGGATTATGTGTAAAAGCATGAGTAAACATCCATCAGAGAACCTCTGAGCAATACAATCATAACAGTAGAGGAGCACCTACCACTTAAGGTAGATAATAGAAGGATGATTTGGCATTTTTTGTATGTGCAGGGGGTTGAACACAGGGTCTCCTGCTAGGTAGGTACAAAATTCAGTGATTAATTATTTCCACACTACTTTGTAACCATTACCTTTTTCTTGTGAACTTTCTTTTCAATACTGATGGAATCCACACAATGACCTGCACCAGAAAATTATTTTTTGTTTTGTTTTTGGTCGGTCATGGAGTTTGACCTCTGGGTTGGGCACTGTCTCTGTGCTCTTCAGCTCAAGGTGAGTTCTCTACTGCTTGAGCTACAGCACCACTTCCGGTTTTCTAGTGTTTTATTGGAGATAATAGTCTCACAGAATTTCCTGCCCGGGCTGGCTTTCAACTGTGATCCTCAGATCTGAGCCTCCTGAGTAGCTAGGATTACATGTGTGAGTCACCAGCGCCTAACCCAAGGCCCCAGAAAATTTTAATCATTCATTTTTTCCTTATGGAATGATTGAGTCAATATATTTCACATAAATAGACTATTTTGTGTCCATCCATGACAGACATATATTAATTGCAGCCTTTTGTGGATGTCATAATTTATGCACACCTCATATTTTATAAACCTATTCATCTGGGCCTACATTCAGCAGCTTGTTCTGAGAAGAATAGTAGCTATTTTGCTAGCCACCTCTATCCTCTGCCATCTCCTACTCAAATTAGTCTTTGGTATCACTTTGAGTCTGCTCAGAGGGTAGAGCCAGCCTGGGCTGGCTTTGAACCATGATCCTCAGATCTCAGTCTCCTGAATAGCTAGGATTACAGGCATGAGACACCTGCACCAGGCCATCATTACTTCCAAGAACATTTCAGGAGGATGGAATAGGATAGCACCACATACATTCATTAGCAACTGCCCTATGGTGAGCCAGATGCTCAGACCAAATCCACTGACCTTGATATTGTCTGGTACTCGTGTATGATTTGTTTTGGTGTAAGTAGTGAACAGCTCTTACAACATGTGTGACAAGACTCCTGGCTTCATCCTCATATAGGCGGCAGAATTTTCAGATCCACCCCAGGAGGTACCCCTAGTGGCCAGTTCCATGATGAGATACACATACTCTTCCTTCTCCATTACCTGGTACAACCTGATGATGTGTTTGTGCCATACATTTTTCAAAATGTCCACCTCATTCTTTATCCAATGATGAGGACTCTCACTTCAAGAGTATTTTAAATGCCACGTGCTTGTCTGTGAGGTGGGAATGGGCCAGCTTCACTTTTCCATAGGTACCTGTGTCAAAGAGCTCTTTCTTCTGGTATTGTTTGATTATTTCCTCCTTCAAGGAGCTCAAGGATGATTCTTTCTGTACTTCCATCCTTCTGCTACAATGGCAGGTAGCAAGTCTACCTAAATAAATTAAATAAAGTAAAGGAAAACCCAGAAAGAGTAAAAAGAAATACCAAAATCCAAATAACAGCCCGTCCCCACAACCCAAAAAATCATTTAGCTTTGATTCAGTCCAGGGGGTCATCAAGCAAGAGCTCCAAGCTCTGTTAACTGACATAGGTTGGAGCACAGTGGCTTACTGTATATCCTGCATGACCTCACACAATGGAGCAATCACAACTAGGTGTCATAGAAGAAATGGACCAATCAGAATCTGGGCCAGTGAGGTCAGTGAAAAAGTGGACCAATTACAGCCTGCCAGCATTGAAACACTAGCTCTTAGGCCTCAAAGACTGTTGCTAAGGAATCCATGTGGCTTCATATTGCTCTGGTCATTCTCGTGGCATTTCTAAAACCAGTAGTACAGTGGTCAAAATCCTCTGATTTTCTAGAAGACTCATGAATCTTATAAATTGCTTTTCTGGAGACACTAGCTAATAGCCTCCATTCTTGATGCCCACCTTATTCTATGACTTGTTCCAGCAAAAGCACTGCACAAAGGCCTCCGTCCTTCTCAAGGACAACTCTGTCCTACAACTTCCTCCTGAGGGGACATGTTCCAGGGTGGCTTTGAGCCACCACCCTCACAATTCACCTTCCTGAGTAGTTAGGATTATAGGCCTGAGCCATGGGTAGGTACTTAGCACATCTCTTACATTTGGAGGAAGTATATTTGTTAGAAAGGTGGGTTTTACATATGTCCTTTTAACACTTTAAATTTTTTGTCCTTACTGTCTAATAGTGAATCTAGTTTCTGATGAGAAATTTGTCTTAATATAATTGAAGATTACTTGTGTGTGATGAGTTGTGTCTTTGTACTTTGGGATGTTTTCTGTTTTTGTTTAATTAGAATGTATCAATTTGGACCTGTGTAATTATGTTAATTGACTTTTTTGATCTGATAGATTGCTGCATAGGAGGGTTCATGCTTTCAATCAAAATTGGGAAGGTATTGGTTTTTATTCCTTCAAATCTCTGTATACATATATGCATTATACATTATATATTCACATTGTGTATGTGAATATATATATGCCTACATGTTTATATTATATATATTTATATACATATATAGTTTCACATAGCTCCCACTTTTGTGATTGTTTATGGTAGGAAGTTTAGATTGATCCTAGCTACTTCATCAGAGTTAGAGTTTGAAGTTCTCCTCTTTATTTCTTGATAAAAATATGCATTACTCGGCAAGGATATTGAAATAAGTATAAAGCACACATTGCTTCTCTCTCTCTCTCTCTGTCTCTCTCTGTCTCTCTTTCTCTCTCTCATTTCCTGCCTTAGTCAGGTCTCTAATCACAGGGACATTTCTTGTCGGGTTCTTCTAGTGTGCTGTGTTCTTCTGCAGTGTCATATTCTGCTTCAAAGGCCGCCAGGCCTGCTCCTGTAAGAGAAGCTTCTCAAAGGCAGCCTGCATGGGTGCACCTTCCTGCCTCTGTCTTGATGTCAGAGCCCCACAGCTACTTGGGGTGGCCTTAGCAGATGCCCCTGTGCCAGGACTGCTGACTGGTGACTGTGCTAGCACAAGCACAGCCTCTTTTTCTTACACATCAGAGGTCTGCGTTGGAACCGGGGGTATTCCCTGGTTGGTGGCTATGCTTGGAGCAAGGCTGGGGGCTGCAGAAGCCTCACTGTGGCCTGACTTCAGGGGCACAACAAATGCCAAAGGTTTCTCTGGGCTCTTTTCTGAATACATGGGCAGATTCAAGAGCAGAATCTGAGCTCAGGGGGGGCCCTAAACACAGGGTGGGCAATGGAGCTGGGTGGGGCAGGGCTGTCCAGGTTGGCAGGGGGCAGATGATGAGCTTATATTAGTAGTCTGCTGGCTCCAAAAAAAAAAAAACTAGACTTGCTTGCTATCCAGAAATATCCCTCTAAATCTGGTTGCACCACAGAGTTCCATGCTGGTGGGAGGAAACTGCTGAAGACTGCAGTAGATGGATCAGGAGTACTTGGTGCTCTTTTTGGGCAATTCATTGCTGGCCTGGCAAGGGGAATCTGAAGTTTCCATAATATTGCAGCTCCAAGCAGACACTAGGCTTGGCCAGCTGCACACTGGGCAGGCTGGTAGGTGAATCTTTGCTGCATGGCTTTGCAGAGTCCCCTGGCCCACCTGCCAGCAAAAGAACCTGCCTAGCATCTCCTCAACCATAGAACTTGGAGACAGCAGCCCTCACAACATGGACATGAAGTGTCCATCTGGCTAGATTCTGCTGTGTTCAGTGCGAGTCTGGGAGGAGCGGTAGGCCTGCTGGTGGAGGGAGCAGATGCCCCTTCCAAGACATCTGGGAGAATAGGGGGCCCTGGAAATGGGCTCATGTAAGGCTAGTCTGTCCTGTCCAAAGACAACACCTCCAGCTTGTATGACTGTTTGGTTGGGTGAGGGAGTCACCCTTTGGGGGCAGTGTCATTAGGAGACAGTGTTGGTGAGATTATCCCAAAATTAAACCAACTTTTGAGCAAGCAAAAGAGTAAGTCTTGTTGAACTGATATGGCAGGTGGAGTTGAGGTCATGGCTGCTTTTGTCTTGAATGACCCCGAGGCTTTGTCACCAAAAGACATGTGACTGGATGCTATCATGGAGTGCGATGGTTTTAGGAAATTTATGAGAGAGCCCCACTTGGCTTGTAAGTCACTCAATAGGGCTAACACTGGGTGCGGAGTTTGGGCTTTAGAGCTGGGCACCACAAATTGATCTTTTTTTAATTTTAATTTTTTTTATTGTGAAAATAGTGTACAGAGGGGTTACAATTACATGGGCAAGATAGTGAGTACATTTCTTATCAAGCATTGTAGCCTCCTCCTTTGTTTACCCTTCCCATCCCTTCCCATCCTCCCTCCCCCTCCACCAATCCTCCCCCCAAGTTGTAAAGTTTGTTTTCGACATGACAACTTGTACTTCACATTGTTGCAATAGGTCCACCTATATCCTTATATAAACGACTTGTTTTTTATCTTTTTGAACGGCTGCCGACACTATCTGGAAGCTGTTGGACACTTAGGAGGTGTGAGTACATCACGAGATAGGTGTGGGCCTCTGAGCTTCATCCATTGTTTGCAACAGGGCTGAGCCCTTCAACCCATATTGTCCTGGTGCCCTCAGGGTGTGGGCTGGTTTCTGGCAGTGAGAAAAGTTTAATGTGTCCTCTATTCTCTGAGCCTCACTAGAAAGTTCTATTGTTGGCAGGGATGATTCTGTCATTGGGAGGTCTGTGTGTTCTCTGAGTAAGGGAATCTACAGTTCTCAGAACACATCTTGGCTTTCTCTCTGAATATTTAGTTTCTGTGAAAGACTGGTCTCTGAAAGGCCTAAGTGTTTAAGGTTTCAGATGCTTTATAGGTTTCCAGACATATCCAGGGCTTGTTCTTTTTTATCTGTCAATGACAGCTCTAATTTCCTCCTTTAGTCATGGTCTATTGACCCCTTTGACTCTGGCATAAATGAGGAAAGACAGGCAGGGCTGTTGTGTTGCTAAGGAAAGCAGACAGGGCTGCTTTGTTGCTGAGAAAAAGCAGGCAGGCCTGTCTTGTTACATAGTTTCATTTTATTCCCTGATGTTGATAAATAAAACCTCCAGATTAGACTTCAGGAGCTGCCCATGATCATTGCTCCATTTCTTTCCCCTGCTCTTACCATATTGCCTTTTTATTTAAATTCATTTTTACTTTTAATTTTTGTTAGGAACAAAGATGCAATTAAAAATCTATATGTAATGTTAATTTTTATTCTTGAATTACTAAAATACATGAAGAACATGTCAATTAAAGCAGCATAAAATGGCAGATGGCGTGAGCTTGATCACTGTCCCTCTACTCTATCTCTCTTGCTCTACCTTGGGGTGACCACTGCGACTAATTAGTAATGTATCCCTGCATCTAAACTAAATGTGGTCAAACAACAGGCAATTAAAAAGAGACTTGCCCACAGCTATCCAAGTCCCTCAAACTTCTATCTTAGTAGGAGACCAAATTTCCATTCACACCATGTAGATTCAAAAGTCTACACTCAGGTTCACAGACCTGAGCCAAGTCTGTGGTGGAACCAGGACTGAAGGTGGTAACTTATTGTTCACTAAGGGAGAAGTCTGAAATAGCTAGAAATCTGCCCTTTGCCTTTGCCACTAAGTCACAGTATCAGGTCTAAGGACCAAGGAGTTACACAGGCCTTTTAGTGGTTACTAAACTGGGTTTTAACTTTTGTAATTCCAAGTTTCTCTTCAGATCAAATATTGGGCCTGCACAACAGCAGCCCATGAGGAAGTGATGTCCAGACCTTGTGCAAGTGTCTCAGACTGTTTGAATTTGTTTTTACTGAATTGTCTTTTTGCCTACAATCCACACCTATGGCCAAATAGAGGCTTTGTTACAGCTAGCTGACTGAAGACACTACACTGGAACTAGTTCTGCAGACTTGTTCTGGAATATGGCTGTTTCAGTCTTAGATTTAGAACTCCAGTCTTTCTCTCCCTCTCTTTCTCCTCCCTCTCTATCTTTCAATAAACTATTCAAATAATCATTTGTTGAACAAAACCTTGGAAAATTGTCATAACATTAAACCATAGTGTCCACCTTTCAAGTCTGGCCATTTTGTTAACACAAGTTGAGAACAAGCAAGAAAAACCATAAATGCACATACAGATGCACACACCCACACCCACACCTATACTGGATAGACACATACATACAGAAACACAAAAAAAATCAAAGCACATTTAAACCTTGTTTTTTTTAATACTTTAAATACACCAAACCATTTGATGCCATCAGGAAATCACTAGCTCCCTCCCCCCACATGCACCACACACACAGACACACACAGATACACAGACATAGACACACACAGACACAGACACACACACACACACACACAGATACACAGACACACACAGACACACAGACACACAGACACACACACACACACACACACACACACACACACACACACACACACACACACACACACACACACACACACACACACACACTGCCAGTACTGGAGCTTGAACGCAAATGTGGGTAATATCCCTGAGATTTTGTAATGAAAGATACCATTTTACTCATTTGCACCACAGCTCTACTTGTGACTTTTTGGTTGCCAATTGGAGATAAAAAAAACACATGGACTTTCTGCACAAGTTGACTCCAAACCTTAATATGCACTTCTCAGTCTCCAGACTGATTGAACAAGTTACATCCTCACCAGCAGTGATAGAGCTCCTTTTGCCACATCCATGACAGCATTTGTTACTAATCACATTAAAATGTTTTTATTGTCCTTCCTTACTGCAGTGACGTAGAATTAGGGTGTTGTTTTTGTTTACATTTCCTTTATGTTCAGAGATATTGAACATTTCTTCTTGTGTTGATTGGCCTTAATTACTTATTCTGAGAAGTTTGTCTTTAGGTCATTACCTCATTTATTAATTGGGATGTTATTTCATGGTTTATTGGGGGCAATTTTTGTGCTATCTACATATTTTTTTCCTATTAGGATCTCGTTTGATGAATAGCTCATGGAATTCTTCTCCCATTCCATGGGTTTTGTATTTGGCTTGGTATGTTCTTTGTCAGGCAGAAACTTAAGTTTCATGCAATCCCGTTTATCCAGTCTTTCTTGGATTTCTTGTGATCATGGATCTTTAGTTAGAAAATTTCGACCTGTGTTGTAGAAGTCATAGTGTTTCCCCTGCCAGTTCTTGTAATATTTTCATGGTTTCTGGCCTTATATTGATGGCTTGACATATGTGGACAGCATTAATTTAATCTGCCTACAATTCCTTGGTTCACAGACACAGCAAAGTTATACCCTTTCTAAGTAAGATGAGGTGTTTCATGATGGTTTGGAAAGGGGATGTCTACTCAGAAGTGTGAATATGGAAATCATAGGAGGTAGGATCAAGCATAATTATTTTTAATTACATTTTTAATTGTAAGTACAATGAATCCTAATCTGTGATACTTTTTTCATCATCTCCCCATCTCTGAAACAGCTCCTTCCCCTCAATTTTCCTAGTTTCATTGGATATGCATTGAAAATTGTGACTTCATTCACCTCCTACCCCCCATTCAAGTGCCAGTTTCCTCATTTACATTTTATTGTACTGTTGGATTTTCTAAAGAATTACAGCATTTAAATTCTTTCCAACATATACTGTACTTCATGAAATATATTTAGGTATACGTGCATACAATACTCTGTATGTTTTCATATAGACCAAGCTTCCCCATTTGAAAGAAAACATGCATCCTGACTTCACAAAAAATTTTCCAGTTCATCAATTTCTTTATAAATGATGGAATATTCTAATTCATGAGTAATGTTACTCTGTATATATATATATATATATATATAATTTTCTTGATTCATTCATCTATTGAAGCTATTTGTGCAATATAAATACCTTGACAATGAACATAGATGTTTAGGTGGCCTTACTTTATCGGGATTTTTAGTCTTTTAGATAAATGCCCAAGAATGGTAGTACTGAACCACAAGGTAGGTAAAGTTGTTTTGTGGGTGTTTTTCAGTGTAGTTAAACAAGATTACATTCCCACCAACAATATTTTATAATCAAGCTTAAATGCGATGTAAAAAGAGAAGCAAGTCAAGTGATTCTGTTTTTAGTGTTGTTGTTATTGTTTTTGTTCGGTTGTGGGACCTGAACACTGGGCCAGGGCACTGAAACTCAGCTCCTCAGCTCAAGGATAGAGCTCACTACCACTTGAACCACACCACCACTTCCAGCTTTTTCTGCTTATGTGGTGCTGAGGAATCAAACCCAGGGCCTCATGTTTGCACGGCAAGCACTCTATCACTGAACCACCTTCCTAGCCCATCTCAAGTGTTTTGGTTTGCATTTCCTTTATGGCCAGAGATATTGAACATTTTTATGACTACTGGCCAATTTTATTTCTTCTGAGACGTCTCTACTTAGCTTGTTTGCCCATCTGTAATTGAGTTGTTAATTCTTTGTTAGTATAATTTATTGAGCTCTTTGTATATTCTGACATAGACCTGGCAAAGATCTCTCCTTCCGTAGGCTCTCTTTACCTTGCTAATGATATCCTTTGCCATGCAGAAACTTCTTAGTTTGGCACAATCCCATTTGTGAATTCTCTCTTTGAGTCCAACCATTATTGATGATGAACTTTATATTCATGCTCAGTGGGAGCCAAGGTGAACAAGGCTTATATTCTTGGAACACTTCTTTCTAGAGTTCAGTGATACTTCTAGAGTGATACGCTAGAACATAAATTTTTCTTGTATAGTCTCAAGAGAGGTTGTCCTAGTGACTTTATTTCTTTATATTTCTTCCTTAACTCTGCACATCTGGTGTACAATATGATGACTGATGACCACATGGGATACTGAGCATTGTAAATTTTGGTTTGTTGTATTGATTTTGCTGTAAGGGATAATGTGCACCATGGAGTTGGAACACTACATACAAAACAATGAGGGGAGCTACTTTTTTGTATGTTTTGCCAGTCCTGGGGCTTAAGCTCAAGGCTTAGATACTGACCCTGAGGATCTTTTGCTCAAGGCTAGCGAGCACTCTAGCACTTAAGCCACAGTGCTACTTCCAAATATTTCTGTTTATGTGGCACTGAGGAATCAAACTCAGACCTTCATGCAAGCACACTACCACTAAGCCACATTCCAGTTGTTTGGTTATTTTTTAAATGCTGTTTTTTTCATGAGTTTACCACTTTCTTGATCAGGCTTGCTTTGAACTGTGATCCTCAGATCTCAGCTTTCTGAATACCTTTGATCACGAGATACTGGTCCCTGGCAAATGGTGAATTTTAACCTACTTTTGATATTCCTCATCAATGAAACAGCTGAGTAGGTAACATGAAGAAAGGAGAAAGGCAGAGGAAAAAGCAACAGTAGTAGATACTAGAAAAACAATTGAAAGTAGTACAAAAATTGGCAAAATGAAGTAAAGGTTGCAATTTAATAAATAGCATTACACCAATGTTGTGTTTTTATTTTACAAACATACAATATTGGTATATTTCATTAACAGTAGGACAATGAGGGGACAGACAAACTGTTTACATTTAGACTTTTCTGTATACTGAATTTATGCCAATACAATTTATTGTAAAAAATGTCAACGAGGCTAGGTGTGAAAACCTATACTTTTAATCTCAACTCTTAGGAGTTAAATTGGGAGGATTGGAAATTTTTATATAGGTTTTAGCAAAACTATGTCTCTGAAATAAAAGAAAGAAAAAAAAACTCTAATCAAATATTTCACGTGCAATTTTGTCCAAGAAAATGCATTTTTCCCCTGTTTTTAGGTGTCAAACCTGGAAAATTGCCCATTGTATACAAGTCCTTTACTACTTGAGTAATGCCCCAAGCCTTTTTACTTACATGGTGTTTTTTAGTTTGGATGGCTGGGAGTCTTTCTTTCTTTCTTTCTTTCTTTCTTTCTTTTTTCTTTCTTTCTTTCTTTCTTTCTTTCTTTCTTTCTTGCTTGCTTGCTTGCTTGCTTGCTTGCTTGCTTGCTTGCTTGCTTGCTGGCTGGCTGGCTTGCTTTCTTTCTTTCCTGCTTTCTTCTTTCTTTTTTTTGTGGGGATAGACTATGATTAGCTGGAATAATCAATATATACCATCTCACCTAATGCATCTCTTATTTGACTGCTCCAGAAATTTTTTAAAAAGAAGAAATACTTCTTAACTAACTTCATAAGCGCAATGACAAAATCAGAATGCATGTATAGTAATTTTACTTATGAAGAGAAAGGCAAAAGTTCCTAAAAAAAGAGAATATGTATCAGAAATGGATAGATTACATTTATTCCTTTTCCATTTTTCCTGTGTGTGTTTTTTCTGAAGATTTAACACAGGATTCACACATAGAAATCAAGTTATTCTACCACCAAAGTGCAAGCCTACATACATAGCTACAATTTAGGAAATCTAATGCAATTTATTAAACTAAGTAAAGAACAAATCCCATATAATCCCACTAGATGCTGACACAGAAGCACTTAATATTTTTAATATTAGTGAAAATTCTGAAACAAGGAAAATAGCTTTAGCTTAAGTAGAATATCTATCAAGCACTTATAATATTCTTTAAAAATAGCTGAGGCATTTCTGATGCAAACAAGAGAGAAATTTATCAATGATGGCATTTGACAACACATTTGATGTTTTAACTGAGAAGAAGAAGAAGGAGAATGAGGAGGAGGAGGAGGAGGAGGAGGAGGAGGAGGAGGAGGAGGAGGAGGAGGAGGAGGAGGAGGAGGAGGAGGAGGAGGAGGAAGAGGAGGAGGAGGAGAAGGAGAAGGAGAAAAAGAAGAAGAAGAAGAAGAAGAAGAAGAAGAAGAAGAAGAAGAAGAAGAAGAAGAAGAAGAAGAAGAAGAAGAAGAAGAAGAACAACAACAACAACAACAACAACAACAACAACAAGATCACAGAAGATTGCATAAAATTGCAATGGAAGGAAAATATTGTGATTTGTGAGCAAGATTGCATGGTAGTCTACATAAAAATTCAAACATATTTACCGTTTTACACTTTTACATGCTTTCAGTAAGTTGGGTACACACGAAGTCTAATAATGAAGAAATAAATAATCCTGTACATCTCAAACAAACAAAATTTAGGTGGTTAGAGTGTAGTTGTGGAGGTTGGAGGAAAGGAATTGTAGGGGAAAAACAAAGGAGGAGGCAACAATGCTTGATAAGAAATGTACTCATTACCTTGCTCATGTAACTGGAACCACTCCATACAGTTTTTTTTTATAATAAAAAATTTGTTTAAAAAATAATAAAATTAAAAATAAATAAAAAATAAAAAATCTATGCAGGGAATTTGAAACTTAGTGGTCGAGTATTCACCTACTATTTGTGAAGGGTCCTTGTTAAATCACCTGCAAAATACAAAATAGACCAAAAACTTTAAAAAATGATACATGAAGGAAAATAAAGCACAGGGGTTGGGGCAAGTAAGTGGTTTACTTCCAAAGAAGAAGTAGCAACAGATGATTTTGGGGGTACATACTTGGAATCTAAACATCCGTTCTTTCGTGGTTCAAGTGTTCAAGGCTAGTCAGCTAAAAAAAAAAAGCACAACAAAAAACGAGGAGGAGGGACATGACAGAAGAAATAATAATCTGATACAAATTAAACTTCATCTGGATGGTGGGAAGAAGTCTCTCAGCTCTGTTATTTTCTTTTAAATAAGTTTCTAGCCTTTCGACCATGTGAGAATGCAGCAACAAGGGAACACATTAAAGGCCTGGTGAAGCTGACCTCTCAGCATATTGAATTTTCTTGGTTCTAGATAATGTCCTTCAGAATTTCTGTTGAGTACCCATAAGTTTCTCTAAGCTATTGGGACCTTGTCTTAAGGAGTTTTGTTATAGCATCACAATGGAATTGAAATAAACAGCTATACCTCTTTCTCTACAGGAAGACTCATGGATTTGGCAGTAGGAGAGTTCAAGCGGAGGACCTCCAATTGTTTAGTTAGGGGTTCTACCATCTAAGTTCCCTACTCCAGGCCTTGTTCTTCACTTTGAACTTATCAACACATTGCCTTATGGATTTCAAGGATTCTGATGTAAATTATCTCAGAGGAAACTATCATGAGAAATGTTGATGCTCTATTTTTTCTCACTCCTATAGATGTTAATAACCCACTTCATGGAGATGTATGGCATAGGGCATTTTGATACAGTATCAGATGATTCTGAAGCGATACCACTATCCTTTTGACATCAGTCATTCTACATTTAAAGAAGAAGACATTGAATATCTTGAGTTAACTGATGAGGTCTTTAAAAGGCAAAAGTTAGAGCAGCTTTTCAGATTATGGATGCCATGAAATACCCTATTGGATTCAATTTCTGAGTGAGAAAACAGCTGTTTTCCATTATCCACCTAAGTATAAAACTTACTTGGACTTATTTTCTTTGCATTTTAATGTAAATGACAAAAGTGCCCATTTTTTGACTTTATTAGGGGACTCTTAGTATTACATAATTAAATAGTTGTCAAAATTCACTGAGCTGAATAGAGAACATAATTTATAATAATACATGGATGTATTTTATTAGTAAATACTGAAAAGGAAAAAAAACAGTATTTCTACAGAAGATTCATCCTGGCAATAGTCACTTTACAGTAGGCTGGTACTACCTGCCTTCTTTCAACCACATGCTATTGTTGAATGTGATATTGTTTTAGATCTACTCAAGAGCTATGGGGCTCATCTTGGATTCCATTGAAAACACACCAAAGTGCATACTGATATTACAACTTTTTAAAGATCAGAAATTATTTATTATATGGTACCAAAACACTAAATCACGTCCATAACAAATAAGGACTTTCATATTATTTTAAGCAGTTGTGCAAGAAGGTTCTAATTCAACAAAGAGGGACACCTCTTATACTTTAACAACTTCTTTGAATTTTCTCTTTATTGTCAAGATAAAAAGAAATCTGGATCCACTTTAGTGAAAGTTTCCAATTGAACTCTTCGTTATGTGTCCCCTGCATCTAGGAATACATAGGATTCCACTTTGTTTTTAGATTGTTGGAGCAAGTTCCAAGACTTGCACATATAGTGAATGGAAGCCACTGGTTGATGTATGCTCCTGCACATGGCCACTGTTCTGGCAGGAGCAGACATAAGGACATGGATACTACTCAAGGACAAAATCCTTGGGAGCAACCGTAGGATCTTGAAGCCAACAAGGACAGAATGCACTTTCTGATACACTTTATGTTCCTGCAACACTGCCAAGGCAGCACCAGTGGCATCATTCTGTGCACCTCACATCCCTGTGGAAACCTTGGCAACAGTCCTCCAGGCTCAAGACCAGAAGATCCAGTGGGTTCATTCCAAGCTGTGATTGGTCCATTGCAAATATTGTGAGTGGTCTCTGCAGTCCATTACATTGCTGAGAGTTCCTGGTGACCTGCAGGACTGAGTGCTACATTGACAGTTTCCTTTAGGTTATTGCTCTGGGGTTTTTATTTTCTTAGCTAAGTTTAGGTAGATTTACTCCTTGCCATCTTAGCAGAAAGATGGAAGAACATAGTGTATTATCCTCAAGCTCTTCAGAGAAGGAGATTTTCAATGAACAAGATAGTTTGAAGGTGATCATTAGCTATGGCAGGAGATTTTCCCTGAACAATATAGCATGAAGGAGGAAATCATTGACTATGGAAGCTATGGATATGGAAAGTTGGCCTAGCACCACCGCGTAGTCAATAAGGTTGTAGTGAAAATAATCCTGAAGATGAGAGTTCAACAATTGTTAAATCAAACATGAGATGGACAGGCCGGGAAGGTTGCTCAGTGGTATATGTTTGCCTTACATAAATGAGGCCCTGGGTTCGATTCCTCAACACCACATAAACAGAAAGAGCTGGAAGTGGTGCTGTGGCTCAAGTGGTAGAGCAGTAGACATAACCTGAAGAGTTCAGTGACAATGCCTAGGCCCTAGAGTTCAAGCCCCAGGACCCACAAAAAATTTTTAAATGAGATGGACATTATTAAGATTTTCCGTCACCCAAACATGATCAGGTCATACCAGGTGAGGGAAATGGATGAGCACAAATATTTGGTAGTGGAACTGGCCATCCAGAGACCTCCTTAGACAAATGTGAAAATCATACTGCCTTTTCAAGAATGAAGTCAGGAGTTTATTCAAACAGATTGTGAGGACTGTGCACTACTTTAATGAAACTGAAAATAACTGAAACATTAAACCCAATAACATCGTGTTGGATGACAAAGGCAATGTGAAGTTCAATGACTTTGGCATGAGCATAAGGATTTCCGTAGGGTAGTTGCTGAAGGACATATTTGGTACCTTAATTTTGTCCCTATAAAATATTGCTTCCATGAATATTACAATGGCTGCAAAGTAGATAGCTGGTGCGTGGGAGTCCTCATTTGTATTCTACAGGGATGGCAAATATCCCATTTGAAAGTATGAATTTTAACCTTATACAGGTAATTGTCTTGGAGGCCACATACATTTCTCCATTCATCTGTCTCCAAAAGAACAAAATATCATCTTGAAATGGTAAACTGCATAGCCAAAGCAGAGGCATAGTATACAACAAACAATGGAGATCAGCTCAACCAAATTGAGGGATATTTCCTATGTCCTGATGAGCCACTTGTAATGAGTTAAACCCTATTATTCTTGCACTCTTGTGTGAGATGAGGTACAGCCTGCCTGATACACACAAATCAATATTGGACAGGACATTCGATGAAATCATGGTCATAAATGTTTTGATTTTAAAAAAGTCTTAAAATAGAATGACAGCAGTGAAATTAAATCAGTGCCTTCAATTGTTTCAGTGTGCCCAACTCCTGCAGATAAATAGTATGTATATACATGTATATCACACAAATATATTACATATTAAATATATGTCCAAAACTTATTTTATACAAAATTAGGGGACAGTGTTATTAGATTTATCCTTGAAAAAAAGATCAACAAAAAATTAAAGATTGCTCACTTTGGCAGCACATATACAAAAATTGGAACAATACAGAGATTAGCATGGCCCTTGTGCAAGAATGACTCGCATATTTGTGAAGCATTCCTGATTTTAAAAAATAAATAAATAAAGACAGATAGAGATCCCAGTTTGAAGTGTGAAAGTAAGTGGAAGGCCCATAAATTCAAATCCTAGTACTGGCCCATAATCATACATTGAATTAATTTTTGTATGTCTTTTATTATAAAAAAATACTGTGCAGAGGGGCTACAATTAAATGAGTAAGGTAATTTCCTATCAAGTATATTTCCTATCAAGCATTGTTGCCTCCTCCTTTGTTTTTCCCCTACCATTCCTTCTCTCCCACCTCCACGAGTATTCTCCCCACCTCCGAAGTTCTAATGTTTGTTTTCAACGTAGGGTCTTGTACATTGCATTTTTACAATGGGTCAACCCGTATCCCTATTTAAGCATTTTATGTTTTCCCTTACCTTCTCCAAATTAGAAAAATGTATATACAAGATGCAGGGTACCAGAATCAAATGCAGTGAAAACAGGAGTTATACCATGGGGGAGGTACAAAGAAAGCAACAAAGAAATCAATTTATAAATATGTTGGAAACAATCACAAGAAAGAAAAAATTATCTTGGGGTTCATTTCGCCTAACATCAACTTGTCTAAAAATGTCTGTTTTTCTCAGACATATACTAGTTATTGCAAATAAGGGAAACCATGGGATCTATGTTTCTTTGGGTATGGCTTATTTCACTTAATATAATTTGTTCCAAGTCTTTCCATTTCCTAACAAATTGGACAAAGAAATTCTATGGAGGCATGGAATTGTGTATATATACCACATTTTCTTGATCCATTCATCAACTGAGGGGTATCTGTGTGGGTTCCATATCTTAGTTATGGTAAATAATGCTGCAATAAACATAGTCGTGCTGGTAGCATTAGTATGATCTTGTTTGTGAACATTTGGGTAAATGCCCAAAAGTGCTAGTTCTGGGTCATAGGGGAGCTCTATGTGGAGTCTTTTGAGGAACCTCCATAAACTTTCCAAAGTGGTTGAACACGTTTACACTCCCACAACAATACAGTAAGGTTTTCTTCTATCCACATCGCCTCCAGAATCTGTTGTTATTAGAGTTCTAGATTATAGCCATTCTAACTGTGGTGAGATGGTACTTCTGCTCTTTTTATTTGCATTTCTTTTATGGCTAGGGAGGTTGAGCATTTCTTCATGTGTCTATTGGCCATCCTTCTTTTCTCTTCAGAGAAGTTTCTTTTTGAGTCTTTAGCCCACTTATTTAGTGAGAAGTGGTTTCTTTGAGGATTTGTTGTTGGGAGATATAATTTTTTGAGTCGCAGGTATATTTTAGATATGAGACTCTTTTCTGTTTAATGGCTAGTGAAGATCTTTTCCCAATCCATAGGCTTTCTATTGATCTTGTTAACTATGTCCTTTGCCATGTAGAAGCTCTGCAATTTCATGCAATCCCATTTGTCCAACCTTTCTTTGATTTGTTGTGTTTCTGGGTCTCCATTAAAAAAAATTCGGCCTGTGCCAAGGAGACCTAGGGTTTCTCCTATTCCATCCTATTCCATCAGAGTGTCTGATTTGACTCAGAAGTCTTTGATCCATTTGGAGCTGATTCTGGTGCAGATTGATATATAAGGATCTAGCTTTAGTTTTCTACAAGTGATTAACCAATTTTGCCAGCACAATTTACTTAAGAGGCTTTCTTCCATTCTATTTTTTAGCTCCATTATCGAAGATTAGGTAGCTATATATCTGTAGGTTCATTTCTGCCTCTTCAATTCTATTCCATTGTTCCTGATGTCCGTTCTTGTGCCAGTACCAAGCTGTTTTAATTACGATGGCTTTGTAGTAGAGTTTGAAATTTGGTATTGATATTCCTTCATCACTGTTCTTTATGTTAAGGATTTTTTTTCTATTCTGGGTTTTTTATTGTTCTATATGAATTTTTGGATAGCCTCTTTAATTCTTTGAAGAAAGGGGTTGGAATATTGATAGGTATTGCATTAAATTGGTAGAAACCCTTGGAAAATATTGCCATTTTCAAGATGTTGATCTTTCTAATCCAGGAGCATGGGAGGTTTTACCACTTTGTAAGTTCTGTTTTGATTTCCCTTTTCATGTTTTTAAAGTTTACATTATAGAGGTCCTTCCCTTCTTTGGTTAAATTAATTCCTAGGTATTTTTTGGGTGGGCTGTTATGAATGGAGTTGCTTTCCTGATTTCAACCACGCTTTTCTCATTGTTGGCATACAGAAAAGCCATTGATTTTTGAGGGTTATTTTTATACCCTGCTCCTTTGCCAAATTTTAAATCAGCTTGAGTAATTTTGGTGATTTGCTTTTCTTTTATGGCTAGAAATGTTGAGCATTTCTTCATGTGTCTATTTGCCATCTCCTTTCCTCTTCAGAGAAGTTTCTCTTTAAAACTTTAGCCCACTTATTTATTGCGCAGTTGTTTCTTTGTGGATTTCTTGTTGGAGGTTTTATTTTTGTGAGTTCCAAGCACATTTTAGATATGAGATCCTTGTCTGTTGTATGGCTAATCTTCTCCTAATCGGTGGGCTTTCTATGGATTTTGCTAGGTATGTCCTTTGCCATGCACAAGCTCTGCACTTTCATGAAATCCCATTTGTGTAACTTTGATTTGTTGTGTTTCTGGGTCTCTATTAAGGAAATTTTGACTTGTGCCAAGGAGACCTAGTGTTTCTCCTATTCTTTCCATTACTGTTTTCAGGGTGTCTGCTTTGACTCTGAGGTTGACAATTACTTTTGTAAACCGAAACTTGTTTGTTTTTTCCATCTTTTGTGTTCATAGGAGTGTCTGTATTATGTGTAAACAGGCTGTTCTACAAGGTATCTTTCAGGGTGGTAGAGTAGTTATTATATGGCTGTATGTATTTTATAACGACATAGAGCTTTCTCATGACTTACCTACATGAATCTTTTAATGTTATATAAGGGCCAAGAAGAATGCCAAACTTACATTTTTGTGTCTATCTCCATCCTATTTCTCCCTATTGTCTAGAGGTTTATGTAACACTCAGCATAACTGACACTGGCACATGGAACAGACATGGACTTGATGGATCTTGGCTGTGAGATGGCCCCAAATACAGTAAATATCAGAATCAATGAGATCGAAGCAGTTGTCCAAGGTGCCTAGTTGTATTAACATCCTTGGCTTCCAATGGTCTCACCTGCCTCGGTCAGAAGCCTGTTAATGGTCTGTCACCATCAAAGCTCATACTGAAGTTTAACTATTCAATGTAGCAGTGTCAGGAGGTAGAAACCTTAAAAGATGTTTCAGTCATAAATGGATAAATGTTATCTCATCAACTCTCAAGGGACTAACGTTATCACTGTTATCAGTTGTTAAAAGCAACCTATGCCCCTTAATCCCTGTCATTCTAGCACATGCCATAATGCTGAGATCCTCTGTGATATGATGCACCTACGGGGCCTTGTCCCATGTGCTACCATGCTATATAGACTTTCCAGCTACTACTATTAGGCTTGAAATAGACCTTATATTCCTCATGAAGTATACAGGTTAATTGATTTTAAACAATGACAAAATGGACTGAGATTTTATTCCTTTTGTCTTTTTCATGGAACTGAGGATTAAACTGAGGGCCTTAAACTTACTAGGCACATAACTTGCCACTTGTGCCTACATGCACCCAACTCTTTTTCTTTCTTTCTCAGTTTGCTTTTCATATAGGATCTTGTGCTAACTTCACCCAAGTCACCCTTAGTACCCCATGCTCCTATACCTCTACCTCTCAATATCTGGGATTACATGACTGTGACACCACAGTTTGCCCATTAGACCATACTACTCTTTAGGGGAAAGAGATACAGATCCCTGAGATGTTTATGTGGGTTTGTGTGTCTGGTTGTGTGCTTGTGTGTGTGTGTGTGTGTGTGTGTGTGTGTGTGTGTGTGTGTGTGTGTGTATCCACGTGAACTGTTCTTGATGATTTACTTAGTACTGAGGGTGAATCTTCCTTAAGAATCTGTATTCTTAATTCATTCCACTGAAAAAGAAATATTTCTCTGTGTACTAAAGGCTCATAACTATAATTCTAGCTCTTCAGAATGCTGAGATTTTTGACATTATTAATGTTATCCCAGGTATTAACCCAATGTTATCCCAATGTTATGCCAGGTGAGCCAGGAAAAGTCCATGACACTCTTATCTCCATTTCATCACCAGAAAAGTCAGAAATGGAGCTGTGGTTTAAGTAATAGAGTAATATTCTTGAGGAAAAACATAGGAATAGCACCTAGGCTTTTATCAAGGCTCAGGACCCATACATAATATCCAGAAAGCATTTGTGCTATTACAATGAGCTCTTATGCTATTGCAAGTCACAATTATGTCTAATGGATTGTCTCTACAGGCCAGTTGCAGTAAAAAAAATTTTTTTGTAGTGCTCACTTTGGCAGCACATATACTAAAATTGGAATGATACAGAGATTAGCATGGTCCCTGCACAAGGATGACATGCAAATATGTGAAGCGTTCCATATTTTTTTTTTAAAGAATCTTGTATTACTTCATAAGATATGTTCTTTCTGGACCATCTTTATGCCTCATTTTTCTCTCTGGAATGATATTGAAATAAAGAAAATATTCAGTGAGGAATTTGGTTTCTGGATCCCTCCCTCATTCATTATTGACATGTTCTGTCTTTTTATTTTTTGGCAGTGCTGGAGCATGAACTGAGGGCCTGGGCACTGTCACTGAGCTTCTTTTTTGCACAAGCCTTGCACCCTTTGACCTGAGCCACAGGGCAACTTCTGGCTTTTTCTGTTTATGTGGTACTAAGTAATTGAACCCAGGGCTACATGCATGCTAGGAAAGCACTCTACCACTAAACCACATTCCAAGCCCCATGTCCTCTTTTTAACATATGTCTAACATGTTTAGCTCTGTCCCATCTCTGAAGCCACGGCCATTGCTCTTGAATCTATCCTCAATTTAACTCCTAACTGTGTTTCATTACCTATAACTGCCAAAATATTTTCCACTCCACCCAAGGAACTATCTTTCATTTTCTTAAATTTCACACTTCATTGGTTAATGTCAAACAATAACTCAACATTACCAGTGTCTGAAATTGAGGACACTTAGAATAATAAATAGCTTTTTCCAATGTTTTTCTTTTTTTAATTCTGAGGATTCAACTCTGGTTTCTGCGCAATCCTTCAGCTCTTCAGCTCAAAGTGAGTGCTATACCAGTTGAGCTACAGTACCACTTCCAGCTTTCTGAGTGGTTTATTGGAGTTAAACCTTTCATTCCCAGGCTGCCTTTGAACTGGGAACCTCAGATTTCATCCTCCAGATAGCTAGGATTACAGGAATGAGCCACCAGTGCCCAGATAATAAATAGCTTTTTTTTTTGGGGGGGGGGTCCGGTCATGGGCCTGAACTCTGGCCTGGGCGCTGTCCCTCATCTCTTCAGCTCAAGGCTAGCACTGTACCAATTGAGCCACAATGCCACTTCAGCTTTTTTTTTCTGCGTATTTGGTGCTGAGGAATCGAACCCAGGGCCTCATGCATGCAAGGCAAGCGCTCCACCTCTGAGCCACCTTCCCAGCCCCAATAAATAGCTTTTAATGTGTGCCAGGTGATACACAACAACTCAGACCCTTGGGAAGTCTTTTATCTTCCAGTCGGGCATGATCTAACCCCACTATATGCTCTGGTAGATAACAAAATTAAACAGATTCTACAAATGTAATTAGTTCCCACAAGAGTTGGTATGAGTTATTTCCAAGGTGTGAGTGCAAATTAAGGCCTTTCTAGAAGTCAGTGATGCAAACAGAATGAATCAAACAGTAAGGAGAATATGTTTCTCAAGAAAGTATGGGGATGCCTAGGAGCTGACAACAGTGGCTGTATGATAGGAGACCAGAAAGCAGAAACCACAGTCTCACCACCACAGAACCTAAACCCTACTAAGCATCTCATAAGCTTGTAAGAGATCCCCACATTCTGTGAGAGACTATAGGCTAGTGGCCCCTGCTAGAAACTGAGCAGCTACTATAGACAAACCACACCCAAGTTACCAGCCCAATCTTATATCCTACAATAGTTGGTATTCAGTGGCCAAACAAATTAATTTGTGATAATTTGCCACAAAACATGACAAAATAAATGCATATCTCAGACTGCTGGTGTCTTACACCTGTAATCCCAGCTACATAGGAGGCTGAAATCTGAGGATCCAGATTCAAAGGGATCCCAAGAAGCAATGTCTGTGATATTCATTTTGCCAATAAATAGCTAAAAACTGGAAATGGTGGTGTGGCTTAAGTTGCTGTTCACTATTGAGCCATGGTTCTCCTTTTAGCTCTCTTTCAATTATTTTCATAAGTTTTAATTTTCTTTACAACGAATGACATATTTTTTGTTAGTTAGTTCTTAGTATGCTTTTATTGGATTGCTTTGGTATGAACAACTCGGGATTGAACTCATACCTCATTTATGGGAAGAAAGAGATCTAGCGATGGGGAAAAAATCAGTTGTTTAAGGATACAGGTGGACCTGTTGCAACAATGAGAAGTACAAGTTGTCATGTCCAAAACGAGCTTTACAACGTCGGTCTGGGGGGGGGAAGGGGGGAAGGAAAAGGATTGGGATTGGGGGGGAGGGGGGAGGCTGGGAAGGGATGTGAAGGGTAAACACAGGAGGAGGCTGCAATGCTTGGTAAGAAATGTACGCATTATCCTGCCCATGTAATTGTAACTCCTCTGTACAGTATATTCACAAATAAAATAAAATTAAATTTAAAACAACAACAAAAAAAAGAAATCTAGCACCTAAGTCACAATTCAGTTGTGGCAGTTTTTTTGTTTGTTTGTTTGTTTTTATTTGTCGTGGGGATTGACTTCTGGGCCTCGGTGCTATCCCTAAGCTCTTCAGCTCAAGGCTAATGCTCTACGACTTTAGCTACAGTGCCAATTCCAGTTTTCTGTGTGGTTCCTTGGAGATAAGAGTCTCATGGACTTTTCCTTCCTGGGCTAGCTTTGAATCGTGATCCTCAGATTTCAGCCTCCTGAGTAGTTAGGATTTTATGTGTGAGCCACCACCACCCGGCTATGGTAGGTTTTTTTTTTTTTTTTTTTAGCAATTTGAATTTCTTATTTTTGTCCTAATTTAATTTAATATTTTATTTTTTTAATCCCAGGGAATTGAGTATAGGATCCTTTATATGTATGTATGTGCATGCTTTTGTGTACATATGTGCCAATACTGAGGCTTGAATTTCCTTAACTTTTTCCAAGCAAGGCTGACACTATACCACTTGAATCACACCTTCAGTATTTTCATTGCTGCTTAGTTGAAGGTAAGAATCTCTGATTTGCTACTTTGAAGGCTTAGTTTTTTGATGACAGTTAAGAGCCAAACTGTGAGGTCTCCTTACCACTTCCCTCTAATATCTACTTAGGAAAAGCTGGAAGTGTCACTGTGGCTCAAGAGGTAGAGCACTAGCCTTAATGAAAAGCAACTCATATAAAGTGCCTAGGCCTGATTTAAACCCTGTGTCCTGCAGGTTAAACAAAGAAACTCTGAATTGTCTGACAAGTCTAGTTTTAAAACATGATCTTATCAATCTCAGCCTCTGAAATTGCTAGATTTACAGGTTTAAGCCTTTAGTAATGGTGATAGTTTTCTATTATTATTGACAGATGCTTTAAAAAACACATAATGTAGCTAACAGTGGCTCATGGTTATAGTCCTTGATATTATGGACACTGAGAAGCTTGGTGTGAAGTTGGGCCTAATGACAGAATGTCTATGAGTCTTATCTCTAATTAACAACCAAAAGGTTGGATGTAGAACTGTGGCCCAAGTTTTAAAGTCATAACCTTGAGCAGAAAAATTTTAGGGACAATGTTCAGGCAATGCATGCAAACCCAAGATCATCACAAAAATTAAAATAAATAGAACATAAAATAATCCTAGGTATGGCTAGTGACAGTTTGCCTAGTTTTCCTAAAATTCTTAGTTTGATAGCCACCACAAAGATAAATAGACAAACCAAAAAATTATGTATCCATAGCCAGATGAAACGTTTGCTTAGAAATCTGCACTAATTATATTTTTAAAAACATTTCTTACACTCTTTAATTTAGAAAATTAGCCCCAAAATAATGCCAGTTGAAGAGAAATTGTATGTGATGACTACTTCAGAAACAATACATTTTTTAGTTTTTTAAAAGGAGATGTCACGGATGTCACGTATTTATCAACTTATATATATATATATATATATATATATATATATATATATATAATTAGTAAATAAATTTCAACTAAATATTAACTTCATTGTCCTCTAAATTGAAGTGTTGACCTATATTTTATATCAGAATGAGCATTTACTCGTTTCATTTTTAAAAGTCAATTTAAGTTTTCTATTCAAATTTTATACACAAAGAATGTGTTTGGTGTTCTAGGAAAGTTCTCCAAAAGTTAATGTAGAGCAGTATGTAGGGCCATTGTGAGATTAACTAGGAATTCTGAGCCATGAAAGACTAAAGTTTTAAAGTTGAAATAAATACATGTCAGAGATATAGAAACAAAACTTGGGTTTCTAGGGATAGACTTTCAAACCATTTCAACACATTTGGCTGGGTAGATGGTGCTACATTTGGTAATTTTGCTTCACTCGAAAATTCTTGTTGAGGTTTTTGTGTGTAAGAAGAAAATCCCTTTGCTTTCGTATTTATGAACTTCATGTTAAAACTTTAGCAATGGACCTTCTGTGGCCCCTTTTTAACTGGAAGTATTTCAAGATTTCTAAGACCTCAAAATCCTTTTGTACTCTCAGCCAGGCTGTTTTGAACTATTTACTTTCAAATTTATTAGCATAATCCATTTATCATTGTAGGGAGGAGAATCCTATGTGAATAAAGTCTACTTGCTAGAGTTGTTTGTAAGTAATGAAGCATTGGGTATTTTGGGGTTAGCCTCTGTAGAATAGACTGGATTGAGATGACATTCCCATGATTTATAGGTAAAATCACCCTCTTCCACTAGAGGTGCAGGATCAAATGAATGATGGGCATTGGTTTAAGGTTTCTTTTATTTTACTATGTATGAATCTTCCATCATATATATATATATATATGGCTTGAATCTTCCTGATACGTTGTTTTATATACATTTGGTTTTACACGATGTGAATTATAGTTTTTTAAATTAAATAAGCAGGACATTTGGCTTTAATCATGTAAGAATTTGATTAATTTTAAGAGGAAAAATATCATCAGAATTAAATTAGGTTATCATCATTCGAAAATAAATATTGAAAAGATATAAAGCAGAAGAATTTATGGGGTGCTTAATATATTCAGCCTTTCTTGTTTATAAGGTTTGTTGTGACCTGATGGTAATAGATTTGCAATGGGTAAAAGTGTTGTTGGTCACATAGAGTTGTTACTTCAGCAAATGTATGAGAATGTCTGATGATGTTGAACCCTAGGTTTCTGAGAGGAAAAACACAGATATAAGTCCTCAAAGATGCTGACTAAAATGAATGAAATTCACACTCAATTAATAGGAGGGAAGGGCACCATTTTGTTTGCTGTCTTCAACAGCCAAATGCATTTTTCTCTGTAGGTGATTATAAGCAAAGAGGAGATTGTAGACAGACTCAATTCGTGGATCCTATTCAATGAAGAGAATAAGGAGATGTCTGGATGGCTGGTGTAGACGAACAACAATTCTACATACAGCAGACAGCATTATTGAAGAAAGGTTTGAGAAGTTTCAGAAGGTGAGCAAGCAGTGTCCAGGCAGGTGTAGTTTGAACACCCTTCTCACTGCTGAGAATCTCATGTTACAGGCAAGTTTTCTTATAAGGATTGAAAGGAACAGTTGCTTCTTCTGCATTGGCAAGTCTGATAGGAGAAGGGGCTTGTGTCTCCTAAAGTATCTTGGTGTCTCAGAACCCTGAAGGAGTCTAGTTATTGCAAAAGAGCAGAGGTCATTCATGATTAAATTGATGATTTCATGTAGTCACTAGGCCTCAGATGTAATGTAGTTCAGTAACACATGTAACAAGAATTCATGTAGTTAAATGAAATTGAGTTATATCCACTTGTGAATTAGAAGTAAATTAGAAGTAGATTAGAAGATATCCATGAGAGAAATCAGTGGGGCTGTTGTATCAAGAAAGTAAGAACAAACCACATTTTGAATTTGTTTAGTGAGCACTTCTTGACTTTCCAACGTTTCCCTATGAAATTGCATTAACTCTCATATATGATGAGAATTTCTCAATTACAAAACTCTATAAGACGCATGCCATGTTTGTGGCTAAGAAATAAATGCGTTGGGGGCCAGGCACTAACGGCTCAATCCTATAATCTTAACTATTCAGAAGTCTGCAAACTGAAGATTGAAGTTCAAATCCAGTCCAGACAAAAATCTCCCTTTAGTTCTCCAAAACCATGGAAATGTAACTTTACCTCAAGTTATAGAATACCTGCCTTAACAGAAAAAGCTAAAACACAGTGTCCAGGCCGTGAGTTCATATTCTCATAGTGGAACAAATAAAAAGTAGAAAAGAAAGATGGAGTAATAATGGAGCTTCCTATTTTCATAACTTACCAGGACCACATGGAGTTAATAATCCTTTTAAGTGAAAAGAAGGCCCAGTTGAAGCAAATGAGTAAACAGTTAAAAAGGGCCAGCAGCAAGACAAGAGACTTCAAGAGGGTTGACAAGCTTAGCAACAAAATCAAGAGCATTCATCTTCAAGAAAACACACCTCTGTAATCCCATATACACCTTTGATTATTCTCATCGCTATGACCATCCTCTAACGTTGGCTAAACTTATCCACTAGAGTCACCGAACACAGCGTATCCTTCGTGACATTTCATGGATAAAGTTGCTTGTCCTCATTGTCATCAGCCTTTCAGAATCTTCAGTGAAGAGCATGTTTTTCCACTTTGCCTGTATATGGTAGCATCCTCTTCTATTTTCCAGCAAAGAAACTGTGGCTAGCAGGCTTGAGAATGGTTACATTCAGAGGTTCTTCAGTTTCACATTTTTCCTTTCCTTTCTTGGTAGGTGAGTTGGAATAAGAAAAAAATTAAGCAGTATGTTTTATTTAACTGAAAAGATTTATTTGAAAATACTACAAGTTATCATTCTTTAAATATATTTTTAATTCAAATATAATAGGGCTAGTATTAATGCTGCATGCCTTTAAACCTAACTATTTAGAAGGCTGAAATCTGAGGAAAGTAGATTCACGACAGACAAGGTAAAATGGACCATGATACTCTTATCTACAACTAAGAAACAAAAAGCTAAACAAGGAGCTGTGGCTCAAATGGAAGTAGGTCAACCTTGAGCAAAAAGGAAAACCAAAAGAAACTAGGCCCTGAATTTAATTCCTAGTAGTAGCACATATATGTTTGTGTGTGTGTATATATACATATATATATGCACATATATATTCTATATGCATGCATATATAGGCATATATGTGTGTAAATATATATAAATTGTATATGCATATGTATATAATTTTATAATAAATTATTAGCAAGTGTCAACTATATACAAGCAAATATTTAGTGTTGCTCTTAAAAACAGATTCATATGCAATTATGAACCCCTGTGATTTATAGGAGCCAACATGAAAAGAAACGTAAACCAACAGATTAGGATATTAATAGAATGATTTTTGTTATAGAATAGACTGTATGCATAAGATTAGGCAAATGATATTTAGTCATTTTCCAAAACATTGAAAGCAAAAGCATAATAGTACAAGAAATCACATTTAGACATGGACTATGCCTCTCAGTGGACATGTAGATCAGGAAAATATGATAGCTATATGCATATAAACATACATGTATGCATATACATTGTCATATATGCATATATATACATACATACATACACAGGTACATGCACAACAGAATTTTATTTATCCATTCAAAAGAATTATAATGAATCATTTGCAAAGAAAGGAAATAAATTTGGGAAAATCATGCTAAATGAAGTAAGGGAAGAAAGCCAAACCCAGAGAAACAAATGACATATGTTTTCTGTTATATAGGAAGTTAGACATAATATAGATCATAACAATATGCACACTTTGTGGTGGAATCCAACTATACACCTAGGTATGAACTGAAATATGGATAGTTCAGAGAATAATTCAAAGAATGTAATTCCTTAGAATAGCTAACTCACATTCCAACAAAATAAATACTACGAATCAAGTACTCAGAGGTATGGATGGAGTCAAGGTGAGAAGAAATAGATAAATGAAGCAATAAATTGGAGTGAAATGCAGTGCTCTAATTTAATGCATATCCTACCAAATGAAGAAACTTGAGGAAAAGGTGGGAGTGAGTGTGCTGGGGAAAATTATGAAATAGGTGAGATTGTACTCATGTACTCATAATGAATGTCAACTCCTGTGTACAAGTTGAAATCAAAATGAAATTAAAAATCCAATACTCAGTATGCTCATGAAAGTATTTCAGTGATGATGATTCTCTGAATAGCTAACAAACAATGAAGAGTTCAAGCAAATAAGTAGCAGAAAGGGAAATGATGTTCGGCTGGAGAAGAAGTTTAAGAAAAGAGGGGCTAGATTAATGAAAAGAGGAAGGAATGGCAAATATAATCATTATATTAATGATATCAATGTAAAAATGGAACCATGTAACTTGGAAGATGGGTAGTTTGGGGAAAGATGGGTAGATTCATGGAACAGTAATCAAGATGCATTGTACTTATAAACAAACTCATTGAATTGAAACCACTTTGCACAATGATAAATACAAATGAGTAAAAAAGACAAAAAATAAATTTGTGCTTCATTTTTTGTAGCACAAGTAGTAAATCGTAAGTTATAATTTGGATAAAAAGAAAAGTTAAATTAGCTACATGACAAAATAAGAAACAAAATGTCTTGTGGGTAACATTGTCTTTGGAAATATCCGTGCCTCATAATATACTTTTCAAAAATATCAATATTTTGATTACTTTGATTTTTTTGAAAATAAAGTGATCTGTGGACTTTCAGACACTATTATCATAATGCCTAATGTTACATAATTTAGCTAGAGTTGATAAGATAATCATTGTTACTTTTCTTATATTGTAAAATATAAGGAACTTTTATGATACCACTACATTATAACAGAGATACTGAAGTTTCCTTCTTTAAATTGCTCCACAGGATATTGTTACATATAACCTGATACAAGTCCCAAAATCACAAATATAACTAAAATTACTTAGAAGGAAATGATAGGAGGACAATTATTATCTAACACAATCAATGTCAGCCATGGACTTCCTGAAAGAGAATCATACACAAATGTGTTTGTTTCACCAGGCTTCTAGTGCCAAACAAGAAGTGTTGAAAAGACCCATTATGGCAAACTACTTCTCAAAGTCAGATCACTATATAGGCAGACCCTCCAAGACTCCTACATGGAAGAGACTATTTCTGACCCGAATGATCTTCTTTTTTTTTATTACCAAAGAAACAGTTCCTTTAGTAATTTATGTTTTTTGAATTTAGATAATGAATGAACATTTTTCACAAAATTAAATTTGAAATATCTTTGATCGGTTTTTCCATGCTTAAAACTAGCAATACAATAAATAATAGTTGCCACAATTTGGAACTTTTCTGCATCAATGGAAAAACAATCTGGAGAATACAGATTCTAGAAAGAACCAAAGGAATCCAAAGATATATCTATTTTCCACACAATTGTTCAAGTGGAATGAAGGCCAACATAGTTTCTTTAAAGTAAGAGTCTAATGTCTGCACACCAACAGTTAACAAATGTTTATTACAAACTTAGTGAATGTACAATAGGTAGACTTTGTAGACTTTCTTATTTTTGAAAGAAAAAATCTACTTGAGTGAGACACAGGAACCCTAAGACTTACAGATAAAGCACATAGTGTGTTAGAAGAAGAAACCATGGTAGAAAAATGAAACTTCCTTTTGTTGGTCACGAGGAATGAACTAAAGGCCTGAGTACTGTCCCTCAGCCCTCTACCACTTTGGGACAGAGTACAACTTCTGTTTTATTGTTGATTAACTAGAGACAAATCTCATAGACTTTCTTCCCAGGCTAGCTTAGAACCACAATTCTCAGATCTCAGCCTCATGACTAGCTAGGATTATAGATGTGAGCCACCATTATCCACCACCCCACAAAATGAAACTTTTCAGCTTCTAGTGAGTTCAATTTTCAGTGGCCAGGAAAGACCTCCTAGAATGGTGCTTGCCACTAAAGAATTGAATTTACAGAATGAGCAACAAGGATGTTGTCTGTTATTAAAGATGCAAGTATGAAAGGGTGCTATTAATTTCAGTTATTTTTTTCAATATGATTGACCTTCAGTACAAATATGATCTTGTTGTCACCTCTTGGAAGGAGCAGAGTCTGGGCCTATGCTACTTCGAATGTAAGAGACTAGAAAAAGAATACCCTATGGTACACAAGTAGTTGAATGCAGGAAAGAAGCAACATATTTCTGGCAGGGGAAGGCATGGGAGAGATAACGGCCTAGAGAAAAAACTGGTACTCACAACATTTAACCCCTTCTCCTCCAAGGAACTGACCTCCCACATAGTGGCAGTGACATAATTCACCTAGTGCATTTTCTGATATGAAGGAAGGTGTCATGTCTCACTAAACAACACAATTGTAGTCAAAGAAAGGGAAATTCTTTTGTGTGGCCCTTAGGCCCAGTCTCAGTTAATCTCCACATTAGACTTTGTCCAGTTTCTATTCTTACCAGAAGGTCCCTAATCAGGAGGAACATGTGGTCTCCTGGATTCCCATTGGCCCTTTGGGAACTGAGACCACTATCAGTTCTAAATCTGATCCTTCTATCAAGGTTGTGGTGGTTGGTGGGAAAGCTCATCCTCTGAATTGTGCCCTAGTACAAAATCTCTTCAGAGAAAGTCAAGGAATGACAGATTCTGCCTGAATTTCTCCATTTCCAAAGAGGTCATTTAATATCTGATTCTGAAGCTCAGGTGGAGGTCCTTCAATAGTTCCTCTGAGCTGGAGTGAAAGTTAGCACAGACTCCAAGCCATACTCACATTTCTCCAGCTCTTTTTCATGACCCGAAAGATCACAGGAGTTGAGTTCAGAAACAAGGAAAAATGAGACTAGCAGAAGAATCATGGTCAAGGGGAGGAATTAGACACCGTGAAAATGAGGTCAGAAAATCTCATAGGATCACTTACATCATTCAGTAATCACATAATAAGATTAATGAATAAAAGTAATAAATTACTACCTAATTAGTAACTCTTCTTCTCTGACTACAAGTGTTCTGTAAAAAGGTAAGTGACCTGGACTATGTTGATTAGGAAAAGAGAGCACATTGTTTCATCACAATGTTCTACTAAATATCTTCATCCATAGCACAGGTTTTTCTTGCTCTCTACTTCTCTGATACTTTTCTTTGCTGGATTCTAAAAGTGACCTTTGAAAGTGTTAACATCTTCAGATGTAATTACATTTTATTTTATCCATTTGTTATAAAACAAATTATGGGGAAAATCTGTCTATGGGACATTTTCTTCAATGACCTTTTTATTTGATGTTATTAAGTTATTTTTATTGTTTCACTTTTAAAACTTGAGCAAAATGATTTGTTAAATTAACACTAATTAATTGCACATCTTTCATATTTTACCTTGTTTATAAATGTGAAAATATATCTTGATCAGCACCCCATATGTTTTCTTCATCTTCTTTCCTCCTTTTCCACACAAACACAGATATATTCAAACAATCACATCAACAATTTTGGCCATATTCTCTCTTTTTAACAGTTCTGATCCTTCTGTGAATTTTTGCTATTACATATACAAAAGACAGATCCTGATTTGTCTTCTCATAAACATTTTAAGTGTATGTTATGAATTGGAATGTTTCTTCAGTGTACACCAAATATGCAATTACTTCATTCAAATTGGCCATGCAGATGAATGTTTTTCTAACCTTCATCCATCTTCTATCATTCAACAGTTTTTGATGAGTCTTATTTTATACCTTCTTCATTCAACTTTTCAAAATAATTTGTTATTAAACTTCTAGCATTATCTTTTTTCTCAATTGTTGCTTTCTTAAAATTGCTTCAAATTATAAACTACATATGATGGTCCTGTATGTGTCCACTGATATATTTAACTTTTGGTCTAATATTCACCTATTACAGGATATCTTTTTTTTGGGGGGGTGCGGTTGTGGGGCCTGAAATCTGGACCTGGGCACTGTCCCTCAGCTCTTCAGCTCAAGGTTAGCGCTCTACCACTTGAGCCACAGTACCACTTCCAGCTTTTTACTTTTTGCTTATGTGTTGCTGAGGAATCGAACACAGGGCCTCAGGCATGCAAGACAAGCGCTCTACCACTGAGCCACCTTCCCAGCCCCTTACAGGATATCTTTAACCTGTAGTAACTACTTTGACAATCAATATTGACGTTCCTCATAAAAGAAAAAACACAATGCCAGAAAAGCCCATGAAAATAGTATTAGGTGTATATCCAAAAATACTTTGCAATGTAACAGTAGAAGCATTAACTTCTCTTATATTCCAGAATATGTTTATAGCTATGAATAGCCCATTTTGTTTATTCCATTTACTGGTACAACTAGGTTGATTGCAGATCTTGGTTGTTATGAATACTGCTGCCATTAACATGGATGTTCATGTTGAATCATATTCCTTCAATATGTATCCAAGTTACTGTAAAGGTCATTAAAATATGTGGGGTTGTTTTTGGTATTGTGTAAACTTCCACTCTGAACTACATATAAGTTGTACTCGGTTACAATGCCACACAACCTCTCCAGCATTTGGTTTATTTGTTTGAGTGGCTATAAGTATTTTAATGTGTAAGATGGGATGTCAGTGACTTTTGGGTATGTATTTCCTATGTAGATAAGAATTTCAAATATTTTATTTATTTATTAAACATTAACATTTGTACTTCATTCCTGATCAGTGTCTTTTTTGGTATTTGATCAATTTTTAAGTTTTATAATTTGTGATTTTTTCCTATTCCAATTATTAATATTAGTTAAAAAATTTATTTCAGTGGTCCACAATTTACTAAAATCTAGTGATTGTACATTTATAACACTGCTTTTGTGTTTGTTTGTTTACACCCAGGCAATTATTTTAATAAACATGTTGAACTTCTTTCACTAGAAATGTAGATTGAAAGGATAGTGTCTCATATTAGTGCTAAGATAATCTCAAAATTAACAGTCACAGCCTAGGTCCAAACAGTTTGGCTAAGTAACACATTAACACAGCACAAATTGCATTTAAAGAGATCAAAGAGCTTCATAATGGATCAAAGACCTTGAACTCAAAGCAGACACTCTGAAAACATTACAGGATGGAATAGGAGAAACCCTAGCTCTCCTTGGCTCAGGCCGAAATTTTCTGAATAGAGACCCGGAAACACAACAAATCAAAGAAAGGTTAGACAAATGGGATTGCATAAAGTTGCAGAGCTTCTGCAGGGCAAATGACATAGCTAGCAAGATCAATAGAAAACCCACGGATTGGGAGAAGATCTTTACTAGCCATACAATGGACAAGGGTCTCATATCTACAATATACTTGGAACTCAAAAAATTAAACCCCCCAACAACAAATCCTCAAAGAAACAACTGCCCAATAAGTAAGTGGACAAAAGACTTAAAGAGAAACTTCTCTGAAGAAGAAAGAAGTATGGCCAATAGATACATGAAGAAATGCTCAACATCCCTAGCCATAAAAGAAATGCAAATCAAAACAACATTGAGATATCACCTCACTCCAGTTAGAACGGCAAAAATCAAGAACTCTAACAACAACAGATGCTGGAGGGGATGTGGACAGAAAGGAACTTTACATCATTGTTGGTGGGAATGTAAACTTGTTCAACCACTTTGGAAAGCAGTATGGAGGTTCCTCAAAAGACTTCACATAGAAATCCCCTATGACCCAGCAATCCGACTTTTGGGCATTTACCCAAATGTTTACAAACAAGACCACACTAAAGCTACCAGCACAACTATGTTTATTGCAGCATTATTTACCATAGCTAAGATATGGAACCAACCCAGATGCCCCTCAGTAGATGAATGGATCAAGAAAATGTGGTATATATACACAATGGAATTCTATGCCACCATCAGAAAGAATTACATTGCCCCATTTGTTAGGAAATGGAAAAACTTGGAAAAAATTATATTAAGTGAAGTAAGCCAGGCCCAAAGAAACATAGGTCCCATGGTTTCCCTTATTTGTAATATCTAGTATATGTATGAGTCAAGCGGAAAAGTTCAGATAATGTGATGTCAGAAAAATGAACCCTTTGATGTGTATTTTAACGTTTTTTTCTTTCATGCATGTGTTTCTAACGCATTTATAAGCTTGTTTCTTTGTTGCTTTGTATGTCCCTACCCCACAGTATAACCCTGCTTTCACTATATTTGATGTCAGTATAACTTGTGGAGGAGATGGGGAAAAACCAGTTGTTTAAGGATACAGGTGGACCTGTTGCAACAATGAGAAGTACAAGTTGTCATGTCCAAAACGAGCTTTATAACGTCGGTGCGGGGAGGGGGTGTGGAGGGGGGGGAAGGAGAAGGATTGGGATTGGGGTGGAGGGGGGAGTCTGGGAAGGGATGTGAAGGGTAAACAAAGGAGGAGGCTGCAATGCTTGGTAAGAAATGTACGCATTATCCTGCCCATGTAATTGTAACTCCTCTGTACAGTATGTTCACAAATAAAATAAAATTATATTTACAAAAAAAGATGTTTAAAAAGGCACCACCTTCATGCAGCAAATGCTGAAGTTCACACGCAGACCATAGGAACCTGATCATCAGGAAGATCAGGGGACAAAAGTATACAAACGGACAACTTTAGAACGTTTACTAAAGATTGGTGGAGGGGGGAAAAACCACTAGATACCAAAACTCAGTGCTGAAGGAAAGAAATGTTTTATTACTAACCTCTGCTCTGTCTGAATCTCTCACGTCACACGCACACACACACACACACACACACACACACACACACACACACACACACACACCTCTTGTACACATAGAAACCCAGGGGCAGCTGTATCTCGGACAATGAAGCTTTTTTCTTCTTCCACTGAGATAATAAAATGTGATAGTGCAGTTGGCTCCACAGCCACCCCACACTTGAGCAGGATGAAGAATAGGATACTTAGACTGCAGCATAGCCTTGTGTATCCCTGGCTTTGTGTGTAAGAATGGAGTTCATGGTCCTGTAGGCATAGCTGGTCAAGCTGAAACAGGGGTACACTTTGCCTGGAGGATGGCACACCATAAGCCTTGCATGCATGGTGAACCAGGTTTGAGAAGCCCTGTGAGCATCTATGTAATGACCTCTCAATGGCATGGAGTTGACACTGTACTTGGATGAGGCAGGAGACCGGAGGACAGCTGGAATCCAGAAGGTGTGAGAGGCACCAGGGTGAATGAGCTTTTCTGTGGAAACCCCTAGGGCAAGCTAAGGAAGTTCCCCGCCCACATGTGAGAGCCACCATGCTGGTTCCCAGAAGACTCACCTGGTCTTGTCCATGGTTCCAGTCCTGATCTACAGCTGGAACATCCCCGGTGGCCCTTGTCCTGACTGGGCTGAAACAGCATTGGCCAGGCATGTTTCCTTCACCCCACTGTGCATGACCTCCCTGCTGCTGCTCCGTGAGGGCAGGCTGAGGCTGGGCTGGCCGTTCCTGGTGCCCAGTGCAAAACCAGTCATAGGCTGAGCCCAAAGCAGTGGAGCTGGCCCTCACAAACTGCCAGAGGCATCGAGAGAGGCATCACTGCAGCTTCAGTCCTGTGGCCACCACCCTCCACACCCCCAGAGTTTGCCTCCAAGTCCTCCTCTTTATTGTTGAAATTCTTCATCCACTGGTTCTCTCATTTCTCATTGTCTACTTTGACAGGACTTGAGACTCCTTCCTCTCCTCACGAGGCTGCCAGGCCCCAGGGGATCCGCCCCAACCATCCCAACTCACAGACACTCCCCAGAAGCTAGCCAACATAGGGGTGGCTGCTGTCAGAGAAGCTGACCTTCCCCCCCTCCTTCCTCCCCTCACCAGCCTCTGCCAGGGCCTACATTCCTCCCCCCACCACCCCCAGCCCCAACTCCAGTGCAGCCTCCCCTGCAGCCTATACTCCCCTCCCCATCACCCCGAGCTCCAACCCTAGTGTAGTATCCCCCATGTCCTACCCTCCTCTCCCGACCCCCACCCCCAGCTCCAACTCCAATATGGCCAGTGCTCTGGGGAACACAACCACGTGGCCCAGGTGGCATCAAGGGTGCCACAGTGTGCAGCTGGCTGAGAGCTGGAGGCAGCATAGGTCTCTCTGATCAGTGTCTTTCACTTTACTTACTCATGTATTCATTGTATTAATTTAGTACTTAATTTTTGGATCTTATAAGTATCATTTCATTAATCCTTTGCAGAATAGCTGGTAGAAATATAGTCCCAAAATTTAGATTGTCTTTTTAAAAATTCTTTCCAGATTCAGAGATGTTTTAGGTAGTTTTAATAATCATGAACTCTCACTTCCATAGCAGAGTGCTATTAAGAAAATGATTGCTTATGCATCTGTTATTAATTATTTACAATACTTAAAACTTTTAAAATTTCAAATATTACAGGAAGAACATGGTTCATGATGAGTGGATGTTTGTGAGTAGGTTGAGTGGTTGCATACATTGTGTGTGTGTGTGTGTGTGTGTGTGTGTGTGTGTGTGTATGTGTAGGGAAGTGTACACGTATTATTGAAATCACGGATACAGATGATGAGTTCTGTTCTGAAGTTGTTTCCTTATTCTGAGATATACATTGTGGTGTTTCTTTGTTGGTGGTAGGCTCTGACTACTTGCCTTTGCCTGATGTTCACTTTCCAACTCAATTTTTCAACAAAAGTTTCTTATTTCTTATTGAGCATACAGGGCTGTGGTATTACTTTGTCTTTAGTCTGTCATCAATGATCATATTTTCCGCTTTAAAAATTAACAATCAATATAATTTTACTTCCTGCTTGATTTTCCCCCATTAATTTGCATTTATAAATAAGTATTAGAAGAGTTTTGAGCTCAGTATTCATAATGAAAAACCATTTTGAATTCTCTTGTTAGCACCAAGATCTTGAATTTCTTTTGTGGTTTTAGTACACAATACCCTCCTTTGTGATTTTGGCATGAGGAGACAAACAATTCCAACAGTTTTATTCATTAAAATATCAGATAATTCATAATTTTGATTATATCTAGTGGCAAAATGAATGTACTTGCTCAATAGATTTGCTTAATAAATCAAAGCACAAAAGTACCACTCATAGGGGCTGAGAAGGTGACTCAGTGGTAGACTGCTTACTTTGCATGCATGAGGCCCTGGGTTGGATTCCTCAGCACCATGTAAGCAGAAAAAGCCAGAAGTTGTGCTGTGACTCAAGTAGTAGAGCACTAGCCTACAGCTGAAATGCTGAGAGACAGTGACTAGGCCCAGAGTTCACCAACAAAAACAAAAAATAAATAAATAAAACTCATAATCAAGGACATTAATTTCAAAGGTTCATTATCATGATACCTAGTGGCAGGGTGCCAAGACATATTGGACCTCTGTCACAAAGCTTTAAGAAGGATTTCAACACCTGACAAGTACTGAAAACAAAAAGTAAAAAATAGCTCTGCCAACAACATAGATAATCTGCACTCAAACAGAAAGTTACTAAGAATGGAATACTTTTTATAATATTTCTTAAGAGATTCTGGCTGTATATTAATTATCATATAAAGTAACCTTTAAAAGCTCCATAGGTGGATCTGAGTCTTAAGGGCCTCTAGCGAAAACTGGAGAAGAAAATTATCAACCTGGATTTTAAAAATTGTTATTGTTAAGGAAGTGTACACATGGGTCACCATTTTGTAAGTCAGGTAATGAGTTCATTTCTTATTGGACAGTCTCATCACTTCCTTTGCACTCTCTCTCTGTTTTTCCCCCCTGTCCCTGTCCACAAGTGGTATAGTTCATTGTCAACATAATATCTACAGAGAACCACTGCTGCATTTGCTCCCCTGTCCTCCTTGAGTTTCTGTGGCCCCTCACTACCCATAAATGGATAAATAAGAGCAGAAAAATCCCTCTTGTTTCCAATTGCTGGAATTCATTTCAATATAAACATCAGTAGTTTTATGAGAGTGTCAGTCTCTGTCCACACATCCCAAACACTTATACTTCATGCAACCAGTCATAACTCCCACCAGATTCTAAGTTCTACAAAGTAGTTCTTTTCACTTTCTGAGATTCAGAAAGATTAAGTAACTTACTGGAAATACTGGGCTGAGCATTGAAGCTCACTCTTATACCTTATATACTTCAGAGAGTGAGATCTGAAAATCATACTTTGTAACCAACCTAGATTGACATATCCATTACATGTTGATCTCCAGATAACCAGCAGAATTGTGTGTTTCAAGTGGTAGAGTTAGAATGCCACGAGTCTTGATTGGGAAACCTAAAGGATAGTGCCAATATGTTGTTTTTTAAGAACCAATGTGGTTCCATACAAAATCTGACACCACACACACACACACACACACACACACACACACACACACACACACACACACACACTTGAAAAAAGAAGTTAGTGGGCTGGGAAGGTGGCTCAGTGGTAGAGTGCTTGCCTTGCATTCATGAGGCCCTGGGTTCGATTCCCCAGCACCACATAAGCAAAAAGAAAAAAGCCGGAAGTGGCGCTGTGGCTCAAGTGGTAGAGCGATAGCCTTGAGCTGAAGAGCTGAGGGACAGCGCCCAGGCCCAGAGTTCAGGCCCCACGACCGGACCCAAAAAATAAAAAAAGAAAAAAAAGAAAAAAAAAGAAAAAAAAGAAAAAAGATGTTAGTAACGAAATCCAAATAGTTTTTTTTTATATGTTTTAGTATTGCTTTAGTGAGATTTGACTTGGTTGTCTCTACTGATGAGCCACAATTTGAAAACTGTTGAAATGACTACCATGTCCATGCTCAGAGAAATATTCTCCAATTTGTCTTCCTCCTTTTCCAGCAATGATAAATTGTCTCTCCTTGGCCCAGTTTCCTCTTTTGGGACTCAATATCTTAGAATTTTCAGTCTTAATAACCAGGATCATAGGTGGCAACTACTGTACTGGACGGTATCTGCCTTGGGGAGTGTTCAAAGTTCACCATTCAGATAATTAGCACTCACCCATGATGACTCTGTGCTCAGAATTGGGAACTTCTTAGGGCCAGGAATTCAGGAGAAGCACTGTTTTCTACTTCATATTTTTTATTTAAGAGAAGCTTCCATATATTGTTACTTTAAGCATTGTGTGATGAGAAAGATTGCCTCTAGGAGACAGAAGCACTGTACTAACTGTTCCTCTCAGAACACAGAAGGAGGGAAAAGAAGTTCTGAAAAAGTAATATAGCCTAAACATTGAGCTCTTAGGAACTCAGGCTATCTGTTATCTTACTTTCAACCTAGAAAGTCAGAGCCTGAAAGGGCTTGTAAGCTCCATTTATATTCCTGATCATGGGGCTCCCTTCCCCTCAGTCCTTCTGACCCTTTGTTTAGGGTTTGACAGTGTCTCTTTCTTTCTTGTTACTTCATTGCATATTAAGCACACCCAACCATGGGTTTCCATTGTCCTAGTAGATGTTTTGCATTCCAGGACCTTCCTTCCAGGGAACTCTCTTCTTGAGCCTTCATATGCCTAGGTCCATAGAAGTGAGTGACTCACATACTGTGGAGCATAGTTGCTCAATGATGATCAACTCAGAGACTCAGGCAGGTTGAGTTTGGAGCTTTTCTGAGAGACCTTAGCCTAGCCACTGTGGGCAACATTGACAGCAATTCCTCAGAGCAATACCACTGACAGAAAGTGAGCCCTGACTAGTCCTTAGTCCTTGACAGTTCTACTTAGGGGTATGAACAAATGACCATGCCCTTACGGTGTTGCAGAGTACCCCAATCACTGAAGTCATTTTGATCCTAGGAGAAAAATCTCCCTTTGTATAGCAGTACACATAAGAAGCTGATGATGCCCCCCACACAAATGCTCCAGGAGAACAGAGTGTATGAGTGTCTACACAGTTGGGGAATCAGATTCTGAGGGGTGGGAAGGAAAGATTTCAGATATTGCACTATAAAGTAATTATAAGTTTTTGAATTGCTAACCCAACTTCCTTGCTGATCCTTACATTTTGTTTCAGGAAGTGGTGGAATATTTATGATCACAAAATGGAGTTTTTAACCCCAGGCCCAAACTCTAGATGACATTGTTAGATCTTCCCACATGCCACTTATGCCAAATAAAGAGATGTGGTGGAGATCAAGAAAGGACATAGATTAGATGTTAGCCATGACAAGACAACACCTTAGCACAACTTCAGAACACTAAGCAATACTCACCTACATTTCTATTCATCCATGTCATTAGGTCTGAGTTGTATCTAGGAGTCCTCAGTACCTTCAGAAAAGGAAGATCTAGGACAGAACCCAAGATTGGTCTGGCATTTTGGACATAAACTAACTTGTTTGATGGAAATCCTGTGTACTGTCCTATAAATATGTGCATTTACCTTACTACATTTGATTCATATCCTCTCACTAAATTATCTATGATTGGTTCGGTTGCTGCCATAGCAGCTGTCTGGTGGCTCCATTTTGATTTCACTTTATTCTACTGAACCAGTAATGGAGATGGAGAGACTGACCACAGCACATTTGCATGTTTCTCAATGAGCAGTGATTGGCTGGGGAGTATTTAAGATTCTACCCATGTTCTTAGTTGCCTAGTACCACCTTGGATTCCAGAGTCAATGTTGATAAACAGGTACAGAAGTTACATGTAGCTTGCTGTGCCGGATTCACACCTAGATAGGCAGATGAGAAATTGGAAGGGTTTGGTGTGAAAGCCACAGGTTGATACAAAGCAGAAATGAAAGGATGTGGAGATGAAGTAAGCAACATGGTAGGAAAAGGAGAGATAGTAAAAGGTGATGATTACCTAGAGGAGACAAAGAAAGTTGGAAGCAACATTTGGACCTGTAGATCAAAGTAACACATCTGAGGTAAAACAGTCTGGATTTCCAGAGCCACAGAAGTTAGAAGAGCAGAAGCAAGCGTTCTTGCCAATTTCAAGGGAGCTCCCAGAATGCTAGGGTAAGAACTGGTAGCTTCCCAGAGCACTGCTGCTGAGCACTACACAGATCCCTTGCTACCATGATAATTGATGTTGGAGATGAGCAGTGAGATCTGTAAAAGGTGATTTCAGCCTGGCGCTCGTGGCTCGCGCCTGTAATCCTAGCTACTCAGGAGGCTGAGATCTGAAGATCGTGGTTCAAAGCCAGCCCGGGCAGGAGAGACCGTGAGACTTCTATCTCCAATAAACCACCAGAAAACCAGAAGTGGCGCTGTAGCTCAAGTGGTAGAGCGCTTGCCTTGAGCTGAAGAGCTGAGGGACAGTGCCCAGGCCCAGAGTTCAAGCCCACGGCCAACAAAAAACAAAAACAAACAAACAAAAAAGGTGATTTCAGCTTACAATGTGGAGCCTGTTCTGCAGCATTGTGGAGTGTGGTCTCTCAGGATGCTAAGGGAAAAGATGCGAAAGCCAGTGTCAAAGATTGCAATCTATTTGGAGTAGACATTTATGGATGGAACATGCCTGAACCCAACATGCTGATAATGAGCTGCTAATGGTAATTCCCTAAAGATCTAACAGCCAAACTGGAGAGGGAAACTCTGATCTCTGCACCACATCAGTCTACCATGCCAATTGCTTTATCCTAGTACTGGCTGCCCAGTTTGCACACTCTCGACCTTTTTAACCTGATTGTGCCACCCTAATCCTTCACAACTTTCACACTTTCACGTTCTCTTTTCCTCCTTGTCCCTGCTAAACTGTCTGGATATCCCAATCCTTGCAAAGCTGTTGGTGCCACTGTCACTCAGCAATTACAGTCACAATTCCCCTTTCCCTGGTATCCTATTCTCTGCTACTCTACTCTGTTACTCATAATTCACAACACCATGGTTCCAGCCACCTGGTCCCTGGCAACCTTGTTGCTGATACCCCCTTCCCTAACAAAGCAAGGGAAGAATGGGGACAGCCAGTCGACTTGGGTACTACTGTCTTCTTGTAGGCACATTGGGACAAGTTATTCCTCATGAAGGACAAACTGGAGGTGGAAATGAAAGAGGTTAATCAGAGGTGACTAAAATCTAGAGACATCAACATGTCACTGGTTGTTAGAAAAAGAAGGGCCCGAGGTGAATATTAATGGGAAAATAAAATTTTTAAAAGAATTTTGGGAATGATGCAATGGATTTAGCTTATTCTCTTCTACTAGTTATCTGCATTATTTTATAACGTAGATATGCAATTGTTTTGCATTTTAAAAATTACATGAAATTGCACATTGATGTGGTACTTATATTAATTTATGGAATAGTTACATAAGATCACGTTAATAATATTCAATATTTTATGCTATATGATATGCTCACCAATCTGCCTTTGTCAATATGAATTGAGCTCTCTATCAATAAATGGAATTTCATTGTCAAATACTAGAAGGAGATTACTGATGCTAGTACCAAAATGAAAGCTAGAACAGGAAAATTGAATAAAGCTACATGTTTGAAGGGAGGGTTCAGTGTTAAGGGTTATGATGAAAGAGAAATTCTTCACCATGTAATCTGGGAAGAATAGAATGTGTTTTGTTGAAATACCAGTTTTTAACCTTAGAAAGAAGAACATCATCTTTATTTTGCTTTTTGGAAACTTTTTAATGATTGGTTTACAAAAAATTATCAATATGACTGAAAATTCACTAATGTGAATGGTCAGATTATCATTATACTCAAAGCTGTCTTGAGAGACAGGGAGGTTAGATTCCTTTGCTATTAAATTAATGGAGTAGTCTTACTTTGGAATGGACAGATAACCCATGACACTTGTTCCAAAACAAGAAAGATACTGGAGAAACAAAAAGAAGAAGGAGACCCAAAGCTGCTGAAATGAGCCTATTTCCCATTTGGACTTAAAAGGGGTATTTTGTACAAACAATAAGAATTTCATCTTAATATTATAATTCCAAAATCTATGTGCTACAGAATAGCTTTTAAATGTAATATTTAATGCTTTGGATTACTTGAAGACAAAGTTATACAGAAAACCTTAAATTCCAGAAAAACTGCAATGCTCCAACAAAGAACTAGATGAAATATAATTTAAAAATTCAGCCGGTTGTAGGAAGATGGTGTTGCTCTCACAGGTAACCCCATTAAGTGTCTCTGACCTAAAGAAGGTCTAGTGCCACAGCCACACTTTACCTCAAGAAATCCACTCCAATAAAACTCTAAACCCCTAAAGGCTTTTTCTACTACAAGAGGACTATCCTAGCAGGCAAATATGAAAAGGCAAAAGAGAAAGAGTGAACGGGACCACTGTGGCACACCTGCACCACATGCCATGATGTTTTGGGACTTTCTGCAGACTTTAAGCAGAGGAGTGCAGACTTTAAGCAGAGGAGCACCCAAAAGCTGAAGAAAGTGCTCAATACTATACCCATGGAATGTTAGGAGGGAATCTGGTGAAGATCTCCCAGTTGGTGAATGCCTCCTCTAACCTGTCCCCCACCTAGAAGGGCTATGGGGAAGGAGTTAACTTAGTAATACCGCCACTATTACAATTGCCAGAAATTGGCACCATCGGGTAAGCCCCCCAAATCAGCCCAACCTGCAGCACTGGCAGGATCCCTGTGGGCCCCCTGCAACCCTGCACAAGGCCTCCAGGAAACCAGAGCTGTAGTCAATCCAACGTTGTATGCTCTAATGGCCAATTGCTCTGGCTATTGGGCTTTCTGCTGAGACCTGCTCCCTCCCTGCTGTCACCCTGCACAGACCCCAGGCTCTCAGCTGCTTCACCACCAAGCTTCTGCATGCATCTCTGCCAACAAACCTAGCAGCCACAGGCAGAAATTACCAAGACTGCCCTCCAGTGTCTGCCACCTTCCACTACATCTGCCGCAGTCCAGCATGGCTACCCCCCGCAGTCCACATCAGCCTGCCACACCAACCTCTACCCAGTCCTCCCTGTGCCAGGGCTCCCCACACCACCAAATAGGAGAGAGAACCTTCAGCATCAGCAAAGCCATCCCCCACCTGGATCTGCTAACACCCAGACTCTCTGATTGAGAACCATCTTATCCACCATACGACAGGCTCTGTGGTGCAGCACACCATCAGCTACAGATCTTGTGAGTAACACAACTGGATCCACGCTCTGTGAGTGGTAATTTTCTGAGGGATCCCAAAGCCCCCTGACACAAGCCCACTTCCAAAAGGGATCGATCACATCAAAACTGAGCACAGACATAAGCTCTGTTCCTAAGGCTCCTGTGGCTACCTGGCAAAGCCTGGGAACCCAACTCCAGGCTTATGATAGCAGTCTACAAGCCTGAAACCCTCCAAACTCCCTGCCACCAGGCCTGAGAATGGAAATCTAGATAACAGGCACCTTCCCCAATCAAAAAGACATCTGCTCCCAACTAAGCCACAAGGAAAGTGGACTACAGCAAGGCATATGAGGTTCCATCAGGAATCTGCTCTGAGGACTACAGGGAGATTAAAGCTCCCCAAAGAACCTGAAAAATCCAATCTTTAGTATTTTCTTCTTGCTTTGGTTTTGCTTTGTTAGTTGTTATGCCTGATCATTTGTTGTTCATTTGTACTTCTATGTGTTACTTATGTGTATTGTGATTTAGGATTTGCTATTCCACTTAAAGTTTCTATTTTTCATTATTATTTGGTTTCTTCTTTTACTTTCCAATTTGCTAATTTGTAAGTTTTTTCCTCTTTCTTTTCTTCTCACTCCCCCTTCACCTCTCTTTCTCTACCTTATACTACTACTCCATCAAGGCTACCCTGTCTAGTTCTATACACAAATAAGGCCTCCTTCTATGAGAGTAAAAAATAATTACAGGAGTTAACTTAGATTAAGCAACTTTCCAATAATATCTGGATGATCTTTTTCTAATCTCAGCAAGTCTCCCCTATATATATATATATAATAATAATATATATAAAATAATTATATATATATACATATATATATATATGTATATATATAAATTATTTTTCTTATCTTCATCTTGATCTCTAAGCTACTTGCTACATAAGCTTTCTTGGAATTATTTAAACCTTTTACACTCAGTAACAAGTATTTATTCTACTCCTAGTAAATATACCCTTCCCAAAGCTGTTCTTACCCCTCTACTATCATTATACCCAAGTCCTCTCCTGAACTTAAATTTGTATCTCTCCAATCCTAATCCTTCACTTCTCCATCTGATCCAGCTCATTGATCCCTAATGATTTATATCTGACCAAACTTACAGTTGGTTCTATATTTGACTACAAAATTGGTTCCATTTGCCAACTTTGAATACAAGGGGCCCATTTTGTTAACTTTAAGGAGCAAACTACTTATTAGTCAAACCTATATTGTCTGAAAAGTTACAACTATATGCAATCTCGACCCGGAAGCTAAAATATCTCTGCAAGCAAGGAAAAAGAGAGCTAAACAGGAAAACACCTAACCTTACCTCTGAAACCCTAAGATCTACAAATGTACACGACACCAGGTTGGCTCTGGTCCTAAAAGAGTGTCCTGTTGTACTAGTGTGGTTCTTGTCTCCAAATGGGTAGAACTAACTGCAGAAACACAAGAAAAATAGCCAATAAACAAATCCCACCACCATCTCCACATAAACAAGCTACATAGCAGTCCCATAATGACTTAGAAGATGATGATCAAAATAGATTAAATGCATGGCTGGTAAACCTGCTAAATAAAAAATTGGACACCCTACATGGGGTTATCAGAGGCCAACCAGAAGTTAGTAGATGACTTCATGGCCCCCACAAATAAAAAGATAGAGGAACTCCAGCAGAGGGAGAAAGAATCTAATTAAAAGATAGAAACTCAGATTAAAGAGTGGAAAAAGAAGTCAGATAATCAACTCCAGGAGGTAAGGTAATCTATTCAAGGCTTGAAAGAAAATCTTAATTAGAAGCTGGGCACCATTAAGAAAGACCAACAAGAAGGAAAGGAGTTAAACACCAAAGTAAAATGTCTTCAACCTAGAATGGAAGAGGACAAAGAAAGAATATCAGTAGCTGAAGACAATTTGGAATCCATAGAGAAAGAGCACACAATTATTCATAACAAAATTAAGAATCATGACAGATCACTGAAGGAAATACAGGATACATTCAGAAAGCCTAATATGAGAATAATAGGATTACAAGAGGGCTTGGAGAGGCCAATGGATTAGGAAATGCATTCAGCAGAATCCTAGCAGAGAACTTCCAAAATATAAAAAGGACATGCCTGTCCACATACAAGAAGCTTTTAGAAAACCAAATAGACCAGAACAGAAAAAGTCATCCCACCTCCACATTATAATCCATAACGGCGCAATAGCCACTAAAGAAAGAATTCTAAAAGCTGCCAGGGAGAAGAGAACAATCACATATAAAGGTAACCCAATCAGAATTACCTCAGATTTCACAGAAGATACTATAAAAGCAAGAATGTGCTGGAAAGAGGTCTGCCATGTGTTAAAGTCAAATAGCTACCAACCAAGAATAATCTACACAGCTAACCTCTCATTCACAGCCGGACAAAAAAAAAACCTTCCACAGCAAAGAATATCTGATGCACTATATTGCTAACAAACTAGCTCTTCAAAAATCCTCAAAGACATTCTAAATATAGAAAACCAACAAGGACAGAATATATGCAATGAAGCAGTCCACAGAGAAATATCAAATCACAACAAGACCAGCCAAGGCACAGCTTCCCCCCCACCAATTGAATAAAATGGTAAGGACAAACACCTCTCAGTCCTAACCCTCAATACTAATGAATGGTCTTAACTCTAATTAAGCAACATATATTGTCCAGTTGGATCAAAAAGCAAGATCCTTCTATCTGCTGTCTTCAAGAGACACACCTGGTCCACAAAAATAAACATATTCTGAAACTGAAAGGCTGGAATAAAATATATCAAGCAAATGGACCCCATAAACAGGCAGGACTTGCAATCCTAATATCAGATAAATAGACTTCAAATTAAAATCAATGAGAACTGATAAAGAAGGTCACTACATACTAATTAAGGGATCTCTCTTTCAGGAGGATATTATGATCCTAAATATCTAATCACCAAATAACAGAGCACCAAAACTTATCCAAGAAACACTACTTTTATTCCAATCTCACATAGATCCAAAGACATTAATTGTTGGGGACTTTATCTCTCCTCACTAGAGAGATCAACCCGTCAAAAACTCAAGAGAAGAATATCGGATCTTAAAATCTGTATAGATCAACAAAACTTAACAGCATCAGATTACACGTTCTTCTCAGCAGCACATGGGACATTCTCCAAAATAGACCACATTCTAGGCCAAAAAGCAAATCTGTCCAAATTTAAAAACATTGAAATTATGCCCTGCATTCTATCAGACCACAAGGGAATAAAATTAGAATTCAACCTCAAAAGCCACCAAAGGAAAAACTGTAACACATGAACGCTGAACAACACACTCTTGAACCACCAATGGGTATTGGAAGAGATTAGAAAGGCAACTCAACTGTTCATGATATTCAACAAAAAAGAACACACATATTACCAGCTCCTCTGGGACACAGCAAAGGCAGTACTCAGAGGCAAGTTTATAGCTCTGAGTTCCTGCATTAACAAATTGGAAAGATCTGAAACTAACAACTTAATGAGGCACCTAAAGCTCCTTGAAAAAAAAAAAAAAAACAAGAAGCTAAACCCAAATCCAGTAGATGGGAACAAATAATTAAAATTAAATCCAAATTAAATAAATTATATTTTAAAAAACTATAGAAAGAATTGACAAAACAAAGATTTGGTTCTTCGAAAAAATTAAGATAATTGACAGACCCTTAGCAAATCTTATGAGAAAAAAGGAGCACACACCCAAATAAACAAACTCAGAGATGAGAATGGAAACACCACTACAGAAACAGCCAAGATTCAGAATATACTACGGGCATATTTCTCAAAACTTTAGGCTAGTAAGTTTGAAAATCTGAAAGGTATGGACAAATTTCTAGCAAATATTGACATGCCCAAACTAAACCAAGATAATTTAAACCAACATAACAGACCCATATCAAGCATCGAAATAGAAGCAGCAATAAAAGACCTCCAAACTTTGCCAGGCACCAGTGGCTCACACCTATAATCCTAGCTACTCAGGAGGCTGAGATCTGAGGATCACAGTTCAAAGTCAGCCCCTCCATAAAAGTCCGTGAGACTTTTATCTCCAATAAAACACTAGAAAAAAACCAGAAGTGGCACTGTGGCTCAAGCGGTAGAACCCTTGCCTTGAGCTGAAGAGGGCAGGGACAGCGCCCAGGCCCAGAGTTCAAACCCCATGACCGACAAAAAAAGACCTCCCACCAAAGAAAAGTCCAGGACTGGATGTATTTACATCTGGATTCTACAAGGCCTTCAAAGCAGAACTCACACCAATACTCCTCCATCTCTTCAATGACATTAAATGCAAAACATCCCTATCACACTCTTTTTATGAATTCAGCATAATCCTCATCCCAAAACCAGGCAGGGACTAAAAAGCAAGGTGATGGACATGAAGTTCAGTTGGGGAAAAGAAGAGAAGGAATTCACAAAGATGACAACTGGAGAGACCCCAATAGGAGAGCAGACAAAAAACACAGACAGAAACAGGGACATATACAGGTTCAAACAAGTCAGAAAGTCAACAGGTCATAGCTCCAAAAAAATGTTCTAGAACATTTCCAGAAAGTATGTTCTTGAATAGGTTCTAGAATAGGCACTGGAATAGTCTCCAGGATTGGGTCTGGAACATATTCTAGAATCTATTGTACAATGTTTTCTACAATAGGTTGTACACTCAATATGTATGAAAATAGTGAAGAGAAATTAGAACACCTAAGGACAGTATGGTTGATGGAGGCATATTTTAATCTTTAATTTAAAATTTTAATTATATTTAATTTTAAATTACATATGTATATAATTTATACATAAATTTTATGTGTACATTTACTTATATATTTATATAATTTTATATAATTTATGTATGCATATACATTAGCATATATTATATTATACATTATATTATACATATATTATATTATAATTACATTAAATTATATACATATATATGTATTTATGCACAAATTATATACATATATGTAGAAGCAAGTCCACAGAAAATCAAGTTAGAAGCATGTCTTTGTGGCTTAGCAAAGAATGACATTCACCTAAAGTAAGCTTCCAATATTCATGCAATCACCTATGTAATACTCACAGGAAGGATTCAAATGATGAAGATGGGATTTGTACATTAAAGGGGTATTGGGGATGACCAATAACTACTATTTCTCTTTAGTGGAGCATGTGTGCCAGAACTGGGACTGAACTCGGGGCCTGGACCCTGACCCTGAGCTTTTGTGCTCAAGGCTAGCACTCTACGATTTGAGCCACAGCTCCACTTCTAGCTTTTTGGTGTTTAACAGGAGATAAGAGTTTCACGGACTTCTTTTCTGCCTGAGTTGGCATTGAACCATGATCCTCAGATCTCCAGCCTCCTGAGTAGCAAGGACTTATAGGTGTGAGTCACCAGTGCCCAGCTGACACACCCTTTTAAAGGTACAAAATTGAAATTATTGATTACTATATATACTCAATTATCCATGAAAGAAGTATTTGATTCTGTAAACTTTTATTCAAAATGAAAAACTATCCAGGCACCGGTGGCTTATATATTTAATCCTAGAGACTCAGAAGGCTGAGATCTGAGGATCTTAATCTGAAGCAAAAAAAAGCTGGAAGCGGAGCTGTGTCTCCAGTGGTCAAACTAGGCTTGAGCAAAAGAAGCTCAGGGACAGCACCCAGGCCCTAAATTCAAGCTCCAGGACAGGCACAAAAATATTTAAAACCATATATAGATGCATGGAACTGAATGCCCTAAATTTAAGCCCAAGGACAGGCACAAAATATATTTAAAAATACATTTAGATGCATGGAACTGAATATGGAGCTTATATATAAACCCCAACATCTGGAGCCAAGTGATTTTTGACCATGCCCAGAAAAGACAGGCAGGTACTGGAAAAGGGACAATCTTTTCAATACTTGAGACTGGAGAAATTAGATATCTTGCCTGCAGATGAATAAAATCAGATCCCTACCTTTAGCAGTTTCAAAAGAAGAAATCAACTCAAATGGATCCATGATTTAAATAAAGATTTGAAACTGTGTGATTATGATGTTTATATGTAATATTTCAATCAGGTAATACTTTATTTTCCTCACACATTTTCTTTTGAGCCTAGGACTCAAATTGGGTATCTGATGTTTTTGCTCATTGGCTGGTGCTCTATCACCTGAGCCATGCCTCCAACCCCAAACGCCATTGCTCTATGACAATTGCAAATTAGGGACAAGTATTGGGAAAAGCAGACTAGCACATTACTTACAGGAACTCACAAAGGATCAAGGCCATCACAGGCCAAGTCCCTATAGAATAATGAGATGGGATTGTTTTTACAATCAAATGACCCTCACACTCTTACCTTTCCTTCTGGCCTCCTCAATTAGAGCCAAGCAGCTTTTGGTTACATTCATATAGGTCGACTTTCTTCTCTAAAACCTTTTTCTTATTAGACAACTTAAAAAATAAAAATAATCCAGGTGCTGATAGCTCACACCTGTAATCCTAGCTATTCAGGAGGCTGAGATATGAGGATTGAGGTCCAAAGCCAGCCCACAAAGGAATGTTTACGAGACTCTTATCTCCAATAAACCATCAGAAAACTGGAAGTGGTACTGTTGCTCAAAGTGATAGATAGCTAACCTTGAGCTGAATAGCTCAGGGACAGTGCCCAGGCCCTGAGTTCAAGCCCCACGACTCATCAAAAAAAAAGCAAAAATACCTTTATGAATACACAGATGAACAATAACACTTTCACTAAGCTCCCTTCAAAAAAAGGACAGAATACAAACATATATAGTAGCACAAAAGAAATTTTTAAATGAAGTTGTAAGTCATTTTTTGAGATAACAGGTTATTCCTTCCACATACTAGAAAATGGGTTTTGCAAGATTGGCCAAAAGAAGGAAAATCGTAAGGAAAAAAATAGTCTCATACTGTAGGATGCTTCAGAAGACAATGTGGAAACAGCTATAACAAATTAAATCACATTTCTTAATCAGCAGTTTCTTCACTAAGCATTTAGCCTAAAGTATGCCAAGGAAATTGTAGAGCTGAATATAAAGCAACCAGAAAAGAAAAAAAAAAAAAAACATAAGCATCTGTCAATATCAAACGGGGCTAGACACCTGTGGCTCACACCTGTAATTCCAGCTACTCTGGAAGCTGAGATCAGAAGATCAAAATTGGAAGCCAACCCAGTCAGGATTATCTGTGAGATCTTATCTCCAATTAACCAACAAAAAGTAGAAGTGGAGCTATGGCTCAAGTGGTAGTGCTAGACCCCAGTACTGACACACACACACACAGAGCCATTGGGTTGCATCATTAAGTATTGCACATCCCTACAATATAATCCTGCACAATCTTTAAAAAGAATAAATTCAACATATCACACTGGCACAGAAAGGCTTCTAAGATAAATGGTTTAGCTAAGAAAATCAAGGTTCTACACAGAACACCCTCATATTTTTTTACGTGTCCCCAAACTGCTTTCCAGAAAGGAAAAGCTGTCACTTTGTGGAGAGAGGCTAGAGCTCAGGAGGAAGAACTTTGGTTGGCTGCTATTTGGTTTTGTGCTGTTGGATGAACTCCGGGCCTCATATACATTAGACAAATGCTTTACCATCAAGCTATACTTCCAGCCTTTGCTTGGTTTCTAAGCCTTTTGAAATGTATCTTTTTTTGCGGGGGAGGGGGGGTTCCGGTCTGGGGCCTGAACTCTGGGCCTGGGCGCTGTCCTCCAGCTCTTCAGCTCAAGGCTAGCACTCTACCACTTGAGCCACAGCACCACTTCCAGCTTTTTTCTTTTTGCGTATGTGGTGCTGATGAATCAAACCCAGGGACTCATGCATGGAAGGCAAGCGCTCTACCACAGCCACATTCCCAGTCCCCTTCTAAGCCTTTTGAAAGGTTTAGTGGCCCACCATAACTAAGGATCATTTTTTTATTTTTTTATTTTTTTGGGTGGGTCCGGTCATGGGGCCTGAACTCTGGGGCCTGAGCGCTGTCCCTCAGCTCTTCAGCTTAAGGCTAGCGCTCTACCACTTGAGCCACAGTGCCACTTCCGACTTTTTTTTTTCGCTTATGTGGTGCTGAGGAATCAAACCCAGGGCTTCAGGCATGCAAGGCAAGCGCTCTACCATTGAGCCACCTTCCCAGCCCTCATTTATTTATTTTTAAATCACCAATTGTAAAGAGAGAGATCATGCATGAAAAGCAATAGATTAGTTCTGGCTCCAAGGATGAAAATGGCTTTCTGAACTTTTATTCAAAAATTAGCAAGAAGCTGTGTGCCAAGTCATGCCTATAATCCTAGCTACTCAGGAGGCTGAGATCTGAGAATCCTGGGAAGACAAATCTGGGAGGCTGTTATTTCGAAATAACCAGCACAAGAAAGTACAGGTATGGATAAAGTGGTATAACACCAGCCCTGAGCAACAAAGTTGAACAAGAGCAAGCAGAAGGTTCTAAGTTCAAGCTTCAGTACTGGCATGTGAGTGCGCGCACGCGCACACATGCATGCACGTGCGCAAACACACACACACACACACACACACACACACACACACACACACACACACGGTTAGCAGCAATCTCCGAACTAAACTTTCAGATTCTTGCTGACTACCCTGGAGGAATGGTAGCACTTGTTTCTTCTCATCTTTTAGAAGAGGTCAAGGACTATTTGTTGCTACCAGTAGCTAGGCATCAGCAACTTGCTCAATACATACATTAACAAATGGGAGTTGAATGAGGAAATGCCTGCCAAACATGCCAGAAGGAGGTGACCGCCCTTCCCCGAGGGAGCTAAGGCCCTCTGTCCCCCAGAGACGTGACACCTCACCCCTGAATCCTCATCTGGGACGAAGGTGACTGTCGCACTGACTCCATTGTCTGACATGATGGATAAGGAGGATCGGAACATAAACAGAAGGCTTCTGCAGTGGTGGCTTCTATTGGCTTTCTGAACACATCCTGCAGCTGGCTGGCTGTCAGGTGCAGGGCCCAGCAATTTGTGATAATCCCTAAGCAGAAGCAGCCTCTACAAGGCTGGTTTGGCAATAGCCCGGGAACCAGAGCCAAATTCTCACTTTCCTTGAAGCTGTAGCTCCTCCTGCACCAAAGCAGAAGAAGGAAGAGGCCCTGGTGTCTCTCTCTCTCATGGGACCTGAATATATCACTGTTGTTGAGACAATGTCCACCTGGGCGACCCAGATAGCTTCATCAGGCGAAGCCCAGCCAAGTGATACACAGGGATTTTCCACCCATCTCAAGATGCCATAATTCATGTTGCCAACAACGAGGCAGAGCTCTGCAGCTGATATGGCAGTCCAGGAAGAATAAGTATGACTGATGGAGCCCATGAGGCATGAGTCTATTCCCTAGCTTTGCTGTTTGTCAGTGAGTTAATCTTGGACAAGCTGCTTAACCTGTGTCTCCATTTCTTAACTATAAAATGACAAGTGTGTGTGTGTGTGTGTGTGTGTGTGTGTGTGTGCATGTGTGTGTATGTGTGTGCGCATCTGACAGTCTTAGAGCTTGAACTCAGGGCCTAGGCACTGCTCCTGAGCTTTTTTGCAGCTCAAGGTTGTTGCTGTATGTAAAGCTCTTTATTTTTGGTGGTTAATTGGAGATAAGAGGCTCTCAGATTTGTCTGCCCAAGCTGGCTTCAAACCATGATCCTTTTATCTCAGCTAGAATTGTAAGTATAAGCCACTGGCCCACAGTTTGGCAATTTTTATAAAAGACAACTGCTTTGATCATAGGCTTGTTGTGAGATCGGAAGGAGATAGGACATTTGTTGAGGCCACTGTGTAACAGGCAGTTCAGGAAGTAAAATGGGTTCCTATTTATGATCAAAGAGATTGCATCTGGTGATCATATCACACATGGCTTCTTGAAAGGGTAAGGGATTGGGAAGAAGATGGCTAAAACATTCTTCACCAAATGGAGGTGGCCAGGAATGAACAAAAGGAACCACAGAAACAGGAGAAAAGGAAGAAGAGGTAACCACAGTTGGGCACCAGTGGCACATGTCTGTAATCCTAGCTACATGGGAGGCTGAGATCTGAGGAGAGATCTGAGATCTGAGATCTCATCATTCAAGCTCAGCCTGAGCAGGAAAATGAATGAAACTCTTTTTGTCAATTAAGCACCAACACACACACACACACACACACACACACACACACACACACACACACACACACACACACACACACACACTCAACAGAGGTAGAGCTGGGGCTCAAGTTATAGACAGCACTCTGAGACATCACTCAAGCCCTGAGTTCAAGACCCAAAACCAGCACCAAGAAGAAAAAAGAGGGAGAGAGAAACAGAACTATGCCCAGAGATGATGTGTGGTTTATGGGTCAGCAGGAAAACTATTGAATAGAAGGCTGAAGAAGATGCTTGTCTGAGAGTCGCTGAGTACCAGCAGAGCAATCCAACACTGCACTTCTGAAAAAGTCACGTGATAATACCTTGCTTAGCACAGGGGACAGAAGACGCTAACAGAGCTTAAAACAAGAAACCAACATCCCTGGCTTTTTCTCCCTCCTTTCTTCTCCAACCATGCACTTCTTAGCTAAACCACCAGCTGCCTACAGAGGCTGATTCTCTAGAGAGATGTATGTATTCTATGGCTGTATCTAAAAAAATGTCCCCAGGTGTATTCATTTCTCGTGTCTCTGCATGGTTAGTGGAGAGCCAGACAGTTCTTTGCTTCCCAAAGTAACATGCGCTGCTACACTGGATTTGGCCACCAGGGGCGCTGTTCACCGAGAGCCCTGCCCACAGAAATTCCACAGGCCACTCAAGTCCCTTTCCTGGGCCTTTGGCTTCCCTACCCCAAAAACTCAGCATAAAGGAATGATTGTCAGTCCACATTCTCTACAACCAGATGCTTTCACCATTATTCACCATATTCCACCCACCTCATCTATTAGGATCCCGTCCATCTTTCTACCATTTCTCTCACATTTCTTTTTTTCTTTTTTGGCCCGGTCGTGGGGCCTGAACTCTGGGCCTGGGTGCTGTCCCTCAGCTCTTCAGCTCAAGGCTAGCACTCTACCACTTGAGCCACAGCACCACTTCCGGCTTTTTCTTTTTGCTTATGTGGTGCTGAGGAATCAAACCCAGGGCCTCAGGCATGCCACCTTCCCAGCCCCTCACATTTCTATGACCTTTTTAATTACAAAGAAATCAATAGAAGAAAAATAAAGCCAAAACAAAGAATTACAAAACTCTGAATCCTTTCCATCTCTTTTCCACTTGGAGGAGAAACTGGTGGTGTTCAGGAGAAAGGAATTGAGGTTCTCATGAAACTACAAGAAGGAAAGAGGGCTGACAAGAGAAAGAAAACCATTCTCAAACATGAATGCAGGGCTTGAAATGCAGGACTTAGTGGTAAAGTGCTTGCCTAGCATTCAGGAAGCCCTGAGTTTGATTCTTCAGGACCATATACACAGAAAAAGCTGGATATGGGGCTGTGGCTCAAGTGGTAGAGTGTTAGCCTTTAGCAAAAGGATCTCAGGGACAGTGCCCAGGTCCTGAGTTCAACCCCCAGGTCTGACAAAAAAAAAAAAAAAAAAGAATCCAGCCATGTGTCAGTGATACACACCTTGTAATCCTAGCTACTCAGGAGGCTGAGATCTGAGAATCGCTGTGCAAAGTTTGATTCCTTTTGCCCAGAGACACTGACACCCATTTATCTCAAAGAAAAGCAACAAATACCTTTCAGTAATGCTGTAGGTCTCTAATTTTGAAGCCTCCCCGCCCCTACTTCTGAGGGACATGAAGGAGACACAAAGCTACTGTGCAGATGGCATTATCTCTGAAGAATATCCGGCTATTGTGGGAAGGAGAGGCACAGGGGGTCAGGGATGAAGATGCTCTACAAAGCGTGTTTTGGAGATCAAAGAAGGATCGCTTCAGAGCAACTTCACATGTGGAGAATCCAAAAAGGAACTTATGTCAAGAAGGAGGAAACCCAGACTTTCCCTTTGTGGCCATCAAAGAGATGCCAGTGTCTCTTCTGTGTGCTTTTCCATTTTATCACATACTGCCTGGGTCCTATAATAGCCCACACTATGTAATCCTCACCACTAAATGCCCATGAGAATTCACCTCATGTGAAGGTAAACTCTACTTTGTACTGTGTGGGCTATGGACCTAAGCAGGATATAAATCCATCCAAGACATGCTTACAATCTGCATCAGAAGCAAAAACAAAAACAAAAAACAAAACAAAAAACATGGCATGAATCTGAATGCTGGTGGCTCGTGCCTATAATCCTAGCTCTTCAGAAGGCTGGGATCTAAGTACCTCGGTTTGAAGCCAGCCTAGGCAGGAAAGTCTGTGAGAGCCTGATCACCAATCAACCAGCAAAGAATTGGGAACAGGGGCTGGGAAGGTGGCTTAGTGGTAGAGTGTTTGCCTAGCATGGCTAAAGCCCTGGGTTCAATTCCTCAGTGCCACATACACAGAAAAACCAGAAGTAACACTGTAGCTCAAGTGGTAGAACGCTAGCCTTGAGCAAAAGAAGCTTAGGAACAGTGCCCAGGCCCTGACATCAAGCCCCACGACTGGCAAAAAAGGGTTGGAAATGGAGCTGTGGTCGATATGGTAAAGTACAGTCTTAAGCAATAAAAGCCAAATGAAAGCTCCAGGCCCTGAGTCTAAGCCCTAGTACTAGCACAATTATAAATGGGCGTGCGCGTGTGCGCTTGCACACACACACACACACTCACACAAAGTTTAGAGGGAGGAAGAAATGAATTAGAAAAGGTTGAGAGACAGTTGAGATGATATGAATTCCTGCTGCTCTTGTCACCCCAGTGAGTCTGGCAAAAGTTCTATTTCCTTTCTAGCTATGCTGACTCACTCTTCTAGAGGTAGAGATAGAAGAACCATAGTTGAAGGCTAGCCAAGACAAAATTTAGTGAGAACCTACCTAAAAAGGAGGAGGAAGAGGAGGAGGAGGAGGAGGAGGAGGAGGACGAGGAGGAGGAGGAAGAGGAGGAGGAGGAAGAGGAGGAGGAGGAGGAGGAGGAGGAGGAAGAGGAGGAGGAAGAGGAGGAGGAGGAGGAGGAAGAGGAGGAGGAGGAGGAAGAGGAGGGGAGGAGGAAGAAGAGAAGAAGAAAGGAGGAGGAGGAGAAGAGGAGGAGGAGAAGAGGAGGAGGAGGAGAAAAGTTGGAAGAAGAGGAGGAGGAGGAGGAGGAGGAGGAGGAGGAGGAGGAGGAGGAGGAGGAGGAGGAGGAGGAGGAGGAGGAGGAGGAGGAGAGGAGGAAGGAAGGAAGGAAGGAAGGAAAAGACACTGGTGGCTCACATCTGCACTCCTAGCTATTCAGGAGGCGGAGATATGAAGATCAAATTCTCAGCCAGCCTAAACAGAATATCCTCTGGGTCTTATATCCAACCACCCAGCAAAAGGCAAGAAGTAGAAGTGTGGCTCAAGGGGTAGAACACCAGCCTTGAGCCTCAAAGCCCTGAATTCAAACTTTAATACAAATACTTAAAAAAATTCAGACATGATAATGCATGACTATAATCCCAGCTACTCTGGAGGCAAAGGTTGAATGACTGTGGTCCAAGGTCAGTAGGAGTAAAAACATGAGACCCCTATCTGAGGGAAACAAAGAAAGAAAGAAAGAAACCCTAAAAGTAAACAGGACTGAGGGTATAGCTAACATAGTAGAGTACTTGCCTGGTAAATGTGAGACTTTAAATTCAATCCCAAGGGCCACAAAATAATCAAGTTCTGTTTCTGGTTTCTTAGGTATCTTTGGGAAGATACGTGGAAAAGAGATTTCCCGAATAGAAAAGAGAACCCTCTGGACACTAGTGGCTCATGTCTGTAATCCTAGCTACTCAGAAGGCTGAGATCTGAGGATCACAGTTCAAAGCCAGCCAATGGAGGAATATCTGTGAGACTCATCTCCAATTAACCACCAGAAAACCAGAAGTGTGCTGTAACTCAAGTGGTAGGGCACTGAAGAGCTCAAGATCAGTATCCAGGCCCAGAGCTCAAGTCCCATGACTGACAAATAAAAAGAAAGAAAAAGAAAGAAAAGGGAACCCTACCAGATTTCCATGCCCCACTGTGACCCCTGAGGAACTCAGATTAACAATACAAGCTTGAAGTCATCCACAAAACCTCACACAAGTTAGCTGACAGTATCTTGCCAGTTGCCAGGAGTGGGAAAATTTGACGGCTTCTTACAAACAGAAAATTAGGGCCTTCGTAGGTAACCTTCATGTCTCTATGTGGGTTGCAGCCCCTTATTCACAAACTGGTCCCCTGGATGAAGGGTTACCTAACAACTTCTCAATTATCCTTTGGTTGTTTTTCTTCATTTTGCTACTATTATGCAAGAGTGGCACAGTGGATCTGGATTGGCAAAGGGGTTTTGTGCCATGGAAGTCTGCTCCTCATGATCGTATTTAAGATACTCATTCTGGTCATAGATTTACCAAAAAAAGGCACTTTTTATTCCCACCTATTTACTTCTCTGGAGCAGCAATCTTTACTCTACATGTGGAAAAAAGAAAAAAGAAAAAAAGAAAGTGTTAGAAAGAAGGCAGGTCTGTGTGTTCTTGAAACAGTTTTTGATTCAAATTCTTGTGGTTATAATGATTTTTCCACTGATTATTATTTGTTGTTGTTGTTGATGATGTGGGACTTGAACTCTGGTCCTGGGCGCTGTCCCTCAGCTCTTCAGCTCAAGGCGAGCACTCTACTAGTTGAGCCATTGTGCCACTTCCAGTTTTGGTTTATTGGAGATAAGAGTCTCATGCACTTTCCTGCCTAGGCTGGCGTTGAACCAGGATCCTCAGATCTCAAGCCTCCTGAGTAGCTAGGTTGACAGGCGTGAGCCTGTAGCTAGGATTAAAGATGTGAGTCACCAGCACCCATCCAGACTGTTTATTTTTTTTAGCCTGATTATACCCTCACTCCTAATTGCAGCTTAATTTTTTGAATATATTTTCTAGCTTCCCTATCACCTTACCCTGCCTATATTATCCCAACTATGGAGTCTTTTTTTATTGTAATAGATGGCAGAAAATGACAACCATTTAGTAGAAATCATATCTTGAATTTGTGGGTAAGGGGTTTGGACGGTAAGTTCATGCACATGTTTGCCAGTCCTGGGACTTGAACTCAGGACCTGAGCACTGTCCCTTGATGAAGGCTAACACTCTACCACTTGTGTCATAGCTTTACTTCTGGCTTTTTGGTGGTTCATTGGAGATAAATGTTTCATGGTCTTTCCTGCCTGGGTTGGCTTTGAACCACAATCCTCATATCTCAACCTCCTGAGCAGCTAGGTTGACAGGCGTGAGCCACCAGTACTTGGCTCATATCTTGAATTTTCAATGTGAATCTTTTCTCAGGCTGATGAATGGGATTTTCTCCTGCAAAGCTGAACAGAGATGGTACCTACAGTTCAGATCAGCCCAGCAATTCTGAGAGTTAATAACTAACCACTCTAGCACATTGTTGCTAGCCAAAGATATCCAGTAGCCAGGGTGAATTAAACACATTTTCCAACACACAATATTTTTTGCTTATAATCATCTTTTCACATACAACTCCATCCCACATTAGGGAGCACCTGAGAAAACTCAAACAGGGCTGGGGAAAAGAAAAAAAAAAACAATTACAATTCGGGCACTGATGGCTCACAACAGTAGTCCTAGCTACTCAGGAGACTAAGATTGAGGATCATGGTTCAAAGCCAGCCTAGTCTGGAGTGTCCCTATGACTTTTATCTCCAATGACCCACCAAAAAGCCAGAAGTGGAAGTGTGGCACAAGTGGTAGAATACTAGCCTTGAGTTGAAAAAATCAGAAACAGTGCCCAGGTCCTGAGTTCAAGCCTCAGGACCAGAACATGCACCCGTGTGTGCACACACACGTGTACACACACACACACACACACACAATGGCTCACCATTTCCTTCCCAAGATACCCGGCTCCAGAAAGCACCACAGCATCAATGTTTGCAGTGCCCATGAGACAATCGGCATCCTATAAAAGACAAGCGATGTGTTTTGATTAAATGTTTGCTCTAGTATGTAAAGCATGGTTAGCTTGACAATGAAGGCCACCCGTATGAAGCACTAAGCACTGTCCTGTATGAAAATTTTGCCATGTATGTCAATTCACTTCATCATAGCAGTAATTAGCTTGAAAGGAATGCCATGATACTTTTATTTAAGAGCAGAAAGTTGAGAATGAAGGAATACAGTAGCTCACTCATAAACAGTCCTTAAGATGGCGGCAAGCCTTTAGCCTGAGTAACCTAGTTCTGAAATCAAGTTCCAAAAAGAATGACCTCATCATAATGACCTCATATTTCTAGTTGACCAAGAACTCAGGGAGGGGCAACGATATGTGCCAGGGGCAGGCAGCCAATGTGATGATCTTGGTGATGGGCTGGACGTAATTGGTTGTGAAATAACGGAAAAACAACTTGGAACACATAGGAGTGAATTCAGCAGGAGCATCTGCTCCATGTCTCAGCAAGAAACAAAATGCCCCATGGAAAGCCCAGTACTAGTAGCTCATGCCTGCCATCCTAGCTATTCAGGCAGCTGAGGTTTGAAGATCAAGATTTGATGCCAGCCTGGGTAGAAATGTCTGTGAGACTCTGATTTCCAATTGACCAAAAAGCAGGAAGTAGAGCTGTGGCTCAAGGGGTAGAACACAAGTCTTGAGTGGACTCAAAACAAGCAAAGAGACCCAAGTCTAAGTACTTGCATACACACACACACACACACACACACACACACACACACACACACAAATTCAGTTCACTTGTGTGAACCAACTGGAAGAAAGAAGTGATGGTAGGAGGTTAAAGAATAAACAAGGGCCACTGAGCCACATGGAGATTGGCAGCAAAAGAGAGCTGTGGATTCCCCAAGGCAAAAGAAGATGAAAGCTCAGAAGAAGTGTTATAAGTGTCCACAGAGAGTCAGATTTGTGCACAAGGGACGTCCATCAGGGACCACACAGATGGAAGCCATGATGATCACCAATGTCACACTGAATCAAGAAAGCAATAGAGAATGGCCTAGGCCTCCTTCCTACCTCCCACTGACCCAGCCCATCAAAAAACATCTAAGTGTGATATTTCACTGGTCCCTTTATATGTGAGACCAACCAGCAAAACTCATCCAGGTGAAGTGTCCTAGAAGGACCAATCTCCCAGGAGAGAAAATGGGTCAGAAGAGCTTCAAAATAGTTGGAGAGAACTGAAAACTCAATCACATAGCACAGCTTTGGCCGAGGAATGGTACCCAGTGGGAATAGAACCTTCAACGTACAACGTGAATGGTTGACACCTGCAGAGAACGGAGAGGTTCCCCTCTGCTCCACTGAGAAGCATCAAGCAGAGTTCTCGTCTTTTGAATGAAGGTCAAGCACATCTATACCAAATCTGTAGAAGAGTGTGCTGTAGCATACTGCATTATTTTGTTGTTGTCTTCTCTGGAGGCTGGCACTGGGACATCAACTCAGGGTCTGGGAGTTGTCCCTGAATCTTTTTTGCTTTTTTGTTTTGTTTTGTTTTGCTCAGGCTACCACTTTCCCACTTGGGCCACAGCTCCATTTCTAGCTTTCTGGGGAGATTAATTGGAGATAAAAATCTCATGATGGGGCTGGGAAGGTGGCTCAGTGCCTGAGGCCCTGGGTTCAATTCCTCAGCACCACATAAGCAAAAAGAAAAGAGCCGGAAGTGGCACTGTGGCTCAAGTGGTAGAGTGCTAGCCTTGAGCTGAAGAGCTGAGGGACAGCGCCCACGCCCAGAGTTCAGGCCCCACAACCGCTCCCTCCCCCCAAAAAATCTCATGATGGACTTTCCTCCTAGGCTAGCTTCGAACCATGATCCTCAGATCTCAGTTTCTTAAATACTAGGATGACAGGTGTGAGTCACCAGTGCCCAGCTACAGGTGGAGGTTTTTGCAGGGGTAATTAAAGTTAATGGTGTCATGGACCTTCTTTTGCAGGTTGGCTTTGAACTTCGATCCTCAGCTAACAGTCTTCTGATTAGCCAGGATTACAGGTGTGAGCCACCAGCACCAGGCTATGCTGAGTTTCTCAGCCCACTGCTGAACTTTTACAAGAAAATCTTCCCTATAGCTATGGGTCCAAATGACCATTATAACATCTGCTAGTTTTGTAACTGTGCAATGTTTGCACAGGCCCAGCTGGTCTAATCTCACCACAGATTGCTGAGCAAAATGTTGCCCAGAGCACCAGCCTCAGGTCTCTGCCAGTGTCATGGAGCTGAGCTCTTTTCTCACCTCTCCCTGACTTTGGAAGCAATGTTTTACTTCCTGGCTACATTCAGCCTGACAGCTAGAGTCTCATCACAATGCCAAACTTTGACCTCTATGGAGGACACTGTCTCCTCCCAAGCCCACAGATGGTATATTCAGAGGTCTGAGGATTCCTTCCTATGACATGTGAAATGAGAAATCTATCCCAGATGGAAACTTCCTGCTCTGAAAACTCGCCTTATTGGTGTTATTTAATTGGATGAGCAGTTGGCCCTATCTCTGCTGTTGGATGATTCTAGTGGTTCCAGGGCAGGGGGTTGTGTTTTGTCAGTCAATCTGCATCAGAGGTTGGCCTGGTAAATTCCTTAGCTTCTTTGAACCTCTGTTTCCTCTTCTACCAAGTGGGAGATGTTAATGCCAACAACTCAAAAGAATCCATTGAGAGAAGGTGTTGAAATCATCCTAAATTCTACTAAATAATGGCTGTTATGATCAATAAAGTTAATGATACACATTCTTTCTGGGAGAGGGGGTGAAATGTCAGACAGACAGGAAAATATCAATCTGCTTTTATTTCCCCTTTTGGCTGGAAGGATGGAGCAAGCCTTGCTGTAGTTAGAACCCTCAGGAGAATCTGGATCATGCTAAGCAGATGATCTGCTCAGGGATGCAGGCAGCAAACTCCACTGAGCCATTTGGGTGAGTGGAGATGAAGTTCCGGGAAATGTAGCACCCCCTTTCCCCTGCCCCCCACAAATCACCTTTATGGCCTTTCAAATGCTGCAAAGTTGGAGGCATAGAAATGGAGGGACAAAGGGTGAACCAATGCTGTAACAGTACTCAATGGACACTTTTAAATGAACTATCCAACTTACTGGTGGAGATGGGAAGGTAGGGAACACTGCAAAAGAGCATGGGAAGGGGTGACCACTGGCCAAGAAGAACTGTCTTCATGACTTGACTTACGGAACTGTAACCCCTCTGTGCATCATCTTTATAATAACAAGGATTTTTTTTCTTTTTCTGTCAGTCATGGGACTTGAACTCTGGGCCTGGGCGCTGTCCCGCAACTCTTCAGCTCAAGTCTAGCGCTCTACCACTTGACCTACAGCGCCACTTCTGGTTTTCTGGTGGTTTATTGGAGATAAGAGTCTCACAGACTTTCCTGCCTGGGCTTTCTTTGAACCGAGATCCTCAAATCTCAGCCCACTGAATAGCTAGGATTACAGGCGTGAGCCACCAGCCCCCGGCTACAATGACATTTTTTAATGGTAGCAATTTTCAACTCCAGCTATCTGTTCCTCCAGATGCAGAATGAAACCATCTATTCTTTAAATGATGACAACTAATTTGTGTGTGGTAGTAGGCACTGAAACTTGAACTCAGGGTTTCATGCTCTGATTTAGCTTTTTCTTAAAAAATCAAGATTGGTGCTCTACCAACTTGAGCCACACCTCTTCCTCTGGCTTTTTTGCTGATTAATTGGAGATAAAAGCCTCTCCAATTGGTCTGCTCAGGCTGGCTTTGAACCTTGATCCTCAGATCTCAGCCTCTTGAGTAGCTGGGATGACATGTGTGTGCCAGAGGCACCAGACCTGACAAACTAATTTGAAAGTCTAAAATCTTCTGTGGGTCAAGCAAAACCATCGGTTGGTAACAATCTGGGGGATCTATAGCACAATATAATATCATCATAATATTGTCTCTTTTAAACACACACACACACACATACACACACACACACACACACACACACACACACACATACACACAAGCGAAGGCAGAGAGACCCATGTACCCAAATTTCCACAACCAGTTGGTATTTCTGTGGATGAAATAATCATGGAATTTTCTCCTTGATCTCTTTGCTACTCTACATTTGGCAATGGTCAATGCTCCTAGTCTAGTTGCCTATGTTCTGCATTTGTGTATTTTCTGTCCCACTGAACTCTTCAAGAATCATTTCCAATGCAGTCTTCTGCCCAGAGTTTACTGGCAGTAATCATAGTTCAAAGTGATACATGCAGCTCAATTCTAACATGTTGAGGGAGCAACAGGCATGGGGTGACCAAACAACTCCAGCCCCCAGGCAGGACAGAAACCCAGTCTGAGCAACAACCTTTTGCAGATGACCTCCTTCTAAACAGCAAAAGCATATGATCATGCTTCTCTGCTTATGAAAATAGTACTGTTTGGGACTAAAATACACTTTCAGGTAGGTAAATGAATACATTGTATTGAGCACTGTTAAAGGCAGGGCCTAGACCAGAGACTTCCCATGAATTATCTTTGCAATCACCCAGTGAGGTAAACATTATCTTTGTTCCCATTAGGTAGACCAGAAAACTGAAGAACAGGAGTAGAGACAGAAGGAATAAGTCAGCCTGATGCAGAAACCAATGTGGTTCCCCATCCCATGTGTCTGCCATCTTTGGAGCAGCGAAAGAGACGTGTGGTCACACGATCACATGATCTTCTGGTCATGTAATCATGTGGTCTCCTTCCTGAAGATGTGGAGGAGACATCAACAGAAAGCATCAGCTGACCTGTGCCATCTTTGTCTGTGAAACAAGATTAGGCAGGTGACCTATTCCAGGATTCAGGCAGCATGGATACTGGAGCAAAATTCCATGGAAGGAATTTGGGGACTATATTTCTCAGTACTTGCCTCAGTCGTTGGTATTTCTTCATTTGACTCTCCTGGGAGTCTGGCCTCAAAGGGCATACCCAAATCCCCCCTATGGCAAGAAAGAAGGGCCAGCATGGGACTTGTGCTTATGATATTACAGGATTATGAAAGAATGAATGCATTAGGGAATGAATGAAATGATATAAACACTTGGTAAATTGGTTCCAACTCTCCAGTGACATTTGATATACATAAGCAAAATTTCAAAGAGAAGCTTTTCCATTTTAAGCTTAAAATAAAATCAGCAGAGCCAGGTGCCTGTTCCTCACCCCTGTCATACTAACTACTCAGGAGTCTGAGATCTGAGGATCGCAGTTCAAAGACAGCTTGGGTAGGGAAGCCTGTAAGACCCTTCTTTTAATTAACTACCAAAAGAAACCACCAGTGGTAAACCACTCAGTGGTAGAGTGCTTGCCTTGAATGCCTGAGGCCCTGGGTTCAATTCCTAAGCACAACATAAGCAAAAAGAGAAAAGCCAGAAAGTGGCGCTGTGGCTCAAGTGGTAGAGTGCTAGCCTTGAGCTGAAGAGCTGAGGGACATCACCCAGGCCCAGAGTTCAGGCCCCACGACCCGACCCTCCAAAAAAAATTAAATAAAAGAAACCACCAGAAGTGGAGATGTGACTCAAGTGGTAGAGTGCAGGTTTGAGCAAAAAATAATTCAGGGACAATGTCCAGGACTGGTACAAAAAGAAAAAGCAAGAAAACAAACAAAAAAAACAACCAATAATACGCAGAAAGCCCACAAGGGTGAAAACAAAGATGGGGTGAATAAATCTTTTCAATGCTAACAAAGCAAATGTTCCCAGAGAAGGATAAATGAGTAGATAAACCTATTGGGAGCTTCTGTTCTGGATGCTTGGTTCTCTGCAGAGAACAGAAATTTTAGAAAAAGAAAAAGCAAAGAAAGATGGAAAAGGAAGTAGGAGGCAGGCTTCACTCTGAAGCTTCAACTCTTCCTCTTCCTCCCTGTCACTCTAATGCCTTCCTCCAAGTCCATTCATCCCCAGGACCTAGGTTAGCTCAGATAAGGGATTTGCAGAGAAAGAACTCTCCCTATCTCTCCCCTGAAGAAGAAAAGTTCTTCCCACTTTCCTCTCTGCCAGTGTCCCATATGTGATCTGCTTGACAAACAAAAATACACTGAATTTTTTAAAAGGGCAGTGGCAGCCCAAACAGCTATCTGTTCAATCCCAGTGAATTTTTCTCAGCCAGGGCTGGTTTTCTAAATCCCTCTTATCAATGATTGGCTCAGCAATTGGCCAGGTGACCCATTTCTGGCCAATGAGGGAATGCATGTCAAGGGTGTAAGGGAGGAGGGGAGAAGTTTTCTGTCTCTGTGAAGCAGCGGCAGGCAATGTCTCCTAGAGCAAGGCCACCCATCTTATTCCCAAAGATGGACTTAATATGTTGAATAGATATGCCAAAATAAACCATGATGCATCCCCACCCAGCTACTCTCTGTGTCTTACCTTGACACATCCCTCCTTCTGTGCCTGCACATGGTATATACCTGATGTGGTATATGTTGTTTATTTAAATTCATTTGTGCCAGGGGGTTCTCTTCATGGTAGCCAGAAGCCTCCAAATTGATGAAACAACTCCTTTCCCCTCCTGACCACATGGATTCACTCACTCACTAGCCCTAAAAGTGTGGGCAGCAGGGCTATCACCAAAGACTGTGAACAACAGAAGTGGGACCAAAACAAAAGGAGGAAAGAGATAAAGCAGCATTGGGGGGAGGGGTGTGGCTATGCTCTGAGCCTCCCTCTCAAATTGAGAAAAAGGTGAGTCTTTCCAATTCTGTATTCCAAGACAAGTTCCACATAAGCCTCTAGCAGGGGACTAATCTTCAGCACAATGGACAGAGCTCTCTGAAGGAATGACTGAAGAGCTTTCCAGCAGCTCTGCTGTACCCACTGAATAGCCCCGGAGTCTGTGAATCACTGTCTCCACATGATTTCTTCTCTTACTCAGAGATGCAAAGGTTGAGGCAAGACTGGTCACGATTTTGCTTGAAATGTGCCCCCAAAGTGTCTGGTAGATACATTTTGTATTTTCTACCTTAGGCCTGAGTAAATGAGCTGTGATTCGAGACCGGAGGTAGTAGCCGCATCAGACTGTTGGTGTGAGCTAGTGATAATCCTTGCATTGTTAAAGCAGTGTTCAAAAGAAGAGGAAGGAAGAAGAGTGGGTACAGAGATCCTAGGATACACAAAGTCTAAGATGTTTCTTGTCTGTGCTTTTTGGTGGATTAACTTTTTTTGTCCTGAGTAATAGCCTAAAGTTCATCTGTCATAAGCAGCCATCAAAGATAAATAAAGCCAGGAGCCAGTGCCTCACACCTGTAATCCTAGCTACTCAGGAAACTGAGACTGAGGGTCAAAGAGCCAGCCTAGGCAGGAAAGTCCATGAGATTCTTATATTCCATAAACCACCAGAAAACCAGAAGTGGCGCTGTGATTCAAGTGGTAGAGCACTGCTTTGAGCTGAAATGCTGAGGGACAGTGTTCAGGCCCAGAGTTCAAGCCCCACAACCAGCCAAAAAAAGAGATAAATAAAAGAGTCCTGTGTGCTGAAATGAAAGCAAAAATGTTAAGCAAAAATGGAGGAGGTCTACACACACCATGAGTGGCCTAATTACTGTTGTGTTAAAATAAGAATTTATTAGATTCATGCAAATAAAATGTTGAAGTAAGCATTCAGGAATCTTAACAACGATCATCTCTGAGGTAAATGAGATGCCATGACATAGAGATGCAGAGAAAGCCTTGTCTTTTGTGCCAGTACTAGGATTTGAACTCAGGATATTGCACTTGCTCTTGGCTTTTTTGTTTCCTTTGCTCAAAGTTGGCACTCTACCACTTGAGCCACAGGGCAACTTCATATTATGTAAACAATGCCTACTCTGTCTGTGGTGGAGGATGTATGACTCTGATAAAGTCACACACCTTATCTGGGCCTCATGTACTTACTTCTAAGGTAAAATGATTGCCTGGATCAGGTGTCATAAATGATTGGGCCATCAATTATTAAAATGGCTAGACAGGTCAAGAGGTCTGGAACTAGAGAGCTCTGGGCAAGTGCAAAGCAAGGTGTATACTCATTCATATGTATAAACACATATGCACACACATGCATGCATGCACACACACACACACACACACACACCAATTTCTCATAGTATACTACTGAAGATGTATAAGGATCAATATTGTCTGGAAATGTGACTTAATGGTAGAGTGCTTCCCTATCATGCATGAAGTCCTGGGTTCAATTCCTCAGTACCACATAAATAGAAAAAGGTGGAAGTGGTGCCATGGCTCAAGTGATAGCATGCTAGCCTTAATCAAAAGAAGCTCAGGGACAGTGTCCTAAGTTCAAGCCCAAGGACTGGCAAAAAAAGACCAATGTTATCAAAAAAACTGGTGTCCCAGAGGAGCCAGAAACACATATGAATTGTATGTGAAAATATCTCATTTTAAAGTCAGGCACCAGTGGCTCATGCCTGTAATCCTAGCTACTCAGGAGGCTGAGATCTGAGGATCATGATTCAAAGCCATCCTGAAAATTCATGAGACTCTCATCTCCAATTAACCAAAAGGCTAGAAGTGGACTTGAGGCTCAAGTGATAGAGCAGCAGCCCTGAGCACAAAACCTCAGGGACAGCACCCAAGCTCCAAGCTTAAGTTCCAGGAACAATTTGCTGGTACTAAACCAAACCCATCTAACAAGTCACCTACCTACAGGCTGCCTATAGCTACCTCTTGCTAAAAAGTCATTGTAAGCTGCACACTGGTGGCTCAGGCCTGTAATTTAAGCTACTCAGTAAACTGAGATCTGAGGCTCAAGGTTCAAAGCTAGCCTAGGGAAGAAAATCTATGAGACTCTTATCTCCAATTTACACCAAAATGATGGGAGTGGAGCTATGGCTCATGTAGTAGAGTGCTAGCCTAAAGATCAACATCCAGGCCCTGAGTTCAAGCCCCACTTACAGCACAAAAAAAAGTGATTGTGGATATTGGAAGTCCAAAGAATTGAAGCCCTGATGGAGATACAGAACTCCATCTTCCAGAAAGTTCTACTGAGCTTCCACTAGCCCCCTCCACCAAAAGCTCACATTTCCTTTTCCCACTGGTGTCTCTTCCTCCCCCAGCCAAATGAGAGCTGGCAGAAGACCCTCGGGATAAAAATTCTGAGCAAAGCCAAGCATGGGTGGCTCACACCTTTAATCTGAGCTGAGATTTGATTATCATAGTTCAAAGCCCAGGTTAAAAAAAAGCCTGTCGGGGCTGGGAAGGTGGCTCAGTGGTAGAGCACTTGCCTTGCATGCCTGAGGCCCTGGGTTCAATTCCTCAGCACCACATAAGCAAAAGGAAAAAAGCCGGAAGTGGCGCTGCAGCTCAAGTGGTAGAGCGTTAACCTTGAGCTGAAGAGCTGAGGGACAGCGCCCAGGCCCACAGTTCAAGCCCTATGACCGGACCCCCCCCTCAAAAAAAAGCCTGTCATATGACCATATAAGATGATGCTAAGTGAAATGAACTCCCCCCCCACCCCAAGATAGGGAAACAAGAGGTTTTATCTTTCTTGCTGTTATTTTAATGTATGTATAATGTACTATGTGATTTTTTTGTTTCTTTTGTCTGTTCTTTCCCCATGGTATAACCCCTGGTTCACTGATTGTAGTGCCCTGCATCTTGTATATTCAATTTTCTAATTTGGGGAAGGGAAGAAAAAAAACAAAATGCTGAAATAAAGATACAGGTTGACACATTGTAACAATGAGATGTACAAGAAATTTGTTGAAAATGAAGTTTACAACTTCTGGTGGAGGGTGGGAAGGGAGGAGTGGGGAGGTAGGGAGGGAAGGGATGGTATGGGAAAAACAGAGGGGGAGGTAACAATGCTTCCATGGGAAATGTACTCATTACGTTACTCATGTAACTGTAACCCTCTGTACAGTATCTTTACAAAAAATATATTAAATAAATAAAGGTTTCATAATATATATTTGAATATATATCTGTATATATATACATAGCATGTATATATACATATATACAGATATATATATATCTCTGAAAGCGGAGCTTTGGCTCAAATGGTAAGGCACCAGCTGCAGATTTCCACCCTAGAGGAGCTGTGCATGGTGCAGGTCCTCTCTCTCACTGCTTCAGACTCAGCCTGAGTGTTTTTACTTCCCATATGTTTACCTTACCATAGGGTCAATGTGCTGGTGGAGGTGGTTTTGAAGGGCTGTGGAAACACCATTTCTACTTCACATGATTATATAGATGAGGAGACCTCCTAAGAGCATGCACACTACCATTATTACCTGAAGAACTCAATGGATGCTTTGCACCCCTGAGAGGGAAGGCAAGGACTATAAAACTCACCCCACAGCTCAGCCATCAAGGTTATGGAACTGAGTGTTGGGTCACACAAAAACGTTGAGAATGGCCTGACTTCTGTACTCCTCACCTCCTCCCAGTATCCCCTAATAGCTCGATCCCTTCATAAAGAGAACTCCAACAAGTAAGAGCTAATTCAGACGTTAGAACCATGATTGCATCTATTTTTATTATTATTTTGTGCTTCTCTTGGGGCTTGAACTAGTATCGTGGGGCCTGGCTAGTATCCTTGGTCTTGTTTTCTTTTTGGTCTATTGTGGAGCTTGAACTCAGGTACTGGATGCTGTCTCTCAGCTCTTTTTGCTCAAGGCTAGCACTCCACCACTTTGTGCCACAGCACCACTTCCAGTTTTGTGGTGGTTCATGAGTCTCATTGACTTTCTTACCAGGGCTGGCTTTGAACTGCAATCCTCAGATCTCAGACTTCTCAGTAGCTAGAATTACAAGCATAAGCCCCCAGGGCCTGGCTGACCAACAGAGTTTTGAAGTCTCGAGTTCTGTCCATTTCATTTCCATTTAGCTCACCTTAGTCTGGTGTCTAATTCCATGTGATTCCTGAGTAAAATACAAATTAGAATTCATAAACAAGCTTATGCTGTTTGAATCGGTATCACCAAATATAGCTCCATGCTATATATTTGGAAAGCTGGCTTCATGAATCTTTTTATCCTAGTACTCAGAAATCACAATGGTGGCCTGGAAATAATACCAAGATACAGAGGACAAACTGACACTTTTGTTCACAGTGTGTTTAATTTTATTCAGGAGAAAGGGATAAAAATCCTAGAAAAAGCGGGCACTTGTGGCTCACTTCTGTAACCCTAGCTACTCAAGAGGCTGAGATCTGAGGATCACGATTCAAAACCAGCCCAGGCTGGAAAGTTTGTGAGACTCTTGTCTCCAATAAACTACTAGAGAAACCGGAAGTGGTGAAGTGGCACAAGTGGTAGAGCGCTAGCCTTGAGCTGAAAAGTACAAGGACAGCGCCCAAACCCAGAGTTCAGGCCCCATGACTGGCAAAAAAAAAAAAAAATCCTAGCCATCATCCCTTCTCCCTCTATCTATAGTTCCTGGCATGTTTCCTGGTGCTCATATGATTTTACATGGAACTGCTTAATATACCTGTTTAGCACTCAGAATGTTTTATATCAGAGATGCAGAAAGTGAGATCACTGTGGTCTGAGCACACACACACACACACACACACACACACACACACACACACACACACACACACACACACACACACACACGAGTTCACACGCTGAACAATTAATCCCCATCCTCTCAGTGTTAGAAGGTGGTGACTTGGGGTGGTGTTTAGGCCAGGAGGGCTCTGACCTTGTGGAGAGATTAATGCTATCAGAAAGGAATCTATGGGGAGTCTGACTGCTGGTGTCCATGTTCAGCAAGTGTCCGTCCCCATCCAAAGATGCTGTGTTCCAAGCACCATGTTGGAAGCCAATTGTAGCATAATCTGACCATTGAGCCTCTGACAGCTGGGCCATGAACTTGACTCCATTTTCAAGGCAATAAAACACAAGTTTCTCTTGTTAATAAAGTGTCTAGCCTCTGGTATTTTGTTATAGTCATACCAATGGAATAAGATGACAAAGATGGGTCCCAGAGCCATGTGGTACACTGTGGTGGCTCTCCTAAATATCTAACAATGTGGAAGTGGGTTTGGAGCTGGATACAGGGCCCAAGCTAGAAGGGTTTGGAGATGAATGCCATGAGGAGTCTTGCTTTTTTGTAAAGGAAGCATTAGGCAATAGGTTCTGTGAGAATAAAGTGGTAGGGAGGGAAAACAACTGTGTTCTCAGCAGTTGCAGTCAGGACTTAGAATCAGCTGAAATGGAGCCTCAGTTAGACATGCTGAGCAAAGAGTGAGAAAGAAACAAGAGGAAAGGCCAGCCTTGCTGTGACCTTGCAAAGATGCTGGGTGATGGGGCTGGGAAGGTGGCTCAGTAGTAGAGCGCATGCCTTGCATGCCTGAGGCCCTGGGTTCAATTCCTCAGCAGCCCATAAGCAAAAAGAAAAAAAGCCAGAAGTTGCGCTGTGGCTCAAGTGGTAGAGCGCTAGCCTTGAGCTGAAGAGCTAAGGGACAGTGCCCAGGCCCAGAGTGCAAGCCCCATGACCGGACGCCCCCCCCCAAAAAAAAAAGATGCTGGGTGAATTCTGTCCCTCTCCTCAGATGCTATAGAAGGCAGAATGTGTGGGGTGATGCTCTGGAATCAGGCAGAAGAAATCTCTCCAGGCAGCAAAGGTTCGGGAACCTATGTGGCTTCTCTGAAAAGCTTCTTGTAAAATGCAAGAAGAGAGGAATTATCAAATGATCTGAAGCCCAGAATTTACACTCAGGAGGGAATGAGCATGGAAAGATCTGGAAAGTTCTGAGACTGTCCATGTAAAGAGTCAAAATAGCATGTTCAAGCTGAGCACTAGTGGCTCATACCTGTAATCCTAGTTATTCAGGGAGGCTGAGATCTGAGGATCACGGTTCACTAGTGGCTCATACCTGTAATCCTAGCTACTCAGGGAGCCTGAGATCTGATGATCATGGTTCAAAGCAAGACTGGGTATACATCTCTATGAGACTCTTATCTTCATCTAACCAGCCAAAAAGCCAAGCCAGAAATGGAGATGTGGCCCAAGTGTTAGAGCACCAGCCCTGAGCATAAAAGCTAAGCAAGAGCTCAATGTCCTCAGTTCACGTCCTAGTACCCATGCAAAGAAACAAAAATGGAGGTGTGGCTCCAGTGGCAGAGCGCCAGCCTTGAGCAAAATAGCTAAGTGAGAGCACAAAGTCTTTAGTTCAAACCCCAAGACCAGCATGCACACATGCATGCATATATGTGTGCACATACACACACACACACACACACACACACACACACACACACACACACACATAAACAAAGTGTGCTGAGGACAGAAAAGCAAGGTTGTGACCAAGTAATCATATGGAGATTAGCAAAGGATAGAAAGAAGCTTCTAGAAGGCATTTCAGAGATTTCTAGGGTTATCCTTCCCCTCACAGGCCCAGAGTACCTGTGGGACCTATGGGGATCCTTGCCCAGAGTTGTTCTAGTTTCTGATCCCTACATTCTGCAACAGCACTCCTCTGCCACACCCCCAGCTGTGGCTCTGAGGGCCAAGATGTGCCTCAGGCCACCACAATGCAAGCCTTGTTTGTGTACTGTCCACATACAGTGAATTCCACAGGCAATCTGAAGGTGGGAGCTATGGGGGCATGGCTTCCTCCGGCCAGATTTCAAAGGATGCTTGCAAAAGCCTTGAAGACCAGGCAGGGTCCTACTTCAGGGACAGAGCTGCTATAGAGAGCAGGCTTTGACACTGGAGTCTTATCAAGATCTCTGCTACGACAATATTGAGAGGACTGATGGAAGACCTGGCTACACACACACACACACAAACACACACACACACACACACACACACACACACACACACACACACAAGCACAGAGCTACAATGTACAGCCTCAGCCTAAAGAAGTCATAGGCATGAAATTTCAGCATGAGTGGAACCTTGAGCATCACCTAGGAAAGTCTTCCTGAGGCCTTGAGTGTCCACGAAATGGAATCTCATTAGGATGACCCATCTCCAGCCTTGAGATTTAATGTTGCTTACTCTGTTGGATTTGAGAGACTTAATGGTTATTCCTTTCTTCTGTTCTATGTAGCCCTCTAGTAATGAGGATGTGCATTTTTTTTGGGGGGGGGGGTCCAGTCATGGGGCCTGAACTCTGGGCTTGTGTGCTGTCCCTCAGCTCTTCAGCTCAAGGCTAGTGCTCTACCACTTAAGCCACAGTGCCACTTCTGGGTTTTTTCTTTTTGCTTAGGTGGTGCTGAGGAATCAAACCCAGGGCCTCAGGCATGCAAGGCAAGCGCTCTACCACTGAGCCACCTTCCCAGCCCGAGGATGTTCATTCTATGCCAGTCTGCCATTGTATTTAAAACTATACATTAGGTTCTGCTGGCATACAGCCTCAGAAGGAAGCGTGATTTAAAGCTGGTCTGTATGTGACTTAGGTCATACTAGGGATTTTAGACGAAGTTGATGCTGGAATAAGTGGCAAAGTTTTCATTTTTGTGGGTGCAGGGATGGGGAATACTAGGATGAAGTTAATGTGTCTATTTTGTTTCTTGGGGGGGGGTTGGTAATGGGGCTTGAACTCTAGGTCCAGACACTGTCCCTCAGCTCTTCAGCTCAAGGCAAGCGCTTAATCACAGAGCTACTATAGAGAGCAGGCTGTGACAATGGAGTCTTATCAAGATCTCTGCTAGGACAATATTGAGAGGACTGATTGAAGACCAGGCTACACACACACACACACACACACACACACACACACACACACACACACACACACACACACACACACACACGCACGCACAAAGCTACAATGTACAGCCCCAACTTAAAGAAATCATAGGCATGAAATTTCAGCATGAGTAGAAATTTGAGCATCACCTAGGAAAGTCTTCCTGAGGCCTTAAGTGTCCACGAAATGGAATTTCATTAAGATGACCCATCTTCATCCTTGAGATTTAATGTTGCTTACTCTGTTGGATTTGGGAGACTTAATGGCTATTCCTTTCTTTTGTGCCATGTAGCACTCTAGAAATGGGGATGTCCATTCTATGCCAATCCACCATTGTGTTTTAGAGCTATACACTGGGTTATACTGGCGTACAAATTCAGAAGGAAGCGTGATTTAAAACTGGTCTATATGTGACTTAGATGATACTGGGGATTTTAGACTTTAAAGTTAATGCTGGAATAAGTGACGAAGTTTACTTTTTTGTGGATGGAGGGATGGGGAATACTAGGATGAAGTTAATGTGTCTATTTTGTTTTCTTGGGGTTTTTTTTGGTCATGGCACATGAACTCTAGGTCCAGACACTGTCCCACAGCTCTTCAGCAGAAGGCAAGCACTTTATCACTTAGGCCACAGCACCACTTCTAGTTTTCTTGTGGTTAATTGGAGATAAGAGTCTCATGGACTTTCCTGCCTGGGCTGGCTTTGAACCATGAACCTCAGATCTCATTCTGAGCAGCTAGGATTACAAGTGTGAGCCACTGGTGCCAGGTGAGTTAATGTGTTTTACAAAAAAGACATGAGTTTAGGGGCATGAATGAGTGCCGTTGTCTGAATGTCTGTCTTAAAAAATATGTGTCTTCCTCGAATCCCTCCCTGGTGTGGGGGGAGGGGGTACTCACCTGTTAGGAACCATTTGGCCATAAGGGCTGCCATTATTAAGGGACTTGACAGAGTAGAAAGAAGTTATATGCTTGACAAAAAGACAGTCTAAGATGGAGGATTCGTTATAGAACTTTATTGTCCAACATTGAAATTAATATTTTCTGTATGTTTCACTTCATTTAGAGATATAATTGATTGCTGGGCACTAATATCTCATATATGTTATCCAAGCTACTCAAGAGGCTGAGACCTGAGGCTTGCTATCCAAAGCCAGTCTGGACAGAAAAGACTGTGCAATTCTTATCTCCAATTAATGAGTTAAAAAAAGGCCAGAAGTGAGGCTGTGGCTCAAGTGGTAGAGCACCAGCTTTGTGAGTAAAAGATAAATGACGGTGCCCAGGCCCTGAGTTCAAGTCCCATAACTGGCACCAGGAATAAACAAATTTTAAAAATGTCTTAAATATATAGGAGAGAAGAAGGAGCCTGGGAAATGCAAGAGGACAAGGCCAACGGGACTGGAGAAGAATTTAGAGATTGCTAAGCATGAACTCCATTGTTTGAATGGGCAAATGAACAGCCAGGAGATAGAGACAAGGTCACAGAGCTGATGGAGATTCTAGTCTATCCCATGCTGTCTCCTGTCTCAGTACAAGTGCATTATGGTCAGATATAGAGCAACGCTGCTTTGCTCAGGACAGGCAGCAAGCCCTACCTCTTCTGTGTACATGCAGACTTCCAGGTTGTGTAGGTTTAGGATCTGGACAGTAAAGTGGATTTTTAGTTCCTGTGTATCTCAAAAGGAACTCACCAAGGCTAAGTTTATTCCTACAGAAGAATGCACCATCAGTCAAAAAGTTGGCAAGCAACCACACAGAGCAGGCAGGCTGGCTGTTCCCTTTCTGTCCCTGATCCAGCAGGCACCACCCCTCTGCTCCCATTGGCTGGGCTCAGGCTCACAATGTGGAAAGGGATGCAGATGTAATTAAAATTCAAGGAGCTTCTCAGGTGCTCAGGAAAAGGAAGTTTGTAATTAAAGTGTACTTAACAAGGGCGAAGCCACCTGGCCAAAGCAGGAACCCTTCAGAAAAACAATTCTCACAAGGCACTGGTGGCTCACACCTGTAATCCTAGCTACTCAGGAGGCTGAGATCTGATGATCACAGTTCAAAGCCAGCTTGGGCAGGAAAGTCCATGAGACTCTTTATCTCCAATAAACCACCAGAAAACCAGAAGTGGCGCTGTGACTCAAGTGGTAGAGCTCTCATCTTGAGCTGAAGAGCTCAGGACAGTGCCCAGGCTCAGAGTTAAAGACCCATAGTGGATAAAATGGAAAAAGAAAAGAAAATCTCTCAATATTAACAGAAATGAAGAAAACTCTTTTGATAGAAAAGACTTTTTCTCACATTAGTGCTAATAGCTCATGTCTCTAATCCTAGCCACTCAAGAGGCTGAGACCTGAGGATCAAGGTTGAAAACCAGCCAGGGCAGACAAATCCATGGAAAATTTCTCTCCAATTAACCAGAAAAAGGTCAAAATTGGAGGGGTCAGTCAAATGGTGGGTAAAGCACTAGTCTGGAGCAAAACAAGCTAAGGAAGTGCATGAGGTCCAGAGTTCAAGCCTCATTGCCAGCATAAGCATATTTCTGTGTCTGCACATTTAATAGATCTTTGGAGGAGAGAAGGGTGAAGGGCAAAGTCTGAGTTGCAAGTTGCCTGCTTTATGCTTTAACAAAGCCTGATCCTTTGTCCTTTGTGTGTGGATATCCTTGAGCTGCAGGATGACGTGGGCCACAGTGGTGGCCTGTGTGTACAGACATGTGGTGCATGGCATAGGAACTGCATTGTTTCTGCCCTTCTATGTGATGCCTCTGCATTTCCAAAGATCAGAAACAAAGGGAAGATGACTAGGAGCAGAGAGAGAGAGAGAGAGACAGAGAGACAGAGAGAGGGGGGAGTGGGAGAGGGAGAAGGAGAGGGAGAAAGAGAAAGAGCGAGCATTGCAGAAACAATGCCTGAGATGCAGAACATTAAAAGGCAAGTCATACAAACCGGCAAACCTGCACCACCACAGACATAAAACACCCACACCTGCTATCATCCACAGCCTTGTGCCCCGCCTGGCCGCTCCAAATTCTGCACTAGGCTGTTCTAGAGCCCATGTTATAGTTTCCTGGAGAGTGTGAACCCATCCTTAGCCAGAACCTGATTGCCTTCCTCCTCCTCCTCCTCTTCCCCTCTCTCCCCCGGCCACCCAGAGTGGGCCCCACCTGCTGTGATGAGAAGGAAAGAGGAAACCAGCCTTGGTCTGTCACCTATATGGGTTTTCCAGACAGCAGGACAACAGCACTTGGAATTCCCTACCATCCATCTATCCTCTCTACCAACCCCCACCTCCCACCAGGGCCACATCCCTTGTCACATGGCCCACGAGCTGCTCCTCCCAGGTGCACTGCTATTTCTTCGGTCCTGACCCTCCTACAGCTCCTTTCCCCAGTAGCTACCAAAAAAAGAAGCACCCAGGAGACCTGGTTTTACTTAGCACTTAGGGACTCTTGTGAGCACCTTGCTGCGGGCTACATCTGCACTGCCTTCAGTAAGGTATGACAGGTACTATGGCTTCAGTGCATTGACAATCAGGAAACCAAGACAGCTGGAAGGAGATCAAGGTGTGTAAGCGAATGGTCAGACTCTGTGCCCTTTTGTGCAGGTTTGTATTTTAACCAGAATCACAATGATCTTCTTTGGGGAAAAATAAATAAATCAGTAAATAAATCTTATGGTGGAATTTTTAATTTATACTAGTGAACTGACAAGGATCTATTGACCAAAGGGCATTCTCTGGGCTCCATGAAAGCAATGCTAGAACTATCTGAGCCCCAGAAATTATCTACTTCATGCTGAATGGAGCCCCTGAACATCATCCTACAAAAGTAAATTGGCCAAGATCCACTTGCTCTTACAGAAACAGTTCTGGCTCCATTCATGGGGGTTGCAAGATCAGCCATCCACTGTGGATCTAGAAGGGTCTAGAAGGTCTCTATCACAGGAATCTTATGAAGTGAGGAGTGGACATGAGGTGGTGGAATGGAGGAGTGTGGAACAGGTGACATGAAGGGCAGGCAGGATCAGCAACTGGCTGGTTGTGTGTGTCACACTAAGCGAATGGCTTCACTCAATGAAACCTCTTTGCTTTTCTCATAATGGTTTCCTCCCTGTGGAGGAGTCATGAGCATTGAACGAACTAGTGACTGAGAGTATGAGAACACCCTTTTGAAATTGTAAGTGATATGTATATGTGTGTATTTCTGAAGAGTATAGAATTATTAATTTTTTTGTCGGTCAGGGGCTTGAACTCTAGGCCTGGGTGCTGTCCCTCAGCTCTTCAATTCAAGGCTAGCACTCTACAACTTGAGCTACAGCGCCACTCCGGGTTTTCTTGTGGTTAATTGGAGACAAGAGTCACAGACATTCTTGCTTTGGCTGGCTTCAAACTGTGATCCTCATATCTCAGCCTCCTGAGTACCTAAAATTATAGTGGTGCCTGGCAGAAAATAAGTTTGTTTGTTCAAGAAAAGCGTTTGCTCCTTGAGCCTATGTCGCTACCGCCTCGACCAGCAAGGAGACGTGACACCGGACTCTTCTCTCTGCCATTTATTCAGGACCTTTTTTTTTAATCTTGTGACCCCAACCCCGGGGAGAATTCCCCACAGCCTTAAGTACCCGCTGGGTAGCCAACCCTGATACGCCACGTGGGAACCACCAATAGGTTCAGGTGCGCGGAAGCAAGCCAGATTCTTTGCCTTAGCCATATCAGGAGTTGTTTACCACAGAGAGCACTCGCCATCGGGAAGGCGGAAGGCGGAAGCTGGCACCATCTTCCAGGTGCGGCCTCTCGCAGCTCTCTACAGTTCCCCCTTTTTTGTTTAAAGAACACAGATGAGAACAGAGGTCTGATCCCTGTTGTGCAATTGCAAGGACTGCATACAAGCCTTCTCCCAGAGGGCGCCTTCTCTAGGGATGACTCAGCCTGTCCATTGATTTGTTTTTCACAAGGACGGGAAAAGGCGAATCGAACCCGTGTGCAATCAAGCATGCTCTCCTCGAGGGCAAAACTCATGCCTCTCGACTGCAGTACTTTGGCTTTGCAATCTGTGTTCATTGTTTTAGGGTGGCAAGCCACGCTTAGGGGGACTGACCTGCTCCAATGACTGTAAAGGCTTGGATAATCATGGCTGCACTGCGACGCTGAGAACCTCTAATTTGGCAAATGCACCACAGACATACCAAGGAGGCTAACATCAGGAGGCCTATCAGGGCTCCCAAATCTGCCCCCTCCTTGAGATGAATCATAGCAGCGGAGATCCATGAAGATAACCCCTCCGCCAATCCGGCATCCACTCGGGTCGAGTTCACCATGACGATGGCAACCCTGAGCTGTTCCATCAAGCTGTCGAACTCCCCAGTTCAATTACCTAAAAGATAACTAGACAACTGTTTAGACAAATTTGCAGCGTTTTTTAAATAGGTTTTTTCCTGGGCCTGAACTCTGGGCCTGGGCGCTGTCCCTCAGCTCTTCAGCTCAAGGCCAGCACTCTACCACTTGAGTCACAGCGTCACTTCCGGCTTTTTTCATTTTGATTATATGGTGCTGAGGAATCGAACCCAGGGTCTCAGGCATGCAAGGCAAGCGTGCTACCACTGAGCCACCTTCCCAGCCCCCTTCTTCTGGGTTAATTGCACCACAGCAGCAGCTAATCCAGCATTAGTTAGTGGTCCGCCCAGCTCTCTGCAAACTTTCATCCATGCTTCTAGTCCCCTATTCTTATATGGGGTTATGGCGGCTCTGCATTCCTTAGTACACTGCTCGTAAAGAAGCTTTTTAATTAATGGCATGGCTGCGTCTGGGTCACCAAAAATTCTGCCAGCGGCCTCGACCATATGAGCAACAAAGTCCGAAAATGGCTCCATAGAGCCCTGCAGGATTTTGGTGAGATTGCCACTCACCTCGCCTTTATTTGGTAAGGCCTTCCATGCCTTTATGCCAATTTTATTGATTTGTTCATAAACTTGGACCCGGTAGCCTATCTGCTGATTGGCGAATCTCCCCTGTCCAAGCAGCATATCTCTGTCCCAAGCTGGGTTTCCCCCAGCCTGATTGGCCGCAGCCTCTTCACTAGCAAATTCAATCAAAAAGGCCTTCCAATCTAAATACTGACCTGGGCTCAAAAAAGCTCGTGCGAGCCCACTCCAATCACCGGGTGTCATGCAATGTCTGTTTAGGGCCTCCACCTGGGCTACAGTAAAGGAGGCTGTGATTCCATATGTCCGCACAGACTCAGCTAAAGATTTTATAACCTTAAAATCTAAGGGTTCATGATACCGCTGTCCCTGTGGATCCTGAAATATTGGACAGGCTAGATGTAACTCGGTTCTGACCGCTTTCCACACACCTGGGCTGAAAGAACAGCTGGGGCTGCCACTTCCGGGGTCCTCCGCATAGAGCGGAGGGGCTGAAGGTGTGGGGCGGTGCATGGAGGATGTGCATTCGTCTTTATCTGGGTCCTCTCTCTCCTTCCCTTTCCTCCTCTTTCTTATCTTTGTTTTTTCTATTTGTTCTATGAGTGATTGTAGTTCCTCTGAGTCTGTAGACTCAGAGGTCTCTAGTTCGGCAAAATCAGGGTATGACCCCCCCCTGCTCTCCTCCTTTTCGCTGTCTGCCCTTTCTGATCTTTCTTCCTGCAGCATTTCTAAGGCGGCCTGACCATTCTCTACCGCCTCACTGCAACGCTGGTCCTCGAGACAGCCTCTTATCAGTTTCCATATTGGTCTCACTCCGCTCTTAAGCGTTCCTTGTTCAGAGGCAAAATCTAGGTCCCTCCCTAGTTTCTCCCAAGAGGCCACCGTGAGGCTTCCGGAGACAGCGAACCACGGGGCAATGATGTCACATTCATTCAAAAATCTCTCTAAAGTACTCTTTTTTATTTTTAACTTTTTGAGTGCAGTAGCTCATTGAGAGCCAAAAAAATTGGGTGCGAAGAAGAAGCGCCCATGTTTTAAACATTTAAAGCTGGTAAACAAACTTTTACTTTCACTTTTGGCTACTCTATTGACTAGCCCCGGGTTCTCACTCTCTCTTTATCTACTGAGAAGAGCAAAAATCCCCCCCCCCCTGCTCTTGTCGCGGATTCCCCTTTTACCTGGGAACTTACTCCCCGCTCTTGTGGCGGATTCCCCTTTTACCTGGGGACTTACCCCCGCTTTTGTCGCGGATTCCCCTTTTACCTGGGAACTTACCGGTGCACCACCCTGACCGCAGAGAGTTCTGAGTCCTCCTTGGGGTTATGGCTGAGTCCCCGTATGGGCCGCCACGTGTCGCTACTGCCTCGACCAGCAAGGAAGACGCGACAGCGGACTCTTCTCTCTGCAGTTTATTCAGGACCTTTTTTTTAATCTTCTGACCCCCAACCCGGGGAGAATTCCCCACAGCCTTAAGTACCCGCTGGGTAGCCAACCCTGATACGTGGGAACCACCATTAGGTTCAGGTGCGCGGAAGCAAGCCAGATTCTTTGCCTTAGCCATATCAGGAGTTGTTTACCACAGAGAGCACTCGCCATCGGGAAGGCGGAAGGCGGAAGCTGGCACCATCTTCCAGGTGCGGCCTCTCGCAGCTCTCTACAAGCCTAGAAATGCTACCACTAAGAAATCACCCTATAGAAAGAATCGCATGTACTTTCATTACTGAGTTACAACTGTGCTATTTCAGATCCTTTTGAAAAGGCAAAAGAATAAAACAACAAAAACTAACCTGGAAACATCATAAAATGTCCAACTAGATAAATATATCATGGAGCTAGCTGGGTGCCTGTGGCTCATGCCTGTTTTCTGAGCTACTCAGGAGGGTAAGAAGTAAGACTCGTAGCTCCAAGCTAGCCAGGGCAGAAAATTCCTTGAGACTTTTATCTCCAATTAATCACCAAAAAGCCAGAAGTAGAGCTCTGGCTTGAGTTGTGCTATGCCAGCCTTGAGCAGAAAAGTCAAAGCAAAAACTCATTCTCTTAGTTCAAGTCCTATTACCAGCACACACACACATGCACACACATACACGAAAGAAAGACTCATGACCAGAAAAAAAAAAAAAAAAAGAAGAAGAAGAAGAATCTCAGATTTGTATGCCAGGGCTGGTTTTGAACCTTGATCCTCAGACCTCAGCTTCCTAAGTAGCTGGGATTACAGGTGTGAGCCAGCAGCACCTGGCCTAAAAAGCATCTTTCTTTTTCTTTCTTTTTTGTCAGCCATAGCTCCACTTCCAGTTTTCTAGTGGTTAATTGGAGATAAGAGTCTCATAGATTTTCCTGCCTGGGCTGGTTTCCAACCACAATCCCCAGATCCTTAGTCTTCTGAGTAACTAGGATTATAGGTGGGAGCCACCATTGCCTAGCCTAAACTTGTTTTTGTTGTTGGTGTTAGTCATGGGGCTTGAAATCTGGGCCTGGACTCTGTCCCTGAGCTCTTCAGCTCAAGGCAAATTCTCTACCACTTGGGCCAGAGTGCCATGTCTGGCTTTTTGCTGATTAATTGGAGATAAGTGTCTCTTGGACTTTCCTTTCCTGGGGTGGCTTTGAATCATGATCCTCAGATCTCAGCCTCCTGAGCAACTAAGATTACAGGTGTGTGCCCGGCCTAACCATTTCTTTTTTTTTTTTTAATTTAATTTTATTTGTGAACATACTGTACAGAAGAGTTACAATTACATGGGCAGGATAATGAGTACATTTCTTACCAAGCACTGCAGCCTCCTCCTTTGTTTACCCTTCACATCCCTTCCCAGCCTCCCCCCTCCACCCCAATCCCAATCCTTCTCCTGCCCCCCCTTTCCTCCCCTCCCCCCCCGCACCGACGTTGTAAAGCACAATTTGGACATGACAACTTGTACTTCTCATTGTTGCAACAGGTCCACCTGTATCCTTAAACAACTGGTTTTTCCCCAACTCCTCCACAGGTTATACTGACATCAAATATAGTGAAAGCAGGGAGGGGACATACAAAGCAACAACGAGATAATCTTATAAATGCTTTAGAAACACATGCATGAAAGAAAAAAACATTAAAATACATATCTAAGGGATCATTTTCATGACATCACATTATCTGACCTTTTCGCTTGACTCATACATATACTAGATATTACAAATAAGGGAAACCATGGGACCTATGTTTCTTTGGGCCTGGCTTATTTCACTTAATATAATTTTTTCCAAGTTTTTCCATTTCCTAACAAATGGGGCAATGTCATTCTTTCTGATGGAGGCATAGAATTCCATTGTGTATATATACCACATTTTCTTGATCCATTCATCTACTGAGGGGCATCTAGGTTGGTTCCATATCTAACCATTTCTTAATATGGGTCTTGGTAAAAAATATTCAAAGCCAAGTATGGTGGTATGTGCTGGCAATCAGGAGAATCAGAAGTTCTAGGCCAGTCTGGGTTATATAGTGAGACACTGTTTCAAAATCAAAAGAAACTAAGGAAAAGTATGTAGTTGAAACTATTCTTGTAGCCATCTTTGGAAAATACACCCAACCATTTAGCAATGTGGGTTTCAGAGAAAGCACTAGTGATGGCAGCTTCATTTTGCTGTCTGAAGTTTCTGCCTGGCGAGGGGCTTGGATGGTGGTGGTCATGGAGGTGGTGGAGGTGGTGGTGGTGGTGGTGTGTGTGTGTGTGTGTGTATGTGTGCGTGCATGCGTACATGCGCACACTCATGCCTGTCCTGGGGCTTGAACAGAGTCTGGGTGCTGTCCCTGAGTTTTTTCACTCAAGGCTGTTACTCTTCCACTTGAGCTCCATTTTGGCTTTTTAGTTAATTGGAAATGAGGGTCACAGACTTTTCTTCCTTGGCTGGCTTTGAACTGTGATCCTCAGATCTCAATCTCCTGAGTAGCAAGGATTATAGATGGGAGCCACCAGGACTTGGCTTCCTCTCCTGTTCTTTGAAATAGGGTTTTGCTATGGAGTTCCAGGTGGCCTGGAAATTATAATTCTCTTGCCTCTGCCTTCTGATTGCTGGGATTACAGACACACACGACTTTGCCTGGCTCTCTGTTCAGGAAGACATTTGATAAGCCTTCCTTCCTTCCTTCCTTCCTTCCTTCCTTCCTTCCTTCCTTCCTTCCTTCCTTCCTTCCTTCCTTCCTTCCGTCCTTCCTTCCTTCCGTCCTTCCTTCCTTCCTTCCGTCCTTCCTTCCTTCCTACCTTTCTTCCTTCCCTCCATCTCCTTTAACTTGGGGCCTTGTGCTCTTACTGAGCCTTTTTGCTCAAGGCTGGTGCTCTACCACTTGATCCACAGCTCTGCTTCCAGTAGTTTGCTGATTAATTGTGGATAAGTGTCTTTCAGATTTTTTCTGCCTAAGCTGGTTTTGAACTGCGTTCCTCAGATCTCAACCTCTTGAGTAGTTAGGATTACAGGTGTGAGCCACCAGCATCTGGCCAAGATTTTTCAATAATTCTACAAGGACTTGGTTTGGAGGGCATTTCTTGATAAATGTCCTATCTCCATCCCATGACCACAGTAGCATAATGGTTGAAATATGTGGATTTTAAAAATTATTATTCTTTTTTATTCTTTTGCTTTTTTTGTCTGCCCTCAGGCTTGGAGACAAGGACTGGGTGCTGTCTCCTCCAGGTGTCTTTTGTTCAAGGAGCATTTTACCACTTGAGCCACAGTGCCACTTCTGGCTTTTTTGTTGTTGTTGTTCAGTTTTAGGGCCCGAACTCTGGGTCTAGGCACTGTCCTTTGAGCTCTTCAGCTCAAGACTGGCACTCTACCACTTGAGCCATAGCACCACTACCAGATTTTTCTGCTTATGTGGTGCTGAAGAATTGAACCCAGGGCCTCAAGCATGCAAGGCAAAACACTCTATCACTGAGCCACCGTCTCAGCCCCATAAGGAGTGTTGAAGTGGATTTTTTGTTGTTGTTGGTGGTGGTTGTGGGGCTTGAACTCTGGGCCTGGGCATTATTGCTCAGCTCAAGCTCAAGGCTAACGCTCTTCCACTTCTAGCTTTTTTTGAGTAGTTTATCAGAGATAAGGGTCTCACAGATTTTCCTGCCCAGGCTGCTTCGAACTGCAATCCTGAGATCTTAGCCTCCTGAATATCTAGGATTACATGTATGAGCCATGGTGCCTATAAATTGTTTTATTATTATAAAGGTGATGTACAGAGGGGTCACAGTTATGTAAGTCAGGTAATTACTATATTTCTTTTTGGACACTGGCACCCAAGGAATATTTGTTTAAAAAATTCAACAATTTTCTGAATCTGAATTCTCCTTCCTTTCTTCTTAGCAGGCAAATCTTCATCCTGCTCTTCATGCATTAGAAGTTAGTAAATTAGAAATAAATGCACAGCTGTGTGGCTGTAGGGACAGAGGAAGTTCAGAAGAGAAGATAAACACGTCATTGAAACATCTGCTTAATCATCATCAACAACAACAGTAACCAAGCCTACACAATTGGATCAGTGATCTTAAAAGGGATCACAGAATTAAAGGCAAACTAAAAATAAAATATAATCGCGTGCTGGTAGCTCACTCCTGTAATCCTAGCCACTGAGGAGGCTGATAGCTGAGGATTGAAGTTCAAAGCCAGCCTGGGCTTTGGAGATAAGACTCTTATCTCCAATTTAACATAGTAAATGCTGGAGGTGGCACTGTGGCTCAAGTGTAGAGTGTTAGCCTTGCACAAAAGGAACTCAGGGACAGCATTCAGGTACAGTTCAAGCCCTAGGATCAAATACATATATCCAGAGAGAAACATAAGGGAAAATCCTTGTAACTCTAGGAAAAACTTTTTTTTATGATTCTTTTTTTAATCTTATGTGGTACCAAGGAATCTAACCTAGGGCCTCATGCATGCTAGGCAAGCACTTTACCACTGAGCCACATACCCTGCCCCTAGGAAAACCTTTTTGTTTTGCAGGGTGGTCTTCGTGGGGCTTGAACTCTGGGCCTGGGTGCTGTCCCTCAGATCTTCAGCTCAACGCAAGTGCTCTACCACTTGAGCCACGGTGCCACTTTGGGTTTCTGGTGGTTAATTGGAGATAGGAGCCTCACAGACTTTCCTGCCCAGGCTGACTTTGAACCATAATCATCAGATCTCAGCCTCCTGAGTTGCTAGGATTACAGGCATGAGGCACCAGTGCCCAGCTTGTGGTTATTTTTTTCAGTTATTAAGGTGTTATACAAAGGGGTTACTATTTCATAAGTCAGGCATTGAATACATTTCACTCCTTTCTTTGCTTTTTCTCAGTTTCTCCCTCCCAGCCTGCCTGCAAGTTACACAGTTCATTTTCCACAGTGTATACTGACTTTTGCTATAGTTACTTTTGAGATAGGATCATGATTTTTGCTACCCTAGACCACATTTTTTAAAATATATACTGGTGCTTGAACTCAGGGCCTGTAATTCTGTTTTTTCTGCTTAAGGATGGAGCTCTATTGTTAAGATATTTGGACATAAAAAACTCTTACATTTCCTGCCTCAGCTGGCTTCCAACCTCTATCCTTAGATTTCAGTCTCCGGAGTAGCTGGAATTACAGAAGAAACCCACAGCCCTGGAGCCTGAGATTTCTTTAAGAAGGGCTCAGTAATGGGGTAGACAAATGGAGATATTGATCAAGATGCACTGTAGACCTGTGGAAATGTCACAACGAAACTTGCAGTGATGTAGGTGCTAATTTGAAAAGTCATTGATTAAGAGGAGCAGGGGCAGGGCTTAAACCTGGGGGTAGGGCTTGATTCCCAGGGCCCTGCACCTTTGTGCTCCAGGGGGCTAAAAGACTGGATCAAGACCCTAGGAAAACATCTGCCACTTGATAGACTAATGCCTCTCTGGAATGGCAGCTCAAGTCCCCTTCAGCCCAGCCCTGCACTTGTGGCTAAGCCCAGACTATGGCCCAGCCTGCTGGCACAGCTGGTGGCCCCCAAAACGCTGAAGAGGGACTGCCAGAGCTCTCCATATGTAAAGAAGATGCGAGCTGGTGTTGGACTGTGATCTGCCTTTGCTTTGCACTCCCCTAGCTCTGGGTTCCTGCTCATGTGGCTTCCTGGTGCTAAATGCTGAGGAGGGAGCCAGGCAGGTGCTGGTGGCTCATGCCTGCCCATAATCCTAGCTACTCAGGAGGCTGAGATCTGAGGTTTTCCAAGAGACTCTTATCTCCAAGTAAACCCCAGAAAGTCAAAGTGGAGCTGGGGCTGGGGATACATGGAACAGCACATCTCCTGGAAAATTGAATTGTCTCAAAGTGGTAGAGTGCTAGCCTTGCGCAAAAAGACCTCAGGGACAGTGGCCTGGCCCCGGGTTCAAGACCCAGGACTGACAAAAACAAACAACCCCTCCCCCCAAAAAAAAACTGATAAGTGACAATGTCAAGCAGATTTGCAATCCCTGACCATGGCTGTGTTTGGCACATAAGAGCCTTTGCCCCTCAACCCCAGGCACAGGGAGGGCCTGTCCCAAAGTGGCAGCCCTGGGGGGCAGCCTGGCCTTGTCTGCCTCCCACTAAGGGTCTGCTGCTCTTGAGGGCCCAGGTCACTTTTGGAGCTCTTGTGACAGATTCTTTTATTCTCTTTTCTTGGGGGGGCGAGTCTTGGGGCTTGAACTCAGGGCCTGAGTGCTGTCCTTGAGCTTGTTTGCTCAAAGTGTTCTACCACTTGAGCCACAGCTCTACTTCTGGCTTTTTGCTGGTTGATTGAAGAAAAGAAGAGCCCATAGCTCTGTTTCCCCCCTCACTGTGAGATCCTTCTGGGTCATGTTACCCTCTGCCTGCCCTCCCCCCCAATGGATTCTGGGAGAAGCACTGCCCCATGTGATGGGGTCTCTTAGCTGGGGCTCCTGTCACAAGGACAGAGGTTGGCTCAGCACTGAACACATTAGCTTCTCATGGCTCTTCACTCTGCGGAGTCCAGGGTCAACACAGCTGCCAGTGGAACATCCTTGAACCAAGCCCTCTTCCCCTCAGCCATGGCCTTAACAAGGTTTTGTTTCTCTTTCTTTCTTTCTTTCTTTCTTTCTTTCTTTCTTTCTTTCTTTCTTTCTTTCTTTCTTTCTTTCTTTCTTTCTTTCTTTCTTTCTTTCTTTCTTTCTTTCTTTCTTTCTTTCTGTCTGTCTGTCTGTCTTCCTTCCTTCCTTCCTTCCTTCCTTCCTTCCTTCCTTCTTTTTTTTCTTACTTTCTTTCTGATAGGGTTTCACCCTTCTGCTTGATTGAGATCTTCCAAACCTACACTTCTCACACAGCTGTGATTACAGATACTAGTCACCATGCCTGAACTGTGTCTCTTCTTCTAAGGTCACTGACCCCACCATTGCAGCCCCACCCTCTCATTCCTCCTATCAGCTCCCTTCATGCAACTCAGTCCTTCTGTTCTACCTTCTTTTCTTCTCTCCCTTTTGCTCCCCCTTTACACTCTTCCCTTCTTTTCCTCCCTTCTCCTCTCCTATAACCCTTCTTTCTCCCCTTCCCTTTTCTTCCTTCTTCCCCTTCTTTCCTCCCCCTCTTTCTTTTCCTTTCTTCTCCCCTCTCCTCCTGTCCCTTCTTTCCCCTCCTCTCCTTTCTCCCTCCCTTGCCCTCCCTCCCCTCTCCTCTCCTTCCCTCCTGGGACAGACTTCACAGAGTTCTCTGGCTGCATCTGGCCTCCAAGGCCTGCCCTTTGTGGTTAGCATTATGCATTTGCCCCTGTCCCGCAGAACTGCAGCTTCCCTTCCCTTCTCTTCCCTCCCCCCTCCCCCCTCCCCCCTCCCCTCCACTCCCCTCCCCTTCCCTTCCTTCTTCCTCTTCCTTTTACACCTTCTTGTCAGTCCTAGAGCTTGAAATAAGGGCCTGGGCACTGTCTCTTAGCTTTTTCACTGGTATTCTATTGGTATTCTACCACTTGAGTCACATCCCTTACTTCCATTTTTTTGTTGATTCATTGGAAATAAGAGTCTCATGGACTTTCCTGCCTTGGCTGGCTTCAGACTTTGATCCTCAGATCGTAGCCTCCTGAGTTGCAGCTAGTATGACAGGCATGAGCCACTAGTGCCAGGCTCTTTTTATTCTCTTTGTGTTTAACTGGTCTCTCTCTCTCTCTCTCTCTCTCTCTCTCTCTCTCTCTCTCTCTCTCTCTCTCTCTCTCTCTCTCTCTCTCTCTCTCTCTCTCTCTCTCTCTCTCTCTCTCTCTCTCTCTCTCTCTCTCTCTCTCTCTCTCTCTCTTCTCTCTCTCTCTGAGTCACATGATCCCATGATCCATAATGATATAAAAGGTTCTAAAATTTTCCAGAGGCAAACTCCTGCCTTGCTTGTGACCCTGAGAAGGTCAAGTTGAAATTTTAATTACTGAGGGAACTCAAAGATTAGCCCCAAAATTGAGCGGTGGAACCCCAATGTACTTGTGTGGGCCAGGATCCCAGAGGTGCTTATTCACGTAGTTCTGCCACCTGCTTCAGGCCCCAAGGGGCTGGAACTGGCTGGGGGTGGAGGTGGAGGTATGTGGAAAAGCTGGAGCCATCTGCCATGCTGTGCTGGCTCAGGTCACATGCAGGGTGTGTGTGTGTGTGTGTGTGTGTGTGTGTGTGTGTGTGTGTGTGTGTGTGTGTGTGTGTGTGTGTGTGTGTGTATGTGTGTGTGTGTGTGTGTGTGTGTGTTTCTTTCCAGCACCTGGTCTTCAAGGCAGCACAGGACAACAGTATGCATGTTCTGAGGAGAATTGGAGTTAGCAGTGCATCGCAGCATGGCTTTGCCCTGCACAGACCTGGTGCTGCAGCTAACCTAGTATCAAAAGGATGGGACATAGCTGGGTATGGGTGGCTCACACGTGTAATCCTCAGAAGTCTGAGATCTGAAGATCACAGTTCAAAGCCAAACTGGACAAGAAAGTCCCTTTGTATCTCATCTCCAATAAACCACCAGAAAAGTGTAAGTGGAGGTGGTGGCTCAAAATGGCCGAGTGCTAGCCTTGAGCAAGAGGTCAGGGACAGTGCTCAGGCCCTGAGTTCAAGCCACATGACCAACAAGAGAGAGACAGAGACAGAGACAGAGACAGAGACAGAGAAGAGGAGGGGCCTTGTCTCACTACATGTTGATGGGAGAGGAACACCAAAGGATTTATAGGCCTCCCAGCCCATTTTTTGTTCCTCAAGTCTTAGGTGCCTGGTACAGGAAACAGAGTAGACATTCCTTGTCTTGTGGTGAAGGAGTACACGGGGCCTCTGCCTCTTGCACAGGCCCATCTCTGCAGTGGAAAAGGATCCATCTATGTGTGGCCTGGTGGGTTGCCTGTGGGCCTGGGGTGGTCCAAGTGGTACAATGCCAGCCTTGAGCAAGAAAGCCAAGCAGCTGAGTGGGTCCCTGAGTTCAAGCTTCTGGAACCAGTGTGTGTGCATGTACCAATCACACACACACACACACACACACACACACACAAACACACACACACACACACACACACACACACCAATAATAAAAGCACAGGTCTTCAGCTATAAGCTGTCCCTCAAATACAAACAGCAAGTAGCTCTAGGACACCTCCATCCAGCACTGCCTTCCTGGTGTCTGCAGATCCACATTGACCTCAGTGTTCAGAGCCACCGGCTAGTGTGACAGGCAGAGGCAGGGGCTCCACATGCTCTTTCCCCCAATTTATCTGTTGACATTGAATCCAAAATGGTGATATTAGGAAGTGAGCCACTGGGAGGAGCCTTAAGGAATGGCATGGACCTCTGTTCCAGCGGCCCACAAGCTCTCATTTGCCTCTGCCCCCATGACCTGGCTCAGCCACAGCCATCCTCCTGGGGAGCAGAGAAGGCCCTCTCCCTGCTGGAGCAGTTGTGTTTGTTGTTTAGATGAGATCTATGTCATCTTCCTTGGTGGTGCAAGGGATGGATCTGTAGGTGAGTGGACAGTTCTTGATTTATGATGGCTAAACTCTCAATGGCAGTATCCCACCATGGGACAAAGACAAGAGCAGTTCACTTTCACCAAGTCTTGCTTGGTCCCCTGGCTAGTGATGTCCACGACATTGCATGGTGACAGTGAGCTTACACATCCCCGGGGAAATCAGTGGACCCTCTGTGGTGTGCTGTGTTGCTAAGCAACAATGCCTGGGAGGAGGTGGATGAAAGGCATCTTTAACTTACACTCTGTCAAAATGTTTGACAGGAGACTTGGGATATAACCCTATGGGAAGTCGGGGTGTAGGCTGTGCATGGAGCATCTGTACATAGTAAGAGTTATCGTCAGCAATTTGTTCCTGAGTTATGGAAATCTAGTCTGCTATCTGTCAGTTGGAGACCTTGGAAAGGCAGAGGGTGAATTCCAGCCTGAGTTCAGATTCTCTGAGACTTGGAGGAGCCAGAGGTGCCAGTCCCAGTCCAAGGGGAGAAGAGCAAGGTGTCAGCTCCAGCTGGCAGGCAGAGAGAATCAAGCTTCTTCCACCTTTGTGCTCTATTCTTGGGTTGGATGACGTCCACCTGCATAGCCCAACCTGGCTGGACTCTGCCCACCAAGTTAAATGCCAATGCCATCCAGAAACTCACAGGGAGGCCAGAAACCACATATCTGGGCACCCTCTGGCCCAGTCAAGGTGACACAGAGAATCAACCAAGGCATGACACCTGAGGAGAGGTAAGGAATGGTAGTACTTTTCTAGCCTGCCACAGCCAATTCTCATGGGCTTGGTGACTTTAAATAACAGAGATTTGTTCTTTGTTCAAACCAGGTGTCAGCAGGCCTTGCTTGCTCTGAAGGCTCACCTCTTTCTAGAGGCAGGATCTTACTAGGTTACCCAATACTTCCTTAGTCTCCTGAGTGCTGGGATTAGAGGTGTACAACAACAAACCAGAACCAGCTCTGTTGCTTCTTTTTTTTTCAGTTTATTGCCATCAGTTTATTTATTTTTCTTAATTTAATTTAATTTTATTTGTGAACATACTGTACAGAGGAGTTACAATTACGTGGGCAGGATAATGCATACATTTCTTACCAAGCATTGCAGCCTCCTCCTTTGTTTACCCTTCACATCCCTTCCCAGCCTCCCCCCTCCACCTATCCCAATCTTCTCCCTCCCCCCTACCCCCCCCACACACCGATGTTGTAAAGCTCGTTTTGGAATGACAACTTGTACTTCTCATTGTTGCAACAGGTCCACCTGTATCCTTAAACAACTGGTTTTTCCCCATCTCCTCCACAAGTTATACTGTTGCTTCTTAATTTGATGCAATCCCAATTGTTATTCCTTGCTTTTTGGGGGGGAGGGTGTGTGTGTAGGTGGTGGGGCTTGAACACTGGGCCTGAGCGCAGTCCCTGAGCTCTTCAGCTTAAGGCAAGCATTCTACCAATTGAGCCACAGCACCACTTCTGGTTTTCTGGTGATTAGTTGGAGGTAAGAGTCTCATGGACTTTCCTACCTGGGCTGGCTTTGAACCGTTATCCTCAGGTCTCAGCCTCCTGAGTAGCTAGGATTACAGATGTGAGCCACCGGGTACCCAGCTAGTTCTTGCTTTTATTTCCTGAGCTATTAGAATCCTTAGGAAATTATTGCCTGTGCCTACATCTGCCCCCTCCTCTGTGCTTGTGTTTGAGCTCAGAGCTCCATACTTACTAAGCTGGCATAATACTTCTGAGCTACACCTCCATCCTTATTTTTTGCTTATTGTTTATAGGGGAGGCTTTCCATTCCCCATGTCCTGGCTGCTTTAGGTGCTCTGTTGTTGTTGGAACCACAGGAACAGGTTGCCCCATTCCACTTCCCTCTGTACAGATGGAGTTTTGAGGGCATTTATTTATTTATTTATTTATTTATTTATTTATTTATTTATTTATTTATTTATTTATTTATGCCTTGGCTGGCCTGGAACCATGATCCTCCCAATCTCAGCCTTTCATGTAGCTTGAGATGACAGGCATATGCCACTGTACCCAGCTCTGGGTTAAGGTAGGGTATCTTGAACTTTTCTGTCTAGTCCTCCTGTTCTTAGCCTCCAAGTAGCCAGGATTCCAGGCAGAAACCACCACACCTACCTGGTGGTCTTGAAGTGTTTCCTCTAATATTTTTAAAGCTTCAGGTCAGAACAATTTTTGAGGAAGAGTTGGGAAGAGACTGAATTCCCAGCTTGGGAATTGGGTCCTGGTTAAGGTAAATAAAAAGCAGTGCCAGGTGCCAGCAAGTCCTGAAGGAAAAGCAGTGGTCTGTGTCTTAAGTGTGGCATGGGTCTGTTCAGCTGCAGACAGTTCTGAGCGGAAAGCAACCCCACAGCCACTTTTGGAGAGGAACGATGGCTGTGGTCATCTTTCCAAAGTGTGGATTTGGATGAGCACGTGGCAGCTGGCCTTGAACACAGCCAGTGTCTTTGTGTCTGCTCTGGGTGCTGAAGCAGTGTTCGTAAACTGCAGGACTATATGGGTGCATCAGGGAAGGGTTGGCAGGGTAAGAAGAGGGTGGAACCAGGAGAGCATGTGTGACAGACTTTTTTTTGCTTTGCTGGTTTGAACTCAGGATGTCTTGCTTGTTAGGCAGGTGCTCTGCCACTGGAGCCATGCTTCCAGCCCTTTTTTATTTGAGATTCTTTCTCAGATAGGGTCTCATGCTTTTTCCAGGGGAGCATTAGTACCCTTTTCCTCAATGGTAACTGGGATTAAAGGCATGTGCTACCAAGCTTGGCCCAGGAATTCCAACCCCCCCCCACACACACTTCTAATAGCAGATAACCACCTAGTTGTCCGGGACTGGGAGAAGTGTCTCATGCTGAGCTCCCACATTTCCTTCCAACATGCGCTTGGCTTGATGGGAAGAGGTGGTCAAGAGGGGCTTTGACGTGGACCTTCTTTCTCCACCGCCCCTGTTCTGGTGGTCCTGGTTCTGCTTGTCACTGCCTCACTTGCTCCTCCCAGGTCGAGGGCATGGTGGGAGTCCAGGCCCCCGACTTCTGCCTCTGGAACCCGAGCAAAGTCTCCCTCTCCTTCCTCTCCCCTGCCTGGCCTTCCTGGCCGAGCCTCCCCGCTGGGCCTCCCAAACAGCCTTACTCCAACCTGGGCCCAGGGAGACTGGAGGCGCCTCCCTCCCCCCACATCCAGTCCCTTGCTCCACCAAAAGGAGGCAGCCAGGAGGAGGTGCTGCATCCTGTGGAATTGGCGGGATTCTTGGTGATTGCATCCAGGACTCTGGAGCAGGGCTGGGCCTCCCAGCTTCATTGTCAGTCACCCTTACGAGCCCCGCCCTAGGGGAGGGGCGGGCGGTGGGCAGACAGACAGGGCTGGGGACAATCAGAGACCATTGCTAGGAAACCGGAGACCTATGCAAATTACAGCGAGAGGGGCAGGGTTTCCAGCTGGCCTGCCTCAGAGCTCAGCTTTCCAGGGACTCAAGTCCTCTTCCTCTCTCTTCCTCCCTCTCTCCTCTCCCTTTCCCTCTCTCCCTCTCTCCCTCTCTCTTCCTCTTCTCCCTCCCTCTTTCCGTCCCTCCCTCCCTTGCTCCCTCTCTCTTCCTCTCTTCTCTCCCTTTGTCCCTCCCCCCTCCTCCTCTCCCTCCATCTCCCTTTCTCTCCCTCCCTCCCTCTCCTTCCCTACCTCCCTGTTTCTCCCTCCTTCTCTCTCTCCCTTCCTTTCTCCCTCCCTCCCCCTTCCTTCCTCTCTCCCCCTCTTCTTTCTTCCTCTCTCCCTCTCTTTTTCCCCTTCTCTCTTCTTTCTCCCTCCCTCCTTCTTTCCCTCTCTCTTCTCTACCTCTCCTCTATCTCCCACTCCCTCTCTCTGTTTCTCTTTTATCTCCCTCCCTATTGTCTTTCTCACTCCCTCTTTTTCCCTCTCCCTCCTCTGCCTCTCTCCCCTGTCTCCCTCTCCCCCTTTTCCCCTCTTCCTCTCCCTCTTTTCCTCTCTTCCTTTCCTCTCCCTTCCCTTCCTCCCCCTATCTCCTCCTTCCTTCCACTGCTCCAACTTTCTCCCCCCTCCTCTCTCTCCCTCTCCCTCCCCTTCCCTGTAGATACATCTGACATGAAGTTCCATGTGCATGGGGGGAAGGGATGTGTGCCAGCACGAGTTTATGCCAGAAAGGAAACAAGGCAGACTTTTATGACTCAAACCCCACTGGGGGTGAACTCGCTTTCACCCATCTTACGTGGGGAGCTTGCTCAGTACAGCTTGTCCAGAACTTTTGCCAGGGCTGCGTGCCAGCCTTCTGAGGGCCAGATGCCAGCAGCCCATTAGCCACGAGCCACCAGCCTGTGTGTACCTGTTAAGCTTGTCCCCTGGGCTCGGCAGCCCTGCCTCCTGAACAAAGGATGCCTGCTCTGTTCTTGCAATTGCAACATCTTCCATTAATAAAACCAGCATGGAGGTTAATTGCCTACATCATTCATGAACAGCTCCATAAAATATTTATGAGGAGCATACAGGGGGAGGAATGGGAGTTGCTTGCTTGGTTTGGGGCTACAGCTAACATATGGCGAGGGAGTCCGCAGGAGAGGAAGTGTCTTAAGAATTGCTGATGTTCAGTCTGGAGCTGGTGGCTCACTCCTGGAATTCCAGCTACTTTGGAGGCTGAGATCTGAGGATCATGGCCTGAAGCCAGCTGGAGCACCAAAGTGAGACTCTTCTCTTCAATCAACCACCAAAAAGCCAGAAGTGGTAGAGCACCAGCAAAAAAAAGAAAAAAATAGAAAAAAAAAGTTCAGAGACAGCACTCAGGCCCTGAGTTCAAGCCGCAAGAATGGCACAAAAAAGGACTTACTGATGTTGAGCATTTGGAACTCCTCTTTGGGTGCTGTCCTAAAGTATTTAGGAGTCTGAGTTGGTCCCTTGCTGCTAGACATGTTGCTAGTGACGTCAGGAGCATTTGAGTTTAGCTACTGCATTCCAGGATGAAATGAAGGGGAAGAGGCACTGAGTCTAGAAGAGCAGACATACACCATCCATGCAGCTCACCAGCCTGGCTCATTCCACACCCAGTGTCAGACATGGGTACACCCTGCACAAGCTCTTCCTTTTGAGAAGGGGTCTTCCTATGATGTCTAGGCTAGGCCGTAGAATTCTTGAGTTTAAAAATTACTATACCTTGGTCTCCTGAGTTGCTGATACTACAGGTATGTACTACCACTCTTGATATTATGCAATCTCATTGAACAAAACAAAAAAATCTTTGAAGCCAAGTGCCAGTTGCTCACGCCTGTAATCAAAGCTAATCTAGGAGGCTGAGATCTGAGGATCATGTTTGGAAATCAGTGTGGACAGGAAAGTCCTTGAGAGTCTTATCTCTAATAAGCCACTCAGAAAAAGCCAGAAGTGGTGCTGTGGCTCAAGTGGTAGAGTGCTAGCCTTGAGCACAGAGAGGCTCATGGACAGAACCCAGGTCCAGAGTTCCAGCCCCAGGACTGGTAAAGACAAACAAACAAAGAAAACAAACAAAAACAACAAACTTTTTGGTCCCAACTGGGGTATAGAAACTGGATTGAAATGTTCAGTTAGTCCAAGCTGGCTTGATTTGTTTTTATTTATTTTTTATTTATGTTTTAGTCAGTTGTGGGGCTTGAACTTGGGGCCTGGTGTTATCCCGGAGCTTTTGTGCTCAAGGCTATCACTTTACAACTTTAAGACACATTCTATTTGCAAACACTTAGATCTCTTTTTTATCTTTTTTTTTTTGTGTGTGTGTGGTGCTGGAAATTGAACCCAGAACTCCAGGCATGCTAGGCATGTGCTCTCCTACTGAGTTACATTACCAGCCCCCAGGCTGGCTTTAAATTCCTCCTGCCACCTCTGGTTTCCTGGGATTATAGGCATGCACCACCATGCCTGGCTTCATATTTTGTGAAACCACCAAACAAACCCAAATCAAGAGACCTCCTTCTAAACAACTGGCTTGTCCTGCCTAGGAATATCTGGGGAGCTGGATGTGGGCACATCTGAAATTCTAACACTTGGGAGGTTGAGGCAGGAGGATCATGAGTTTGAGGTCTGCCTGGGCTACATAACAAAACATCCTCTCAAAATACAAAATGAAAATAAGAACAAGGTATGCATTTTTAAAAGACTTTTGCTTGGGTCTTTAAATAAATGTAACAGATTAGAACTTACAGGTACAGCAGAAACTTCCTGGATAAAGTCCCAGGGGCACAGCAGAGAGGAGACAGACTTGATAAGTGGGACTACATCAAAATAAAAAAGTTTCTGCACATAGTTATTCACCTAGAAAGACAGCTAGCAGACTGAGAGAAAATCTTTACCAGAAATACATCAGACAAAGGCTTAATAGCCAAAAAAATACAAGGAGCTCAAGAAACCAACCTCTGTTAAACCTAATATACCAATCACTAAATGGGCAACGAAGCAAAAGAGGGAATTTCAGAAGAGTAAGAATAGCAAAGAAATACAGGAAGAAATGCTCATCATCCCTCTCCATAGATAAAATGCTCATCATCTCCCGACATAAAGGAAATGCAAATCAAAACAACCCTAAGGGCTGGGAAGGTGGATCAGTGGCAGAGTTCTTGCCTTGCATGCATGAGGCCCTAGGTTCGATTCCTCAGCACCACATAAGCAGAAAAAGCCAGAAGGGGCGCTGTGGCTTGAACTGAAGAGCTGAGGTACAGTGCTCAGGCCTAGAGTTCGAGCCCATGACTGGCCAAAAAACAAACAAACAAAAAGATACCATCTCACCCCTGGTTATACTGGCCAGTATTCTGTATTTGGACAACAAATAATGCTGGGGCAGGGGTGGGGGGAATGTGGGAATAAAGGAACCTTACAGTACTTCTGGTGGGAATGTAAATTAATACAACCACTCTGGAAAGCAATCTGGAGGTTCCTCAAAAAACTAAATGTAGACCTTCCCTATGACCCAGACATACCCAGCATCTACCCTGAACATCATGATTAGGACACCTGAACATCCATGTTTATTGCCACACTATTCACAATAGCTAAGATATGGGAACAGCCCAGATGCTCCACAATAGATGAATGGATCAAAAAAAATGTGGTGCTGGGTGCCGTTGGCTCATGCTTGTAATCCTAGCTATGCAGGTGGCTGAAATCTGAGGATCACAGTTCAAAGCCAGCCCAGGCAGTAAAGTCCATGAGACTCTTATCTCAAATAAACCACCAGAAACCTGGAAGTAGCTCAAGTGGTAAGAGTGCTAGCCTTGAGCTGAAGAGCGTCTAGGCCCAGAGTTCAAGCCCCATGACCACCACCACCACCACCAACAACAACAACAAGGAAAGTGGTACTTGTGTACAATGGAATTTTACATAACCATCAGAAAGAAGAAAATAATATCATTTGCGGGGAAATGGATGGAACTAGAACAAATTATGTTAAGTGAGGTACGCCAAGATTACAGAGACAAATAGCGCATATTCTCCCTGATAGGTGGATTAGATCTGAAACACACTGGTATATGACAAATTATACAGAATTCTAGATACTCACATACAGTGAGACCAAAAGAGGATCGCCTTAGGAGAGAATCACCAAGGTGTATTACCCAAGCACCTCTTTTTATTTATTTAATACACATACTGATATGAACTCCAAAGATATGGAAATAACTAACTTTTTTCTTAGTTTTTTTATTTATATGATGACTCTATGTTCTTTACCTTATAGATAGTGTATTCACATGAACATCTGTGGAAGGGGAGGGGAGGCCATAGAATCTGAGGGAAAAGGGTGAAAAAGTGCAGCATTGAGTGTACTAAACATGGATGAAAGCAAACTATGCAACTCGTGGGTGCAGATAGAAGGGAGGGAATGGGAGAGGATGAAGGAAACAGATGATACTCTGTGAAAGGAAATGCACTTATTATCTGGCGTATGTAAATGTAATCCCACTGTATATCACCTCTAAATTAACAAAGTAAATAAAAAATGTAACCAGTTCCAAATACTAAAAAGTGGCAAAATCAAGGCACGGATGGTTCATTCCTGTCTTCTTTGCTACTCAGGATGCCGAGGTCAGAGGATCACGGTTCAAAGCCAGCCTGGGCAGGAACGTCTGTGAGACTCTTTTCCAATTAGCCACTCACAGAAGCTGAAAGTGGAGCTGTGGCCTGTGTAGTAGAGCACTAATCTTGAACACAAAAGCTCAGGAAGAGCACCCATGCCCTGAGTTCAAGGCTCAGAACACACACACACACACACACACACACACACACACACACAAAAAAAAAAAAAAAAAAAAAAAAAAAACATGGCAAGAAGTGTTTCATTGGATTTTTTTGGCAACTACCCTTTGACCATTTCATGGTCTCTTCAGGCTCCTGCTATTCACCTCTGTGGACACTAGGTGGCAGTGCTCCCCCGATAATAACCCAATGGCACCAAAGTTTAGGGGCTTTTCTGAAGTCTCTCCCGGTTGCTCGCTCATCCTTACATCACCTAGATTGAGCAAGAATCCTGTCAAGATGGCTTAGCAAGAATCTCATCCTCAAAACATGATTCTCTTTAATATCTTCTTGAAGATTTTTGAAGCGCTGTGCTAGGAGGAGCAAAGACTAAATATATTTCCATCTACCTGCGGTCAATTTATCCATTATCCATATATCTACCCATCCATCCCTCATCCATCTCTCAACCACCTGTCCATCCGCCCATCCATTCATCATTATTCCAATCGCATTTACTCATCAGTCATCCATAATCCATTCACCCATCCACTATCTACACATCATCCATCCACCCACCCATAATCTATCCATCTATCATCCATGCTCATCATCCAAAATCCACCCATCCATCCATTCACCCACTCACCAATTCATCTATCATCCATCTTTCTACCCTCCATCCCTTATCCCCCTCTTTACCATCTGTTTATCCATCCATTCATTCTCAATCTGTCCACAATCCATCCATCCATCTATCCATCGATCCAAACTTGGAGCATTTCTTTTTCACAGAAAAGTGCTATATGAATTTGTTTTTTAGGTATAATATGTTAAAGATTCATGTATTTGAGTAGAGAGCATGTTGAATACTTCACATCCTCCCCGGGAGATAATTGGTATCTCTATAGGAACTGGTGGGGTGAAGTCTGGGGATGGTGGCAGGAAGCACTGACACACCAGCAACAGTTTTCATTAAGGTTTTTTTTTTTGTCAGTTGTGGGGCTTGAACTCTGGGTCTGGGGACTGCCCCTCAGCTATTCAGCTCAAGGTGAGCACTCTAACAATTGAGCCACAGCACCACTTCTGTCTTGCTGGTGGTTCATTGGAGTTAAGAGCTCATGGACTTTCCTGCCCGGGCTAGCTTTGAAACATGATCCTCAGATCTCAGCTTCCTGATTAGCTAGAATGAAAAGCTTGAACCACCAGTGCCCAGCTGCTATAGATACTTTTTCAGAAAGTCCTTGCAATTCTGCCCAGTGTCAGCCTCCGACTAAGATCCTTCTACCTATATCTTCTCTGTAAACAGGATGACAGGTGTGCCCTGATGTGCTCAGCCCCTTTCCCGTTTTGCAGATGGGTTTCAGGAAGGAATCTAGACTCACCGCAGTCATGTCCTTGGCATGACCTTAACTAAGCTCTGCTTATCTTACACCTTTGAAATTAGGTTCACCATCCAGCCTTCTCTTCCCAGAGAGGTCATTCTGTGAGGCTAGGTGAACCCTTAGGGGTTTGTCCACTCTCTCCACTTCTCGTCAATCTAGTATTAGAATGCCTAGTTACAGTAATAAGACAAGATGCAGACATGAAGGGGATCCAAATATGGAAAGAAGAAATAAAACTCTCCCTCTTTGCAGATGACATGATCTTGTATTTAAAGAATCCCATAGACTCCACTCCCAAATTACTCAAGCTGATTCAAAATTTTGGCAAAGTAGTAGGGTATAAAATTAACTCCTAAGAATCAATGGCTTTTCTGTATGCCAACAAAGAGAAAAGTGTGGCAGAAATTAGGAAAGCAACTCCATTTGTAATGGCCCCACAAAAAATAACATACCTAGGAATTAACTTAACCAAAGAAGCGAAGGACCTGTATGATGAAAACTTTAAAATCTTGAAAAAGGAAATTAAAACAGAACTTAGAAAATGGCAAAACCTCCCATGCTCCTGGATTGGAAAGATTAATATCGTAAAAATGGCAATACTTTCCAAGGTTCTCTACAAATAATTTAATGTGATATCTATCAATATTCCAACCTCATTCTTCAAGGAAATAGAAGAGGCAATCCAAAAATTCATATGGAACAATAAAAGACCCCGAATAGCAAAAAAGCGCCTCAACGGAAAGATCACTGCTGGAGGAATATCAATACCAAATTTCAAACTCTACTATAAAGCCATAGCAATCAAAACAGCTTGTTATTGACATAAGAACAGACCTGAGGACCAATGGAATAGAATTGAAAACCCAGAAATGAACCAACAGACTTATAGCCATCTAATCTTTGATAAAGGAGCTAAAACAATAGAATGGAAGAAAGACAGCCTCTCCAGTAAATGGTACTGGCAAAATTGGTTAATTACTTGTAGAAAACTAAAGCTAGATCCTTAGATATCACCTTGCACCAGAATCAGCTCCAAATGGATCAAAGACCTTGAAGTCAAAGCAGACACTCTGAAAATATTACAGGACAGAATAGGAGAAACCCTAGGTCTCCTTGGCTCAGGCCGAAATTTTCTGAATAGAGACCCGGAAACACAACAAATAAAGAAAGGTTGGACAAATGGGATTGCATGAAATTGCAGAGCTTCAGCATGGCAAAGGACATAGCTAGCAAGATCAATAGAAAGCCCACGGATTGGGAGAAGATCTTCACTAGCCATACAACAGACAAGGGTCTCATATCTAAAATATACTTGGAACAGAAACAATTAAATCCCCCAACAACAAATCCTCAAATAAACAACTGCCCAATAAGTAAGTGGGCTAAAGCCTTAAAGCGAAACTTCTCTGAAGAAGAAAGATGGCCAATAGACACATGAAGAAATGCTCAACATCCCGAGCCATAAAAGAAATGCAAATCAAAACAATATTGAGATACCACCTCACTCCAGTTAGAATGGCAAAAATCAAGAACTCTAACAACAACAGATGCTGCAGGGGATGTGGACAGAAGGGAACCTTACTTCATTGTTGGTGGGAATGTAAACTTGTTCAACCACTTTGGAAAGCAGTATGGAGTTTCCTCAAAAGACTTCACATAGAGCTCCCCTATGACCCAGCAATCCCACTTTTGGGCATTTACCCAAATGTTTACAAACAAGACCACACTAAAGCTACCAGCACAACTATCTTTTTTGCAGCATTATTTACCATAGCTAAGATATGGAACCAACCCAGATGCCCCTCAGTAGATGAATGGATTAAGAAAATGTGGTATATATACCCAATGGAATTCTATGCCTCCATCAGAAAGAATTACATTGCCCCATTTGTTAGAAAACGGAAAACCTTGGAAAAAATTATATTAAGTGAAGTAAGCCAGGCCCAAAAAACATAGGTCCCATGGTTTCCTTTATTTGCAATATCTAGTATATGTATGAGTAAAGCGGAAAAGGTCAGATAATGTGATGTTAGGAAAATGAACCCTTAGTTATGTATTTTAATGTTTTTTTTTCTTTCATGCATTTGCTTCTAATGCATTTATAAGATTATCTCTTTGTTGCTTTGTACGTCCCTCCTACACAGTATAACCCCTGCTTTCACTATATTTGATGTCAGTATAACTTGTAGAGGAGATGGGGAAAAACAAGTCGTTTAAGGATACAGGTGGACCTGTTGCAACAATGAGAAATACAAGTTGTCATGTCAAAAACGAGCTTTAAAAAGTTGGTGTGGGGGGGGATGCAGGGAGGATTGGGTGGGGGGATGGGGGGAGAGGCTGGGAAGGGATGTGAAGGGTAAACAAAGGAGGAGGCTGCAATGCTTCATAAGAAATGTACGCATTATCCTGCCCATGTAATTGTCACCCCTCTGTACAGTGTGTTCACAAAAAAATAAAAAATAAAAAAAAAGAAGTTACAGCAAAGGAAAAAAAATAGGGATACAGTTGGACCTATTGCAACAATGAGATGTACAAGATGTTATGTCGAAAACGAATTTTACAACTTTCGTGGGGGAGGGTGTGAGGGGCGGGGGGGATTGCGTGGGGAGGCGGGGTGAGGATGGGAAGGAATGAGAAGAGGAAGCAAAGGAGGAGGCTACAATGCTTGATAAGCAATGTACTCATTATCTTGCCCATGTAATTTTAATTCCTCTGTACAGTATTGTCACAATAAAAAAAGGTATTTTTTAATGAAAGAAAAAAAGAGTGATTGGGGGCTGGGAAGTTGGCTCAGTGGTAGAGTACTTGCCTAGCTTGCATGAGGCCCTGGATTTCTTTCCTCAGCACCACATAAATAAACAACAAAAAAAGAGTGATTGGTGCAGGAGATGGGTGTGTGACCAAGAGGAGCCAATAAACATCCCTCTGCAGACCCAAGGTGGGCCAATGGGAATACCTCTTGCTCACCCATGGAGGGCCAATCGACATTTCTCCTGCAGACCCAAGGAGGACCAATGGGAATGTTTCCTACAGACCCAAGGAGGGCCAGTGGAAATGTCTCTGCAGACTGTAGCTCTTGCAAAAACAGTCTGGGATTCCAAACTGGTTGGTCCATCCTTGCCATGAGTATGACCAGAGGCAGTTGGTGTCATGGCTGAGGTTTGAAGGTGGGAACTGAATCCCAAGTGAAGAGAGTGGGTCTGTGTTGTGGATAAATGCTGCTACCATGGACTAGAGTGGATCAGGCATGGCAGGAGGGCTCCTGAGGCTGAGGTTCACCTCCATCCTGCTCTGTGATCTGGCATCTTCTGCCATGGCCTGGTGCAGCAAGTTTGCCCTTGACCTTGAATGCTGGAGAAAGAAACTTCCATGTCTTGTAAACCAGCCCACCTCAAGTACCCTATCATCATGGTAGCTCGAACCACAGGAGATAGTCCCCAGATATCTGTAAGGGCAGTGTAGATAATGTGAACTTAGAGCTGTAAAAAACCGTGCGAGAATCTCTGTACAGGAGAGACTGGAGGAGAAGGAGGAAGACTGCATTGTTCTCTGCAAAGCTTAGGCTGGACATTGAGGGGCCAGCACTCCTCGGCAAGGGTGGTCTGTGGAGCTATGGAACCTTCCAGCAGGGCTGGTGACAGTGGCCTTTAGATCCCTCCTCAGCTGAGATCCTCAGGTGCCTGGGGGATGGGCCCCAGCCGCTCGGCTTCCTAGGAAATCTCAGCCTGCACTGTTGTCATTCAGGCCTCAAATCCTAATTTATATCGCTGGGAAGGTAATTTATACACTCATTAAATTCCTTTTTACTGCTGAGTTTTGAGTAACAGGTGTGTAATTATTTTCAGCTCTCCTTTCAAGAAAATTCTAAACTGAGGGCTGTTAAGACCTTAATATTCTTCAGGGTTGCCAGGGATGGTATTTTTCCTGGATCAAATTCATCCCCTCTGTTGGGGCTGACATTATTAGGTTACAGATTTTGCTTCAGGGGGCTGGAAGTTTTAGCCGTGTGTGTGTGTGTGTGTGTGTGTGTGTGTGTGTGTGTGTGTGTGTGTGTGTGTGTGTGTGTGTGTGTGTGTGTGTAGGAGGAGAATAGCCAAGGCTGGCCCTGGCCCTGTGTGCGTTGCTATTTTTATTTTTACAGCCTGGTCTCTTCTTTATTAAGTCATGGGTGTTCCTTGCAGACCTACTATGAGCACAGCTCCACCAGGATTGCATGACACGCACAATGGAGACAAATTACTTATCCAAGTACAGCAGCTAATGAACCTTAGGGGAGATTAGTTGTGGGCAGGGAGGGGGGAGAATGGGTCCTGAGGCTTGAACTCAGGGCCTGGGCACTGTCCCTGCACCTCCTAGTCTGGCTGACCCTGGCTGATGCCTTCACCTTGGGCTTCAGGGTTCTCAGCCGGTAGTTGAGATGATATGGGCCCGGACAGTTAGCATCTGGCCCTGCCCCGCTTCCTAGGAGCAGTGGGGCATGGGGCGTGGATGCTTGCCAGGGAAGCCCAGCTGGCTTCCAGACACCAGCTCTGCAGTGGGCTGGGCGTGGTCCACACCAACCAGGTGTCACTTGGGGAGGCTGGGCAAGGCCTGAGTCCCAGTCCTGAAAAGGCTCAGGGCTGACAGCCTGGCCAGCAGCCCCACACCATGGGCAGGCAGTGGAACCTGTAAGAGGCATGGACTAGAAGCAGAAGTGATGGTATTGGGAAAGTGGCCTAGAGATGCAGTGCATTTGGGGCGTGGCCTAGATTAACGGAGTAATAGCATTGAGGTTTAGAGAAGAAAGTAAGGCCATGGGGGTGTGGCCTAGAGAAGAAAGGCTAATGGGGGCGTGGTCCACAGGGAGGAAGTGAGGTCATTGGAGCGTGGCCACGCAGGGGCTGTTAGGAGCCTGGCCCTGCTCATCCTCTGTCTGTCTCCAGCGAGGTGAAGCCATTTTGCCCCACCTCATGATCTCCACCACGGTGTTCTACCCCTCCACAACCCAAAGCAACAAGGCCAAGTGGGCAAGAACAAGAAGAAACCCTTCATCCTGCAGGCCAATTACCTCAGGTGTTATGTTACAGACGGGAGGTTGAGGAGCACGTGGGATAGCATTGGATCAGGGTGTCTTTTGGGATACACACACATACATGCAACATGCAAGCACACGAAAACACATGCATGCACACATGCACATATGAGCATATGTACATCCATATACACATGTGCACAGACACAAACACACATAGAGTTCATGCACACACACATGTACACACACACATGGAGGCTTGTTTCCTCCCGTCCCTCCCCCCATTTCCATGTCTCTCTTCAGCTCCTTGTCGGTTGCATTATCAGGAACTGCTTGATAAAGGAACTCTTTTGGGTGATGACAAGAATTGATTTCCAATTCCCTGCAGAATGAGTTCATCATCACAGTGGCACAGGCAATTTAGCTCAGATTCCAGGACTGCCTGGGGTTATAGCTCACACTGACAGCATCCCTGTCAGGCCCCAGGTGGATTTTGACAGGGAGGGGAAAGAGACATTCTCAGAGGGGTTTGTGTGGGGGTGTGGCCAAAAGGACATGTCTGCTTCAGGGTCCCCCTGAGGCCAGTGGTAGGAAGTAGTCTCCCAGGCTGCCTTCCATGAGGCTGTGGGAAATTCAGTCTTGCTCAGCTTGATCACTCAAATGTGCAGCTGAGAGAGAAAGGATCAGTTTCCCCTGTTTAGGAAGCCCTCAGATAGTGTCCATGGAGGGTTAAAGGAGGTTTACAGGAGTTTGGGAGATGGCCTGCATGGGCTGGACCACTGACTATAACAGGCCAGCTGATTAGTTGAGACCACATCTCAAAGATAATTGGAGTGAGGAGAGCTTGAGTGTGGCATGAGGCCCTAAGTACAACCCCAGTATGGCCCTCAAAAACATTTCAGAAAAACCAATTTAAATATACATATGTGTGTGTGTGTGTGTGTGTGTGTGTGTGTGTGTGTGTGTGTGTGATTCTACTGGCCCTGGTGCCCTGTAATCCTAGCTATTCGGGAGGCTGAGTTCTGAGGATCGAAGTTCAAAGCCATCCTGGGCAGGTAAATCCATGAGGTTCTTATCTCCAAATAATCACCTAAAAGCCAGAAGTGGAGCTGTGGCTCAGGTGGTAGAACAGTATCCCTGAGCAAAAATGTGAAGCGACAGCACCCAGGTTCTTAGTTCAAGCCCAAGGACCATCCAAAAAGAAAAAAAAAAGAAAAATGACTGATTCTCATTGTGCATCAAGTGACAGGTGCTTCAAAGCCACTTTTGTTGGACCCACAAATGAACTATAAGTGGAGGCAGAGTCTCATGCTGCTAACTCATGTTGTATGTGTCTCTGCTCTGAACCATTTTTCCAGCAATTGCTTTGCAATCACCTTGGGGTTCAGGAAGGACCAGTCAAATTGATAACTTCTTAATGACAAGGGATGAAGCCACCCCTGAGGGCCAGCAGAGCCCCCCAGGACAGCTCACCCCGCAGGACACAGGACATGTTGATCCTGACCAGCTGTGACAGCCATCATGCCTCTCCAGAATCCACCAGAAACAAGGACCAGAATTATCACCATCCAGGCCACACTGGGACTTGTGGCCATTTTAACATGGCATACCTTTGTCCTCAAGTCTCCTTACTTTTTAATTTTTGCCAGTCTTGGGGCTTGAACTCAGGGCCTGGGCACTGTCCCTGAGATTCTTTTGCTAGTGCACTACAACTTGAACCACAGTACTGTTTTTGTATTTTTCTGTGTAGTTTGTACTGAGGAATCAAACCCAGGACTTCATGCATGCTAGGCAAGCACCCTAACCCTAAGCCACATTCCCAGCCAAGTCTCCTTATTTAACTTAAGGCAAATGTCTGTACCCCAAAGATAGCTGAAGATGTACCCAAGCTGTCTTTCACCCCATGGCCACCATGGAAGAATTGAACTTTACATGCCCCTCACCGTGTCCCTTTATTTGGAGTGGAGCTCTTGGGGTTTGGATCTGGGATGTAAAACACTGTTTTCCAGAGGACAGCTAGACCAAACCAATCAATGGGTGGGTGGGTGGATTGGTAGTGACAGGCTCCCATCTTAGTAGCCAAGGTAGTGTGGCTGTGCCGCCTTATTTACACTGATTATATAGATGCATGAGGGGAGATCATCACATAAGTAAATACTATGATTGTATCACCCAACATTCAACAGTTGGTACTTCGTGTAACAACCTCCCTGCTCATGATGCAGGGGATGAACATCTGCTTGGATCCCTCCCATCCTGCCACCTGTCCCGAGCTCTGGGGGCAGTGAGCAGTGTCACTGTCTGCCTATGTCTCAGAAAAACCACATTCCTAACGCAACCTCCCTAGTGGCTGGAATTGCAGAATTACAAGATATGTACACACACACACACACACACACACACACACACACATATATATACATATGTATGTATATATGTGCATATGCATATATGTATATGTATATGTACATGTATATATATATATATATATATATATATATATATATGTGTGTGTGTGTGTGTGTGTGTGTGTGTGTAAGTATTTGAGCTTCAGTTTGTGGTAACAACCAAGACCAGTTACTGGATGATGGAAGAGTTGTGCTGTGGGCAGGGCACCTATGGCACCTTCTTTGTCCTGTGGCCAGAAATTCCCAGGGGCTGAGGCCCATACTAGGCTGTCACTTGGAGCCACTGCTAATCTCCTTCCCATAGGGATTCTGCAGAATGTTGTGCTCCTGTGTATGTGTGTAGGGATGGCATTCATGCTATGGTCTCCTGCCACTCTAATATGCTCCTCTGGAGCCTCCTTTCCCAGTGTGGAGGATAGCCAGAGAGAAATCTTTGAAATCAAAGGCACTTGGACTAATGGCATAATTGCTCTGTGAAACCATTTGCCAAGTAATTATAGACTATTGTTAGGTTGATCTAGCTTCTTTTTTATCCCTGCTAAATAATGAGGCTTTGCTTGGAGTGATGGGTGGGAGCAGTCATACACACACACAGTTAGACAGAACAGAGGTCCCCTCTTTGCCACCCTTTTCTTTTCTACCTTCTTTAATGCAATAGCGGAGATGAAACAGCACCCCACCATCACCACCCAGCCCCAAGCCAGCAGGTGAGTGAACAGGCCCGTGGGGACCTCTGTGTTCTTACCCCTGCTAAGGGACATTTTTGGTATTAAAATGCACTTTCAAGAAACAGCAGCTGGAGAATTTGCTGAGACTGGCAGTTCCTGTAAGGATAGAAGTTCCTTGAGGCCCCGAGGTTAGAGTAATGAAACCCAGGAGTTTTCTATGTTGCTCTTTTGAGCCTCTCCCTCCCCCCACCAGTGTGCTTCCTTCTTCCTCTGCTCCTCCTCCTTCTATGCCCTGAGATCCTGTCCTTCATGTGCTCGCTGCTCACAGCAAGCTAATGCAGATACATAGTACAGTATTCACTTTTAAAACATGGTTAATAGAGCTCCATTAGGATAAATGAGGTCTGTGGAAAACAAGAGCATGCATTTCGGTGTCTGCTTAGCACATCCATTTTGTCCGGATGTGGTCCTCGGAGCCACTGCCCGGGGAGAAGGGGTGAGCTCTGCCCAGAAGAAACTCCATGTGCAGGGGTTGGCGATGGGAACCAGAGGCACACAGGGGGCCCTGGACTGGGGTGAACTTGGTGGTCAGAGCCCATGGCTGCAAACAGCCATCAGGGAAGATGGTCACCTGTTGGGGAATCAGAAGTGCTCTGGCCATGGCAGTGGGTCGGGAGTTGGGAGAGTGAGGTCATGGTGTGACAGTGGGTATAGAGTCTGGAGCACCGTGGCCGTGGCAGTGGGTAGGGATCGTCCTTCACAATGACCAGCAGGGCCCTGGCTCCCCACATCCTAAGAGTGAGGTGCAGCTGCTTGTCACCTGACCCCTCTTGAGACCATGTACCATCACCTGACTTCTCCTAAGACCAAGAACCGTCGTTCCACTTCAGAAGCCACCTCTGCCCAGATCTGAATGCACTGGTGACCAGGCCCTGCTTTCCCTCTGCTCACCTCCTCTCCTCCCGCCCTCATCCTTCCTGTGGAACCTAAAGCAAACATCTGTCTCCAAAGATGGCCGAAGAAATACAGAAGAGCTGTCATTATCTATTACCTGTAACAGACCCCCATCTCTGCCCTTCACTACACATCTTCATTTGGCTCAGAGGAGCAAGTGGCCCAATGGAATGTGGGGCTTCTGGTGCTGTGGCTTGGGGTCCCTGGCTCTGATTTAAGCACTGGGTGACCTTGGGAGATCCAGGGTCCACAATGACCTTCACACTTCATCCTTTCTCCTTCCTGGGAGCCAGCGCTCCACAGATCCACTTGCTGATGATGCTAGAATGGGCCCAGCCTGTCTCACTGCTTATGGTGACCCATTCTGAGGGAAGGGGGCCGGGGCTGTGCTTGATAGCACTCACTGGAAATCCTAGCACTTGCATGGCTGAGGCAGGAAGATCAAGAGTTCTAGGACAGTCTGGGCTACTTACAAAAGTCTGAAAGGTGCTTCTTATGTCAGGGAGCCAGCTGAGCCTGCTCTGGTCTGAACTATACAGGATCCCTCAGTCACTGGAGCTTTATTCCTCTTCCTGCTCCTCCTCCTCGCCTCCCTTCACCTGCTCTTACTCCTCTTCCTCTTCTTCCTCCTCCTTCTTCATGCCAGTCCCGGTGCTTGAACTCAAGGCCTGGGTGCTGCCCTTTAGTTATTTTTTTTTTTTAATTTGGTCAAGGATGATGCTCTACCACTTGAGGCACAGTTCTACTTTCAGCTTTTTGGTGGTTAATTAGAGATAAATGTCTTATGGACTTTCCTGCCTGGACTGGCTTCAAACCATGATCCTCATATTTCAGCCTCCTGAGTAGCTGGGATTACAGGTGTGAGTCACAGATGCCCTCGCTGTGATTTGACATCTTAATGGAGTTGGTGGAAGGGTACTAACTAATTTTTGTTCTGATTTCTGAGTTTGACACTTTTATTATTTATTAAAAATGATACGATTTCCTTGTCTCAGCATTTCTCCTGCTTCAGGGGGTCTATTTGCATTTGTAAAGTTCCAGAGTCCTTGTCAGTTTTCTTCCATTTGGAAATAGGTGCCAGGACCGTTGTTGGCCTATGTATGTCCCACATGTAGCCTCAGCTCTTGTTAATGATGAGATTTATTGCAGTAAAATTTATCTGCTCAGTGTCTTTTTTAGTAAGACCAGGGAGATTGCACAACTCTTAATCCCTTCTCAGGAAATCAAACTGTCCCCTATCCTCAGTGAGGAGCCCAGGGTTGATGTCCAGGAAGAACATACATCGATCAAGACTTTCCAAGGGTACCTTAAATTATTGTTATTATTATATTTTGGTGGTACTAGGATTTGAACTCAGGGCCTCGCCTGCTAGGCAGATGCTCTACTTGAGCCCTGTTCCAGCTCTTACTGCTTAGGTTAAGGATGGGGTGTTTGCTTTTGAAATAGGGTCTCATGTTGTTGCCAGGGCTGGTGTGAACCTCCTATTTGTATGATACTCCCACATGCATAGCTGCCACTGCAACCTGCCTATTGATTGAAATTGTGTGGGAGTGTGTGTGTCTGAGCTAGCTTCAAATTGTGAGACTCCTGATCCCAGTTTTTCAAGGAGGAGCTAGATCCGACCCAGCTGTGATGTCCTTGATTGCTGAACCCATTGGTAGAGCCAGAGCCCTCACGATCCAATCACTTATCAAGGCCCCACCTCCTGACAGTTCATTCAGCTATGATGTCATTGGTGGATGAGCCCATTGGTGGAGTCAGAACCTCTATGGCCCAATGACCTCTCTCTTGTCTCCAGATGGCAGCAAGCTTTCAACCCAGGAGCCTTTGGACCGTATTCATGCTTCCCAGGTAAAGAAGATGACATAAAGGGATAGCAGGGATGGCTGGTTGCAGTCCTAATGGACCAGTTGATCAAATCAAGAGGACAGCAGAGATCGTGACTCAGAACTCTAAACCTAAGGTGTGAAAATACCTATCCTGGAATCATCCACTAACAGATTTTGTCTGAATGAGAAGTTAATGTCTGCAGTGCCTAGCTTCTTTTATTGGGGTAGAATCATGTATTTGGGGCTGTCAGGGAGGTGGGGAGACCTATGGAAGATGAGGCACAGAAAACATGCCACTTGCACATTGCAAAGTTCGGGCCAATGGCTCCTCTTTTTCCTCTCATTGAGAGTCAGCCGTTGGATAGTAGGCTAGGGAAGAAATATTCAGTGTCATCAAAAAGCCAGAAAATCCCCAAGCCAAAGCATTTCAACGCACTTCCAAATCTCCTCTATCAGGCTGGTTATTTTTCTTACCATAACTATTAGCAGTTGTTTGGCTGTGTCCATTAAAAACCATTTCGTGTTCCCTTGACAAAGGAGTTTTTTATTTATTGCTGTAAGCTCAATAATATAGCATCTCATGAGAACTATTAAAATGGGAAATGTCTGCTGGGCTGACAATTGTGCTATCGATACATACCGAGTACTACATTAAGGAGAGCCAAATGGACCAATAGCTCTTATGGAAAAGGCTTAGCAGGGGTCCCTGGCTGTGCCGCAGCTTCCTTGCTGGCCTTAGGGGATGCATTTGGAAGAGTCCTCCATAGATCCCCTGCAGTCCTCCATCTCAAGTGGGGTGGAATATGGCTTTGGCTGCTTAAGCTTCTCAAACTCATGTTTTCCAGTTTGGTGGAGAGCTGTGTAGACTAAATTCCTTTCCTTGCCTTTTCAGGCAGGCCTAGAGCAGTTTCACTCTGGACTGCAGTTCCTGGGACTCCAGAACTGAAGACCCTCTGCCCCCTTACTTTCCACCAGTCTGAATCTATATGTTTTCTCTACTGATTCTTAATTGTTCCTAGGACTTTTCCTCCACTTCTGTCTACTGAACACCATTTTGTGTAAATCCTCTTTTCCATCTTCTTCATCACCACCCCCGCATCCCCCCCCTCCTCTCCCATTGATAGGGCTTGAGAAGTCCTAGCCCTGATTGGTCAACTTGACTGGATGGAGAGACTTGGGGGAGACTGGGGAGGCTCACTTCTGCCCATGTCCATGATGGATTTTGAAATGATCCAATCACATCAGGGTGATGATTGTGGATGGATTCATCAGATCATGATGTGATCAGTGTAGATCTGATCATCAGTGAATTCATCAGATCATGATGTGATCAGTGAATCTCATTATTGATGGATTCAGGATTTGATTAGACCCTTGGGAGCTGGTGGAAATGATTGGGTCTGGGTGGAGGAAGTGGGTGGCTGGAAATGTCTCCTTGGAAGTTGTATCTTGCCTGGCCACTTCCTGTTACTGCTTCTCCTCACTTCCTGTCTACCAAGACATGAAGTCCTCCCCCCCCCCCCAGCTGCCATGATGTTTGGGAACCTGGTGCTGAGCAACCAGGGATGGAGCCCTCTGAAGTTGTGAGCAGGAGATACCATTCTTTCTTCAATGTGTTTATCTCAGGGCTAATCACAAAGACAAGAAAAATTTCAAATTTCAAATATACACACTGATAACTCCCTGTGAAGAATTTACGTTTCAACCATTTTTTTTTGATTGGTCATGGGGCTTGAACTCTGGGCTTGGGTGCTGTCCCTGCACTCTTCAGCTCAAGGCAAGTGCTCTACCACTTGATCCACAGCTCCACTTTTGATATTCTAGTGGTTTATTGGAGATAAGAGTCTCACAGACTTTCCTGCCTGGGCTGGATTTGAACCTAGATCCTCAGATCTCAGCCTCCTAAGTAACTAGGATTACAGGTGTGAGCCACCGGCACCTGGCTCAACCATTTTCATTACACCCAGTGTAGAGCTCAGAGGCCATGATCCTCTTATCTATGCTTCCTCCATAGCTGGTATTTTAACTATCCATCATCATGCTCAGCTTGTTTTTGCCCTGGTTTGGCCTCAAACCACACTCCTTGATCTCTGCCTCCTTAATAGTTGAGATAGTAAGTGTGAACCACTGTGCCTTTCTTTTTCTTCTTCCTTTTCCTGGTACATAGCCCAGGCTGGTCTCAAACATATTGACTTCCTGCTTCAGCCTCTTCATCGCTGTGATTATAGGGCTGCACTTCCATGCCTGGCTGACTATAGTTTTCTTTGGGGTGCTTAACAGCACTTAGACAATATTAATGAGGATTAATGATGTTGTAAATAGGTGTTTAAAATAAATAAAAAAGGTGAAAACAGGGATTAGGGAAAGTTACAGTGGGTTAATAACTGAGGTGTTCCATGGTGAGCCCCTCCAAGATTATTTTAGCAGCAAGAAGGAAACATTTTGTCACAAACAAAATCAATCTGTAATCAGAAGATAATTTGCAATCAGCTTTGCAAGTGAAATTGCATTTTCTTGTGGTCTGAGGGTGTTTTGGGAACTGCATGAGTGAGCCAATAAGCGAGTAATGGATTGGAAGGTGAGGATGAGGGCTGGTTTCACCAGCCAGGTGTTCACAGGGAGGGAGGGGGTGCCTCCCCCATAGTGATTCTTTAGAAGGAGCCACACATGGACTCTGCTGAGAGTAGAAATGCCTGGAGCCTGGCAAGTGCACTGGTAACACGCTCTGCAGGATGTGTATGTCTCCTCAAAATTCACTCACCTCCTGCCCCATTGCCTTGGTGATTCTGTGTATTTAAATTGTTGTGGGTCTCCTGGGGTTTGAACTCAGGGGCTCATGCTTGCTATGTTGGTGCTCTACCACTTTAGTCACAACCCTGGTTCTGTTTGCTTTCTTATTTTTTAACTGGATTTCATGGCCTTGCTCTTTTCTTTCTGAACTGTGATCCTCCTGTTTATACTTTCTGTGTAGCTGGAATGACAGACAGGAGCCTCCATGCCTGGCTTATTGACTGAGATGGGGGGGGGTCTCATGAGATTTTTTTGGCTTTCATCAAACTGTGATCCTCCTACCCTAGCCCCCAAAGCAGCTGGTATTACAGGTGTGAGCTCCCATTCCAGCTAGGTATAAATCTGTCTGGGCAGTGACAAATGCTTCCCATGTTTCCCACTTAGGTTTATCTTGAAACCAAAATGAGGGTGACATGTGGTTTGGGCAGGTGACCAGCCAGTCACACAATTGCACACATTCTCTAAAGAAACCACAGATTTTCAAGTTAGCAATTACTTCAAAAACAAAACCAAAAACCTCTTGACCATAAAGACTGAATTCAGAAAGGACTTAGTGTATTTCAAGCATTGGCTTAAAAAAATCTAGCAATAAAATGGAAAACAAATCAAAAGAGGATGGCAGGCTCCCATCTTTCCTCTTGTCATGTGCAGAATGTGGGTACTAAATCTCGGAAGCTTCCAGAGCTAGTTTTCAGGGGCAGCTCTGCTTTGGCCAGCTGGCTCTCTTCATGCATTATGCAGTGTTTTCCCTTTCCCCATTCTTGTCTTAAATACTTATGAAACTTGTTTAGACTGTGCTGATCCAAGAAATAAAATAGAATTATCTGAGCAGAGGCAATGCAGGGGTTCACCACCGTGATTTAGGAAGCCAGCTTGGAGGTGTGTGTTAGAATATGAGGGAATTAATTTGCTGAGTTCCTGGTGATGCACTGCTGTGGCCCTCACAGTATTCTGCAAGTAAACAGGACAGGGTTTCATGCTCATCCTCCTCGTGCCTGCTGGGGTCTCAGATTTTGTTGGATGGAACTGGGTTCAAGGTAATGCATGACTGGTTATGAATGGGCTCTGGCTAATTTATTTCTTTCAATCATGGGTACATCTGCTTTGACAGTCCTGAATTTATCTTCTACCCCAAATCAGTAAATGTGGACTTCTTCCAGAACATTCTAAAGATTCCTACCTTGGATATGGACTTCTTCTAGAACTTTCTGACAATTCCATCCTTGGGAGTCGATTTTGGTATCTGTTGTCTATGACAGTTTCTCACCTCTTTCAGAATGAGTGGAGGGGAAAGTTTGGAGGGTCACAACATGGAGGGGATTAAGGAGATGGAGATGTGGATTAATGACAGTTTGGTAATTACTCATCATGTGTGTGTATTGGCTTATATAGAGTACCCCACAAATAAGTACAAATATTGTATGTTCACTAAGAAGAAAAAAAAGCAGTCAGGTGCAGTGATACATGCCTGCAATCCCAGTACTTGGGAGGAAAGGTGGGAGGATCTTCAATTTGATTGAGGGCAGCTCAAGTAGTAGAGGCTAACTTTGGGTGGAAGAGCTTAGGGACAGAACCCAGGCCCAGAGTTCTAATCCCATGACCGACAAAAGGTTAGCACTCTACTACTTGAGCCACAGCATCACTTCCGGTTTTCTCACCAGAAAATTGGAGATAAGAGTCTCACAGAATTTCTTACTCAGGCTGGTTTGAACCATGATACTCAGATCTGAGCCTCCTCAGTATCTAGGCTTACAGGCATGAGCCACTGGCACCTGGCTGCACATGTGTTTTGAACCCCTAAACTAGAGCTCAGCCTCTGTCCTCCTGGTTCTCTGGAGTCTCATGGACTTTCCTGCCCAGGCTGGCTTTGGACCATGATACTGAGATCTCAGCCTCTTGAGTAGCTGGAGTTACAGGTGTGAGCCACTGGTGCCCAGCTAGTCTGGGGGGGTGTTGTATTCCTGGTTCAGGGAGGTGAAGAGGACCTCCCCCCATGGCCTCCCATGACCCAGGCACCCCAGGGTTCCTTTGTGTCTGCTTCCCTTCTGCCTGGAAGGTGGGCAGCTTTTCTCTGCCAAGACTGGAATGTGATGATTTCTGGCCTGGCGGGCTCTGCCATGGCTGTAGACACTGCTCAGCCCCGGACCATGGCCATGGACACTGCAGTAGACAGCACCACAGCATGCAAGGGCAGATAACAAGGCCTTACCTGTGAGGGTGTGCAGAGCACTGCACTGACAGGCTGAGTCCAGATGCCCTGCTCTGCCATGTCTGTCCCTGGGTCTACCTGGTCCGTTCTTTTCCTGGTCCCTAGACAAGAAGAGACATACTGATGGGGAGCCATTCAGCCAGGCAGAGGATGGTGGTTGTTTGAGTATGGATTCTGAGGACACAGGCAGTGACCAGAACTCGACTAAACCCCGAGATCATGGACAGAGGAGATGGTGATCAACTCTCCTCCCTGAAGGTGGGAGAGGGGCCTGCGGGAACTCTCTAAGGGAATGGGGCCAAGTGAACTGACTCTCAGCTATAGTCTGGGTCTAGAAGTTTGTCCAAAGGCCCCCACATGGAAAGATTGGTCCTCAGTCTGGGAGCTGCCAGAAGAACATGATTTAATATTTAAGCATCTCCAGGAGGAGTGGGGTTTGGGACCCTGTTCTCTCTCTCTCTCTCTCTCTCTCTCTCTCTCTCTCTCTCTCTCTCTCTCTCTCTCTCTCTCTCTCTCTCTCTCTCTCTCTCTCTCTCTCTCTCTCTCTCTCTCTCTCCTAGCTGCCATGAGGTAAGAAGGTAAGAAGTCTTCTCTGCTACAGGTAAAACCACAGCAATGGGACTGCTGCCTTAAATGGAAACCTATGTGGCATTGAACCAAACTAAACCTTCTCTCGTGGTGAGTGATCCCACGCAGGGATCTGGTCACAGTGCTGGGGAGTCGGTGCGTGCAGGCCTACACTGGACAATCCAGCCCCAGAGCTTCTCCAGGGTCCTTACTGGTTCAAAGCCCCAGGGGTCAGAAACCACGGATGGACTAGGATGGAGCAAAGGGTCAGAGCCCCTGCCACCCCATTGTTCCCTCCCCATCCCCTGCATCTCCATGAAGGTGTCTCCTGTTGTGCTTGTGGGTTTGGGGAGGCCCAGTGTGGTGCTGTTATTTGAGAGTTAATGTCTTTCCCTTGGAAGGAATAAAAAAACAAACAAACATGTGGTGACAAAGAATTTGTTCTGCTCTTTAGGTGGTAGGCACGGATTCCTCGCAAATTAGCAGCATCTAGTTCTAGTGGAAGATCGTTCCCTGGTGGCGCTGGCAGCCACCCTGGATGCGACAGCTAGAAGCTCCTGATGGCCCATCTATGTTGTCTGCCCTTCCAAAAACCCGTCCCTCCCTCCTTCCCCCCCGCAGCCCTCTCCCTCCCAGCAGCCTACCTGCCTCCCTTGCTTTAAAATTTATTTTTAAATGCTCAGCACTGAGAAGTGGCAGCTATCTCCTGCCAGAGCCTGCCGGCAACAAAAGGGAATCCTGAATTAGGAGGCGAGGATGCAGAAAAATAAAGACATAAGAAAAAGGATGGGGTTGGGAGGTCTGCAGCTTAAGCCTGCAGCCCCATTTATTTTTAACTTTCTCTATTATATACTATTAGAAGTCAAGAGGTAACATAAGGTTACCAAAGTCTAGAAAAACAAGGAAAATTTCAGTAAAAACAGAGTGCAGTAAAAAAAAAAAAAAAAGACAAGGTCAACTGGTAGAAAGTAAAACAATCTCTGCAGACATAACAAAGAAATCCCAGGCACCTGGTGCTTTTTAAGTAACCCAGTTTCTTGTACATGCCCCACATTGAGCATTTGGGTCAAGATGACCTTTAAACTTTACTGTCGGCTCCCAACAATCTGCAGCTCTTTCTATTTATCTTTCTTTCTATCTATCTATCTTTCTTTCTTTCTTTCTTTCTTTCTTTCTTTCTTTCTTTCTTTCTTTCTTTCTTTCTTTCCTTCTTCTTCTTCTTCTTCTTTCTCTTCTTCTTCTTTTTCTTCTTCTTTTCTTCTTCTTCTTCTTCTTCTTCTTCTTCTTCTTCTTCTTCTTCTTCTTCTTCTTCTTCTTCTTTGTTTATTTATTTTTTAAAATTATTTATTTATTTATTTTTGCTGGTTTGGTATCCCTTTTATTGACTCATGTATTGTGTGGACATAAATTTTGGGAGTTTGGGGAGTTACAGGGGTCCTGCTTGAAAGGATCCTTCATGCCCATTCCAGGGGACCACCCAAAGGCAAGCAGGCACAAGAGAAAGATTACTACAAGCCATATTTCCCCGAAGAGGGAACACATGGCATCCGTCCCTATTCAGGTAGCAGGAGGGGCTGGGATTAGGAAGTGAGGTGGGTGTTTGCTCAGGTGGATCTGGGTGGAGAGAGGGAGTGGCCAGCTGTAGGGCGGGAACTCCAGGGCAGACAGTAGCTCAGGGCTGGGTGGAGCTGAGGACCAAAAGTGGGCATAAAGATAACTTCACTTGGGAGCTGGTTTGAGGCTCAGCTTTCCAATACGGCTTCTTGCATTGGTCTGACACCAGTGCTGATTGCTGGCTGGCTAATCTAAGTGTGTTCACTTGGTGGAAGACTTCTCACCAGGAAGCTTCTGTTTATATTTGCTGATGGCCCAATAGCCAGAGCAAAGTGCATGTGCAAAGGGCAGAGTGCTTGTGGGAGGGTGTGCAGGGAGTGAATTGAGGAAGTGAGATTCCCTAGCCAGCTGTGAAAGGAATCATCAAACAAGTTGTTGAAACATCTCCAAAAATCTGAGTGGCTTCCTCCACCTAAGGACTCTTCTTATTTTTGTCAGTCATGGGGCTTGAACTCAGGGTCTAAACACTTCCTCTGAGATTTTTTTGCTCAGAGCGAGCACTCTACCATGGTAAGCCACAGCTCTACTTCCAATTTTTAGGTGGTTCATTGGATATAAGTCTCATGGACTTTCCTGCTTAGGTTGGGTTTGAGATCGTTAGATCTCAGCCTCCTGAGTAACTGGGATTACAGGCATGAGATACTGGCACCCAGCTTGAGGATTATTTCTTGCCTAACACAATTCCAAGCTGAGGAAACTCAGCAGGAATTCTCTTATTCAGTTGCTCTGCCCTGGGCTAAGAACTTTAGAGCCCATGGCCTGTTATCAGTGTCCACCCTTTCTGGAACCATGGGCCTCAGGAATTCTCCACTGCTCTGTACAACACTGGAAAAAGCAGAGGATGGAGGACTAAGGAAATGTTTTAGAGATCAAGTGTGGAAATGTTGTATGGCAGCTGTAGCTGTATGGTAGCTATAGAGGTCCTGGAAGGTTCTAGAAAGAATTCAAGGATAGATGGAGAGGAGACACGAGTGGGAGCAGGCTTACTAATACAAAGTGAAGGCAAAGGGCGAAGGCGGCAGAATAATGAAGGACTAATGGCCTTGAGGGTCCAAGGACCCTCGATCATTTCCGGGAGCTTAGAGGTGGTCATGTCTGGAAACCTATGTCCACAACTTCAGGTCTGTGCAGCACCAACACCGACATGTTGGGCAGGACTTGATGGTCAGACTAGGACTGTCCCCTTCCAAAGCTGTGGGTATGGCAAGTCAGCAAGACCTCATTGTATGACACGACTCATTCTATGAAGGGCAGCAGGTCAAGATGTGACTTTTTCTTTTTTTTTTTTTGGCTATTGCTGGGGTTTTGAACTCGGGCCTTTCCCTTCTAGGCAGTGCTTTACCAGTTGAGCCATTCCCTCCATGCTTTTTTTGCTTTCTTTTCTAGATTGCATCTCTTGTTTTTGCTTACAGCTGGACTCAGAGCAAGATCTTCCCTCCTGTGATTGCTGAAGAGCTGGAATGCAGTTACCTTTGGCTTATTGGTTGAGATGGGGAATCTTGTTTGCTACACTGGCCTTGAATTTAAATCCTCCTTATCCCTACCTCCCTTGAGAGCTTGTTTTATGGGTTGTTCTAATGTAATTCGTAACCCTCTGACATTCTGCCAAGCTTTTAGAAACTGACTAAGATGTTGGAAATTAAACAAGCTCTACCTGAAGATGAGCTGTGAATTCCAATTGTTGTAGGTGTTACAGGTGTTCTGTGGTATGTTTTTCTTTATGGAAGCATGTGAGTATTTTCTGTGGCTTACTTCCTGATTTCTTATAAAGTTTTTAATTCATCTTCAGGAAATTAGAGTGGTTTAGCCTGAAAGCTAGTTACTCCTGTTAGCCATAGCCAGTATACAGGACTGATTTCCATTTGTGCAGACTGCCTCTGGTATAGATGGGGAGCTGGAGTAGTATGAGGGATGTTGTTTGAGGGTAGACCATTCTTAATCCTGGGTCCACCCCCTGTCTGTGGACTGGCTCAGGGTCCATCACTCCCACGTGTCTGTGCTGGCAGCAAAAACCTCGATGGGTTAGTCGGGGGAATCTGAGCGACCGGGCTCCACGTGGCACCCACCGAGCACCTGACAGGGACCTCCACCGATCAGTGAGCCCAAGCCCGGTCCTAGCCACACGCTACCAATGCACTAACATCACAGGCTTCTTCTTTTAATTTAAAGTTTTTATTTTTGTAGAGAGATTCCCAGTGACTTGTTTATTTTTCTTGCCCTTTTCCATATTTGATGAGGGAAGAGTGCCACGGCAGTAACAGCTGTGATTCATTGAACCTTTATGGTTTCTGGCTCTGTATGCAGCACCGTGTTGTAGGGTCTTCATGATCAAAACAGCCCGGGGGGAGGGGGGAGCGGGGTTGTCGATGTCAGCACCCCATTTCCACACCTCAGGGGTGGGAACCCCTCCTGGCCAAGGCACCATGGTACAGAAGTGTTTCTTGTAGTGGAGACTCCACCCTCCCACTTTGTCTGTCAGATGGTGGAGATCTGAAATTCATGTTGGCCCAGCCCTGTTGCCTCACACCTGTAATTCCAGCTACTACAGAAGGCTGAGATCATGGTTCAAAGCCACTATGGGTAGGAAACTCCTCAAGACATTTAGCTCCATGGAGCCAACCAAAAGCCAGAAGTGGAGCTGTGAAAGTGAATGAAAATGCTTTGGGACAGCGCCCAGCCCTGAGTTCAAGCCCCAGGACCAGCACAAAGGAAAACAAACAAAATTCCCATTGCACAGAGAACTGTTTTATCAGTGCCACCTTGTGGGAAGTGCTGTCTCCTCCTGCTTTTGAGTGAAATCGGGGTCCTGTGAGACAGGTGGGTCCTGTGCATCACCAAGCTCTGCTGCCAGGGGCCCATGCGTGGCTGCTCGGGGTGTGGTGTGCCTGCCACCACAGGGGACAGAGGAGCTGCTTCCGCCTGGATCCAGAACTTTCCTAGACTCACAGGCTCTCCTTTCTCCTTCAGGTAGAGGAGGGTTATCTCCCAGACTTGTGGAATTTTCTATTTGTAGTCCTGAGCAATCCTTGCCTGTTGCTCCCTGCTGTGGACATTTTCAGATGGCAGTGGGAGAGCCACACAGCCTGTGATCATGACTCCATTCACTGGGATGTAGCAGGCCTGGGCTTCTTGAAGAATGAAGAATTCAGAGACGGCGTCTTCTGGCTCTATCAGAGGTTCAGGTTGACAAATGGAGACGTGGCAGGCTGTGGTCTTTTGTTTTCAGCAATGGCGGGGTAATATCTGCACCGGCAGCAGCTGACAGCTGACAGCATCCCAGTGTTGGCCCTTTGTCCCTCAATTTCATATCCTCCACTCGAAGCCACATAGCTCTTCCCTAAGCTAAATAATGGGACACACAGCTCTCCCAAGAAAAGACAGGGCTGTGTGCGAACATGTGCCTGGGTGAGTGTGTGCACACTTGTGTGAGGGAGAAGTTTCCACCAATCAGAACAGATGCATCTCAACTAATGACTGACCTTAGAGCTTTTTCATTTCTCCTAGGGATCTGGAGCACAATGAAAGCATCTGGAGTTGACTGGGCCCACTGTGCCATGATTTCACATAAACACAGAGACTGAATGTGTCCTGGGGTCTTGGAATTGAGCAGTTGTGGGTGAGCCTGCATCCCACCTTGCCATCTGACTCCTGCATCAACCTCAGGATGCAGCTTCCATCTTTGGACACTTACTTTTGGCCTCCCAGATGCTTCTTGGTTTGAACATTATGGGTCAAGACTAGCTCAGGCAAAAAAAAAAAAGTTTGTGAGACCTCATTTCAATGAAACAAGCCAGGTGTGTAGCACATGCCTATCACCCAGCTACACAGGAGCTGTAGGTGGGAGGATTGCAGGCGGGGCCAGCCCTGGGTATTTAGAAGTGATTAGAACAGTGGGGGCACAGGAGGCAGAGGGTTGGAGGGGTCTGTGGGGGCTGGTTAGCAGGGGGTACCATTGCCAGCTATGGTAGAGAGGGAGAAGGTGGTGAATCTCCTGGAGATTGGAAGTCTGGGATGAGGAGGGAGAGACAGGAGGTGCTCAGGTTCCAGGTCTTTGGGATCCCATACACACATCTCCCTGCCTGTACCTGGCCAGCAAAGCCAGACCCCATCTTCATCCTGGGTTGCACACACAGGCCGACCCACCCTGGGTGCCAGGACCGAGACAAGGAGATGTCTCGGGAGACATGGCAAACCACAACACAGGACAAGTGAAGGCTCTCTTTGCCCCTTGTTTCCCCTTTGGGAGCCATTGGGAGCCCTCACTGTGCTCATTTTCTTGGCCTGTGATGTGTTCTTAATCACATTAATTCCTCCTTTAAATATAGAAGCCATCTGCCGCCAGCTGGCTTGTGATCACTGGTCGCCCACTTAACAATCACTTCATGCGGCTGCTGGGTTGGGGTGTCCATGGGGCCAGGGAAAAGCAGAGGCCTGGAGGTCCGGAGGCCTAGACCTGCAGGCTTCACCCAAGGGCTGAAGCAGGGCCTCCTTGTGGAGGAAATGTCTGCCTGACTAGCTCATTTGTCTATCTATCTTTATCTATCTATCTATCTATCTATCTATCTATCTATCTATCTATCTATCTATCTATCTATCTATCTATCTATCTATCTATCTATCTATCTATCTATCTATCTATCTATCTATCTATCTATCTATCTATCTATCTATCTATCTATCTAGCTATCTATCTATCTATCTATCTATCTATCTATCTATCTATCTATCTATCTATCTATCTATCTATCTATCTATCTATCTACCTACCTACCTATCTATCAACCTACCTACCTAGCTACCTATCTACCTATCTAATGAGTCTATTTTATCTGTCTGCCTGATCTATCTGTCTTCTCTTTCTAATCCATCTATCTGTCTGTCTTATCTGTTTGTCTAGCTAATCCACCCTTCTCTCTTTGTGTTGGTCTTCTGCTAAAGCTCCTTCTAAGAGGGTGCCAGCCTGGTGGGAGGCACCTGTGCACAGGTTAAGGGATGCTAATGACACATATCCCCTCCCAGCTGGTCTCTGCCCTCCCAGCCGCTGCCTGGTCTATTCCAGCACTCCTGTTAAGGACAATTTAGCCCTGCCACTAATTACTTTTAAAGTTCTAGATCTCAATTAGAGAGTTCATTACATTTCACCATCTTGCCCCCATTAAAGACATTTTCATTATTAAGTTGATTTGGCAGAATGGAAGAGCCCTGCTGAGACCGAAGTGTTACTGTCCACAGTGCCTCCTGCCTGCTCTGCAACCTGCCTAGTTTTAGGGATACCCTTGAAAGCTTTGCTTTGGGAGCTCCTCCTCACCCTCCAGTCAGTTAACAAATATTCTTGAGGTCTTGGCTTTGGACTCGGTGCTAGGCTGGGCTGGGCACAGTGGAGCCGAGTTAGAGTGCTACCATTGCTGTTACAAATACTTGTGAGAAGAAAAACTGCAAAGAAGAAAGATGAAGCTAGGCACAGAAGCTCATGCCTGTAATCCAAACTACTCAGCAAGTTGAGATCTGGGGACTCGGTTTGAAGCTGGCCTGGGCAGGAAAGTCTGTGAGACCCCTCTCTCCAATTATCCACCAAAAAGCCAAAGTACTGCTGTGGCTCAAATAACAAAGCTCCAGCGTTGAGTGAAAAAATCTCAGGGACAGCAAACACCAGGACTTGTTCATGTGTGCATGCACATGCATGCAAGTATGAACACACACCACATACACACAAGAAATAAAATAAAATAGAGACGAGGCTTTTCGGAGGTTTGGTTTGGGTGGCCTGGGCCCATATCTGTGGCCCCACGCAGCCCCACACAGAAGAACTTCTGGTCTCGCCCTTCCTCACAGGTCCCGGTGCCTTGCCCACTCCACTGGGACCAGTGGAAGTGCCTCTAAATCCTACATCTTTTAAAATTCATTTATTTATTTTACATTAATTTACTTCACTGTTCTTCTAGAGATGATCTACAGTGGGATTCTGATTACATGAGTCAGGTAACAAGTACATTACCTTTCCTACAGTGTCTTCCGTTCCCTTGCTCTCTCCCGGTCCCTCTCTTCTGTCTCCACCCGAGACACTTTCACCAGTGTGTAGTGCCCTCCACTATTGCACTTGTCACCTTCTTCCCCTCCAGTTCTGTGCCCTTCCCACACTCTTGCAAAGACATACACGTGAATATACCATACATAAAGAAAAGACGACTGAATCGTCAAAAAGTAAAAACACATACTAGGAAGAACATAGGCTATTTGTCTCTGATCTTGGCTTACCTCACTTAACATGATTTGTTCTAGTTCCAGCCATTTTCCTGCAACTGACATTATTTTATTCTTTCTAATGATGTGTAAATTTCTATTGTGTATAGGTACCATATTTTTTGGATGCCATCATCTATTGTGGGCATCTGAGTAGTTTCATATTTTGGCTAATGTGAATAGTGCAGCAATGAACATGGATGTGCAGGTGTCCTTATCATATCCTGGCTCATGATGTTCAGGGTAGATGCCCAGGAGTGGGATGGCTGGGTCATAGGGGAAATCTGTGTTTAGTTTTTTGAGGAACCTTGGGACTGCTTTCCAGAGTATGGTTGTACTAGTTTACATTCACACCAGCAGTACAGTAGGGTTTTGTTTCCAACATTTCTTGTTGGAATGCAAAATGTTGGCCAGTCTAGCTGTGGTGAGATAGTATCTCAGGGTTGTTTTTATTTGAATTTCCTTTATGACCAGGGATGATGAATATTTCCTCCATGTTTCTTTGCCATGCTTACCATTTCTTCTTCTTCTTCTTCTTCTTCTTCTTCTTCTTCTTCTTCTTCTTCTTCTTCTTCTTCTTCTTCTTCTTCTTCTTCTTCTTCTTCTTCTTCTTTATTCCTCCTCCTCCTCCTCTTCCCTCCCCCCTCTCCTCCTCTTCCTCCTCCCTCTTCCTCCTTCTCCTCTTCCTTCCACCTCCTCTCTTTATTCTTCTGTCATGGGGCTTGAACTCTGGGCCTGGGCACTGCCCTTCAGATCAAGGCAAGTACTCTACAACTTAAGCCATAGCACCACTTCCAGTTTCCTTGTGGTAAATTGGAGGTAAAAGTCTCATGGGCTTTCCTAACGGGGCTGGCTTTCAACCATGATCCTCCAATTTCAGCCTCCTGAGTAGCTAGGATTACAGGTGTGAGTCACCAGTGCTCCGCTTCTCACCTCTTCTGAGAAATCGGTCCTTAGCTCCCTTGCCCATTTAGTGATTAGTGTACTAGATTGGGGAGGGGTTAGTTTCTTGAGCTCCTTGTATATATTGGATATTAGGCATTTGTCTGATGTATTTCTGGTAAGGATCTTTTCCCAATTGGTTGGCTGTATTTCTAGGTGATTCTGTCCTTAACTGTGCAGAAACTTTTTTATTTTCATGTAGTCCAGTCTCTCTCCTATCTGTTGGGCCCCTAGGACTCTATTCAGGAAGTTCCTGACTATACCTGAAAGTCTAATGTCTCTCCTACTCTGTCTTGTAGTAGTTTCAGTTTTTGAGTCTGATGTTGAGGTTTTGATCCACATTGAATTGATGTTAGTGCATGGTGAAAGGCAGGGATCGACTTTAGTTTTCTTCATATAGCTGCCAATTTTTCCCAATACCAATTGTTGAAGAGGCGATGTATTTTCCACTGTATGTCTTTGGCTACTTTGTTGAATATCAGATGACTTTATAGTGATTTTATTTCTGGGTCTTCTAATCTGTTCAATTGACCTTTGGATCTATTTTTGTTCCAATACCAAGCTGTTTTTTTGGCTTTGTAGTAGAGCTTGAAATCTGGTATTGTGATACCACCACATTGCTCCATCTCCCCCCAAATTGCTATGGCTATTCTAGGTCTTTTGTTGTTCCATATGAATTTTTGGATAATTTTCTCTATCTCAGGAAAGAACATCATTGGGATTTTGATGGGTATTGTTTTGAATTTAGCAGTATGGCCATTTTCACAATATTTATTCTACCTATCAATGAACATAGACTATCTTTCCATTTCCTTGTGTCCTCTTTGATTTCTTTGTTCAGAATTTTTTTGCTGGTCGTGAGGCTTGAACTCAGGAACTGGGTACTGTCCCTGAGCCTCTTTGTACTCAAGGTAGTTCTCTACCACTTGAGCCCCAATACTACTTCTGGCTTTTTTGAGTGGTTTATCAGAGATAAGAGTCTCAACAGAGACTTTTCTGCTCAGGCTGGCTTTGAACCATGATTCTTATAGCTTAGCCTCCTGAGTATCAAGGACTACAGGTGTGAGCCAACTGCACCTGGCTTTTTTTCTGATTTTTATAGTTTCCATTGTAAAGATCTTATAGGTCTTTGATTGCTAGGTACTTGTTTTTGAGGCTATTACAAATGAAGTTGTTTTCATGATTTCCCTTTCTGATTGTACCTTGTTTTGGCATACAGAAAAGCTACTGATGTTTTGTGGGTTAATTTTGCTTACTGCTACTTTACCAAAGTGGTTGATCAGCTGTAGGAGCTTGGGGATGGATTTTTTGGGTCCTTTAGGTATAAGATCATATCATCTGCAAATGGGATAGTTTGATTTCTTCTTTCCCTCTATGAATCTCTTTTATGTCCCTTTATTGCCTTATTTGTTGTTGTGTTCTTGAAGATGGCCATTCTGACTGGATTGAGATCCCTTTTTAACAGAGAGGATATTTTTGCGAGGGGAAAGAAACCTTACTTGGGTCTTCAATGATCAGTGACCTTTCCAAGAGCAGCTCTATTTGATTATCTGTTGAGATAAAAATCTCATGGTGAGTATAACCTAGACAAAATGTGTGAGAAATTACATTTTAACCATCTGGGCAGAGTCTGATGTTTCCTTTTTAGAGACTGCATACTACTTCACACTCTGAATGGACCATTATGTGTTCTGCTTCCTCATTTCACAATCTGTTCTGTGTGCATAAGTCACCACAGAAAGAAGGTGGCTGGAAATCCATTACTATTTTCAGTTCTGTGTCATGGCTTCTCAAAGCGGAAATCCTGGGTTCAAGATACTTAATTTTAATGTTGTGATGAATGCCACGTGGTGGTGTTTCTCAGAGATAGAAGCACCTTGTAGGTGGGGCAGCACTTTCTTCCCCCGTGGGTGTCAGTGTATTCCAGGTGCTGATGACACAGAGTTCCACTGGGTGTCAGTGTATTCCAGGTGCTGATGACACAGAGTTCCACTGGAATTCACATCTCTTTCACTAGTGGCATGTGCCATCCCATTTCCTGCCCAACTCCATGTTTACCCTCTGAAGTATAGTGGTTCCTGTGAATTACCCAGAGCTCTTTGCAAGTTAGTTATTCACCTTGTGTCCCGCATCTGTATACAAAAGCTCTTCCCAGACCCAAATCACCTTCCTTTAGGTCCTTCTTACATGGTGAAGTTCTACATTTTTAAATAATTAAGTAGGCATACATATTTAATTATTAAAATTATCTTAAAATAGTTATGCCAAGGGGTTATTCATGCAGACAAGTCAATCAACTTCACTCCTTTCATCATTCATATATGTATATCTTTAATTTTAGGGTGGGAGGAGTTCCAATATTGTTTAGAAAGTTTGTTTAATTCCCTAATGGCACCTGTGACCTTCTTGGAGTTTTTGGTGTTTACGTTTTTATTGGAAAGGCTTTCTGTGGTTGGAACTTGGGGTTTTGTGCTTGCCAGGCAGGTCCCCAGCATTTTGTGCTTTAGTTGATTTCCAGCTAGGGTCTTATGCTTGTGTCTGAGACCAGACTTGGACAGTGATACTCTTATCTCTGCCATCCATATAGCTGGGATTGTAGGCATGTGCTGCTACACTAGGCCTGTGGTTTTTCACTTTACATGTATGTCTTCACCTATATGTAATGTTGATTTTATCCTACAAGTGGATGAGGTTCCTCTTTCAAAATTTTCTGATTGATAATGCACTGTCTCCCAACAGTTTATAAAGAATCCAGTATTTATTTTACAACTAAGTGACTAATCTTTTCATAATTTAGTATTTATACAAAAAGGGCATCACATTCTGATTTCTCTCCTTATTAAGTGGCTTGAACACAAGAACTTGCACTTGCTCAGCTTGCTTGTAAGGCTGGTGCTCTACTAATGGAGCTATGTTTACAGCCTGGGTTTTGGCTGTTTTGGAGATAGCTTCTCAAAGACTTTTCCACCTGGGCTGCCATGATCTCAGCTACGATTATAGGCATGGGCCACTGGCACCCAGTAAATGACTGTTTAAAATATGCATGCAATTTCAGAGTTGAAACAGATCAACAGAGAGCAGAACTGTGTCAAATTATCTGTTACACTTTGGGAATGTCATATTACATCCTGAATTTGCTTTATGGATTTTAGTAAATATGATAGCTTTCCTTATCTGCATCTTGTACCTCTCATAAATGCATTCATAAGTCATTTATAGCTTTTACATTCCTGTAAGAGGGATGCAGTGAGAATCAAGGAAAGGCATTGATTTTTGAAATCCTTTGGTTCAACTCATGCTAGCTTTGTGTGGTGGTGGCTGCAGGGCAAAGATGTCTGACTCTCCCTAGGGGAGGGCATCTCTTGGGACCCTGGGACCTGGGCAGTCTGTCATGACAGAAAAGTGCGCAGCTAGGCAGTTTGGCTTGGGCAATAGAAAAGATCTTCATGAGGTGGAGGTTAGAAGTCTGAATTCAAGGCCAGCACAGTTGGCTTTTGGTGAGCGCTTGGGGCAGATGTGTTGGTGCTAGGCTGACATTGATGGTGAGCCACCACATGGCAGGTGGTATGCCAGGCCTCCACATGGCTGGGCGGACCATGGGTGTTTTTGTAGGGGCCCTGCTGGGAGGATGCTGGGAGAGCTTGGGAGGAAGTTTGGCCTGAGAATCAAGGGCAAATGGGAGGCTTTGGGACAGATTCAAGAGGCACAGATGGGGCGGGGGAAGGCGTACAGGAGGGCAGGAGGTCAGCAGGGAAATGGGGGCAGCGAATGTCAGCACAGACAACCAGCCATAGCAATCTCCATGACAGACTTGTATGGGGAAAGGAGAGGAGGGGAATCGCCTGGACACTTGCAGGGAAGACCAATCCCGACTCCACCCATTCCTAGCAGTGTCACCCTGGGTATTTTTAAAAAACTACTCTCAGCTCAGCTCTTCAGTTGGCATGGTGAGAGGAGCAGGGCACAATGAGTAGATGGGTGTCACCCTGGCAAGAGGCCCAGAGAAGGTTCCTCGTGGGTGATAGCTCTCCCAGGGGATTCCTAGATTAAAGGTGATCACACTGACTAAAGATGAACCCCATGGAAAGAGGGGGGTCTCTGGTAGCTCCCATGTGTCTGAGCCTTGGCAACTTATGAAGAATAGACGATGTGCCTGGAGTGCCGGACCTACCTCTGGGCCCAAATCTGAAGACAATGGCAGCTTTTATATCTTGCTATCAAAATCATCCAAATGTCCTTGGCTGCATGTTATGAGGATGCCGAGGTGGCCTATGGGACCCGTTGGGAAGGAGCTGGGGCCCTCACTCTACCCGGAGCCACCAGATGACAGCTAGCAACTCTGTGATGTTGAGCGCATGTGCCAACTTGGAGTCCAGGAGATGCTGCCCATCAGGCATTCAATGTGTCCACAATGGACCACCCTTTTGACCTGGCCTTGTCCATATCCACTACTTGAGAGCAAAGTAAGTGGGCAGTGGTGGCTGAGAACAAATCCATTTCTGGGACCCACACTACTCCAAGGCCAGCCTTAATGCATCCATGAGGGAGGGTCCTCATAAGCTAATTACCATCCAGGAGGCTCAGCCTCTAAAAGGCAACATTCTCCCCCCTATCCTCCCCACCTGTTCAAGCCATAGCAACCTTCCATCTTGGGATAGTCTGTTGCAGAGTCACAGCGAGCTGGAAAACACACGTCACATGGTGAGAACAGCATGCTGGACTCGAGAGTGATTGTAGAAGGAATACAGGATCATGCAAAAGCCGTTTTGAAAATCGATTCTAACACCAACATGGCTTATCTGTCACCATTTCTACTCAGCTGACCCGCAGATCCCTGTGTCCCCAACCCCTCCCAGCCCCCACTCCCCTGCCGCCTGGATGGGCTTGCCATTTTAGTGCTATGGGCCATTGGGTGTCATCAGGACAAAGCTTTGTGCATCTCGCTGTTCCTGGTGGGGCCCTGGGGCTCCTTCCAGACTGGCAGGTGATGGCTGACTGTGTGGAGGAAGGCACAGTTGCCTCTCTTCCCAGGGACTGTGTGGAAATTATGTTCTTATAATGAGGGTCCTGAAGAACTCCCTGCCCCCCAGGCTTAGATGGTGCTGCTGTACAATGCTCACCAGGCACATAGTAGCTGTTGACTGTGACAGAACATGGCATTGTGGGATCCGGGTGTTCCCCCAGGAACAAACTCCCACTACTGCCTGGCTGTCGTCATTAGTAGTGGCTTTTGAGGTGACAGGCTGTGTGAAATGTCGCCATTGGCATCCTGTCTCTGCCTGCCCATCTTGGGAGAGCCCTAGATGTTGAGGTACCCCATGACATTATTAATGCCACTTTGCTGAAAATTTCACACACTCACACAAATGCCTTATGGCATTTCCTGCTTTCATGGGGCTCCAAGGATGGAGAGAAAAAGTCCCGAAATAGCAGCTCGGTGCTGGTTGTAAAGGCAATGGGACCCTCCATCTAGCAGCGGGGACTGCCAAGCTCGGCTCCCGGAGGGGAGGGGCAGGGCCCTCCAGGAGCCTCAGATCTTGGCTTTGTAAATCTATGGGGGCCTCCTCTCCACCCATGTGTCCCAGCAAACAGGGGTGGCCGGGTCAGCTGGTGAAACCAGACAGACAAAGGAGGAGTATGCTGCCAAGTGCAGCGGGCAGTGTGGAGTTGGATATGGCTGGGCTTCTCCTAATCTCTAATGGGCTCATGGGTGGATATTCATGGCTAGGTGTTAGGGAAACCTTTGGCCACGGAAACTCTGTTTTGGGGATCCTGCAATGGTTTAGGAGTGTGGTGGGGCTATCAGAGCAAGGATGGAGTTGGCTGGAAAATGGGGAGATGGTTAGGGAGGCTGGGGTGGTATGGGTTGGGAACGTATGTGTTAGGTTGTGGGGTGGAGGTGCTTGCTCCTTGCCGGACCCCCGGGAGGAAGAGTTCCCCTTGGACACAGAGCAGGGCAGTGGTTCCACTGAGCATTGGAGGAAGTGAGCTTTCCTGGCCCTTTTCCTCCCTGGAGTAGCACTTACATTGAGTTTTCAAAACCCCGAACACCCATCCACACATGGCCCAGGAATGGTGTAGGGTCTTCAGTCTTGAAGGCTGGCCTCCAGTCTGGACACACTGTGTACTCTTTCTTATGCATTTGAGACCCATTGTGTGCTCCTGGTTGTGTTAAGAAAGGCTTGGTCACTAGGCCCAGTGTGTGCTTTTGGGTGTGAAGGGCAGGTTAGAGCATCTACTGTGTCTTTTTGGTTGAAGTAGGCGCACTGTGTGCTCTTGGGTATATTATTCAGGGATAAGCCAATAGACCTAGTGTGGGCTTGTGCATACTATGCCCTTGCGTGTCTTTGAATGTTTTATATTCACTGTGTGCTCTTGGGAAGTTCAGTTCATGTGGGCCAATAGACCTACTGTGTGCTCCTGGGTATGCTAGTCAAGGGTGGGTCAGTAGACCTACTTTGTGTTTTGGGGTGTATTAGGCAAGGTCAGATGGAACAAGTGAAGTTGTCACCACTAATAGGGTTTGCTTCCCAGGGGTCCACCTCGTCTTTCATTTTGGGGTAGATCAGCCTGCTCAAAACAAGAAGCAAAATACTGTTCTCTATCATGCAGGGAAGCCTCATCCAACTGTGTCTGGCCAACACCGAGCTCCTTCTTTCAAGGCCACGGGTCAACCAGAAGGAGAGATCTGCGGGAAATTTGAATTGTGAGGTGTTTGGTGTGAATCTAACAAGTGAATTGGCAAGCATGAAGACCGCCCCCCCCAGCCTCAGCACAGAGATGCTGCAGGAAGAAAGCTCAGCTGGTATTCATGTGCTCAGAGAGACAGAAGCCAGCCCAGCAGCTGGGATTGTGGATCAGTCAGTGAGTTGGCCTGAGGTGATGGCTCTGTCGGTCCTCCATCCTCCTATCACAGCCTTGCTGACATTCTCCATTGGGTTCCCTGATGCCATGATGCTAGAGACCTGGGAAATGGCCAGTGTCACCCTGGGGACAGAGAGACACCCCACACACTTTTGAGGCTTGGTTCTCAGTGAGGGATATTTTTCTGGGGACAGTATCCAATGAGTTCAAGGCCGGGACTCAACAACTCCCCTCCGCTGTTGACTCACAGTAACAAATATGAGAGCCGGGCATGACGTTTAAGGCCCAGTAGGGGACACGGCCAGAAAGGAAATCATAACGAAATTGGGAGAGAAATGAGGAGAGGTGGAAATGAGCACAGAACCATAGGACATGACTCCCCCAAGCAGGTTTATGACTCAGAGAACCCCAAGTCTGCATTCATCTTCTCTAAGCCTTGTTCCTGGCTTGGAATCATGCATTCTACATAATAGGACCAGAAATCTGAGTACAGGCATCCCGCTCACTCACACACCTGCAAACCTGCATTGCAAATGGGGCAGAAAATGAGATGTGGGATTATCAGGACAAGTGTGGCCTCGTCCCCCCACGCCTGTGTTCACCTTGAGGCAATCAGGAGAGTGGAAATCCCTGCTGTCCAATGTGACCCAGCCCTCCTTCCTTCCTGACAGGACTTGGGTTTGAATTCATGGCCTCTCATTTTCTGGGAAAGTACTTCACCACTCTCTGAATGGTCCTGGTGTTTTGTCTTTTCTTTTTTCTTCTTTGGGGCTGCTGGACTTGGAACTCAGGATTTTGCTCTTGCTTGGCTGGCACACTACAACATGAGCAGTGTTTCTGGCCCCACTTTTTGCTGGTTATCCTGGAGATGAGGTTTTTCAGACTTTTCTGGTGAGGCAGATTTTGAACTGCAATCCTTTGACCTCAGCCTCCTGAGCAGTTGGGATGGCAGGAGTGTAATCTGAGCCAGGACCTGACACTGAGTTTATACAGCTTTCCAGTCCTGTAGCCATGAGACGCAGAGACAGGGACAAGGTGCACTTCCTCGTTGCTTTCCTGACGACCTTCACCCTCCATGCAAGAAGGACGATGGCATGGTGGGGTGCAAGGACCCTCCATGTCTGTGTCCATACTTGGCCTGGCCTGGCCTGGCCTGGCCACTGCTTCCACAAGGCTGGCTTCTAGGTTGGGAGGCCCAAGTGAATGGAGCTCCAAGATTCTTTGCTTTTATGTCTAGGAGGCTGTGACCCCCAGATCTTCTACAGCAGTGAGCAATGTTGCTTCTGGGATGCTGGGATGGGACACCCCCAATTCCTTCGGACAGACAGAACACCCTGCCTGCAGAATTCCTCATCTCCTTGGAAACAGAATGGGGATGTAATTCAGGCCTCTTCACTTCCCTTCGCTTTGAGGTAGGGGTGAATGACTGGGAGGCTTGGTTGGCTTTCCACAGCCTTATCTGGTGCTTGGGGAGGAGTTGGAGCTGAACCCTGTGGGTACAGCCGCCATACCTGACTGATGGACTGACAGCCACTTCCACGGCCACAGCCACAGCCACAGCCACCTTTTACTCTCAAGGATCCACTGAGGCATGGATGGCCTCAGAGGCTCTACATGCTGACTGGGGCTGAGGAGCAAGTGGGGTTCCAGAATGATCTGGGCTCACGCTCCCTCTCACGTTGTCTGCCACCTCCCCTCGTACCAGCCCCTCAGACAGGACATATTTCAGCTCTGCAGCTTTCATCTGGAAGACTGTCAGCTCATTGTTCAGAGGAGTCACACCGTGGAAATCCTCCCTGTGCAAGCAGTGCGGTTGTGGAAGTGCGTTTGTAGTGCAGTGTGTGCCTTCAGGGATGGTCACATTTTAGATCTGACTTCCACATCTGTCCTCTGAGCTTGACTCACTCCACAGGCTACTTGTTTCCCTGAGAAAGACATAATATTATTCTTAATTTAATTCTATTGTATATATTTAATATATTTAATTCGTATATATTCATATATATGTACATATACTTCATATATATATATATATATATATATATATATATATATATATATATATGTGAGTAAGCATAGAAACCTTGGAACAGTATATGTGCTTACTTTTATGTTCTAGTCCAACATGAAATTTAAATATGGATGGGTAACTTTCTTTTTCTCTTTTAAGTCTGAGACTGAGACTAGAACCTGCACTTTCCTCATTGACTGGCATTCTACCGAAGGAGCCACACCTTCAACCCCTGATTGGTAAGTTTGACAACTTAATATGTTTAAAAACTTTTAGTTTGGAAAATCACCAGCATAGACTAAACAAAAAAAATAGCTTAGCAAGATCTGGGCTGTCATCTGTTTGTAGCATCCATCATAGAAATCAAGTGTGATAATAATATATCAAGAGCATTTACAAATCAATAAGATGAAGGCTGATTACCTTTGTCAAAGTAGTGGGTAAAAGACACAAATGGTAATTTGCAGTTTCCAAGATGTGGGAAAATATGTTTCCAACTAAGGAAATAAAAATGGAAACAAGATGCATTTACTATAAATTTAGTGTTCCCAAAGAGGCAGGGCAAACACTTCAAACAAAGGCCAGCCTAAAGTGTATGGGGAAACTTGAGTTCACTGATGTTAGCTGGAGCAAATGTTGTGGAGCATGAACAATGCCAAATCTCTGGACCCACATTAATCTCTAAATAAATTTTATTTCCTTGAGCCTTCCCTTCCTGTCTCCTTTAGGAAACAATACTCAGATTTACAGCGATGTAAATGGATGGCTTTTTTTTTTGCCTCCACATAGATTTTATTGTGCATCTGCTGTGGGGGTCGGGTCTGTATTAAAAGGAAAGATTTGTTTCTACCACTTCCTATATATGCAATAATTGCAATTCTTTTTGACCAATTTGTAGAAAAATTGAAGTCAAGGCTAGGAATTTTCCCCCTTTTTATTTTTCTTTCCATTCCAAACATTACACCAGAACTTATTCTTGAGGTGTAGGGTGTGTGTGTGTGTGTGTGTGTGTGTGTGTGTGTGTGTGTGTGTGTGTGTGTGTGTGTGTGTGTGTGTGTGTGTGTGTGTGTGTGTGTGTGCCTGCACTGTGGTTTGAACTCAGTACCTCACACTTGCTAGACGTGGTGTTCTTCCACTTAAGCCAGGGTCCTCCAGCTCCTTTGTGCACTGGTTATTTTCCGGGTAAGGTCTCACTCTATGCCTGGCTTGGCCTGGCCTGGGTTGTCCTCCTGCACGTATTGCCTGTGTTGCTCGGGATGCCTAGTGTGTACCACCATGCCTAGCCATTGTGCTTCCTCTTTGGCTGGGATTACACATATATGCACCACCACACTCTGCCACTGGTCAAGATGGGGGACTCAGACTCTTCTGTCCTGGTTTGTCTTGAAATTTGATCCTCTTGTTCCCACTTCCCAAGTAGCTGGAATAACGGGTGAGTCAGTCACCATGGTCAGCCCTGCATATGCTTTTAAAAAATATTCAATTTCATAAAAAAACACCACACAAGACATTTATCCTCTGGCCTGTTTAAAAACTGACACTATGCCCTGTTTTCACCTGATGCTGGTTTGTAGCCTCATCCTGAAATCGGCCAAGATCTTGGTTGCTCAGGCCAACCTCGGCCATGAACCACATTAGCATCTGGTCCTGTAATGATGGCAAACTTCTTGTGTTTTAAAACACAACAGAGAAGAGCGCTCCCTGTCCCTGTGTTCCCACCTGCCACAGGCAGGAACATTTGCTCCTCCAGAGTCTTTTGTGGCTCATTTCCCAGGGACACATTCAGGCAGGCAGGCAAGCTTCAGAGCCTGAAGAGTACACATCCTTGTTCAGGAGAAGTACCGGAGTTTAGGAAGCGCCCCCACTTGAAGAAGGGAACAGAAGATAGAAGGGAGAGGACTGACTGGGTTTGCCATCGTTCTCTCCCTGTCAGCAGAGACACAGGATGCACTTCAGTCAGATTGGCTGGAGAGGCAAACGCTGTCTTTCTCACTCAGCTTTCCTCAGACATTTTAAACTTTTTGGATGGAAATAAGAAAAGTGAACTCAGAGCCTAGGTGCTGTCTCTGCCCGAGGCAAGTGCTCTACCTCTTGAGCCACAGCTAATTGGAGATAAGTGCCTGGGCTGGCTTTGAACCAAGGTCCTCAGATCTTAGTCTCCTGAGTAGCTGGGATGCCAGGTGTGAGGTACAATCACCCAGCAGCCATCTCCACTGCATTGCTCTGTTCTTTAGGCACAGATTATCCCGGACGATGTAGTGAAGAGCTCGCAATACAAATCACACTTCTTCCTTGTTATCTTCTTAAAGCTCTCACGAACACGCAGGTTCTGGGCTAGGTGTGGTGACATATAGCTGTAGTCTCAGCTACTCAGAAGGTAGAGACAGGAGGATCTTCAGTGTGAGGCCAGCAGGGGTAAATGGCACACATGGCAGTTATGAGTTATTTGTTTTATTAGTAAAGCTCTGTTGAATTACTTCCTTCCTCCCTTCTTCCCTCCCTAACTCCCTTCCTCCCTCCCTCCCTCCTTCTTTCCCTCCCTCCCTCCTTTCCTTCCTTCCTTCCTCTCTTCCTTCTTTCTTTCCTTCCTTCTTTCCTTCCTTCCTTCCTTCCTTCCTTCCTTCCTTCCTTCCTTCCTTCCTTCCTTCCTTCCTTCCTTCCTTCCTTCCTTGCTTCCTTCCTTCCTTCCTTCCTTCTTTCCTTCTTCTCTCTTTCTCTCTTGTCAGTTTTGGGCTTTGACTGTCCCTTAGCTCTTCAGCTCAAGATGAGTACTCTACCACTTGTGCCATAGCACCACTTCCAGTTTTCTGGAGATTCACTAGAGATAAGAGTCTCAAGGACTTTCTTGCCCTGGCTGGCTTTGAACCTCGATCCTCAGATGTGAGCCTTCTGAGTGGCTAAGATTACAGGTATGACATACCACCCCCCAGATTCTTGAGTTTATTTCTCATTTCCCCTAAGCAATTGATTAAAACACATTTTCCTTCAGGAAGTTAGGATCCCTCTCTTGAAGTTCCTATCTCTCTTATACTGAAAAACCATGTTGATCTGGTCAGAGTCTGATGTTGCTCTTTACAGACACACGGTGGCACTGTTGACCTTACGTCCACCTCCTCTCAGGCTGGGCAGGCCCAAAGTCCCAGGGATACCATGGGGAGCATCTGAGGACCAGCCAGAGCTCTGTCCCCATGAGTGGTGTCATAGCCCTTGTGGTTCAGCCATTCCCACAAGTGCCAGAGTTGGAGCACAGCTGTCTTGGAGCAAGCCTTTCAGGTCCACATCTATCCCTACTCTCAGAGAAGGCCCTGGGCCTCTTCTATCCCCCTAGCTCTCCTGACCCCTGGGTCAAAGTGGGAGGGGTCAGCCCCTGGAGGACCTTGGTGACCACCTGGGTCTCTCTAGCACGTGGTTCTGAGCATGGGACACTTGCTGGCCTGGCTTGTGTTCTTCTGGCAATGAACAGGGTTCTGTTCTTCCTTGCATTTCCAGCAACGCAGATATTGGAAGCAGTAGAAGGACTGTTGGGAGCCTGGAAGGCCTCCACAAAGCCTGGGGACAGGAGCATGCCTGGGGCCTGGCAAAGCCCAGCCTGCAGGCCCATCTTGGCTTGGACACTCTGAGTCCTTCAATTTAACTCTCCACACTGCTGCCATTGATTTTTATGTCTCTCTACACTAATTAGATGTGTTATCACTAATCTTTCGTAATCACCACAAGGAGCTTGTGGAAAGTCTCTGAGATTTCAATCTACATTAAAAATAAGAAACATTATCACCTCTGGGAAAATGAAAAAAAAGCACATGTAATTTTAATGTTTAAATCAATAAAGCTGTCTGGCTTCTCTTTTGTGCTGGTATCAGAGGAATTCATAAATATCCCATTCAAAGTTCTTCCTGTCCCTCTGATTCCCAGGGCTGAGGGCTGACTTTTGGTGTCAGATGGGAGCTAAGCAGATGAATGTCAATAGCACACTCTTGTGGGGGGGCTAGGATGGACTTGGGGGTGGACAGGGGTGGGGGGGTGTTCTCACTTTTTTATTTTGATTTCTGTTGATTCTTATTCAAAAAGCCTTTGAAAGGTGAGAAAGGAGGAGAGAAAAATCCTTTCTTCTTTAATTAATCTGTCTTTCAAATGGTTAGATCGCCAAGTTGGATTGCCAAACAACCGGCCTGCCCCAGGCAGATTAGATCATGTAGGCTCAGACAGGGAGGGAGAGGTAACCAGCATGCTAACCAAGGACCCTGCCTTTGGGAATGTGGAGAAAAGAAATGATGTTCAAATGCAGAGAGGCAGAAGCAACTCCAGCACATTCTCTCTCGAATAATTGGAATGAGAAGGTATAGATACGGAAGAGAGAGGAGCTTGTTTTTAATGTGCTGCAGATATGACAGGCTGTAATTTGGAACATCTCTGATCAGAAACAGAGCTGACATGTAGCCAGGTACAGGGGGGGGGGAGGAGGCGGAGGAGGCAAACACATTCTCTCTGCCCCAGCCAGGCTGGCACAGGCCATGGAGACAGCTGGTGCCCACTGGGTGCTGTTGTGTGCCACAACTGCAGAGGCAGGCTGTATTCGCACAACTCCAGTGTGTGTGGGGGAACTGTAGTCAGCTCCAAGTGAGACATCTGGGGAAGAATACGCTGATCCACTCTCCCTGCTTGCCAGGGAGCTCCCAGCTCAGATCTGGTGAGACCTCAGCTGCTGACTTGGTGGCAGGAGGGTGAAGTTTGTGGTGTGCTCCTAGTTTGTCTGGAGATGAGAGGCAGCTGTTGTGAGGATGGGGCCTTCCTGAGGCTCCCAGGAAGGAATTCCTGGCTTTCTAAAGAGATACAGGTGGACCTGTTGCAACAATGAGAAGTACAAGTTGTCATGTCCAAAACTAGCTTTACAACGTCGGTGCGGGGAGGGGGGAAGGGGGGGGAAGGAGAAGGATTGGGATTGGGGGGAGGGGGGAGGCTGGGAAGGGATGTGAAGGGTAAACAAAGGAGGAGGCTGCAATGCTTGGTAAGAAATGTACGCATTATCCTGCCCACGTAATTGTAACTCCTCTGTACAGTATGTTCACAAATAAAATAACATTAAATTTAAAAAATTAAAAAAAAATAAAGAGAGAACAGACCTGGGCTGGCATACTTGCTCTGCTTTGCTATGTTCAGTGAGGAAAATGATGGAGAAAAACACATTCAAGAGTTTATTATAGAGACAGTGAGTCGGCTGCAGGGAACGCGGGCCTGGCTGAGATTTTTCAGGTCAGGATCAGGTGAACCGTCCCTCACTGAGTGTGAACTGATAGGAAGCTTGATCGACAGGTAGAACTTACGCCCCTGTTGTGCAACTGCGCATGCCCAAGTTTGCTGTGACTGCTCATGTGCAGTTAGTAGAGCTAGACTGGCCTCCTGCTAAGGCTTCCAGACACCATGAGGCCTAGGAGTCACTGTAGGTCACTGTCCTGTGTTGGCACCCCGGGCTAGGGGTCACTGCAGGTCACCATCCTATCCCACACTGGTGAGGGGCTCTGCTTCTTCGGGGAACCCTGGCCAAGGGGACTAGGGACCAGGCCGTGTAGCCTCAGTAATCCCGGCTCCCTTTTGATGGGCCCTTTGCTGGCCATGTACACTTCTCACTGGTACTGGGCTGTGTCCTCTGGAGAGGTCTCTCCCTTGTCCTAGCCTCTCCCCTGCCATGGAAGACCGGCATTTGTCCCCACCCTCCAGAGTCTCTGTCAAGAGTCAGTGAGGTTGCAGACACCAACCCTAGCACTGGGGTGGACAGAGCAGGTGTATCCCCTGTTGTGACCAGGAACGCTGACCTGCCCAGGAGCTCAGCAACCGGTACTCCTGTACCTCACCACTGCCTCATGCACTCCTCCCAAATCCAGGGTGATTTCTTCTCAGAAAGGGGGATTTTCTGGATTCAAGGTGTCTAGACACCTCTGTCATCTAAATGCGGATTTATGGACAGAAAAGGCAAAAGAGGTGATAAAACCAAATTTTCTATCTCTCCCTTTCACTCCTTCCTTTCTTCTTTGGCCTGGGATTTGAACTCAGGTCTGGCACTCTACTACTTGTGCCACATGCCCAGTGCTTTCTGCTTTCATGACTTTTTCTATAGGGTGAAGTTTCCATCTTGTCAGTGATTGTGTGGCCAACAAGACCAGTTCATTCACCCATTCACACTCCAACAGTGGTCTTCGGGAGGAAAGGAAATGTTAAAAATAATAATAATAATACACAAAGTTTTTTTTGCCTTTTGTTTTAGCTGTATATCTGAGCAGATTATCGTGGCTTTGGGTTTTCACCAATTGTGATCAAATTTTGGACAAAAAGCAGCTAAGCAGGGGGTGGCTGTAATTGGACACTGGTGGCAAGCTCTACTGTCTCATTTCTGGGCCTGTGATCAGGTGTACGTTGGGGCCAAGCTGAGCTGTGCACTGCCTGGCGGCCAGGAAGTAGAGGCAGACAAGTTGTTTCTGGGAAAAAGACCCACGCTTGGAGGATACTCCACAGTGACTACACCCTCCTCCAACAGGGCTTCAGTTCCAGTGTCCGCTCATGAGTGTTACCCAGGGATAAATATGAGAGCTTATGACTAAGTCAGCTCTCAAAACCCTATTGTCCAGAACCAGGCCTTTGTCCCATGAGCCTCTGGGGTCATCTTTGGTTCAGACCCTGATAATAGCATTGGAACAGCAAATCTAAATCCCAGCAGCGGTCCTGGGAGAGGGCTGTGTGGTTATGTCTGAAAGTCAGGAGCCTCCTTGGCAGAATGAGTATCAGTCCTGGGCGACTGAGCAGCGGTTTGAACCCAGTGCTGCCCAACACCAGCACAGTGTTTCTCCTGGCAGATCTCCCCAAACTACTGTCAGAGCCGATGTTTCTAGAATCTTTGATGAGGCAGCATGTGGCCCTGGACCTTGCATGGAGCCCTCTTGGGAAATACTGCCTCCAAGCCCAGAGGGAAGGGTTATCACCAAACGAGCTCCCCATACCAAGAGGAAATTAGAGCGAGATGTAGAGCAATTTTGCAGTGCTCTTGCTCTGCTGACAGCTGCATATGCAGCTGGAAACGCATAAGGAAGATTTATTAGAAGACGTCATATTTGGTTAAGTACTTTGAATTAAGATGAGTGTTTCCCTCATACAATGGGTTTCCAACCATTTCCAGACATTTTTTTAACTCCTTGCATTTCACCGAGGCTGAATTAATTACAACAATTACCAGTCAGAAAACACATACTGCCCAATTATCATGTAATTCATTTTCGCAGATCGCTGTGAGTTTGGATAAAAAGTGGAAGACTTTTAGAAACTGCTCTACTTTCCTCTACAAACATTACTGTTGTGCTCCATAGTTCTAGGGTGGCTTGAAGATGAACTAAAGGCATGGCCTTTGTTAGAGGCGTGGCTTCAGTGGATAATATGGCATTAGTAGAAGTGTGGCTTCAGCAGAAGGTGTAGCTTCAACTGAAGTTGTGGCCTCAGCTGTAGGTATAGCCTCAGCAGGAGGTATGGATTCAGCTGGGGGTGTGGCTTCAGCAGGGGGTGTGGCCTCAGCTGTAGGTATGGCTTTGGCAGGAAGTGTGGCTTCAGCTAGGGGTGTGGCTTCAGCAGGAGGTGTGGCTTCAGCTGGGGTGTGGCTTCAGCAATGGGTAGGGCCTCAGCAGTGGTATAATTTCAGCAGGTGTGGCTTTAGCAGGAAGCACTCATTGTGGAATCCAGCCAGTTCGAATCCAGTTGTTGCAGCCTTAGGCAGATATGGAATCATTCTGTACCTGTGTTTGCTCATGTGTAAATAGGTGAGTGCATGTGTCTTTGTTTTATGGGGCCAAGGATGAGCCAATGTAGCTGGTGCTCCAGAATGGCAAGTGAGCAGTGAGCTCCTGTCGGTGCTGGCTGTAACCTTCCTGCAGGCTCACACAGCTAGCTAGCTAGCTCAGACATTCCAACACCTCATGGCAGGACACTCCAGGCTGCCTTAAAGGTCCTGGATGCAAGGAACTGTACTTGGCCCAGTGGTCCCACTGTCCTTTCCAGCCAGAGGGAGTGTTACAGTTTCTGGCTATGCATGTGGGGGACCCAATCATTTTGCTGTAGGCTGACACAAGTGAGAGCCACCAAGTGGTGTCTCCATTGGAGCTCTTAATCTCCCTCTTTCTACCTGTCTCAGTGTGGTCAGACGTAAAACTCATTGGCCTGGGGCCAGCAGCACGGCTGACCCAAAATGGAATTAAACCACATGTTTCCTTTCCTCTCTTCCCTCCTCCTCCCTGGGCCACCAGCCGATGGAGAAAGCTTTCATTGCTCTCATTGTTTCAATGCCCTCTCCCCTTCCTCCTCCTGCTCCTCCTCCTTGTCTTTCTCTGCTCCCAGGCCATAAGGTGAGCATTTTCCCCCTCCACAGGTTCTCATGTGCTGCCATGATGCTCTGCCTCAGTGCAGGACCAGAGTTGTCGAACCCGTGAACCTTGGATCAAAACCATGAGCTAAGATGAAATTCTGTACCTTTTAAATAACTTCTCTCTCCTGTATTTGTCTCCACAGCAGCAGCAGCAGCAACAAATCCATTGGTGCCAAAAGGAGAAGTATCCAAGAAAGAAAAGTGACAATGGAAGTGCTGTTATTTAAAATAATTTCTGTTATATCACTCTGAGACTCACGGTGCTGACTGAAGTCTGTCTCAAGTTCCTCTCCTGGTTACAGCCATACTTCTGAATGAATGTCAGGCCCCTTTGGTATCTGCTTGAGACTGGCTTCAAGACCTGTCCTCCATGCAGAGCAGTGGTACCTACCCAGGGTCGGAGTCTCTACATGGAGTCCCGCTCCCCTCACAGTTCATCTGTCAGGCTTCTTTTTAACTCTTGAATTATGCTTTGGAAAAGCAGCCAATTGAGCAGAAAACATAAATTGTAACCTATTCTTCCTTGTACTAAAGTTTTAATATTCTTTTTTTGTCTTTATCTCAAAAGAAATCGGTTCTACATCCCTTTTAGACTAAACTGACTCAGTTACATACAATCTCCACGAAAGCCAAATTGCTTAATTAGACAATAATATCAGAGAAATTGACCATTATATCTGATTACTGACTTCTCAGATGGTTGGCATTACCATTTATATTCTTTGCAGATGGGTTTTTTAAGACTGAAAATAATTTATTGTGAGATGGTTTTTGGAAGTTATTTTTAATAGCCTAATGGTTTTTTTAATTTTCCAATCATTTATATTCATCATATAGAACCGAAAATAGAGTCACATTAATTCTCATCATGTGGCAACTCCTTTTTCCTCAGTTACAGACTGGTGGGACCTGGAAATGAAGCCGAGAGAAGAATGATTTCACCATTACCTATGATGTTAGAAGGGACAGGCCACAGAGGAGATGAACTCTGAGTGGGGAGCCATAAAAGTAACACACAGAAGAAGGTATGTTTTATGGTTGGACATTTTATTTGGTTGTCATAGAAGTCTCTCAATACTTCCAGAATATTGTTGCTGTTAACTTGCATTAGCAGAGTGGGAAATGAGGGTCAGAGGAGAAGCAAAATAGACAGGGGCCAGGTTCAGGCCACGGATCTCAATACTTTGAAATAATGTCCCCTTTCCCCCTTTCAATTACCACCAAGTAATTGGACCAAATGGTCAGTCTATTGCTGGGCGCCCACCAGATATGTGACCCTCATGCCAAATAGTTTACATGCACTTTGCCCTTGAATTTCACAGCCACAATGTGTGCTTTTGTTATCTCTAGTCTACAGATGAGGAACCTCTCTCATTGAGAGGGAAGGTCCAAGTCAAGGTCAAGTGACTGGCAGAAAACACAGAGCTGACTCGTGACAGAGCCACACTTCTATCCTAGGGGTTCTCTGTGCTTTCTCCTTACCCAAAGCTGAATATCAATCAGTATCACAAATCGATATTACAAAAAAATAAACAGCTGGATGGAGGAGGATGTTTTCTGCAAGTAGTTATTGTGGTGAAGGGGAAAGAGCACTGTTGGGACCAAGGGTTTAACACATGGCTTGGTGGAGGTGGAGTAGGATTGGTAAGTTTGCAGCAGGAAATCACATTTCTCTGTCATTAGTGTCTCCCTGGAGAGGAAATATGGTCTCTTTATATTGAATATCAAGAAGAGCTCCTGCTTTAAAAGCCATCAGAGCAGCTGGTCAGGATTTGGGGGAACCTCTTGGTTCTTACAAGCTCAATTAGACAAACACAATGATTGTCAACAACCATAATAAGACCTCAGACTGTTTTTATGCAAATGTAACATTCCAGTAAGGGAGTCCTGGATCCTGTGTTCAGCTATCCACAGTGGCATACTGTGTTCCATTTAGGGTGCCCCACTGTAGGAGGGTCCCAGGTGGGGTGGAAGATTTTGGGGTACTTGAACAATGATGCCCTCTGGTATGGTTTGTACTTGAAATATCCCCAAAAGCTCCTGAGTTGAAGGCTTGCTCCCCAGCTGGTGGCCATAGTGAGAGGTGAATGGATCCTGAGGGCTCTGTCTCTACCAATGGGTTCATCCACTGATGACCTCATAGCTGAGTGGGCTGTCAGGGGGCGGGGCCTTGAGAGGTGATTGGAACTCATCAGAAAGTATCTGGCTCCACCAATGAGCATACAATGATGATATCATAGCTGAATGGGCTGTCAGGAGGCGGGACCTTGAGTGGTGATTGGATCATGCGGTTTTGGCACTAGCAACAGGCTCATCCACTGATAACCTCATAGCTGAGTGAGCTATCAGGAGGTGGGGCTTTGAGAGGGGATTGGATTCCAGGGTTGCTACCTTCATCAATGGATTAATGCCTCCACAGGGTGGGGGATGTGCCCTTGAATGGAGTAACTTTTCCCAGCCCATTCCCCTCTCCTTTCTCCACCTTGTGTTTCTGCTGCCACATGTGCTGCCTACCTCAGCTCAAAGCTATAGCTCCAGCCAACCACAGATGGAGACAAGCCCAAAGAAACCTTTCTTCCTTCGAGTTCAATTCCTTAGATCTTGTCACAGCATTGGAAAGCAGACCGACACTGTCTGTGAAAGCAAGCTCAAGGACCTGAGGCTGTATGGGGAGGCGCGAGGTGGAGAAGAGGAGAGGGCTCAGAGCAGGCCCGAGAGGGGGGCACTCTGGAGCTAGCAGAAGCGTCACATTGGACTTGCTGTGATCTCTAGGCTGTGACGGTTGGGGATAGGGTGGAGATGGTGTGCTCTACTGTGTGCTCTACAGCTCTGCCAATGTGTGTAGTGTGTCACAAGGTTTCTGAGAAAGAGAGCACCCAGGGCTACATGGCTGGATGAGGGGACGTGGCATAATTGTGGCTCTCCTCACACTTAGAGGCTTGGGGGACATTCACAAAAATTCTGGTCACTGGCTGAAACCTCAAGACATGGGAAGATTGGCTCAGATCTCCATTTGTCCTCTATCTTATAGTGTGCTTGTTAACATTCCTCCTCCTCCTCCTCCTCCTCCTCCTCCTCCTCCTCCTCCTCCTCCTCCTCCTCCTCCTCCTCCTCCTACTCCCACTCCTCCTCATTCTTTTCCTCCACCTCCTCCTCCTCCTTCTCCTCTTCTCTCTCCTCTTCACATCTCTTTTCTTCCTTCTGCTTTCTCCTCCTTCTTCTCTTCTTCCCTTTCTTTCTTCAACTACCCTTCCTCTTTCTTCCTACTTCTCCTCCCTTTCTTCCTCCTTTTCTTTTCCTTACCTTCCTCATCCCAGGCCTTGTTCTTTCACTACTTGGCTCATGTGATTACTTCCAACTGAATCTTTTGAGAGCAAGTTTGTCCTGGACTCCCAGCTGACTAGCTCAGATCTTGGAGGTTCAGGTAGACACTGCCTTTATGGATGATCTGAGCACCACTGCCTGAGGACAAGAGGCATGGGGGCCAGAGTAACCGTGGCGCACCTGGGCCTGGGTAGAGAAGCCAACTGGGCTGTTGGCATATTCACCGGCTGAGGGCTGGTTTATGCCAGGTGCTTGTTGCTCACTGTGGACTGACTTCCACTCCCAGCTCCCCTTTGGAAATAGAAGCATGGGATGCGTGCTTGTCGTTGAGGCTCTCAGGAGTGGACAAGAGGGAATTTACAAGAAAGCAGATATGTGATTGCTTGGGGAGTTTTAGTGTGGAGGACCTTGCAGCCTCATGACCCAGGCCCAGGGCTGCTGGTCCTTTCTGTAGTGGGAAATCTTGGCGATGACAGAGTTGTGGTTATGAACCAGAACACAAGAACTCATCAGACACACCTTGTACCTTGCCACGGGGGTCATTTGGGGATCACAGAGTGGCAGTGGACAAGAACAAGGGACAACACCTGTCCAGTTGCTCCTGAGCAGCTCCCCATGAGATGAGGCATGGGTTGGTGGTCACTTGATGGTAAAACAAGAGAAAATATCTGGACAAATGTTTGACATGGTCTTACACGATGTGTTGGGACACTTGATTAGCACAGACCTGCCCTTTACCTTCTCTCTCGATGCGGAGTCCCTGGCTACCTCCAGGGCCTCAGGCTCAGGTTCCCCTGGCAAGTGAGAGTGGAGGGCATCCTCTTGTCCCAGTGGAACTGCTCCCACACAGGCCATGTGGAGAGAGCCGTGCTGGGCTCTGTTGTTCCTGCCCATCTGGTGTTCTTGCAAGGGACCTGTGGCTGCTTAGTAATATCATTGCTGTAAATCTACAACTCGACTTGTCTGTTAGTTTATATTTAAAGTGTTTTTGCTGAGTGCTGATGGCTTACACCTGTAAACCAAGTGACTCAGAAGGCTGAGATCTGAAGATCACAGTGTGAATCCAGCCTGGGCAGGAAATTTCTTTTCTTTTCTTTTTGCCAGTCTTGGGGCTTGAACTCATGGTCTGGACACTATCCCTGAGCTTCTTTTGCTTAAGGCTAGCTTTATACCACTTGAGCCACAGCACCACTTTTGGCTTTTTCTGTTTATGTGGTACTGAAGAATCGAACCCAGGACTTCATGCATACTAGGAAAGCACTCTATCATTAAGCCATATTCACAGCCCCAAAGCTTTGTTCTTTTTCTTCTACTTTTCTCCTGATGCTTTGGGAAAAGATGGAAGAGACAGAAGAATAAAAGATGGGGAAGAATGTGACCTTAGGGTCAAGAGAACAGAGCTTTACTCAAAAATCTAGAAAGAGCCAGGGGCAAGAAGCTCATAACTATAATTCTAGGTACTCAGGAGGCTGAGATCTGGAAGATTACGTCTCAAAGCCAGACCAGGCACATGAAGCTCCATCTCCAATGTAATCAAGAAACATCTGGGCTGGAGGCATGGCTCAAATGATAGAGCACTGGTCAGTCAGCAAGAAGCAAGCAAAAAGCCTCGGTTCAAACTTCAGCACCATCAAAAATACTCTGAAAGAAGAGGAAGGAAAACTAGTAGACATATTAGATATACTGTGTTGTTTAATTACTGCCCCTTGCTGGTTGGTTATTTTCGAGGTGGGGCCTTGCTCATGCCTGCACTGGAGTGGTCTGTGGTCCTACTATTTGTGCTGACTCATATCTCTGGGGATGGCACAAGCGTGCCACTGCTCCTAGCCATTGTGCTTCCACTGTGTCCACATGCCAGGGGCATGCCACCACTCCAAGCTACTGGTTGAAATGGGGTCTCACAAACTAACATGTCTGGGCTGACCTCGTACCACAACCCTCTGAACTCCTCTTCTGAAGTAGCTAGGGATACAGGCTCGTGCCATGGTGCCAGTTTCTTCCTGTTGTGATAAAGCCACAAATGCCACCATCGGTAGCCTACCCTCATGACACCATGGGACACTTGTCACTTCTCAACGTCCCCACCTTGAAGGGCCACGGACACAGGCCCATGGGAGTCAGCCTGCAACACATGCACTTTTGGAAGGACAGATGCAAACCAAAGCCCTCAGCTCATTTTGCTTTAGTTACTTTTTAGGTAGAGCCTCACATTCTTGTCCTAGTCAGCCTCGACTGTAGTCCTACGGATGCTGTCTGCAGAGCTGGGATGACAGGTGTGAGCCGCCATGCCCTGCTTGCTGGTTGAGATGGAGCTTTTTTGCTTTGCTGGCTGTGATCTATGATCTTCTTTACCTTGACCTCCCCAGCAGCCCAGGATTCAACCTAGCTTTGAGTCTTGCCTTCAACTCTGCCACCCTTTCTACCTTCCCTGTGCCAGGCTCTTCCCTTCACTTTTTGTGAAATACAGTCTCAGTTCTCTGCCAGGCCTCTGATTTACTGCATGGTGGAGCAAGTAAGTCTCTGAAGTCAGACTGGAAGGCCTCTTGATTAAGAGTGAAATCGCAGACATGGTGCCCCAGCTGAGCGCCGGGAAGATGAAGGTGCTAAGTACAGAGTAATTACAGCTAATTTTCTGATGCCCGTGGACCCCAAAGGTAGTCTGAGTTCAGGTGTGAGTTGGGGTGGGTGTGGGGTGGCAGGCTCACTGGGCTGGCTTTGGGGAGATGTGAGTTGGGTGTGTCTCCTGCAGCTACTTTGATTAAGGGAGGTCTGAGGGCTAAAGGGTAGGTAAGAGATGGGGGAGGGCTCCCTGGGTATGTGGAGTCTCCACATCACTACCAGGCTTTGGAACAAAGAAACAAAGACAGGAGGATAGATCTCCCTCTCTTCACCAACAAGAGAGTGGGCAGCAGAGGTGGGCAGGGGAAGGGAGAGGATGAAGGGGTGGCTGTGGAAAGGGAAAAACTGAATTAAACAGAAATTCAAATTGCATTTTTTGTTTGAAACCAAGGCCTCCCTTTTTCTCGCTCTCCTCTTCTTCCCTCCCTCTCTCAAACTCAGGGCCTTGTATTCACTCTAGAGATGAAAAGAAGCATACAAAGAATCTTGCTTGGCTTTCTTGCTCACAGCTGGCGATCTATCATCTGAGCCATACCTCCAGTCTGAATTGTTGCTGGTAATTTGAGAGACAGATTCTCAAAGACTTTTCTGTCTGGGCTGGCTTTGAACCAGCCTCTCGAGCAGCTATTATGACAGGTATGTCCATCAGGAACCAGGCTTGCGTGTCCTTTATTTCTCAAATTATATAACACAGGCCCAGGCTTTTCTGCCTGAACGCGGCACTTCTGAGATAACTTATTCTTCAAAGACCTGTGCCTCCTTCCATCTCTCAGGAAGTGGTACAGACTCTGAGTCTCTGAGCACCTCATGGGGAATTCAGTTTCAACAGTATCTTCTCCCCAGCTCCAAGCCCACATCTCTGGTCTCCGTGTAGGAATGAGGGCAAAGGAACACTTCTAGCTCTGGTCTCAGAGGCCTGGGTCCAAGTCTGACTGTGTCTGCTGATCTCTGGGGTTGGGGTGAGCCTAAGGATCACATGGTGCAGACAGGGCTGGTTATCATGGTGGCTGGGGTGGGAATGAGGAGAAAGAGGGGGTTGAAGAAGAAGGAGGATGAAGACGAAGAAGAGAAAAGTAGAGAAAGGAAGAGAAATAGTAGTAGAGAGGTGTTGGGAGTGAACAGTAAAGTTTAAAGTTCATCTTGACCCTGGTGCTCACTTGAAGGCAAGTACAAGGAACTGGTTTACTTAAAAAACACCAGGTGCCCGGGATTTCTTTGCTATGTCTGCAGAGTTTGTTTTACTTTCTACCAGTTGACCTTGTTTTGTTTTTACTGCAATCTATTTTTACTGAAATTTTCCTTGTTTTTCTGGACTATTGTAACCTTATGTTACCTCTTGACTTCTGATAGTATATATTAAGGTAAGTTAAAAATAAATTGTGCGCAGTCTTGAACTGCAGACCTCCCGACCCCATCTTTGTCTTATGTCTTTATTTTTCTGCATCCTCGCCCCCTAATTCAGGATTTCCCTTTGTTGCCAGCAGGCTCCGGCAAGTGGCTCCTGAACAGGGAGTTGAAAACCTGGGATCATGGCAGAGGACCCAGCTAAGGTAAGAGGACATCCAGAAATAGAGAGCGTGAGAGAGTGTAGTCGGGAGTAAGAAATTATGGGGCAAGGTAATAGCCACATGTTATATGTGCAGGCTCTCAAGGGTGTGCTTCATGCTCAAGCAGTGAAAGTTAGACAGAGTCAGTTAGAATGTTTCTTTTACTTTGTTGAGGAAGTATACCCCTGGTTCCTGGAGGAAGGAACCATTAGTTTAAAAACTTAGCAAAAAAACCCAAAAAACATTCAGGGACACTATGATGCAAATGCCCTGTAAGTTAAAACATTGCTGCTTTGTAATTGTCTGGTATCTGTGTAGCCTGCAGGTTCTGTATTGGGGTTGGCAAGAGGTATTGGCGGACGCACTATAAGACAGCCAACTGGGCCATTGGGAGCCATCCCCCAGATCCCCATCATGGTAAACTATCCACTAGTGCGGACATTTGGGCCCATCTGTAGTCCAACACTTTCTGTCTAACAGTCTACAATGTGCACGCTGTAAATGTGTTTGGTCTCAATGTTTGTGTGTATGTATTCTGGAATTCTTGGAATGTTTCTTCTCTCAGATTCATCCTGATTTGAGAGCCTAGAGGAGACTAGCTAACACTCCCTCAATATCTGTTTCTCTCTAGCTCCTTCTTTTTTACTTATACTTTAAACTGACCCCTTTTTCTACCCTTCACAGCCACCTCCTCCACCCTCTCTGGATCCAGAAGTAGTGGGGTGGTGGGGGTGAAAAACCTGGAGGATCTAACAATAACATAAAAGGGCCGGCAGGGAGAATTCACAGCCGGATGTAAATGCCACTGATCACCTACAAATGACACCAGCAAGACTTTAGCCTCCAGCCTTGACCCAGGGGGTCGGAATATGGGGGAGAACCTGTCAGTCTGAGGGGACGGCCGCTAGGGACTTCTTTCCCTTTGCCCAACATGACTGGGAATTTTCCTCTAACTTGGAAGGCCCCTGGGTCAATGTTTGCAGGAATCTAAAAGAAAAATCCTCCGGTGGTGAGTAGAGGGGGTTTGAATCCCCTGGTATGTGGATTTCAGTCCCACTTGTGAGTGGTGGTGAGATGTCGCCCCATTCACTGAGACCTGATTTGGTCTTTGTGGCCACTTGTTTGTCTTGTTTACTTTGGTGTGTTTTCTGTTCTATGTTTTCTGAGGTAGGGATGAACTGGGGGCCCATTAGCGCCCAACTCAGCCTTTTGTTGTTGTCTTGTCTAGTTCCGTTTTAGAATTGGTACCAGTTTTAAATGTACATAAAACTGATTGATTTTTGTGCGCTTTAAGATCTGTGTGTTTTGTGTGTGTTTGTGAACATGTTTAAGATAAGAATTATCAGCATGCTGTAACAATTGGGTCAGTTTAAGTTTCAAATTCAAAAGGTTATGAGGTTTGGACATTACCAAAAATTTTAAAGAATTTTTACATTGTTTTAAATGGCCTTTTAAGGATTCTTTAACTTAAAAAATTAAAAAATCTGGTATTTTAAAATGCATAAGGGTGGTTTCACTGTAATCAAGTTATCTGGCTTAACAAAATGCATTGGCTGTTTGGAATTTAGTTCTCTTGGCTAAAATTTGGGGCTAAATATTAAAAGTTTAAATATAAAAGTTTGTTTAACACTCTCAAAGACATTACTGTCCTGTCTGTCTAAAAGTATGTATTTTCATTCAAAAAACCAAGAGATAAGAAAAGGAAAAAATGTAAAAGCGAACAAAAGACCTAGCTTTAGGAGTAAGGGGTAAACCGGCAAAAGTTCAGTTCAGCTGGTCATACATGGTGGGACAGGCCATGGGAGGAGTCCACGCATGGTGAAAGAGGACAAGTTGGCACAAACGCAGTTCATCTTACCCTAAAGAGTGAGATTAGGTGTGTGCCCATTCCACAGGAGGGGCCAAGTGGCCCACTTTGTTCTGTCCTTTTTCTCTACAGGTAAATACTAGAAACATGTTGGTAAAAAAAAAATTAATGATGTGATGATCTGATTAGTATTGCTAAAACTGCCCCTTGGACTTAAAAAGGGGGTTAAAATGTATTTGTATAATGTGACTTGCTTTCAATGATGTTCTACAATTAAGATAGGTTTTTAAAAGTCATAAAGGTGTGAAGTTTACCTTCTTGGCACAGTGATGGTGATTGTAATTCTTGCATTAAGGAAAAATTGTCATGTGTGTTTAAAAGTTTTAATGTGTATCTGTTTTAAAAAAAGCATCCAGGAGACAATGAGTGACACTTGGCCTCAAGATTTTAAAGGATTTTTAAAAAATGTAACTAAAAACTAAAATATAAAATAATAAAAGAGATTAATAGGAGGCTTAAAAATTAGGAATGTATTTCTGGATATAAAGTTTAAAAGTAAAATTGTTCTTAACATTTGCCTCAAAGTGAAAAAATTAGGATTACCAAAATAATTGCTTTGGGATTCAAAGTGACAGAGTGCAAGCCTTGAGCTGTAAAGCTGATGGACAGCACTCAGGCCCCGAGTTCAAGTCCAGCGACCAGCTAAGGGAAATGCAGATGAGGCATTTATCCCAGTGTAGAGAAGATATTCGTGGGACAAGAGCTATGGAGGAGCATCCAGAGGCAGTAAGCCACTGCTCGAATGGCAAAAATGTCAGATCCTAGAGTCATTTGTGTGTGGCCCTTCAAAAATTGGTCAGAGCCAGAATGTCATGGGAAGATAGTTTGTAAGCATGCCTAATGTCCATGACTATCTACCTTGTAGGGACAGAAACATTAGTAATCTGTGATAGTACTAAAAAGTAAAGTTATAAAATGTGGGAGATGGTTTAAATCCCAGCGCCTGTATGTGCCAAAAGCCCTAATTGACAGTAACTTTTGAGCTAACACCAGCTACAAGAAATTTATCTGTTCAAGAAAATCGTTTGTAAACTTGAGAGTGTGTTTCTATTAACATCTGTCTATTAACATCTGCACGGGTGACTTAGGCATTGTTAGGGTCACTAGGGGTCACATTCCTAAAGATGCTTTTACAAACCAGAGTGCTAAACAAGCTACACTGTTGTAGCTGGAGAAAAAGTCTGTGCATTTGTCAAAAGTTAAAATATTGTTCTTAATGACATCTAACCCTGGTAATCTCTTTCTAAAATAGACTAAGGTTATAGGTTCCTGGCTAGGTAGGATCAACACCCCTGAGTCAGCTTGAGGAAGTTACAGAAGATGAATCTTCACCCATCATCCCCTTTTTAGAATAATGGACCAGAGTCATAAAAAAAATGTGGCAAAATAGACAGAAGAAAAACGCATGGAAAATAGTAGTGCAGGCCTGAGCCCTCTACATCTGCCTAGAAAATCAGCTTTATTAAAAGAACTATCTAGTTTAAAAGCTTGTCATCTTGGTAATTTGTCCTGGGCTATTGTCTAAATAGTCTTAAAAACTAGTGGGGCCACAGCCTGGCAAGCCTAGGTATTACTTGTATCCTTAACCAGTCTGTGTAGAAATATAGCACAAGGTGTGACAGTCCCTTGGAGACACTGAAAGACCCTGCTGTTGCTGTGGCTGCTACAGCCTTACAGTCACGGGGAGGAAATCGACATAGTTACCCTGACCTCCTCCACCATGGAAAAAGTAGACTAAACTCTTGCCTGATTCCATCATTTGTATGGCTTCGTTTTGTCCATGTTACCATATAACTACTCTAATTTTATTATGGCTACTCCTCTTGCCAGGAGACTAACAAACATGGTATTGCTCATTCCCTACACTGCTTTGCCTTTATGGGACTTCCTAAACATATTAAAACTGATAATCCTCCGGGATATGTCGGACAAGCTTTTCAAACTTTTTGTAAATCTTACCAGATTTTTCACTCTACAGATATTCCCTATATTCCTCAAGAACAAGAAATTGTTAAACAAGCCAACGGGCTGTTAAAACACCAAATTTTTAAATTAAAAGGGGGGAATTATCCCCCTTCTCTCCTGTTAATATTCTTCTCATGCTTTATTTGTACTAAATTTTTAAGTTTAGATTGTAATGGACTTTCCACAGTACAGTGACTTTGGGAACAAAAGAGAGCAAAGAGCTTTTGGCCAAGTTAAGTGGAAGGATCCTTTAACAGGTGATTGGCACGGGCTTGATCCAGTTTTAACATGGGGTTGAGTACATGTTTGTGTTTTTTCGCAGGAAGAAAATGAATCCCGCTGATTGCCTGAGCATTGCATTAGGATTGTGGAGGCTCATTCTGATGACACAAACCTTGACACATTGGGCTTATGTGCCAGATCCCCCGATTGTGCACCCTACAACTTGGGAGAGAGTTGAAGTACTCATTCAAGTCAATAGATCAGCATACAGTACAGCACCTGATCCCTTCATCCAGCACACCAAGATGGGAGATACCTCAGCTTCAGACATTGGAACTCCTTTCTACTTTACCACCAGCTCTAAAGGCTCCATTCCAGGCTGTATTATAATGCTATCAATGACTCATAAAATTTGGATCCCAGACAAAAATCAAATGTACAATATACAGATGACATCTTTACCAACTGGGTACCCAGTTCATGCAAATTTTACTCCATCCTATATGATACCCCGTTGCATTAATTCTTCACAAATAGTAGTATCTACAGGAAAGCCTCAGCCAATAAGGTACAGGCATGTGAAGCCATTTGTTACCAATATTTCTGGAACTAAATTTCAATTAATGGACTGGTTTGGAGCTAATCTTACTAATAAGTACAATTGTGGACTGTGGTGGATGAATGGGCATCCTCAACATCATGTTTGGATGCTGGTGGCTGCACTCAACAACATAACCTGGCCCAATTCATCCCTTTTAAAAAATATGAGTTGGGTATCACCACCCCATGTCATTATGTATAGACCATTCAATATCTCTATAGGAGCTAATTATTTTAATGTCACCTGTTCTAATTGTTCTTTTACTAATTGCTTGTATAGCGGCATAACTGAATCTATACTTACTGTTAGACAACAATCTGTTGTTATTCTTCCTGTAAATATTTCTAAAACTTGGTATAAAGATTCTGGCATTCAGGTGTTAAGACAATTGAAAAAACTAATGTGTCCTCATCGATTTGTTGGGCTACTTGTAGCTGATGTTTTGGCTTTTATTTTGTTAGCTGCCTCTTCAGGGGCAGCTGCTGTGGCACTAACACAAAACGTACAAACTGCCCATTATCTCAATCAGCTTGCTCATAGTACGACACAAGCCCTACCTCTGGACGCTAAAGTGGCAAAAACTGCTAAAAAAAACTGTTAAAACAATTTCAACTCTATATCACTTCCCTGACTTTTGTTAAAGGATTGCTAATGTCATTGCTTGGCGTGGGAATGCTTTTGCTGATAGTTTTTCTATGCCTTCCTTGTATTATACGTGCACTGCAAAACTCTCTTATGAGTTTATGAATTCCCCTGAGAGGAACTGTAGCCAAAGACGGGTAAGAGGGGGTGCCAGTCTGACCAACCTAAGACAGGGCCTTCAGCTTTACTCTGAAGAAGTTCCCGATGACGGGTAAGGCAGACAAGGTGATCCACCAAGCCTAAGACAGGCGGGTTCGCTTCTTCAAACAAAGATGGGGGAGATTTTGGGAGTCCACAGTAAAGCTCTAAGGTCATCTTGACCCCTGTGCTCACTTAAAGGCACGCATAAGGAACTGGCTTTCATGAAAAAACACTAGGTGCCCGGGATTGCTTTGCTATGTCTACAGAATTTGTTTTACTTTCTATCAGTTGATCTTGTCTTGTTTTTATTGCACTTTGTTTTTATTAAAACTTTCCTTGTTTTTCTGCACTATGGTAACCTTATGTTACCTCTTGACTTCTAATAGTATATAATAGGAAAAATTAAAAATAAACGGGGCTGTAATCTTGAGCTGCAGACCTCCCGACCCCATCCTTTGTCTTATGTCTTTATTTTTCTGCATCCTCGCCCCCTAATTCAGGATTCCCTTTCGTTGCCGGCAGACTCCAGCACAATGGAATTCTAGGCCTCCATCAGAAAGAATGACATAGCCCATTTGTTAGGAAAAGGAAAGACTTGGAAAAAATTATATTAAGTGAAGTAAGCCAAGCCTAAAGAAACACAAGTCCCATGGTTTCCCTTATTTGCAATAACTAGTATATGTCTGAGACAAGCAGAAAAGATCAGATAAGTTGATTTTAGGTGAAATGAACCCCACTATAAGTATTGAATTGTTTTTTTTCTTGTGATTGTTTGTAACATATTTATAAGATGATTTCTTTGTTGCTTCATAAGCCCTGCTCCCACAGCATAACCACTGCTTTTATTGTATTTGATGTTGGTATAATTTGTGGAGGGAAAGGGCAAAAACAAACCATTTAAATAGGGATACAGGTGGACCCACTTCAACAATGAGATGTACAAGTCGTTATGTTGAAAAACAAACTTTACAACTTTGGTCGGGGGGGGGGAGATGGGAAAGGATGGGAAGAGGAAACAGAGGAGGAGCCAACAATTCTTGATAAGAAATGTACTCATTACCTTGCCCATGTAATTGTAACCCCGCTGTATGGTATTTTCACAATAAAAATTTTTTAAGAAGACAAAGGCTGGTTCAATCCATTGTTCTCTCTTATGGGAACATGGTATGCTAGGTGTGGGATAGAGACCTGGCGGGCAGGGGAACAGATTCAGACCCAGATTAGAAACTTGCAGTAAGGAGTCAGCGAATTATGGGACTAGCAGTGTCTTGCAGTCTGGAGGATTGGATGGAAATTATTTGGACGGTATTTCTGTGATGTAAAAATATGTGGACCAAGTTGTAATATGAGGAAATAGACTGCAAAATGATGCATTATCCAGTATCTCTACTCTCTGTCACTCACTCATCCCCTAAGCTCTGGGTCTGATCCCTCCATAGTCCCAGCATAAGAGGGACTATGACAGTGATCCTGAGTGGTTATTCCTGAGAACAACCATTCAAGATCACTTGGTGATTGTAATTGTGGGATGGACGACATTGTTTTGAGCAGTCTCCAGTACAACTGTGGAGGCACCAAACTAGAGCTAATCCTAGTTATCAGCCCAAGTGGGCAGGTTTGATGGGCACAGCAAACAGGAGCTTGTGTTGCCCTGCTCCCCAAGTAGATATGTAGATGGGTGAGGACTGTAAGAGCAGGTATGGGGTGACTTCCCCCACTGTGTCTGGATCACAATGATCCCACAATGCATACCTGTTTCTAGCTGAACAATAAGATACAAGAATCAAGGCCACATCCACATTCTGTGCTGCCTAGTACCATTGGCATTTTCCTCTATTGGCTCATACCACTACCAGCAGGTGAAGGAAGCAAAGGTGCTATGTGGTGACTGAGTGAATTTCAGAGATCCTGTAGGAAGTGGGTGATTGCAAGAATAGAAGTGATTTCAGAAAGCTTGGGAACATGGCCCCTCCACCTTCCCTATCCCATTACTGGGATATCTAACCAAACCAGAAATGCATGCACAATAAAATTTTCTTTAGGCAAGAAACAACAGCAAGAGTATCTGCAGAGGAATTGACCTGGTGGACCCACTAACACCAACAAAATGAAAACTGAAAACAGGTAACCTCATAACAATCATTACTGTGGACTGTAAATCAACTAAGGGTGAGACCAAAGATCATGCAGACCTGGAATCTTCCTCTGGTTCCTTTCTAGCTAGTGTCCTTTCCTCTGACACTGGAATAACTAACAATATGTCAGAAGTCCTACGTTACCCCAAGAGAGTAACCAAAAGATAAACAAAGGTAATAAGAGAGAAGGCATGGCTGGAGAAAGCTAGAGAACATGAAAGAATTAATTACCAAATTAAGCCTGGAGAGAGACCATGTTGCAGAGGACCTGAAGTTGGAGAGGTCCATGAGGAAAGACAAGGTTCAACAGATGAACCAACTGAGAGATGAGAAAGAGCAATGGGTGTGATAAGTGTTTGACCTAGAGATAAACATGGTGGAACTTCAATGGCAGTTGGCAGAGCTACCCTCCAGCAGCAGCCTGCAGGACCAACTCTGGCCAAGCTACAGCTGCCAGCCAAGACCTATTAGTTGCAGAAGTAGCAACAGAAATGTGAGAAGCAGTGTTACATTCAAAGGCAGGAAAACTAGAGCCTCAGTCTCCAAAATGTGAAGCAGCAGGAGCAGCTGTGGTAACTGGAGCAGCAGGAAAAGGCCTGGGATCTGCATAAGCTCTTCAAGACAATGGGAAGATTACACATTAATGAGGCCATGAGATACACAATTTTGCATAATCTAGAGATCAAAGAGCAGCTGGGCCAGCTGCAGGATGCCTTCCACAGGCTAAGAAACAGAAGGTGGAGCTCTCTCGTGTGCTGCACTCAAAGCTCCAAGTGAAGGAAGAAGCTGGACCAGCAAGAGGAGAAGTTAGAAGAATGGAAAGAGATGGCTGAGTTAAGGAGTCTAGTGGCTCAGAATCTCAGGAGCTTCATGAACAGCTGCAGGAGCTCAGAGCTACCTGTGAACAGCACAAGGCCTACAATTTGCAGCTGACCTTAAAGAATGAGGCCTTGCAGCAGCACCTACAGAAGCAGACACAGTTGCTGGACAAAGTTGCAGGACCAAGAAGGACCATCAAAAATTACACAACACTTGTGATGTGCCTTAAAACCACCAGACAGAAGCAGGAGCAGCTATGGGCCCCAGCTGAGCTTTCTGGCTTTCACTAGAGAAGGAGGAGTGAGCAAAAAGGAAAGGGGGTGATTCTACTTGTTGTGACTGTCCTAGAGGACAGACAATCCAAAGACTAGGTGGGATTGTTATCTTTATCCATTGATGAATTAAAGAAGGTGAAGCTTAGCCAGCAGCTGCAGGAGCAACAGACCTACTATGGGTTCCTGGCTAATATGGTAGTCAAGAGACAGAGAAAGCTGAAGCAGTAGGGTTTCTTCTCCAGAAGTTGAAACCACGGGAAAGGAAGCAGGACACACAAGTGCCCAGGAAGACCCTGAAATTCTGCTTCATCCACAAGCTGCCTGGAAAAAGTGGGCTACTAGAGGCAAGTGGATAAACTCCAACATGGATGCAGCTAGCTGTCAAAACCTATCAGCCCCATTGAAGAGTCCCTAGATTTCTATAAAGAACAGATGGAAATACTGGATGAGCTATATCAGAAGAAAGATGAGTGTGTCAACCAGCTCTTCCAGGAGAAGGAGAAGAAGAAGGAGCTGCTATTGCTTCTTACAGATGTAGGCACCTGAGTTTCAGGACAAGATCCTGGCAGCCATCCAGACCCCTGCAGATGAGGGACCCTCAGACCTCTCAGGCTTCAGGAAGAGGGAAGTTATGAAGAAGCAACAGATTTTAAAGATTTAAAGCTTGAAGACTATGTGGATACTGCCCAAGGAGAGGCTGGGGTACCTTGGCATCTCAAGGACCCCTACTACAGAGCAGATTGTGCTACAACAGCTTTCTATTCAAGCACCTATCTGAGCTTACATGTTTGGGCAGTAATGGCTGCAGGACTGAGACAAATGACAACTTGGAGATCATTTTTGCATGAAGACCTGGAAGCTTCCAGCTGGGGAATAGGGCTCTTGTCCTCTAACTTACTTTGTCGCCATAGTACTAGATGGCATACTCTTAGGCCTAATTATAATGAGTGAGAGAGGGGAGGAGCCAAACATACCAGAGGCTTCTGGGAGCTGGCCCAAATTCTAGAGACATTTAACAGTCCATTCATTACCAGGAAAAGGGCTCAGGTGTAGGTTTCCACAAAGTGTAAATTCTTTACAAAGGAAGTTGGAGAGTGATGGCACGGTTTTATATTATTATATTATGATAATAATAGAAAATGTTTGATGTCACAGTTTAATAATAGTGTAGTTTAATTTCATAACATTACATATTTTACATTTTATGCAATATTTTGATATTACCATATTGTATACATTATATCAATCATTTCATGATGTATGTTGTATGTCACTAGCATCACTTGGCTTTTTGAAAATGTAAAGAATGCTGAGCTGAGCAATAGTGAATTTTCTTTTTTGTTTGTTAAAAAGTTACAACGGTGATAGTGAGATGAAAAAATAATAAAAACCACGGAAAACAAGAAAACATTACTGCTGAAATCCTGGAACAAAGCAAAGATATGAGATGAACAATTGGAAGTCTAACACAATTGGAGTACAGACTCATGGATTACAGAAATGTAATCCAAAAATAAGAATATAGAATTATGAAATATCTATAGATATGGCATATCTTAATAATTTTTCAGTGAAACCTACTGAATGATACCTCTTGAATATTATTGTTGAATTAAAAAATAAAATTCAAACTAATATGTTACTTAGTCTTTGTAAAGTGGATTAGATTCTGCATGTGTAATGATACACCTTTGACTCAGGTAATAAATTGAAAATTCAGAAACAACTATTCAGTATTTAAATAAAAAAGTAATTACACAAATTGATCTAAATACCAAATGTATCCTCTGTCTTAGATTTTCTGTTTATTAACTTAAAATCACATTCCTTATGAAGGAGAAAAATAGCTGAACTAACATTAATAACTCTAAAATATTTTCTTAATTAAAAAAATTCCTCAAAGAAAAAGATTAGTGTAAAAATCACCTTTGAGCATACTCTACAACTGAGGTGTGAAAAATTAAACAAAAGTAATGAATTATATACAGCTCCATATTCATAGCTTTTTAATGAATTACGTTAAAATGTCCTTCATTTTGAAATCAGTTCAGAATTCTTGCACAAATTAAAATTGGGGAACTACATTACCAATAGAAAATTAATACAGTATTTTTTATGAGATTAGAAGTCCGATGAAAATAAAAAGATTGCAATGGCTCAAGTGGTGAAGCACCAGACAAGCAGGAGGCATGACAATTTACAAATAAAAAGACTTGGATGGTCATCTAATAACTCCACAATGAAAGCTCAGCTAATTTTCAAAATCACAAGATAAAAAGTCACCTACAGTATGGTGGAAAAGTAATTAATTCATAGTACAAAAATAAAAGATACAAAAAGGTAAGAAAAAAAAAACAGTTTTCCAATCCTGTTCAAATTTAACTTTCGCCTAGCCAAAATAAACAACATTTGTCACTGTCTAAGGAAATTGTACGAGGCATTTCCATGAAAGAGGAAGTTAAAGTTGTGGTTTACAGGATGGAAATTCCAACTCCAGATGATATGTAAATCAACTTCCTTAAATGAGAACTCAGGTACAAACCCTTTTCTTGGCCCACCTCCCTGAATCAGAGGACATATTCCTCCTCTTTTTGTGACAGGGAACTTTCTTTACACTTTTTTTTTTTACCATCTCCCCATTGCTGACACATTATATAGAGAAGTTTCTTGGGGTTGTGGTGTTTCTTTATCTTGACAATGGCAGTGTGAGTTTTTGGAATGTGGTTAAGACTTCCCTTCTCTGGAGATTCGCTATTGGCTATTTCCAACTTCCTGTCAGACCCTTTTTCTCCAATGATAAACCACTACAAGTGAAGGTTCTAAACGTTGGGAATTCTATAGCAGAGAACCTTTCTCACATGAAGCAAACCATTAATACTGTACTAATTTGAATTTTATGCACAGTAATCCCATTTTGTTATGAAACATGGAGGTAACATATAATAAAACATAGCATGTGAAAAATGAAGATAAGATAAAGCAGCAACAATGCAAAAAGATAGCAAGGAAATATTTAAAAATTGCTATAAAAATAAACCCATGCAAAAATGAGTCCCCAGTGACTGATTTTCACCATGAAAGAAGGTGGATCTCAGAATAACAGCAAAAACAAAACAAAACAAAACAAAACAAATAAAAACATTTAATTCAGTGAGCATTGTTGTTTTCCCAGTAATCCTTGCTACTCAGTAGGCTGAGCTCTGAGGATGGCAGTTCATAGACAGTTCATATAGGAAAGTCCAAAAGACTCATCTTCAATTAACCACCAAAGTGGAGCTGTGGTCCAAGTAGTAGGAGAAAAAAAAAGCAAACAACAACTACAACAACAACAACAACAAAAATTCACGAATAGTGCTCATGCCCTAAGTTCAAGCCCCAGGTACATTCGAGAACAAAAAAGCAGTACTGGTTTCAGTGACACAAAGCTCTATAGCAGACTTCTTATTACTAGATCCTGTTACCCATCCTGGGAAGAAAAAAACGGAAACACCTCTATACTAGACCATTGGGGTGTTAAATTTTCTATTATATTGGATTCTTTAAGTTTCAGTACTAATTTCTAAAACTAAAATAAAATAAAATCAATTGGAATACTTAGAGAAATAGCTGGTAATAATGGAGAAGAAAGAAAATGCAGGGTTGAACACTAAAGATTAAAGAATGGCTTCAGAAAAAATAAGTCATAATTTTTGGGGTAAAAATGAAGAGAACATTAATTCAGGCTAAGAGATTAATAATAACAATGGCAAAGCTCAATTTACCCTTTAGGCATACTGAGTGGTTAACAATAGCCAACAATTGTAACAATACAACTGTTTGCTGTCCAGTTGTGATGGTTCTTTGTTGGTGTCTGTCTTTCACTCTATGTACCCAATTATTGTGCATTCATCCCCGCTGTCATTATCATATGAAGGTAAAAAATAATACTTAGTCAGCACCAGTGGTGCACCCCTGTAATCCTAGCTACTCAGAAAACAGATCTGAGATCTCAGTTCAAATCTGGCCCGGGCAGGAAAGTCGTAGACACTCATCTCCAATAAACCACTAGAAAGCTGGAAGTGGTGCTGTGGCTTAAGTGGTTGAGGGCTCACCTTGAGCTGAAGAGCTGAGGTTTCCCTCAGACCCAGAGTTCCGCAGCACTAATGACAATTTTTTTTTTTTTTTGGGTCCGGTTGTGGGGCCTGAACTCTGGGCCTGGGTGCTGTCCCTCAGCTCTTCAGCTCAAGGCTAGCACTCTACCACTTGAGCCACAGCGCCACTTCCGGCTTTTTTCTTTTTTGCTTATGTGGTGCTGGGGAACCGAACCCAGGGCCTCATACATTGCAAGGCAAGCGCTCTACCACTGAGCCACCTTCCCAGCCGACAGAATTTTTTTAAAAAAGAAAAATTTAAAAAAAGATTGAGAGTCAATGCCTGAATGTCAAAGATGCAAACATAGTGTTAGGCTACTATTTCTCTGCTGACAATTCAGATAGGGGATTATGCTTTCAAAGAAAGTGGATCAACAGCAAGAAAGGTACAAAATTTATTATAGTAACAAAACCACAAATGGGAAAGGTTATGCCAGGGAAACTACAGAACCTATAACCCTAAAGAGAATATTCTGATAGGATAAAATTGATAGAGAATTGAATATTGATAATGTGCTCTTGAAATCCAATGTATATAGTTATATGTATATATATATATATATATATATATATATATATTTATGTCTATGATAATTTTTAGATCATTCTCAAAAACGGCATTGAGTTATTAAATTATATATTAGAATACTATATCATTTTATAATAAAAAGGCATAAATGATATTTGAAATAAAGGTAAGAGAAATAGAGTGGAGGAAGAGCTTAGGAACAGATCCTCTACCCTGAGTTCAAGTCCAGCACTGACAGACAAACAACAAGAAAAACAACATCTCAAGGATGAGTCAGTATAGACAATAGACAAGAGGAAGTGATCACTGAGCCTAGGATCTTTGTTCCCTCATAGTCAGGTGATCAACGATAGTCACGTGATTACTGGTATCAATCAGGCAGGTGATGGGAAAGCTGGGAGGGGCTGGTCTGTGGGCAGATTTAATCCTGATCACAACTCAAGCAAGAGATAATTCTTGTCATCTCAGCTTTGTGCAAAGTGTGAATTGGAAGAACTCAGTCAAGGAGATCCTAAGAATAAACACAAGTTTCTATTACAAAAACAAAAGCAAACACAGAGAGGACAAGGCCTAAGTGGTAAAGTACCAGCCCAACATCAGGCCTGACAAATTACAAATAAAAAAAAGTATAGGATGATCACCTGTTAAGAAATACGAACTCAGCTACTTTTGAAGACCCACAAGATACAGTGGATAATGTCAGTAATATGGCCTACAGTCCTGTGGAAAAGTAATAAATGCATAGTTCCATTATAAAACATACAGAGAAGTAAAAAACAAAACAAAACAAAATAAAACAAACACAATAAACTTTTCCAATCCTGGACAAACCTACGTTGCACCTAACTCAAATAACCTAACCAAATAGTAAGAAGTAGGTCCTTGAAAGAGGAAGTGGAAGGTGTGGTTGCCAGGATGTAAATTCCAGCTCCTATTGATATGTAAATGAGCTTCCCTAAGCAACCAATCAGAGACTTCCTTTCCTGGACCCACCCTCTTTCAGTATAAATAGAGTGGAAGTCTGAGACTCAGGCATTGCTGAAGATCCTACATCAGCAGGACAGAGGCCATTTGGAGCTTGGATACTCCAGGTGAGGATTAGAGTGAGAGAATCCACTCCTCTTTTAATTCTTCTCTCCTTGGTTTGGTGGTGGTGGTGGTGGTATTGTTTTGTCGGTTGCGGGGATTGAACCCAGTGGTAGGGCAGTGTTGCTGGGTCACTTTGTGCTCAAGACTGGGCATTGTCCCTGGGCCACTTTGTGGTCAAAGCTAGTGCTTTACCACTGGAGCCACAGCCCACTTGTGATTTTGGAGTGATTAATTGGAGATAAGAATCTGTGTCAGGGGGACTTTTGTGGCCGAGGCGGTTTCAAAGCTTGATCCTTAGCTCTCAATCTCTTGAGTAGCTAGTCTTCTACGGGTGAGCCACCAGCACCTCATTAGATTCTAGGAATGATGGACCCTGACACTGCCCAGGCCTTCCAGAAAGAACTGAGATGTGCCATCTGTATAAATACTTTCATAGAGCCAGTCACCCTAGAGTGCGGGCACAGTTTTTGTCGACCTTGTCTCTGCCTCTGCTGGGAAGAGACCCAGACTCCAGCCACGTGCCCTGTGTGCAGGGGACCCAGCCAGCAGAGAGACCTCAAAACCAACGTGGTTCTGAGGAGCCTGGTGGCCATTGCCAGAAGAACCAGCCTCAGGCATTTTCTGAGCTCTGAGGAATACATGTGTGGGACACACAGGGAGACAAAGCAGATGTTCTGTGAGGTAGACAGGGCCCTGCTCTGCAGGAGCTGCTCCAAGTCTCAGGAGCACAGGGCTCACAAACACCATCCCATAGAAAGGGCTGCTGAGGAGCAGAGGGAGATGATTTCAAAGCAGATGCATGCTGTATGGGAAAAGACTCAAGAAAACCAGCACAATTTACAGGAGAAGTGGAGACTCATCAACCGATGGATTTGGTATGTGAAGCTATTCCAAGGCATGACTAAGGATGTTTTTAGAGTGCTGTTTTTAGAGCTGGGTGTCCAGGAGGAGGAAAGACACCATTCCCAGCTACTGATCAATGAAGGAAGAGCCATGTTACTGCAACTCAGAGGAAGGGAAACCCAAATGGTTCAGAAGAAGCATCAGCTCAGGAATATGTATCAGAAGCTGATCGAAACATACCAGAAGCCATATGTGGACCTGCTTCAGGATGTAGAGTTGACCCTAGAAAGCTGTGAGTCAGTCTTGTTCTTCCTGCCTCTTCCTCTGAGGCCAGAGCTCAGTGCCCCTCCCATTCCTGGATTGATAGAGAGGCTCAGCCAGTACCAGGTGGAGATTGCTTTCAATGAAGCTACGCGGAATCAAGATCTTGGGAGCTGTGTTGGACACGACAATCCCTATGCAGTTTTGAATTCTGAAGAGTCCTTCCACTTTACTGCTTTTGGACGCCAAGTCTTCAGCTCTGGGAAACATTACTGGGAGGTTAGTGTGGATGACTCTTCCACCTGGGCCCTGGGAGTTACTAGGCATTCCTCCATAGAGAGCAACCTCACTGAATCTGAGGATCTTTTCCTCCTTTTGTTTGTGAAAGAAAACACACTTTCCACCATTTTTACCACCTCCCCACTGCTTCCTCACTATGTAGAGAAGCCTCTGGGCCGGGTTGGTGTGTTTCTTGATCTTGACGATGGCAGTGTGAGTTTGTGGAATGTGGCTAAGAGTTCCCTTATCTGGAGATACCCCACTGGTGCTATCCAATTTCCTGTCAGGCCCCATTTTTTCAGTGGTAGCCTGGTGTTCTAAGTGAAGAGAATCTCTATGTGTTGGGAACTCTATGGCAGAGAACCTTCCTCAAATGAGGCAAACCACTAATACTGTACTAATTTGAATTTCTCGGTGCAGTAATCCCATTTTTTCATGAAATATGTTGGTAATAATAAAATGTAAAATGTAGACACCAATACTAAATGAAGGTAAGATAAAGTAGCAACAATGTAACAAGAGAGCAAATAAATATTTAAAAATTGCTATACAAATAAACCCATGCAAAACTGAGTCCCCAGTGACTGCATTTCACCCTGAAAGGAGTTGGAGCTCAGAATAACAATAAAAATCAACACTTAAAGCAGTGGGCACTGTTGTTTTACCAGTAATCCTTGCTACTCAGCAAGCTGAGTTCTGAGGATAATGCATAGCCAGGACGAACAGAAAAATCCAAGCGATTCTTATCTCCAATTAACCACCAAAGTGGAGTTGTGGTCCTGTGGTAGAAGAAAAAAATCCCACAAGAACAGGGCTCATGCCCTATGTTCAAGCCCCAGGAACAGCTAGAACAATAAAGCAGTACTAGTTTCAGTGACACAAAGTTCTAGAGCAGCCTTTTTATTAATAGGTCCTGTTATCCATCCCGGGAGGAAAAAAAACAAACACCTCTCTCCTAGAGCATAGGGGTGTTTACACTTTCTGTTAGATTGGATTCTTTAACATTCAGTACCAATTCCTAAATAAGGGGAAAAAAAACATATACTCAGAAAAAGAGCTGTTCATAATTGAGAAGACTGAAAATGCATGGTTGAACACTAAAGCTGAAGGCATGTCTTTAAATAGAAGAAGTAAGTCATCTTTTGGGGGTCTACAAATGAACAGAATACTATGATAGGCTAAGAGATTCACAATAATAACTATGGCAAAGCTTAATTTATATATTAGGCATACTGAGAAGTTAACAAGAGCTACCAATTGTAACAATATAACAGGATGCTGTGAAGGTATGATGGGTCTTTTTTGGATACTTAATTGTAGTTCTTTCATCCCCTGTGAAATTATCATATGGAGTTAAAAAATGCTTACTTTTGGTGCTGGGAAGGTGGCTTAGTGTTAGAGCGTTCCCTTGCATGCATGAGGCCCTGGGTTTGATTCCTGAGCACCACATAAGCAGAAAAAAAGCCAGAAGTGGTGCTATGGCTCAAGTGGTAGGTACTAGCCTTGAGCTGAAGAGCTGAGGGACAGCACCCAGGCCCAGCGTTCAGGCCCCACGACTGGACCCACCCCCCAAATAAAAGCTTACTTTTTTGTTTCCCTTTCACTCTAGATACTTAATTGTTGTGTGTTCATCCCTTTTGTAATTATCTTATTGATGTGAAAAAAAACTATTACCTTGAGATTCAATGATATGTATGTAGTGTTAGACTGCTACTTCCCTGTTGGCAATTCAGATATAGGAGAGTTTGCTTTCAAAGCTCATGGTTCAACAAACAAGAACAGAATACGTTCAAGATCCTGGAATGTGGAAGCTTATGTCACTGATTCTACAGAACTTACTATCCTAAAAATAACATCCTAGATAATTGTCTACTGTTTATAGTGAATAGAGTATTAAAAGTGTGCTCTTATAAAACACACATACACACACACACACACACACACACACACACACACACAAGCATTAGTAGGTTCTCTTATCAGTTTATCATATATATTAATTTACCATTACATTTTAATATAAGCTTATTCATATATGGTGTTTACTAGCCTTTTGATCCAACATTAAGCTCAGGAGAGTGCATAGATCCTTATTTTAAGCCCCTGGACTATTTCAGGAAAAAAATTAAAATGAGTAAGTCACAATAGAAATAGACTTGGAGGAAGTAATCTCAGATCCAAGGATCCTTTTCTGACACACAGTTAGTTAATGGACTGGTGAAGGAGATGGGCATAGGGGGTAGGTTCCCTGTAGACTTAACAATGATCACATCTCATCCAATTGCTAGTCAAGTTGGAATCTGTCTGTCATCTCAGCTATGTACAAAGTTTTGATAGGAAGATCTCAATCCAGGAAAGCCTAAGTATAAACACAAGATCATATTCCAAAAATAAGCTAAAAATTGGTATGTTGTATACAATTCTGGTACTGTACTGTTGAATTCATACCATTTGCTTAAACTCTGCAAACCAATTTATTTAGCACTAAATTAATCTATAACAATGCAATGATGTTGGGCCAGTTTTTCAATTTAGAAAACCATAGGCAGGTGTTAATAAACATAAGGTGGTGCTGAGTTTATTAAAAGAATGTGTGGTCATGTTTCACTGTATAAATGTGAGTATAGAGAATTCAGTGCAGTCTTGGTTTATCTTCCCACACGTCATTTTTAGGGTGACTTCACCTTCCTTTTATAGGATTAAAAGTAGTATTTGTCACTTTGACCACTTTTGGTAGTTTTTGACTCTTGTACTGTGCACTATTGCTTTTATTTTTCTCTCATTTCCAGAAAAAAAAGATAAATTACTTGCTGTAATCATGTTGTAATACCCTGGCTTATACATTTAAATTTCTATTGTTTATTTCTGTGATATCTATGTTACATACAGACATCATTCTGACATTTTATCTAATCATACAAACATATACTATTCCATCTTTCTTTGCATTATCTTTCTTTGCATCTATCTTTGCATTAGTAATTAGTAATATCCTAGATACTGTGTTGCTCATTTCAGAACTTCATGATTATTTTTACTACTGGCATAATTAATGCTATTGACAAAAGAACTCAATAAATTAGATGTAGTCAAAATTTTCTACCTTATATATCTAGAAGCACCAACAAAACTACTTTATTCTTGTTTGTGTTTTAAATTTCTGGCCTATATTGTTATAGATCTATAGTTTATTTTTATTGTATTTTATATATCTATTCATTATTTATTTTTGTTTAATTAATTATTTTTGCTAGTATTTAAAATATTTTATTTGAATAGTTGAAGAAAGGTGTTGCCATTCAATAAAGTAATTTGTGAATACAATGCATCTTGATCACTTTAATCCCTTTTTAACATTTCCATTCATCTCTCCCAACCACTTATTCTCTGATTTTTCTTAATTTTGTAGCATATGCATTGATTTTTTTTTTTACGTGCTCCTGCTTTCTACCACTTTGCTATATTCTATGTCTACTTTCATGGTAGAACACTTTTGCTGGTTAAAGATTATCTAGTATCCCTTTTAAAAATCATTTTATATGTAATTGAAAATTTTTATATTTGTTAAATTAATTCTATAAAATTTATGGATTCTTTGTATTCTGAAAGTATATTCAATCATCATCACCTTGGAATATTCTCAAATATTCATCATTCACAAAGAAATCTCATACCTGTCTGCAGCTATTCTGAATTCTCCTTAGACTTCCAACCCCCAAAGAAACTGTTATGCCTGATTTTGATAATTCAAAAATTTCTCATTAAAATCAAATCATTTTATTTGTTATTTTGTTCTGGCTCTTTCCATCTAGCCTGTTGTCAGTGTTTCCACTAATATCAATTCTCCATTTCTCTTTTTTACTTGATAATGGGCTATTTCGTGAGTATAAAATGTTTTGTGATCTGTTTTCCTATTGGTCAGCGTGAATTTTTTTTCAATTCTTTGGCTGTCATGGATAATATTGCTGTTTTGAACTTAAGTGTATAAAAATTATAGACAAAGTTTCTAGGCTGTACAAAGTTTCTAGGCTGTTTGGTATTTCTATAACTAACTTTGTGAGGAATTTTTACACTAATTTCCAAGATGAGTGTGCTATTTTACAATGTATGAGAGCTTCAATTTCTTTACATCCTTGTCAAACCTTCTAATGCACATCTTTTACCCATTCTGGTGAGTATGAAATGACATCTCATTTCTATTTTATAAGTGATTTTACAGGTGCTAATGCTTTTGTCTGTTTACACATTGTTCGATTAAGAAATTTCAAGTCAAATTCTTTGTCCATTAATTGAGTTACTGATCCATTTTTTTCCTTTTTCTCCAATTCGTTTGTTTTGGAATAGGAATGTTTACACTATGTTATTATATATTGAAGATATGGTGCTCCTCATCCTCTCTGTCAACCTCTTCCTCTTCTTCCTTTCTCTTCTTTCTCCTCATTGTTGCTCTTTCTATACTTCCTTTTTCTCCTCTTCCTCTTCTTCCTCTTACTCCACCTCTTTGTTTCCTCTTCTTCTTCTCTTCCTCTCTTCCTCTTCTTTATTGGACCAAAGCTTCATACTGTCCTAGTAAACACCCTACCACTTAAACCTGGACTATCCTAGTTTGTTTTCCACATAGGGTCTAGTGCATTTACTCAGGCTTCCCTAGAATTGTGATCCTCCTGTCTTCACTCTGAGTAGCTTTAATTAAAAGCATGTGCCTTTATACTTGGCATATAATTGGTTTTGCTTTTTTAAAAAAATATATTTACTTTTTTTTGTTGATCATGGGGCCTGAACTCAGCCTGCACACGGTCCCTCAGCATTTCAGCTCAAGCTATCACTCTACCACTTGAGCCACAGTGCCCACTTCTAGCTTTTTCTACTTATGTGGTGCTGAGGAATTGAACTCAGGGCCTCATGCATGCAAGGCAAGTACTCTACCACTGAGCCACCTTTCCAGCCATATTTTGTTTTATTTTCATGGCAACTCTCAGCTAAGAATTTTCTTTGACTCTCTGTGGACATTTTGAAGCTGGAATTTTGAATGGTGTTGGAAGTCAAAGCTACAAAGAGTTTTGGAGAGGGGCAATGCATTCTGTTAGCTCTCCATTTATGCTACTGTCTGAGCATGAATGTAGGTCTTTTGGAGACAAAAGTGGAACGTTTTTGTATAAGGAGATGTGTTTGGGTGCTGCGTTCAAATGAAATGGTTAAGTCATATTGTCACTTTGGTTGGATTGAAAAATATGCAGGAGAGCAATAACATACACAACTAGGTGTATGGGAGACTGAGTTCCCAGAGAAATTTAGCTAAAGTGGAAAAACACATGCTGATGGTACACTATCCTGAAGTCTTAGAACTTAGAATCAAAGGAGGGAAAATGAGAAACACACTTTTCAGGAGTTCTCTCTCTGCTCCGAAATCACCATCATGTTTTATTCTTGGCTATTGTCTCTCAGCCAAGATCAACTAAAACTCTGAACCATGAAGAAACATAGACTTCCCTTCTTTTTTCTTTTTTATGTGCATTGTTAATTTTTTTATTATTGTGAAAATATTAAGCAGAGGGTTTAAATTTACATGGGCAAGATAATGAGTACATTTCTTATCAAGCATTGTAGCCTTCTCCTTTGTTTCCCCTTCATAGCCCTCCCATCTCACCCCACCTCCCCCACCGAGTTCTCCTCCCCCCCACAAGTGGTAAAGTTCGTTTTTCGACATAAGGACTTGTACATCTCATTGTTGCAATTGGTCCACTCGTATCCCTATTTAAACGATTTGCTTTTTTCCATTCCCCTCCACTAATTATACCGACATCAAATACAGTGAAAGCAGGGGTTATAGTGTGTGGGGGGAGTGGAGGGACATACAAAGCAACAAAGAAACCAACACCCCCTTCCTGTAGGCATGCTTCCTTGAAGCTCTTTGTCTAACAAGATCTCTCACACAGACTCCGCAGAAGGTGGCATGGCACCTACTGGCCACAGAAAGATGTCCACTCAGCTGGAGATACCAGGAACCACTGGAAGTGCAGAAACTTAAGCGTTTGACCTTGTTTCTCTGGCCAGAGACTATTCATTGAATTTGCAGCCCTTTATTCTGTTGCCGATGTCAAATCAGAAGCCATCTATCCACCACAGGCAGCTTTATTAGATGTTCAAATTGGTTATGGCAGTGCCCCGCCCACATGCGCTGTCCTCTCTTTCCTGAACCCAGCTAAGGACTCCTTGCAGACACATCCTCATGGCTGCTTTGCCTGTTGTGATCTCTGCTCCTTTCCAAACGCTTGCTTTGGCAGCTTCCCCTTCATTGTGCCTGTGCCTCTCAGACTGGGTTCCCATGGTGGTTGGTTATTGAGCTGCTTGTTAGAGGAGGAAACAAGGGTTGTTGTGTACAATGGCAGGCCTGAACTGGCCTGGAGGCAGGACAGATGCTCTCCCAGGTGGGACTTCTCAGGGCACAGTGCAGGCATCCTGCCACTGGGCCCTGAGTCACTGTGGTGAGCAGCAGTCACACGTGGCACCAACCGCCCTTTTTGGCTTTAAAAAGTGCTGCTCTCTGTTAATAAATGAGTTTTTCTTCCTGCTTGGTTTGGCTCCCCGCTGTGTCTGATTGTCTCCCAGGATGAGGGAGGCTAGGGAACTGGTGAGCGCTGCACTGACCTTTCCTCGTACCCTGTCAGTCTTTCATGGGACAGATGAAGTCCCAACACCTCAGTATATCTTTGCCAGTTCTTGGGTTGAACTCAAGGCCTGGGCCCTGTCTGTAGCACTCTAATACTTGAGCCACAGTCCCAATTCTGGCTTATTCTGTGTATGTACTACCGAGAAATCGTACCCAGGGATTCTTGTATGCTAGAGAAGCACTCTCTCAATAATCCACATTCCCAGCTCCCTCATCTTTTTCTTAATGGTAGTTTTTTACGTAAGTATGCTGCCATTTTACATCCCCAGGTTTAATTTTCTGAATACTGGTTACTTCTACAAAACCTGATCTTCTCTTCTCCTGCCTGGTTTCTTACTGTTCCTCCATTGGCCTCATAATAAAATCTAAATAAAGGCTGCTGAGAACGTCAGTGTATCATATAAGTACCCAGGCCGGGAACCCTGGAAGAGAAAAGCCATGGGGCTGAAATGAAGAGAATGATGCAGTATACACAAGGAGCATATCTGAAAAATAAATTAGTAAATAAAAGGAGAAGCATTGCATAAGGTCTGTTTGCATTCAGGGAGGTAGTATACAGCATAAGTAGGTAGGGCACTGAAAATTTTTGTGGCCATACTAGTGCTTAAACTCAGTGTCTGATGCATTCCTCAGCTGTTTTTCCCAAGGCTGAGGATTTACCACTGCCACAGCTCCACTTCCAGCCATCTGGTCATTAATTGGACATAAGCTCCTCCCAGGCTTTCCTTCCTGGTTAGGCCTGTGCATCCTGCTCGTCTTTCTCTCTTAAAGCTGGAGCTCTGCTCGCTGGACCACTGTTCCACTTCTGGTTTTCTGGTGGTTTATTGGAGATAAGAGTCTCACAGAATTTCTGCTCAGGCTGAATTTGAACGGCAATCTCGTGAACAGGAATCAAGCAGCTTTCTTCAGGAATACACCAAGGAGCCCCTCCACACAAACCCTTAGTCTAAACCTCGAGAGGCACTAGAGAAAAAGAGAAACATGAAGACGCGTCTAGTGTGTTCTAGATACTTAAAGTTGGAGACACACAACACTAATAATTATTAGATCATTTTATAGACAAAAGGAGCAATGAAGACAGTTTGAGGATCGCTCCAGCTTTTGGTCCTTTCAGCTTGAGACAACAAATTCACTGCAGCTCAATGCTAAGTGACAGAACTGGCGTGTCCTGTGGACATTTGCTCCCAAATCCTGTGACACTCATTTCTAACTTTTGGCTTCAAACCTGTGACCGAGAGGAGAAGATGAGGAGAGAAAATTCTTCTCAGAGATAACAGCTATAAAGAACATTGGGTAGTTAATTCATAAATTCAAACCGTTGGAATGACCCTGTTAAGAAGTCAGATTGTCCAGATTAAACAATGAAGAAGAAAAGAAAGAAGGTGCCAGTGGCTTCTCACTGTAATCCCAGCTCCTAAGGAGGCTGAGGTGTAGAGAATCTGAGTTTGAATCCAGCCAGCATAGCAAAATCCACGTCACTCTTATTTCTAAGAGATCACAGAAAAACCCAGAAGTTGGGATGTGATTCAAAGTTAATGCACTACCCTTGAGCAAAAGGAGCTCAGGGACAATGTCTAGGCTCATAGTTCAACCCCAGGAACTGCCTCCTCAAAAATAGCCTGTATCTCCATGTATTTTGGTATGTATGGATGCATTCCTATAGGTGAAGCTCCACAGTAGTTATGAGGAATGGCACCAAGCTAGGAAATTTGTATTCAATAAAATGATTTAGTAACAGAGACTGCTTTCATGACAGTGCATAATCCAGGGCTCCCCTCACTGTTCCCAGTGTAGCCTGAGGGTTTCTCTGCATCCCAGGCCTGCTGGAAGAAGTCTCTCTCATTGTCTGGACAGGCAGACAAAAGGCCTCGCTCCTGTACAGCTGTGTAACAAACAACTCCATCTGGGTCAGATAGTGAGGATGATTTTGGGCAGGCTCTGAAGGTCAGGAGAAAAAGGTCTCTTTGTACCCCAAACTATCTCTATCCCCAGTGCTGTGGTTTGCTAGGAAGCCTTCATTTGTACCACCCCCTGTGTCAGGCCAAGTCCTGTGCACTTATCCTTCCTTTGTGAGACTATATTCCGCTGTTCAGATACAGTGCTCAAGAGTCCTGCTGGCAGACAACTAGGGCACTGAACTTAATTAAATGTTTCAGTACCAGTGATGATGGGCCTGTGATGTTTCTTCTAGGTTTCAGGAAGCTTGGGAAATCCAAGCACATATCTGATATCACAAAGCTTCCTATCATCTAGGGCTGGTGAATCTCATCAGGTTTTGAAACATTTGACCTCTCCTAGTTGGGCCCTGTGTGGCTAGGTTTTGGGGTTGAACACAGGGCCAGGGTACTGACCATGAACTCAGTGCAGAAGCCCGGTGTTTAACCATTTTGGGTAACAGCATTCCTTTTAGTCTCTCTCTCTCTCTCTCTCTCTCTCTCTCTCTCTCTCTCTCTCTCTCTCTCTCTCTCTCTCTCTCTCTCTCTCTCTCTCTCTCTCTCTCTCTCTCTCTCTCTGTCTCTCTGTCTCTCTGTCTCTCTGTCTCTCTGTCTCTCTCTCTCTCTCTCTCTCTCTCTCTCTCTCTCTCTCTCTCTCTCTGTGTGTGCATGTGTATGCACACGGGCACACAGGGGCACAGGCACATACACCATTCTTGGAGGTTGAAACCAGGACCTGAGCACTGTACCTAGTTTCTCTTGTACAATCATAGCCTTCTCCCACTTGAACCACAGAGCTTCTTCAGGCCTTTTTTACTGTTGTGGTCCTGAGAAATCAAACCCAAATCAAATATGGTTTCATATTTGCAAAGCACTTTACCCCTAAGGCACAATCCAAACCCTAAACTTCAGGTTTGTTAGTTTGTTTCTCTCTTTTCTTATTATTGTAGGAGTTCATGTCTGGGACTGGGTGCTGTCCTTGAACTCTTCAGCTCAAGTCTTGTGCTTACCACTTGAGCCAAACACCATTTCAGCTTTTCTGGTGGCCTATTGGAGCTAAGTGTCTCAATGACTTTCCTGCCCAGGCTGGCTTTGAACTATGATCCTCAGATCTCAGCCTCCTGAGTAGCTAGGATGTCAGGCATGAGTGACAAGCACCTAGCTTCCACTTCAGGTTTCTTAGTGGTGAATTGGAGATAATAGGCTCATGGTACCTTTTGTGTCTGGGATAATTTGGAACCCAGATCCTCAGATCTCAACTGCCTGAGAAGGCAGGATGAGAGACCTCAGCTATAGACCCCTAGGCTGTGGCATCTGCTGGAATGGGGTCCATGGCTCCAAGCGATGGAGTGTTAATCATGAACCCAAGAGGTAAGGGTCAGGGCTTAGGTCCCTATTTCAAGGTTCATGACAGAAAAAACAAAACAGAACAATTGTCTGAAGTAGACAACTTACTAGTCTTCAGTAATACGTAATTTTGTCCCTGTCATGGAGACATATCTGAGCCCCAATATTCTTGTCTGCATAATCATCTCAGTGGGGAGATCTCACAAGGGCCCAATTAAAGAATATACCTGGTGAAGGAAACAGCACATGGCACTCTTTGCATGACTAAACACACAGCATCCTGTGAAAGACTCAGAACCCAGCACCCAATGCAAGACTCAGCACACTGCACCTTGTGAAGTACACAGCACATAGCACCATGTGCAGGACTCAGCACAGAGTACCCTATGGAGGACTCAGCAAATAGCTCTGTCCCACAAGCTGTCATTAGACTGAGGGCGCTCTAATCAATATCACCATTCTTTGAGGAACATTTCACAAACCACACAAGTTCACACCTAACAGTTTAGTGGGATTTTGGGGGGGGGATTAGTCATGGAGCTTGAGCTTAAAGCTTGGGGATATTATTTTTCTAATAACATTTGCACCTGGCTAGAACTCTACCACTTTGAGCCATATTTCAAAGAGTCTAGCAGACTTCCTGCCATGTATTAAAGCCCCAGAGCGGCCAGTATATCAGGGGTAAGCCAGGGTAAACCAGGATGATGGGGGTAACCCGTGGAGCTGGGTTGCAGCAGTTTATATCTTGCTAAGTCAGGTTAGGTGGCAGCTGTCAGCACCAGACTCCTAGCTTGCTCTGTCATGTGGTATTTGAAGTCCTATCCTTTTATAGTTTCAATTAGAACATTATACCTCTTTTTGGCGGCAGTCCTGGGGCTTGAGTAAGGGTTTTGACACTGTCCCTAAGCATTTGTGCTCAAGGGTAGAACTCAATTGATCGAAAGACAGCAGAACTTCTGAGTTTTCTGTTTATGTGGTACTGAGGAATGGAACCCAGGGCTTCATGCTCACTAGGTGAGCAGTCAACCACCAAACCCCAGGAGTGAACGAGATATAAATAGATAGAGATTGATGTAGATAAGCATTATATACACAGAAAGATGTCTGTATATTATTAATTATGGATATTACTATCAATTATTACTTATTAAATTATGTCTCCATTTAATGATGTTTCCCAGTTAACAATTAATAAAGCATTAACTAAATTACTCAATATTTTGTTATTGTTTATCACATATGTACATACAGCCATACACATAATTTCATATTTTATAGAATGAGACAGATATCTATATATTATTAAATTATGCATCATGTGTTACTACCAATTATTAGGTATTTATGTTTCCATGCAATTTTTATTCTGGTAATACTTAATAAAATATTAAACTTAATCCACATCCTATAGTTTTTGTGTCTAATTTCATCCTAGAATGATTCACTACTAATTATATCTGTTTTTCATTTATTGTAGTGACAATTCTTCCACCTATGACATTTTTTACATTTACAACGTCCTATTACATATAGATTTGCATATATTACATATAGATTTGCATCTGAATTATACATACTACCTGTCACCGAGCACTTTCAAAAAAAAAGTAAACATGTGTTATGCTCGGCTTCCCACTCCAAGATTACATTTTTTGGCAGTGGTGGGATCTAACTCAGGCCCTAGAAGGCTCAATTCATGAATGGCTGACTGTCAGCACAGCAGCCTCTAGCCAATTCAGCTGCCAGGCACTTCCCAGGGCCTGAAATCGAACCCCGTATGTTGATCCCATATTGCGCATAGTGTACTTATTCATTTTATTTTGGTTTTATTTATTTACTTACCATTTATTTTATTGACATTTATTACACATGAAATATTTATTATATTTATTACATAGGATATAGTTTTGCCTATGTATGAAATTTCACACCTGATACCCAGGACTTTCACAGAAAAGGAAAACATGTGTCACCATGGGCTTCTTACTCCATGATTCAATTTTTGTGAGTGCTGGCATCTAAAGTCACAGCCTACAAGGCCTAATTCATGAATGGATGAGTGTCAGTAGGCCAGCTTGAGCCATATTGAGCTCACAAGGATTTCCAGAACTTGGGATCCAGCTCCAGGAGTTGACAAAATTAGAATAGATAGACATGCAGATGGTAGTACACAAATAAATATTGATTTTTATAGAGTGCCAGAGATGTCTATACATTATTCGGTTACATAGGCTACATTCCTATCAATTCTTGGGTATTTAGTATACCTCCATGTAATTAATATTATTGTTTTCATCCTTAATTATTAGTTAAATCAACCACTGTCCTGAAACTATTGTGTCCATGTAATTAATAGTATTCTTTTAATGTGTCAAAAATATTCATTAAAATCCATTGGCCTCCTAAAATCACTCTATATAGTAATATTCAGAAACAACTAATTCAACCTTGCCATTCATAATCTTCCATCGGTATTCCTATGAATAGGAAGGAGACTCTTAGGATCTCCCTCCATTGGTAAGCGTCAGGACCCGGCTTCAAACACAGCGACTATATTTCCATGTATGGCTTCCCTGGTAGCCCGCCAGCCTTCAGCAATGCCAAGTTACCAACATTCTTCAACCGTGTCATTCAGTTGCAGTATGGTCACCTTGAGAAGAAGACAAATGTAAATCCGGTAGCCATCTGCAAGTTGCCAGTTCTTTTTTTTTTTTTTTTTTTTTTTCTGTGTCTCATTAATTTTTTTTTTTTCTTGTCAGCCTTTGAGTCTCAGGAACCCAGGTGCGGCTATGGGTCCAGTGGCTGCACCACAGGCTAGAGTGATGAAAGCTGAGGCAGAATTGCCATGACCTGATTTCAAGCCCTGTGCTTGACAAAAGAAAAATACATACATACATACATACATACATACATACATACATACATACATACATACATGCATGCATACATACATATGTACATATATTAAAAATATTTTAAAAAATTATGAGCTCCTTGGCTTAGAATTCATGTCATTTTTTCTGTCAGGCCTGGGAATTTAACTCAGGGTCTGGGTAAATCTGCAGCACTGTGGGGGATGGGGAAGATCACCATTCTGGAAGACAAGAAAGTCAGGCCTGTTTCTAGGGCCTGAATTCAAGTCTTGGCACTCAAAAAATAATATATTTATATATTTTAAGTACATGATTTTTATTGACCTACACATTTTTACTGTATACTAACTGCATATTGCAGTTAGTATATTCAGTTAGTATATTCATTTTATTTTGTGTTTTGTTTCTTATATATTTTAGTGAATATGATTACAAATATAATATTTTTTGCATCCTATTACATAAGACATAGATTTGCCTATGTATTCTACATCATTCCTGAGTCGCAGAAATTTCACTGACAAAGAAACCAAGTGGGGCAATTGGCTTTCCCCAGGATTAAGTTTTTGGCAGTTCTGTGACTTGAACTCAGGGGCTAGCAGCCCACTTCGTGAGTGGGTAACTGTTAGCACGCCAGTCTGATGCAAGAGAAGTTGGCGGGCAAATTTGAGGACCTGAGATCAACCCATAGGAATGGCCAATATATAAACAGATAGATGATTAGACTGCAGTGTGTGTGTGTGTGTGTGTGTGTGTGTGTGTGTGTGTGTGTGTGTGTGTGTGTGTGTGTTGTGAACTGCTTTTGATCAGGAATAGCCATTTACCACTGGAGCTACATGGCTCTACTTCTGGCTTTGTTTGCACTGAAGTTGGACAGGAATCTCAAGGACTTTCCTGCCTACTGTGAATTTGACCATTATCCTCCTATCACAGCCTTGTAAATATCAATGAAGACTGCTGAGAGCCACTGGTGCCTGCCTAATCATTGGTCTTGCTGTTCTTGGACAGATCAGTGAGTTCCCTATCCTTGAGTTAAAATGGTGGGAGCTGCAGCCCACAGTTGGAATCCTTGTCCTGCCAACTCCAAATGGAAGGAGATCTTTAGAAAGTCATTCCTATCTATATGAATACCAAGGGAATGTGATGTATGTTATGATTGAATGGGCAGCTCTTAAATAATTCTAGGATAAAATTATACACAATTATATTATAGGACACTGATTGATTTTAATCAATATTTCATGAAGTATTTAAACAATCACGTTCATTAAATGGAGGCATAATGAAATACCTAAGAATTGGGCGTCACATAGTATAAAGGTGCCATTTTTACTGCTAGGACTGGATTGGAGCTCAAAGTCTGGTTAACTCTGTTGCACTGTGTGGAAACGGAAAGCTAACCTTCTTGAAGTCAAGAAATTCATGTCTGTTCCTTAGGTCTGAAATCGATCCCCAGCACAAGAATACATCCTATTTGTGTACATTTTAAATATATTATTTATATTTACATACATAGGTTGATACCATATTGCATTCAGTGTAGTTATTCATTTAATTTTTGTTTTATTCATGTGTTTGTGGGGCACATGGGCAGCAAAGATAGTGCTGAGAGGAAGTTGAGTGGGCACAGCCCAATTTTTTACCTTAAAATCCGATTGGGTAAAGCTTAGGCGCATGATACGGTGTGACCTTTACATTGATTGGTTGGTTCCTTTCCCTCCCCTTCCATGCCTCACAGTTTTCCCCTTTAAAAGGTGCTTGCTGTGTGGTAGTAAATGAGTTCTTGCTTGACTTGACTCCCCATTGTGTGTGAATGTCTCCCAGTCTAAGGGAACGGGAGAACGGACGAGTGGCCCACTTACCATTCCCAGGCCCCATACATCTTTCGGGGGCAAACAAAGACACAACATGTATTGACTGTTTATTTTATTGACTAATATGCTACATAGAACTTTGGTTACATTGATTAAATAGGATATAGATCTGCATATGTATTCCACTTATACCTGACACCCAGGACTTTCACAGAAAAAGAAAACAGATGTCACCATCAGTTTCTTACTTCATGATTCATTGTTTGGGCATGATGGCATCTGAACTCAAGGCCCACAGAGCCAAATTCATGAATGTGTGTGTGTTAGCATGCCATCCTGGAACAAATTGAGCTGATAGGCAGTTCCCAGGATCTGAGATAAAGCACCAGGGGTTGACAAAATAAGAACAGATTGACACGCAGATCGTAGTACACTAATTTATACGTACATACATACATATATATATATATATATATATATATATATATATATATATATATATATATATTTACAGAGTGCCAGAGATGTCTATCAATTGTTCAGTTATATAGGCTACATTCCTACCAATTCTTGGGTGTTTATTATGTCTCCATGTAATTAATGTTATTATTTTTATCTTTAATAAACTATTAAGTAAATCAGTGTGAGAAATAGTATTCTTTTAATGTTTTATAAGATATTAAATAAAATCAATCAGCCGACTGAAATCATGAAGTCTAATTGTGTACAAGTGTCATTCATGAGCATGTCATTCAACTGTGATATCGATAACATTCCATCATTATTCCTGTGGATGGGAACGAATTTCTTAGGATCTCCCACCATCTGGAAGTGTAATGACTATATTCGAACTGTAGGCTTATGTTGCAGTGCAGGACAATGGCTTCTCCAATAGCCCTCAATTAAAAAATATATTTAGTGCCTTGGTTTGCAATTCATGACATTTTTTCTGCCAGGTCTGGGATTTGAACTCAAGGTCTGGGTATATATGCAGCACCATGACGGAAAGGAATCTGAACATGCTTGAAGACAAGAAAGTCAGGCCTGTTCCCTAGGCCTGAATTCAAGCCTAAGAGCTGGAAAACATACTCCTTATATCCATTTTAAAGATAGGATTTATACTTCCATACACATAGTCAGTCCATATTTTGTTGGGTATGGTTATTCATTTTATTTCTTGTTTTATTCATTGACTTATCATTTATTTCATTGACTCTGATGACCCCTCTAACATTTATTACATTGTTTACATCCTATCACAGCATCCAGATTTGTAAATATATTCTCCATCATGCCTGACTCCCAGGACTCTCACAGAAAAGGAAAACCTGTGTCACACTTGGCTTCATACTCCAAGATTAAATTTTTGACAGTGCTGGGATCTGAACTCAGGGTTTAGTCAACCCAATTCATGAATGGATGAGTGTCAGCATAGCAGCCTTTAGGCAATGAAGCTGTGAAGTGGTTCCCAGGTACTGAGATAGAGCCCCAGGATTGACCAAAACAGTGATGCAAGTATAAGCAGAGTGTGGTATACAAATAAATATATATTAGTAAGGAGCATCAGAGCCGTCTATCTATGATTGAATGGCACCTACTACATTCCTACCAACTCTTAAGCATGTATTATATCGCCATTGAAGGAATATTATTTCTTTCATGCATAATAACCTATTAATTAAAATCAGCGTCCTAGGATTATTGGATCCAATTTTAGACTATACTGAAGAATGAGCTACTCTTTCAATTGGTATTCCTATGCATAGGAACGAATTTTTTGTGATCTCTTGCCACTGGTAGGTGTCAGTTCTGGGATTTGAACCCGGGGCCTATGTTCACAGGTTGGCCTATGGATTCCCTGATAGCAAGCCAGCCTTCAGGTATGGCAGTTCAGGTCCACTTTTCAGCCATGTTATTCAGACCTAGGATGGTCACTGTGCAAAGAAAAAAATGTAAAACCCTCAGCCCTCTGCTGCTTGCCACTTTTTGTGCTATGCTACATTTTTTTTCTTCCTGAAAGCCCTCTGGGCCTAGGATCCCTGGATTGACTAAAGGTCTGAGGGTGCCCCACTCTAGGGCGATTGAAGCTGAGTCAGAGTTGCCATGACCTTAGTTCAAGCCCCATGTTGGCAAAATAAAGAATACATAAAATCATTAATAAATTATTTATCTATATTAAATAAGAAATAAAGTCCTTGTTTTGAATTTCTACCAGTTTTTTTTTCCTAACCTGGGATTTGAACTTAGGGTCTTGGTAAATATGTAGCAATGTGAGGAAAAGTGAAGATTTGCCACTACTTGAGTTCAAACCTAGTGCAAATCCAAAAATAAAAATTAAGTCACTGAGCTCGGCAGAGGGAGTACTTGTAGAGATGGGAGGGAAGGAATGATAGTGGGAAAACAAAGGAGGATGCAACAATGCTCAATAGGAAATATACTCATTACCGTGCTCATTTAAATGTAACCCCTCTGTACAACATTTTTACAATAAAAAATGAAAAAAAGGAGGGCTCAGACAAGCATTTTGGGGGTAAGAGCAAGGTGTCTGAATCGATGTCCAATATTCTACACTGCGTTTTTAAAAAATGTTCAGTATGTAACTGAATAAACATAACTGCTTCCATTAAAAAAATTAAGTCACTGTCTTGTAACTGGGGCCAGTATTTCCATCATTGCTGGTATTTGAACTCACCATCCAGGTAACTATTTTGCACCATGGGTGAAGGCAAAGCTCACTGTCCTTGAAGAAAAAAAATTCAGGCTAGAGTTCCCAGCATCTGAATGAAGGCCCTGCAATGGAAAAATTATTTCTACATATGTGTAATATATGATATATATTTACGTATGTATGTTTATTACATATTATAATTTTTATTATTGATTTTCTATTTTATTTTTTACTTCTCATTTACTTATTGTTTACTGTATTTAGTATTATTAAATGGAAGCATTTGTCACAGTCTTCACATGTTTAGAGTCTGTTCCAAGTATGAACTTTGTCTTCTTTATCTTTAGAACCTTCCTATAGGAATTTTTTAGATGATTTATACTCAGAAGCCTTTTCTTGGGGATAGTCAAGTTGAGGAATAAATTTGTAAGGGTGGGGCTAGAAATGTGGCTTAGTTGTAGAGAGCTGGCTCAGCATGCATGAATGGTAAGGTTTGAATCCTCAGTGCCACATACTCAGAAATACCCGCAAGCTGTGGAGTGGCTCAAGTGGTATAGCGCTAGGCTTGAGAAAAAGGAGCTCAGAGACAGTACCCAGACCCTTAGCTCAAGCCCGAGGTCTGGCAAAAACAAGAGGCCAGATGCCTGTGGCTCACAACAGGAACCTTAGCTTCTCAAGAGGCTGAGATCTGAAGACCACAGTTCAAAGACAGCTTAGGCATGGCAAACCTGTTAGACTCTTATCTCCAATGAACCACAAAAAGACCATATGTGGTTCTGTGGGTCAAGTGGTAGAGTGTTTGCCTTGAGCTGATGGGCTCAAGGACAGTGCTCAGGCTTGAGTTTGAGACACAAAACTGGAAAAAAAGTGAGGGTTAAGCAAAGTACTTTTCCTTTTTGTTAATTAGAACATTCTTTGGAAAAACGATTGTGCACGTACACCAGAACTGGAGTTAGAGCTCAAGGTTCAAACGTAGCCCATCCATATGCACAGCCTCTCAGACTCTAGCATTATAACCTTGTGTTCTATGGTTCTAAGAGGTCCAATGTAGAAAGGCCTAATATGCTGCCCAAGCCCTTTGTGATAAGCAGTTGACTTGTAATGCAAAAGTTATTACAGTTCTGAACCTAGGAGAGCACCAGTAGCTCATGCCCATCACCCTAGCTCAGGAGCCTGAAGTCTGAGTATCACAGGATGAAGCCATCCAGGGTTGGAAAGTCTATGACACTCTGACTTCTACTACTGAAAGGTCAGATGTTCAAGAGCTTCCTGTGTCTCCCTTGGTAATGAGAAGTTGCTTGCACTCTAAATTTTCTTAGAGTTCTTGAGTTATAAATGCAGGAAATAAAAATCATTGCCTAATCCTGGGTTCAAATGAAGTTCTCAGCTTCCAAGGCCTAGTCTTGTTAGCAGGAAGAACTCCAGTGTAACAACATTTGAAGGCAGAAAACAGTTTCAAAAGCCAGAATAGGCAAAGAGACCTAGGCCTACAGGATTAGGAGGCAGAACGTACACAATCAACAGGGAAGTGAGCTGCAAAACCACTTCATTCCAGACGCGGCCAGCAATGAGGGGAAACCTGAAATATTTGTCAGAGTTACACCAGGGTGAGGCTTTTATCAGCCTCTTCAAACAATGACTAATTAAACTTCCTTCTTCAGGTGACGGGAATCTCAGGCTATCTTTAGGTTAACAATAGAGAGCCTTGCTCTTTGGTCTTAGGGAGTGGGTTTTTGACTCTCCATCTGTCAGATTTGAAGGCCCTTCTTCTACCTCTGCCAGTCCATTCTCCTTCCTTCATTCTCCACATCATTAATGCAAATCCCCAGTCCAAGGAGAGGCAGGGCCCTCTCTCTTCTGGCTCCAAGCACCTGAGTTAGAACCTGGCTCTGCCCTCTTGACTCTGGGGCCCTCGGCTGCCTGAGAAGTGGGAGACAGTCTTCCTGCTCTGTGGTTGTGTTAAGACCATGTTGGTGTCCTGGCACTCTGCAGAAGACCTCATGACTGGGGAGTGTTCCCTTCTTTCCTCCTGACATCCAAGACCAATTCTGGCTTTTTCTTGAATGTACTACTGAGGAATCAAACCCAGGGCTTCTTGCATACTAGACAAGCACTCTCTCATTAATCCACATTCCCAGCCCCCTTGTGTTTTTCTTAATGGTAGTTTTTACATAAGTATGCTACCATTTTATGCCCCCAATTTTAATTTTCTGAATACTTGTTACTTCTAAGAAACCTGATCTTCTCTTCCCTAGCCTGGTTTTTGACTGTTCCTGCATTGGCCTCATAATAAAATGTAAATAAAGGCTGCTGAGGGTGACCTGCTTTAGGCAGATGGCTGCACAGATTGTTGTGTATGTCTGTTTGTTGACACTCCTGGACCTTGAACTCAAGATCTAGGCACAGTCCGTGAGCTGCTTTTCTTAAGGCTAGCCCTCTAACACTGGAGTCATATGGCTATACTTCTGTCTTGTTAGCCCTGAAGTTGGAGAGGGCTCTCAAGGACTTTTCTGCCTTGAGTGACTTTGACCATGATCTTCCTATCACAACCTTGTAAGTATCAAGGAGGACTTCTGAGAGCCACTGGTGCCTGCCTAATCATTGGTCTTGCTGATGTTCTTGAACAGTCCAGTGAGTTCCCTATCCTCGGGTTGAAGTGCTGGGAGCTGGAGCCCACAGTTTGAATCCTGGTCCTGCCACCTCCAAATGGCAGGAGATCCTAAGAAACTCATTCCTATCCATATGAATCCAATGGAATGTGATGTATGTCATGATTGAATGGGAAGTTCATAAATGATTCTCAGATAAAATTGGAAACAATTAGAGTATAATACCCTGATCAATTTTAATTAGTACTTTATGATACTTTTAAACAATCACATTTATTAAATGGAGGCATAATGAAACACCTCAGAATTGGGTGTCACATAGTATAGAGGTGCCATTTTTTCTACCAGGACTTTCCTTAGTTAATTGTTTTATCCCATTTTCTGAATGTAATTTGGTATATGAAACTAGAATATATTATAAATCAATTATTCAAACAGTTTTTATCATAAATGTTTATAGCGAAATATAGAGATAAATCCAAGTTATATATATTTTGAAGACAGTGCTTGGTTAGTCCTCTTCTCATATTCCCCATTTCCTTCATGAGAATAATACACATTGTAAGGTAATGATTAGACTGTTTTGGTGAAATAGGTTGACTTTAAACCAATGAGTTACTCTATGCTGCATTTTGTTTACTTTATATCCAGAAAATCTAAATTCTTACTTTATCATTTTCCTTAGGCTTTATACTCAGATTTAATCACTGATGGGTGACAAATAAAGATATAAACATTTTTTAGCAGTGGCTAAATTTATGCTGTGGAATCTAGGTACAATGTGACTCATGCAGATTGTCCTCATAAGTCATGAGACCCTGGTATCATAATGTTAATCAATGCTTACTGGTGTCGTGCTTATGAGATTTTGTGTATTATAAACAGTGTTTATTAGAATGTTTTTGGAATCAACATCATTTCATGAGTTAGGAACTGAAGAGAGACATTATACTCAGAACAAAATTTAAGCAGGCATCCAAAATTAGTTACCAAGATACACATCATGTAACACAATGTTTTAAAAATGCAAAGTAAAGAAAATAATTTATGAAAAACATCAACATTTACAATAAATACAGAATCACTATGACTGATTTTTCTTTTACCCCAGCTGCAATATGGCTTACATAATGACTTTTCTGGTGATATGTTTAATTAGGTCTTGATATTTAGTTGGAGAAGTTATGTTCTTTCATTTATTCATTTGTCAGATCAAAGAGGAAATGAATTCCATGCCAGAGTCAACATCCATAATAATGTTACAGATGTATCCTGCTACTTTGCCAAAATTTCAAATCAGCATGAGTAACTCGGGTCTTTTTTTGGATCTAAATATATAAGTATGTAATTTTGTCAGTACTAGAAAGATTTTGACCACCATTTCTTAAGCTATTATTTTCCAGGAAATACTTCTCTCTTTTCATGAAATTTTTAATTTCATTTATATCATGTGTTGATATTCTCCTTTAGATTACCCACATTCAGTCTTCTACAAAGTGTAATTTGGAGTAGTTTAAAGCTATATACACTCATGTACACTGCTCAGCTTTTATTATTTGCATATTTTTTCTTGTTAAGTCAATAGGAATTCGTTCTCAATTTGGATAATATTGGCCTTATTCATTGCTTTTCTGAATTTGTTAAGTATGTCATGATTTTGTTATTTTATTCTTTTAAATATGTGCAGATCTCACTCCACATACATTCGTTTTAAACAATTTGATCCATTCAAGGGATTTGCTATATTAGGTTCATCTAGATGAATTTAATTACAAATTAATGCAACCATATTTCTGAGACACAGTTACTTTTATGGCTCTACTCCAAGTTAACATGTATTTCAGCATTTTGTGCTTAAAAAAACTGGGCACAACATGTTTTTGTTCCAGTTGTGGTGACTTCAATATATGTGTGCATTTTATTTCAATTGTTTTGTGTCAATATTATAGTTCATATAACAGAAATTACAAAAATAGTCAGTGATTTATGATTATTCCAAATAGATTCTAAGCGAGACACTTGAAATTTTGTGACAACTGGGAATGGGCAGGTCTTCATAATGGAGGGGAGAGCAGAATAACAGACATTGTTTGACATGATTTTAATTCTTCCTCCTCTTGCCTCACTATTTCCAATGGTATTACTTCAAAGTCTTTAGTGGAAAGAAAATATTTTTGTCTGTATGAACTCAGAATTTGTTATTCAATTGGGACACATTGTACATTTATATTTCATTTTAACTCAAAAAACTTCTTTCCTTCATTTAAATTAACAGTTGTGATTTTATAGTGCTAAAGTAACATCTACTAATTTATACGAAAAGGTCCAAACTATATTCACTTCACACTATATGTAATATAGAGTGTAATAATAATAATGAGTAATATAGTATGTAATAATTGCCTTTGGGGAAAGTCAATTACAGTGGGTTTTTGTGAGATACTGAATAATAGTAAAACATATTTGATTGTATTACAAAACTCCTAGTTACATCTAAAAATTACTCATAGTTATAAATTAATGCTGAAAAATAACATTGTTTATTAGAAAAATCCTGAAGTTTCAATAAGCTTGTTTTTTTAAACTTGTCTTGAATCTGGGCTTCGGTGGCTAATGCCTGAAATCCTAGCTACCCAAAAGTCTGAGATCTGAGGATAGTGGTTCAAAGCCAGCGTGGGCAGAAAAATCTGTGAGACTCTTATCGCCAATATATCTCTTGAAAACTAGAAATGGCACTGTTGCTCAAGTGGTACCGTGTTATCCTTGAGCTGAAGGGCTCAGGGACAGTGCCCAGTCCCAGTGTTCAAGCCCCCGACAGGCAAAAAAAATTGGCATGGATTTTTACTTTATTATTTCATGATTTTTAATGTGAAAATATATACAGAGGGTGTACAATTACATGAACAAACTAATGAGTACATTTCTTATCAAGCATTGTTGCCTCCTCCCTTGTTTCCCCTTCCCATCCCTTCCCATCTCCCTTTCTGCCCCCCCCCCTCCCGCCCCCTGGGCCAAAGTTGTAATGTTCGATTTTCGACATAATGTCTTATACATGTCATTGTTGCAATGGGTTCACATGTATCCCAATTTGTTTTTTCCTTCCCCTCCCCAAATTATACCAATATCAAATACAGTGAATATAGAGGTTATATCGTGGGAGAGGGACATAAATAGCAACAAAGAAATCATCTTGTCGGAAGTGGCGCTGTAGCTCAAGTGGTAGAGCGCTCGCCTTGAGCTGAAGAGCTGAGGGACAGCGCCCAGGCCCAGAGTTCAAGCCCCACGACCGACAAAAAAAAAAAAAAAAAAAAGAAATCATCTTGTAAATATGCTAGAAAAAACAGCAAGAAAGAAAAACCATTTGAGTCCTTATCTTGGTGTTCATTTCACCTAACATCAACTTGTCTGAGAGTTTGTGTTTATCACCGACATATACTAGTTATTGCAAATAAGGGAAACCATGGAAGCTATGTTTCTTTGGGCCTGGATTACTTCACTTAATATAATATTTTCCAAGGGTTTCCATTTCCTAACAAATGGGGCAATGCCATTTTTTCTGATGGAGGCATAGAATTCCATTGTATATATATATACCACATTTTTTTATTGTAAAATACCGTACAGAGGAGTTACAATTACATGGGCAAGGTAACGAGCACATTTTTTATCAAGCATTGTTGCCACATTTTAATCAATCCATTCATCTACTAAGGAGCATCTGTGTTGGTTCCATATCTTGGGTATGGTAAATAATACTGCAATAAACATAGTGGTGCTGCTAGCTTTAGTATGGGCTTGTTTGTGATCATTTGATAAATGCCCAAATGTGGGTTGCTGTGTCATAGGGGAGCTCTATATGTAGTCTTTTGAGGAACCTCCATACTACTTTCCAAAGTGGTTGAACAAGATTGCAGAACCACCGACATCCTGTCCAGCTTCTGTTGTTATTACCGTTCTTCATTATAGCATTCTAACTGGGGTAAGGTGGTATCTCAATATAGTTTAGATTTGCATTTCTTTTATGGCTAGGGAGGTCGAGCATTTCTTCATGTATCTATTGGCTATCCTTCTTTCCTCTTCAGAAAAGTTTCTCTTTAGTCTTTAGCCTACTTATTTATTGGGCAGTTGTTTCTTTGAGGATTTGTTGTTGGGGGATTTAATTTTTTGAGTTACAAGTATATTTTAGATATGAGACCCTTGTCCGTTGTATGGCTAGTGAAGATCTTGTCCCAATCCATGGGCTTTCTATTGATCTTGCTAACTCTGTCCGTTGCCATGCAGAAGCTCTGCAATTTCATGCAATTCCATTTGTCCAACGTTTCTTTGATCTGTTGTGCTTCTGGGTCTCTATTAAGAAGATCTTGTCCCAATCCATGGGCTTTCTATTGATCTTGCTAACTCTGTCCGTTGCCATGCAGAAGCTCTGCAATTTCATGCAATTCCATTTGTCCAACGTTTCTTTGATCTGTTGTGCTTCTGGGTCTCTATTAAGAAAATTTCAGCCTGTGCCAATGACACATAGATTATCTCCTAGTTTGTCCTGCAATGTTTTCAGGGTGTCTGCTTTGACTCTGAGGTCTTTCATTCATTTGGAGTTGATTCTTGTGCAGGGTGATACATATGGATCTAGCTTTAGTTTTCTAAAAGTGATTAGTCAATTTTGTCAGCACCATTTACAGACGAGGCTCTTTCTTCCATTCTATTTTTTAGCTCCCTTATCGAAGACTAGGTGTCTATAGGTCTGTGGCTTCATTTCTGGGTTTTCAATTCTATTCCACTGGTCCTGAGGTCTGTTCTTGTGCCAGTACTAAGCTGTTTTTTTTTTTACAATGGCTTTGTAGTAGAGTTTGAAATATGGTATTGTTATTCCTCCACCACTTTTCTTTCTGTTAATGATCTTTTACGCTATTCAGAGTCTTTTATTGTTCCATATGAATTTTTGGATTGCCTATTCTATTTTCTTCAGGAACGAGTTTGTAATATTGATAAACATCACATAAATTTGTAGATAGCCTAGGGAAATATTGCGATTTTCACCATGTTGATTCTGCCAATCCAGGAGCATGGGAGGTTTTTCCACTTTCTAAGTTCCATTTTTATTTCCTTTTTCAGGTTTTTAAAGTTTGCATCATAAAGATCCTCTCATAAAATACCTAGGTATTTTATTTTTTATTGGTTGTTATGAATGGAGTTGCTTTCTTGATTTCAGCCATGCTTTTCTCATTGTTGGCATACAGAAAAGCCATTGATTTTTGATAGTTAATTTTCCCCTGCTACTTTGCCAACGTTTTGAATCAGCATGAATAATTTCGGAGTGGAGTCGGTGGAATTATTTAAATACAGCATCATGTCATCTGAATATAGGGAGAGTTTTACATCATCTTTCCCTATTTGGAGCCCTTTTATGTTTGCATCTTTTCTTTTGCTGTTGCTAGGCATTCTATTACTAAATTGAAGAGAAGTGGAGAGAGTGGACATCCTTGTCTTGTTCCTGAGTTCAGAGGAAATGGCTTTAGTTTTTCAGCATTAACTATAATGCTGGCTGTAGGTTTGTCATATACAGCCTTTATTGTATTTAGGAATGTTGACTGGATTCATAGTTTTTACAGAGCTTTCATCACAAAGGGATGTAGGATTTTGTCAGTGCTTTTTCTGCATCTATTGAGATAACCATGTGGTTCTTATCCTTGCTCTTGTTGATGTGATGAATTTTATTAATTGATTTGCATATATTGAACCAGCTTTGCATCCTTGAAATGAATGCTCTTTGATCGTTGTGTATGATTTTTTGGATGAATTGTTGACATCGATTGGCTCAAATTTTGTTGAGGAGTTTTGCATCAATGTTCTTCAAAGAAATGGGTCTACAGTTTTCTTCCTTTGATGAGTACCTATCTGGTTTTGAGATAAGGGTTCTGATGGAACCATAGAATGAATTCTGTAATGAACTTTCTCTTTCAATTTCATTGAAGAGTTGGAGGAATATTGGTGTGAGCTCTACTTTGAAGGCCTTATAGATTTCCGCTGTGAATCCATCTGGTCCTAGGATTTTCTTAGATGTGAGGACTCATTGCTGTTTCTAATTCTATGCTTGATATGGGCATGTTAAGTTGATTTAACTCATCTTGTTTGTTTCAGAATGTTAAGATTTGCTAGGAAAAGGTGCATTTCTGCCAGGTTCTCAAAGTGATTTGCATAATGGTTTGAAAAGTATTCCCTTATCATTTTTTGAATCTTGGTTGTTTTTGTGATGATGTTTCCATTTGCATCTCTGAGTTGATTTTTTTTTTAAATTTGGGTGAGTTTTTTTCTTTTTCTAAAAAGGTTTGCTTAAGGGTCTGTCAATTTTGTTAATTTTTTCGAAGTAACAACTCTCTGTTTTGTTGATTCTTTCTCTGATGTTTTTGGTTTCTAATTCATTTAATTCTTCTTTCCATCTACTGGATTGGGGTTTATCTTGCTGCTCTTTTTCAAGGAGGTTTGGATGTCTTATTAAATTGTTGGTTTCAGATCTCTCCAATTTGTCCTTGTAGGACCGCAAAGCTATAAACTTGCCTGTGAGTACTGCATTTGCTGTGTCCCAGAGGAGCTGGTAATTTGTGTGTTCATTTTGTTTTAATATCATGAACATTTGCATTTCTTTTCTAATCTCTTCCATGACTCATTGGTGATTCAACAGTGTGTTGTTCAGCCTCCATGTAGTACAGGACTTTCTTCGTTGGCTTTTGGTGTTGAGTTCTAATTTTATTCCCTTGGATGCTGTTTCTTGGCTTTTACTGTGGTCTTGTTGGTTTCCTATGTGTACGACACTTTTGTCTTTTTTATGGCTAGTTTGGTGGAGATCTATAGTTTCAATTTTTCTTTGCTATGGGAGGTTTTTATTTGACCTCCAGTTATGAAGGAGAGTTTAGCTGTGTACAGTATTCTTGTTTGATAGTTGTTTGTCTTTAGCGCATGGCATACACCATTCCAGGCTCTTCTTGCTTTAATCGGCTCTGCTGAGAAATCTGGGATGATTCTAATTGGTTTCTGTTTATAGGTGATTGTTCTTTTCTCCTTGAGATCTTTAAGGCTCCATTCCTTGGTCTGAATTGATCCTGTGAAGGTTATAATGTGACAGTGGGATGTCTTGTTTTGATCTGGTCTATTTGAGGTTCCATAAGCTTCTTGCATCTGAATAGGCCTATCTTTTTGCATTTTGGGGAAGTTCTCTGCTAGAATTCTGTTAAATAAATTTTCTAGAACATTAACTTCTGTCTCTAGGTGCTCCTTTACACCCATTATCCTAAGATTAGGCCTTCTGATGGTGTCTTCCAAATGTTGAATAGATCTATCATATTTTTTGTACTTGATTTGGATGGTTGTATGTTCTTTCTCTATATATGTAGGCTGTCTTCAATCCCCAAGATTCAATCTTCTGCATGGTCTAACCTACTGTCAAGACTTTCTACTTTGTTTTTTATTACTTTTCCTTCTAATTGGTCAGCTTTGATGGCTTCAAATTCTTTGTTGGAGCTTTGTTTTAGATATTGTATGAACTTCTTTACTTCCTTAATTTGGTGTTCAGTTTCTCAAATCACATAGTTGATTGGTTATGGTTTCCCTGGACACCCATTCTTTCTGTCTTGCTCCTTTCAGCATTCCATTTGTGATCTCCCTCACTTCTTTCACCTGTCTGTTTATGGATTCCATGAATGCCTCTATTGATCTTTGTCTATTCTCATCCTGCTCTCATAATCCCTGTATTACTCTTTGATTAGTTTCGTCAAGTTCACGCAATTCTAGTAATTCTCTTTGGCTGTGCTCAGCCTGCTCCCGAATCTCCTGTATTTCTCTTTGACTCTTCTCAACCTGCTTACGCATTTCCTGCATTAATCTTTAAGTAGCTTCCTATTGCTTAAAAGATTCCTGTATGAATTTTGATTGCCTCCTCTCGCTCCCTATCATGCTCACACTGAGTCCTTTGCAAGTTTTCAATCATTTCATTCACCATGTTTACCAGTAGCATTTGTACAGGTTTTTATGGATCTCCTCTTGATTATTCATTAACAATTCTGTCACCTGCTTAACAGAGTGGGAGTTGAGATACCTGGACTTGCCATTTTTATTGTGCTTTTAGGCTTGTTCTGCCCATTTGGTATGAAAGTAACACCAATTGTGTGCTAGAACACTATTTTAAGGCAAGCATCAACCAGAGTAGTGTGGTTGCACAATCAAAATGGCTGCAGATACAATCTAATTCAAAAGATACAATCTATTGAACATAAAACAACTATGTATTAAGGGGCTACAAACAGCAAAAAAGGATTTGGCAATCCAGAAATTATTAGCCTTAGGGAGAAATGTGGGGACAAATAGGACTAGAGGGATGTGCAGGGATAAAAGGAGAGTAAATTTAACCAATTCCTAATCTCAGAGAGGGAAAAGGATTAGACAGAATGACAGTAGAGAAATAAAAAAAAGAAAATTGGAAAAACAAAAATTAAATTTAAGAAGTGAAACACTTAATAATTACGTACTTTTAAAGAAATGATATTGAGAGAAGAAAAGGATAGGATGAGAGGAGGGGAGGGATAGAAAGGAAACATTAAAGCAAAAAAATAAGAAAAAAATAAAATTAGTTACTTGATAATTATGTAGGCATAAAGAGATGATACTGCTCTTAAAGAAGTTAAGCCTAACAGGTTGTGAATTGAGTAATAAATTTCTGGATTAAGTATGTACACAATGGTGGATAAGATCTAATAATTGACTACAGGTATATAAAAGAATGAGCATAACAGCAATTAAGTCCTGTAAAAAAAAAAGAGAGAAAAAAATGAAAACAATAAAAAAGGCCCAAAAGGTCAAAAAAGATTAAACACACCCATATATACATACACACACACACACACACACACACACACACACACACACACACACACACACACACACACACACACACACACACCCAAAAATAAAAATTATGAGAAAAAAGTTTAACAGAAAATATTTTTTTAAAATAAAAATTTAAGAAAAGTTTCAAAGAAGAGTTCCTTAATTTTTTTGGTGGGGGCTGAATGGGAAGACCCTGTATCTCCTTTGTGTCCATAACAAGTCTCTTGGTGGAGTCTTGGGTCTGCTTGTGGTGTTTGGTTTTCTGTGGCTTGATTGGTTTCTTAAGTCAGTTTGGGCCGGCAGAAAATGCTCTGTGTTAGGCATGTTTTTTGATCCTCCTCCCAGGCTAGTTCAGTAGGAGGGAGATCTGCTTGGAGTATCACAAAAGAGGGAGATGGCTGTTTCCTCTACTTTGGAGATGTTGTGATGAGGCTAGGTTCTGTTTAGGGTTGAGGTCTTTCAGCAAACAATAGCTTTTCCCTGAGGGGTTAAATCCTGAGACACTCACAGAGCCCAGCTTGGAGCTTTTCTCGGGGTTTATGTTTACTGAATTTCAATTGTTTGTCTAGGCTGTTTTAGGGAGGGGCAGTCTCTGGCTGTGTTTACCTGGTGAAGAAAGTCACTTCTCTGTGGGCAGAGTTTTTCCTGCCTGGGTGGGATGACTTTCTCCGGGGAACGGACATCATAACTGACATCATAACTGACATCATAAACCTATTGTGTGATCGTGGTATTTCCCCTGCCAGGTAAGTATGGGAAGGGATGGGAAGAGGAAACAAAGGAGGAGGCTATAATGCTTGATAAGAAATGTACACATTATCTTGCCCATATAATGGTAAACCCTCTCTACAGTATTTTCACAATAAAAAAACCTATTGGGACTTATTATAACATCGTAAATCTACTGTGACCTCATCACCATTATGTCATCACCAACTAAGTATAACATGAAAATATTATTATCACTCAATATTGTGACATCATATTGCCATTGTGATATCATTGTTCCATTGGGTTTTTCAAACCTATTTTGACCTCATAACATTTTACAAAAATCGTGGCCTTTGAGACTATTAACTTCTGAACTTGTACACTTATAATGCATGAAACACAAGGCAATCCAATGAGGCACATTGAAGATAATTTTATTTAGACTAGAAATGAGCCTGCATTTACCTTGTCCTGTGCTGTACACTCAGTGAGAGCCCAGCCCTAACCACCAAATCTCAGACGTTCAATAAGCATAGTTAATTGATTTGCAAAACACCAACCCCCCAAATTACCATATCCACGCTCCAAACTTCAATAGGTAAGGCTTTTTCCTTTTCCCTTATTCCTTCCTTCTTTATAGACCTTTCCTTCATTTCCCTTTTTCCCTTCCATCACTTCCTTCTTCTCTTTAGGCCTTTCCACTACACTTCTCTGGCCTGGTGGCCAATTGGCTTCCTTCCCCTCCTGCTCGCCATCAAATTCCTCTTCTCCCAGGTCTTTCCCCTCCTGCTGTCTCACCACTTCCTTTGTTGAAGTCTTCCCTTGATTTTCTTCAATTCCATTGCTCTGACCATGCAGCCTATATATAGGTTAAACCCCTCCATCACTCCAGTGGGTTTCCTACCTAACAGTTTTCAACCATCACTTCACAAACTGCCTGTTCCCCAATCAATTCTTCACAGCTCATCATGTGAGGATGACATCCTACCCCCTCTAGTAGCATGCCCTGCTCACTTGTGTGGCATGCCCCATGCACTCCAGTGGGCCAGGTCATGGGGCAACATTGATTAGTGGGCCCTGCTCATTATTAGGACCATGCTGCTTTATGTATCCACCACTGTTTTTCATGTCCAATCAAATCCTTGATTCCTTCTTACCAAATCCTAAGTGTCCTTGGTGCCATGGTTTGTCCCAGTTGGTATTCAAGGAGGTTTGAACTCAATTCCTGGGCACTGTCCCTGAGCACTTCTGCTCAAGTGTAGCACTTTACCACTTTGAGTTATAAAAACTCTTGCAGTGTTTTCTGGTTGGAGATAAGAGGCTCGAGCCAAGCTTCCAGCCTGGCTCTTTGCAGGTAAGTTGGGAGATGAAGTCTTAGGGATTTTCAGCCTGGGTTGGATTTGAATTGCAACCTTTGTCACGAAAACCCTTTGTTATTTCCAATTAAAGAAACAAAGAGATCAAATAGAATAAGTAGAACTTACCTGGTCCTTATCAAGAATTGACAAAATATTCTGCAATGACAAAACTTTTTAGATGGGAGAATCTTAACACAGATATGCCCAATATTTTAGAATCACGTAGTCAGTACTAGCCTAAACAACACAAAACAAAAAAGACAAAACTCAAATCCTAAAATTTTAGACAATGTTTAGACATCTTTGCTAACAAAGCACATCAGATGGTTGGGTCTCAGTTATCAGAGTCTGTGAAAAGAGCAACTTGTTAGCAAGGCACATTTGAATAGATGGATGAAAGAGAAGAAAGCTTGGTGGAAGGGTAAAGATTGGAGGGGGCCAAATCTTTCACCCACCATTTGGCCAAGATGGCAAACTCAAGATGACAAATTTCTAAAAAAAATGCAAGGAAAACCTGAACAAAAAATCAAGCCTAGTTTGGCTAGCCTTTTAGAGGGAAACTAGAATGGCTCCCCTGGACCCAGGCCATTTTGCACGCTTCATGGCACAATACCAATAGTTGTAGAAAAGAAAGGGAGAGATATAGAAAGTTTGACATGATTAAGAGAGAGCAAAGAGATTCTGAAAGTGAACAGACTATTGACCATTTACCATTGCAGAGGCAAAAATTGTCTAAATCTGAGAAAAGCATTAAAAAAATTAGGTGCTCTGGCTATCCAGGAAGCGCATGAGGCATTTTAGAGGGTTTCATGGCTCGGGCATGACTCGTAGCACCCCGTTAAATGTGTAGGAGAGTCAGTCTGGTGAGGGAAGGAGAGCGGACCAGGCAGAAGCGATGTCCCAACTTCCCCTAGAGCTCTAGAGAGAAATGGCCAAGACCCCATAACCAAGCATTCTCGGGTTCAGAGGTGACCAGCCTTTCTGCTAAAGGCCATAGGAGCTCTCTGGCATGTCGCCACATCTGAACAGAGATTGAGCAACAGAAAGCCGTAGAGAGAAGTTTCACTCACCAGAGAAGAGAAGTGGTGTGGACGTGGATGTGAAGGCCAGAAATGGTATTGGTGAAAAGTCTCGCGTGGTGTCTCAATGCAGTTTAATTCACAGAAAAGGGGTGGTTAGGAAATTCTAACATTTCCAACTCAAAAAGACCATCTGAGTCACAGCATCAAATGTAATATTACATAGGTAGGTTTCATTCAGTAGCCTATGAAGAGAATAGCACACACTATTCAGGCAGGCAAAGAAGTTTATTTACCGAACTGCTGCCCCCACCATACATGGTGGAGAAACAGGGCCAAAAAGGAAAGGGGGGATAGCAATTTGTATTTCTGTAGAAATTCATCCATCTCTGCTAGGTTTTCCTTCCTTCGTTAGTAGAATCTGGAATTATTTCCTTATGATTGTCTTGGATATTTGTTGTAATTTTTCCTGTGGTATCTCTGATAATATCGATTTGGGTCTCCTCTCTTATTTTGTTAGTTACTCTTGCCAGTGGTCTATCAGAATTATTGACTTTTTTCTTAGAAACAGTTTTTTGTTTTATTAATTTTATTCATAATTTTCTCAATCGCTATCTCATTAATTTCAGCTCTTATTTTGGTCATTTCTTTCTGTCTAGCAACTTTAGGTTCAATTTTTTTCTTGTTTCTGTACCAATTTTAGTTGTATCATAAGATTGTTTACTTGGCCTCTGTTTTCTTGATATGTGCACTGAGAGCAATACATTTGCCTCTCAGGACTGCCTTCATTGGGTCCCATAGGTTTCTTTGTGATGTTTCTTCATTTTCACTGAATTGTAAGAACTTTTTAATTTCTTCTTTAGCTTTTTGTGACCCAAGTATTGTTCAACTTAGTGCAGTTTAATTTCCATGTGTTTAAGTTTTTCTGCTTTATGTCTTGTTATTGAGAACTAGTTTGATTCCACTATGATCAGATAGAATACAGGGTATTATGTCGATCCTCTTGTATTTGCTTAAATTCCTTGTATGAACTAAGAAATGATCTATTGTAGAAAAAGTGAAGGGGTTGGCAAGAGTTAGACCTGCTGGTGTGAATGCCTGTAATTGTAAATACTCAGGAGGCTCAGATCTGTGTATTCAGCTTCAAAGCCAGACCAGGCAGGAAAGTTCATGAGGCTATTCTGGGGTTGTTCAGCACCACACCCTGCATCATGTCTGGAGTTGTTCACCACCTTTGCCACCATGGGCTGGGCTGGGCTGGTTAGGCAAGCCGGTGTGAAGAGGCGCTCCACCCTACCACGAGTCAGGTGTTAACCAGTGCTGCTGCCTCAGGCTGGGCTAGGCTGCTTATGTGGGCCAGTATAGAGAGGCACAAACAGGCATGGGTCTGGAGTTGTTCACTGCAGCTGTCCTTGCCACAGTTATCACTGCCGCCCCAGGCTGGTCTGGGCTGTTCCTGTGGGATAGTGACAAGAGGCATTGTGCACAGAGTCTGGGTGGTTTGCCACTATTGCCAGCTGCTGCTGCTGTTCCAGGTTAGACTAGACTGTTTACACCAGCAGGACAGAGGTGCCACACCGCAAGTCTAGGGTCATTCGCCCCTGCTGACAGCTGCTGCTGCTCCTGACTGGGTTGGGCTTCTTGCACCAGCCAGGCAGATGTGCCATGCCAGGGAGGGTGAGGGGAATCTTCATGCCGATTCTGTCTTCTGAGATTTCCGTTTGTATTCTCTGGATTGGCACTGGACCTTGGGAGTCTTCTGTGATTCTTGGGATGTTTGGGGGCGTGTGGTCCACTGAGGGTCCAGAGCCAAGCCACTTAAGCAACCTGGCACAAAGTTCCACCACTTAAGCTGCTCAGCGGAGAGCCCCATCACCATCAAGGCTGGAGGAAGGGTCTTCACACTTTATTGTCTGTGTAGGTTTTTCCCTTTTCTTTTTTCACTTTCTGTATCTCTCTGAGTAATTGCCTTTTTTTGTGGTTCACTTGCAGAAATGGAGCATTGAAATCCAAACTCTGTATTTTGTTGGGGAGAGCTGTGGTGTTTCCCTGCTGTTCCATCGCCATTTTAGCCCCTCCCCTTTAGGTGGAGTTTTTCTTAGGTGGCCGGTGAGCCTTGGTTACCAAAGGATAGGTGCGTAAAAGATATGTTGTAAAGCCTGCAGATTGTAGCTAGATATTTCTGTTAATATAGCCTTCCCAAATTTAGGAAACAAAGGGGGTGGTCCACCTTAAAGTATTTCAAAGGGATTAAATCGTTTAACATAAGGGCTACATCTTGCTCGAATGTGAGCAAAGTGGAGGAGGCTCACCTAGGCATGGACAGTCTCTGTATTTAATTTAGTTTCCTTTGAGGGCATATTCATTCTTTCTAATGCTTTAAACTCTCAGTTCTATAAATGGATTGTAACTTCCAATTTATTCCTAGAGTGTTAGTTAATAATTGAGAACTTGGGCCATGAGTGCAGGGACTCTTTGGACCCCACAGCTAATGGTAAGCCAAATCAAGGAATTATTACATGCTTCACCTTAGCCTGAAAAACTGTCCACTATTACCAACAGATACGAATACCCATACTTTCCAGGATTTACCTCTGTGAAGTCCACTTTCTCAAATTCACCATCTGAGGTTCCTCACATATGAATTCTTTCCATAGGTTCCAGCTTTTCAGAATTTACCTATTGGAAATTACCTACACACCTTACAAAGTATTGTCAGGCTAAGGCCCAACTGGTTTTCAGAACATTTTTAGGTAGTGGCCTCGGGAAATTTACCAGGGTGCACATATCTACATGTGAACTGAGAGAAAGCTTAAGCCTGTATGCATTTTTCACAAGTTCAGTGTCAACATTTGCACACTTGTTACAACTGATTTTTCTTCTTCCCTTAATTTTAACGACTAGTAGTTCTAGAGACTCCACTGGTTTTATAGAGTGATCTCCCAATCCACCTGATCAGTTCAGATGTTTCCCTGTATCTTAGGGTCTCTATTTTCTTTAATTCCTGTACAGTACTCTGAACCTTGGAGACTTCTTCCATTTTATTCTCCTCCTTTTCTCTCAAACTTGCTTTCAAGATCGCACTGTTCTCAATGTGCTCCTTAATCTCTAACTCTTTTGGCAGGGTTACAGGAGAGTTCCTTTGACTGAACAACTGCTGCTCCTTCTCACAACACCTTTGCTTGCTCTTCAGCTCCTCCCTTAAGTTCACAAAGGTACTATTGCAAGGTATTTTTTCCCACCTCCACCTGTTCCATTGGGACAGGATGCTTCTGCATTACATTTATGGTGAAGATCTCAGCAGTCTTTTGGGGCTTTTACTGTAGTAGTTTCTCTTTCTAGTTTTCAACTTCAGTGTATTTTTGTCACAGATCTTTCAACTGTTCCTTTAGCTCTTCTGTTTTTCTTCCTAATGCTCTTTCCCTTTCCCCAGCATTCCCTATCAGAGCATGTGGTCTTTTAACTGTTTCTGAAGAGTAACAATCTCTTTCTTGAGCCTGATATTTTCCTGTTTACTTTTCTTGGCCTCATCTTCTATGACACAGCACTTCCCCGTCTTCTCTGCTAACTACTCATTCCTTCTTTCTCTAATGCTTTGAATTTCTGGTGACACTCTTCAAAGCTTATAATCAACATGTACTTCAGCCTAATACATTATTATATCAGGTCCAGCTCATTTTTCATGGCCATGGTTTCTTAATGCAGCATCAGAATCTCTTCTTGGCCTCATTTGTGGTTAGCAAGATGGCAGCATTGGTGTCCTGTGCTTCTGTCAGCCGCTGATCTGTGGTCCCCTAATTTGCCTCATGCTCACCGAGGCTATTGTACTTGAATTTCATTTGATTTTGAGTGTTATCTAGGTTCCTTTTGAGGATTTTCTTCTCATTTTTGACTCTCACAAAGTCCTAATTTATATCTTCAAATCTTTTCTTCACATCAAATAATTCTCTCTGTTTTCTCCAGTGTACTCTTCTATGTGCTTTTAATCTCTTGGTGGGTTTTGACCGGCACATATTGGTGATTCAGTCTTTTATAAACCTGTTTTTTGAGATAGAAGTGTGTGAATATTTTCTTTGTCACATTTCTTCTTAAGTTCAGAAGGCTGCTTTATAAATTGAACACAGTTGGAATTCAGAGCCCCATGCTTCTTTGCATATTTCTCAGAGATATGGACACATTTTCCAGATAGTTAATGTGATTACTTAACCTGTCATTTTCTATCTTTCTCCTCCTTGGAAATTCATTTTCCCAATGTCCATTTTGCTTGCAATGAGCACACTGATCTAGTCCTAGAGGTTCCCTACTGCCAGTTGCAACAGAATTGTACTGTCTTTGCCAAGGATTTCTTCATCCCTATTCTGGAGCTCCTACCAAAACTCAAGCCCCCTTCTTAAACTCTTTTTTTCCAGGGTATCTCTGTTATCAAACACCCACTGAGCAACCACTTCCAACTTAAAATACACCTTTCCCTCAAAACCTTCTAACTTTTAAAGGTTTCTTCTAATATCTGGGGGTGAGTGGGTAACAAAGCCATATTTAAGGCTCTTTGATTGTCCAGGGCTTCAAGATTTATAGGCTTATAGGTCTTATAGGCTTCTGGGAAAAGTTCCAGAAAAGCATTATGGTACTCACTGGGGAACTGTATCATCTCACTCACTTTAGATTGATGACTTGGCTTTCTAGCCACTGAGGTATTCCTGCTAATGGAACTTGGCAATAATTGGTAAGCATTTCCATACCTCGATCACTGTTAGTCTCAGCTTGGGTAAGTCTGGGGAAAGACTTCCTCCAATTGGTCTGGTTCAATAGTGGGCCTACTGTCTGGTCCAAGGACCACCTTCTAGTCACCAAGCAGGATTCACTCCCTTTACTACCAGGTGAAAAGCACCTGTAAAATGTGCTGACACTTATTCCAGATGTGCTTCTTTGTGAAAATTGCTGTCGCTAATGAGGTAATGAGCCCCTGGTTTTTGTTTTTGTTTTTTTTTTTCTGAAAAGGATGGATTTTTCTGTTTCCAGTTATTCAGGTCACTAGTGGTAAAGGGAACATATATTAGAAAGGGGGCCTGCTCACCATCTCCTCCATATTCCTGTCTCAAGGGTAATAAGGCTAACATACCACATTGTGCCACCTCAGGCTGGTAAAAGTAACCACTTTTGGTATGGGAGGACTTAACATTAGAGGTGCTGATGGCAAAGAATAGGAGAGAGAGAGTACATCAGTGCATCTTCCTCTTTGGGACTCTATAACCCTGGGGGAGAATTTTTTGGATATGACAACTTTAGGCCTTGTTCTCCCATCCTGAGAAAAAGACTAAACAGAAGTAAATACAGGACACTGATAGAAACATCAGCATACACACAGAGACCAATAGCCACAGACACTTAACCCACATGTCCCACACCTTTCAATGTTGAACTCTACAGAAGGTCCAAGATGAGAGACGGAACATCCGAGATTGCCTCTTTAGGAGGTCACAAATGACCTCTGGAGGACATCACATATGTCCTTCCTAGGAGGCCTTAGATGACCTCTCATGGAGGTTCCAAATTGCTTCCCAAGGAGTGTCAGATTACCTCCAAAGGAGGTCCCAGATGTCCTCTCAATGAGGGTGAGATTACCTCTCAAATATCTCAGATGGCCACTCAAGGAGGCCACATATGAACTCCAGAGGAGGTTCCAGATAACCCTGTTGAGAAAGCCACAGATAACCGCCAATGAAGGTCATATATGGCTTCTCAAGGAAGTCCCAGATGATGTCCAAGACGGTTCTATTTTTCTCATCAAGGTAACCCGAGATGTCCATCCCAAAGATGACCTCATAAGTGGTCCTAGATTGCCTCTTAAGGAAACTTTTGAAGAGTTCTCAGGTAGCCTCCTGAATAAGCCCCAGATGACCTCTGGAGAAAGTCCAAGATGGCCCCTGAAAGCCCCAGATGACCTCCAGGTTAGGTCTCAGATGGCTTCTCAAGGAAGTTCCAGATGTACTCATGATGAGGTTCCAGATAGCTTCCCAAGGAAGCCCTACATGACCTCTCAAGGAGGTTCCAGGTGGCTTCCCAAGGAAGCCCTACATGACCTATCAAGGAGTTCCCAGATGGCTTCACAAGGAAGCCACAGATGACCTCCAGATGGAGTCCCCAAAACAGGCTGGCAAACTTGCCCAGACATACCCCTAGAGGTACCTAAATGACATTTGTCCATGTTGGTCCTCTGGAGACAAACTCTGAGGTAGACTCTCAACCCTGAAGGCTGACACTCTCACCTCACCTATGGGGATTTTTCCCTGGGGCGAAGGCCTGATGCCATCCAAATAGTTTATATCAATGGGGGTCTCCAAATATTAGAAACTCTATTGTTCAGGAGAATCCATCGAGACACAAAGGGCAAGCATTTTATCCCCTGTCCCTTTGTCTAGCCTTCACTGCAGACCTATACTTCCTTCATGGTCTTTCCCTTTTTCCTTTCTACCAGTTCTTTCTTCTCTTCAGGCCTCTTCACTCTCCACAGGCCTGATCTTCTTTGCCTGGGTCAGTTGCCATCCTTTACCTCCTGCTCTACCTCAACTTCCTCTCCTCTCAGGTCTTTCCCCTTCTGCTATCACACAACTTCCCTCCTTCAAAGACTTTTCCCTTTTTCTCTTCTCTTCTATTGCTCTGAATAAGCAGCCTATATAAAGTCTGTAACCCTTCTGTACACCATCTCTTAACAGTTTTCAACTGTCACATCCCAAACTGCCCACAGCCCAATCACTTCTTAACAGCTCAACACTTGGTGATTACTGCCCCAGGCCCTCTCACAGAATGCTCCATCTTCTTTGGTGGCATACTTTGTCCTCTCCAGCTGGCCAAGAGATGGGGCCACGCTGATTATCAGACCCTATAGATTATCAAGACTGTGCTGATTATTACAGTATCATCCTTGTGATCTAATAGCAATTGAAATTGGAAATTTGATTGTGATATTACAAACTCATTGTGACATCACAAACCCATTTTGACATCATCACCACCACGACATCACAAACTCATTGCGATAAGATTGTCATTGTGACATCATGATTCCATTGTGACATCTCAAATCTATTATGACCTCTTAGCTCCTTTGGAAAATCACATGCCCTTTTCAACATCACAGTCGCTTTGTGTATCCATATCCTTGTTGTTAACTAATGACAATTGAGATCAGACATGCCATTATAACATCAAAAAGTGTTTGTGAAATCCTCAACAGTGTGACATCACTTTTTCTCTATGAGAGCATCAGCTCATTGTGACATCACCAAACTCAATGACATAATCGCATTATGACAATTCTCAGTGTGACATTATAGACAAATTGTGAATGCTCATTCTGTGATTTCATTGTATTCAAAATATGGCATGGGAATTGCTATCAGAAACGAATTTTTGTGCCTACATAACAATTTTGAGCTGGGCGTTATGGCTCATGCCTGTAATCCTAGCTACTCAGGAGGCTGAGATCTGGGGTTCACAGTTCAAAGCCAGCCTGGGCAAGAAAGTCAGAGAAAATCTTATCTCCAATAAACCACTCGAAAAACGGAAGTGGCGCTGTAGCTCAAGTGGTAGAGCGCTAGCCTTGAGCTGAAGAGCTGAGGGACAGTGCCCAAGCCCAGAGTTCAAGCCCCACAACCGACAAAAAAAATTGACATCATAATCACTTTGTACCATCACAGTGCCATTGTGATATCACTAATACAATGTGACATCACAAACCTCTCCTGTCCTCATAACTTTTGTGACATGTTTACATTGTGATATCTTAGACCTTTTTGCCCTCATAATTTGTTTTCAACCTCATATTTCATGTATGACATGAGATACCAGGAATCCACTGTGACATCATGACCATTGTGACATCACAATGACAGATGCCATGATCATAGTGTCACATTGTGACATCACAAAAGGTTTTGATCTCACAATTAGTTAGTGATGCCATACAGGTAAGGGGTCACAGTAGGTCTATGATGTCACAATTGGTTGGTGATATTAAAATTCCATAAAGTATCTCATTTGTCATGAAATCACAGAGAATATGAGTTCACAAATGGACTGTGGTTTCTCCAAAGGCATGTGTTGTCACAAATGTGATGAAGTCCTAGGAGGATTGTGATGTCACAGTGTGATACAATGTTCATGATGTCTGTCAGTATGATGTCACAATGGTCATGATGTCACAGTGGATTTCTGATATCACATATCATAACTGAAATATAAGTTTGAAAACAGATTATGAGCTCATAAATAGCCTAAGACTTCACAATTACAGCACATCACAAGACATGAGTACAGGGCAGGCTTGTGATGTCACAGTGTGTTAGTATATCACCATGGCACTGTGATGTCACAATGTGTTGGGCATGTCACAATGACATGATTGTTCTCAATGGTCTTTAACTTATAATGAGTATATGAGTTCACAAAGAGACTGTGGTTTCTCTAAAAGTATGTTGTCACAAATATATTGAAATCCTAAAAGGTTTGTTATGTCAGAATTTGATACAATGGTTATGACATCTAGCAGTGTGATGTCACCATTGTCATGATGTCACTGGGAATTTGTGATATCAAATGTCATATGTGAAATCTAATGAGGTCGACAACAGATCATGAGGACAAAAAGACCTAAAAGGTAACAGAATTGCAGCATGTCACAAAAGTTATGATGACAAGATAGGTTTGTAATGTCATGGTGGGTTAGTGATATCACAATGGCAATGTGATATACAAAGGGATTGTAATGTCACAATGGTTATGATTCACAGTTTGTTTATGATATCAAAGTATAGGCCATATTTGAAATAGAATGAAATCACAATAAAAGGTATTCATATCTATGATGTCACGATGACAATGTGAAGTTCTAATTCTTTCATATCATTTTAGTTTTGTGATTTCACAATCATCAGATGGTGTCACAATGACAATGTGATGTCACAATTGTGATGATCTCAAAAATGTTTCTGATGTCAAAATGTCATGTCTGATTCTCAATTGTCAATAATTCACAATGGAGATTTGAGTACACAAAGGGATTGTAATGTCACAAATCTATGTATTTTTTCAAAGGTTATAAGGAGTCATAATAGATTTGGGATGTCACAAAGTGATCCTCGTGTCAAAACAGCAATGTCACAATGGGTTTGTGATGTCACAGTGGTGATGAGGTCACAATGGATTAGTTATGTCATGAGTTTGTAATATCACAATTATTTGTCCAATTTCAATTGCTCCTAGTTCACCATGAGGTCACTGTAATAACCAGCGGTACCCCTATAATCCAGGGGAACAAATAGTCATCATGAACTCCTAGTCTGGACCAACAGAGAGGGGGGTGCATGCCACTGAAGGGGGGAGGACATGCTGCTGAAAGAGATAAAATGTCAAGCCCCACATGGTGAGCTGCCAAGAAGTAATTGGGCATGGACATTAGGGAAGTGATGATTTAAAACTGTTATGCAAGAAACATATTGCACAGTGGGAGAAGGGTACAGCCTATATAATGGCTGCATGTTCAGAGCAACAGAAGAGGAGAGAAAAAGGGGAAAGGCCTGGAAGGAAATAAGTAACGAGACTGAAAGAGGGTAAAGACCTGGGAGGAGAGGAAATTGAGAGAGAGAAGGAGGTGAAGGACGGCAACTGGCCACCTCGTCAGGGCAGGACAAGCCTTTCAAGAGTAGAGCAGCCTGAAGAGAAGAAGGGAATGGTGGAAGGAAAAAATGAAAAGACCTGAAAGGTAGGACAGGTCTTTAGAGAAGGAGGATGAAGAGAAAGGAAAAAGCCTTGTCCTTTGAAATGTGGAGCTGTGGAGATCATTATTTTGGAGTTTGGTTGTTTGCAGTCCAGTTAACAAATGGCTGGGCTGCTCTTTGAAGTTCTGAGGGTCCATGGTTGAGGCTGCATTTAGCTCTGGGCATCCAGCCCAGGTCAAGGTAGTGCCTGTTACAAAATTTAAGATGACAAGACAGGTTTATGATGTTACATTCCATTAATGATTTCACAATGTAAATATGAGGTCACAAAGAGATTGTAACGTCATAATGGTGATGTGGTCACAATGGGTTTCTAAAATCAACTTATATGCCACATTTGAGATAGAATGAAATCATAGAATAGGCAATCACATTGTCTCTATGACCTCACAATGAAAATGTGATGTCATAATGCTATGATGTCATTGTCATTTTGGGATGTCACAATGGGCTGTTGGTATCAAAACAATGTGATCTCACTCTGGAGATGATGTCACAAAGTGTTTGTAATGGTACAATGGCATGCCTGATGTCAGTTGTTCTTTGTTCACAATGAGGATATAATTATCCAAAGTTACTGTGATGTCACAAACACCATGTGCTTTTTCAAAGGTGCTAAGAGGTCACAACAGGTTTGGGATGTCACAAGGTGATTGTGATATCACTGTGGCAATGTGATGTCTCAATGGCGTTGTGATGTCACAGTAGTGACAAGGTCACACTTAGATAGTGATATCAAAATGAATTTGTAATATCACCATTACATGTCCAATTTTATTCTACTAGATCACAATGAAGATACGAGTTCACATAAGGAGCTAGAAGTGAGAAAGGCCATGAATTTTGTAAAATATTATGAGGACATAATAGGTTGGTGAAAATGCAATGGGACAGAGATATCCCATTGGCAATGTAATGTTACCATTACATGAGATAGTATTGTTTTGAAGTCACAAATAGTTGCTGATGCCATACAGGTGATGAGGTCACATAGGTTTGTGATTTCACAATGGGATGGTGATGTTACAATCTCATGCCAGATCTCTAATTGACAATTATATAAGTTCACAGGGATAATGATGTATCCAAAGGCATATGTTGGCACAAGTGTAATGAGTCTTAACAGGTTTGTGATGTCACAATGTGTCTCAGTTTTCATGACATCTGGCAGTGTGATGTCACAGTGGTGATGATGTCCCAGTGGATTTCTGATATCACGTTAATCCTGAAGTAATATGATTTAAACAATGTATGAACTCAGAGAGGCTAAAGAGATCACACTGGCAGCATGTCAAAAAATTATGAGAATAGGACAGTTTTGTGATGTCACAGTGGGTTAGTGATATCATAATGGCAATAGGTATCATCAAGGTTTTGTCATGTCATAATGGTTATGTGGTCACAATGTATTTCTGATATCAACCCACCTGCCACATTTGAAATAGAAAAAAATCAAAGAATAGGCATTACAATGTATCTGTGACATCACAATGACAATGTGATGTCATAATATTTATGACATCATTTTTGTTTTATGGTGTCACTGTGGGCTGATGTTGTCATAATGACAAGGTGATTTTACACAGGTGATGAGGTCACAAAGGTTTTGCGATGTTAAAATGGCATGTCTGATCTCAATTGTCATTAGCTCAAAATGAGGATATGGGTACACAAAGGACCTGTGATGTCACAAAGTCCATGCTTTCTTTCAAATCTTCAGAAGTCATAATAAGTTTGGGATGTCACAATGTGTTTATGGTGGCACAAGTGCAATGTGATATCACAATCGATTTGTGATGTCACCACAGTGATGAAGTCACAATGGGTTAGTGATGTCTCATCAAGTTTGTAATATAACAATGATGTATACAATTTCAATTTCTTCTAATTAACTATGAGGATACTGTAATAACCAGTGGTGCCAGAATTATCTGTGGGAGCCGATAATCATTGTAAATTCTTGGCCTGGCCCACCAGAGAGAGTTGGGAATGCCGCCAAAGGTGGAGGTGTCAAGCCTCACATAGTGAGCTGTCAGGAAGTGATTGAGCATTGGGCAGTTTGGGAAGTGATGGTTGAAAACTGTTAGGCAGGATGCCCGTTGGAGTGAGGAGGTGTATAACGTATATATATGTTGCATTTTCAGAGCATTGGAAGGGGAGATAAAAATGGGAGCTATCCGGATGGAAGAAAGTGGTGAGACAGCAGGAAGGGAAAAACCTGAGAAGAGAGGAAGTTGAGGGAGAGCAGAAGGTTGGCATTTGGTCACTGGGGCAGAGTAGGGCAGGCCTGTGGAGAATGGAGAGGCCTAAAGAGAAGAAGGAAAGGGTGGAAGGGAAAAAGGGAAAGACCAGGAATGAAGGACAGGTCTGTAGTGAAGGAGGGAGGAATTGAAAAGTAAAAAGCCTTGCCCATGGAGGTTTGAAGCTTTGGAGATCATAATTTTTTGGTTGTTTCTTTGCAGACCAGTAGGGCTGCCCATTGGAGGCCTGAGGTTTGGTGGTTAAGGCTGCTCTTGGACCTGGGTATCCAGTCCAGGATAAGGTAATCAAAGTCCCCTTTCTAGTGTAAATTGGTTTATTATATTAAATGTGACTCTATTGTTTGTATCCTTGGCGTTGAGGTCATAAGAACACGAGTTCACAGAAAAAGCTTGAAGTCTCAAAGGCCATGTATTTTTTAAGATGTGATGTGGCCATAAGAGGTTTGTAAAAACACAATGGGACAGTGATATCACAATGGCAATACCACAATATCATGTCAAAATAAAGCTTTGATACCACAATTAGTTGTTGATACCATTCTTGTGATGAGGTCACAAAAGTTTGTGATGTCACAATGGGTTCATGATGTCAGTGTGGCATGGCAGATCTCAATTGTCATTAATGGGCAATGAATATATGAGTTTAAAAAGGGACTGTAATGTCTCCAAAGGTATGTGTTGTCACAAATGTGATGCCATTCAAACAGTTTTGTGATGTCACTATGTGACATAATGATCATATCTGGCAGACTAATGTCACAGGGGATTTATGATATCACCTGTCATGCCAGAAATATGAGATTGAAAACAGATTATGGGCTCACAAATGACTTAACATGAAAATGGCAGCATGTCACAAAACTTATAAGGACAGGACTGGTTTGTGATGGCACAACAGGTTAATGACATAACGATGGCAATGTGATGTCACAAAGGATTGTGATATCACAATGGTTATATGGTCAAAATGGGTTTCTGAAATAGAATGAATTTACAGAATAGGCCATAACACTCTTATGTCTATGAAGTAACAATGTCACTGTGATTTATAATGTTATGATGCCATTGTCATTTGGTGATATCACAAATGAGCTAATGGTGTCATAATGACAATTTGATGTCACTGCTGATTTATGGTGTTACAATTGTTATGGGGTCACATTATGTTTCTGATATCAACACACAGGTCAAAATTGAAATATAATGAAAAAGCCGGGCATGGGTGACTCATGACTGTAATCGTAGATACTCAGGGGCCTCAGATCTGAGGATAGCAGTTCAAATACAGCTCAAGCAGGAAAGTCCATGAGATTTATATCCAATAAAAACACTAGAAAACCAGAAGTGGCACTGTGGCTCAAGTGATAGAGAGCTCATTTAGAGCTGAAGAGCACGGACAGCACCCAAGCCCAGAGTTCAAACCCCATGTTAGACAAAAAAAGATTAAAAACAAGCATTCACAATCTGTCTATAACATCACGATGACAATGTGATCTCATAATGTTATCTTGTCATTGTAGTTTTGTGATGTCAAAAGTAGTTGATGCTGTCATAATGACAATGTTATGTCACACTGGTGATGTCACAAATGGCATGTTTGATATCAATTTCCAGTTCATAATGAGGGTATAGTTACACAAAGGGGCTGTGGTGTCACAAAGGCCATGTGTATTTTCAAAGTTGCTGAGGTCCTAATAGGTTTGGGATGTCGCAATGTGATAGTGATGTCAAATGGCAGTAAAAGCTCACAATGGGTTTGTGATGTCACATTGGTGATGAAATCAAATTGTTTTGTGAAATCACATTTCATAATCACATGACCAATTTTAGTTGATACTATATCACTATGAGGATAAGAGTTCACAGAAGAAGACAAGCAAAAAAGGCCATGAATTTTCTAAAATGCTATGAAGACATACTAGGTTTTTGAAAACACAATGGAACAGTGACATAACAATGGCAATGTGATGTTGCAATATGATGACTTAATAATGTTTTGATATCACAATTGGTAATGCCACACTAGTGACGAGTTTACAAGAGGTGTATGATGTTACAATGAGTTGGTGATATCAAAATATGACATGTGATCTCAACCGTCATTAACTCACAATGAGTATATGAGGTCACAAAGGGACTGTGATGTCTCCAAAGGCATGCGTTGTCACAAAAGTGAAGTCCTAACAGGTGTGAGTTGCCAGAATGTGAAAAAATGCTCATATCTATCAGTGTGATGTCACCATGACATAGATGTCACACTGGATTCGGGTATCACATTTCATACCTGAATTGAGTATGAGAGGATTATCATTTCACAGTTGTTTAGTGATAGCACTATGGAAATGTGGAGTCACAAAGGGATTGTGCTACCACAATGGCTATTAGATCACAATGTGTTCTTACTATAGTAGGTTTGTGCTGTCACAATTGGCTGGAAATGTCACAATGGCATGCCGAATCTCAATTGTAATTAATTCACAATGAAGATATGAGTTCACAAAGGGACTGTGTTGTCTCCAAACACCTGTGTTGGCACAAATGTGATGAAGTCCTAACAGATTTGTGAGTTCACAATGTGACACCATGGTCTTGATGTTTATCAATGTGATATCACAATGGTCATGATGTCAGAGTCAATTTCTTATATGATATGTCATACCTGAAATATTATGAGATTGAAAACAGATTCTAAGCTTATTAAAGGCCTAAAATATCCTAATGGAAGCATATCACACAAGTTATGACTAAAAACTCATGCTCTTTGGAGCTTGATTCTTGTAGGGAGCCGAGGCTAGACTCCGCCCACTCCCTTGCAGCTTTGAGGTAACCACCCCAGACGGTGCTTGGCGGGACGCCTGGGCTGTGCGCGTGCGCGAGCCAGGTAGAGTCCCCAGCCAATCCCATGACACCTGGTGACGGTGAAAGGCAGGCGACCAACAATAGAAAGACCCGTGTTCCTATCCCCTATGTAAGTGGCCATGTTTCGGGTGCACGCTCTCTCGCGCCCAAGCTCTCCTACAACTAAAAGGCTCTCCAATAAAGCGTGATCTGAGAAGACTCCTGGTGTGGTGGTCGTTTTTTCTCGCTGGTCGAGTAGACGGTCGCTACAAGTGGTACTGAAACCCGGGAAAAACCAGGGATGGGACCCGCGCGAGAGGCCGAACCGGAGCCAGAACTCAACACGCGGAGAGGGGACGTCGGTAAATATCCCCCGGTATGCTGTTCACTGTAGATTTAGATATTTATTGGTTGCTTGCATTGCTTCTTCCTTTGTGGCTTGTCTTTTTGATGGTGCGCACTTGCCTCGAGGAGGGAGGGTTTGATTTAATCCAGGAAGGATGCAAAGTAGTAACACGGCATCAGGATAGTCTATCAGAGTCAGCATACAGTAAGGGGGAGGAAAATAGGCCTAAAAGAAAAAGGGAAAAAAGACAAAAGGATCCTAAAGAATTAAAGAAAGAGGGACTGCAGCCCTCACAAAAGGAGAAGGGTTTTAGAGAAGAGGGGGTCTCAAGGAGACCCCCATGCCCTTCTTTAAAAGCAAACCGGTTCTCAGCCCTACATGTGGAAGGGCGGGACCAAGAATATAGTAATCTTGTGAGTGACTCAGAGGAAGAAATGTTAGAGGAGGAGGGAGAACAGCTTGATCCAGCTGATAGTGAAGAGTTAGAAGAGGCTGCAGCGGAGCACGAGGCAGACAGATATGGGGGGTGGCGCCCCCTAGGGGTGGGAGAACCGCAGCAGCCAGGAAGAGGAAACGGAGCTGGCCCTCACCTGTCGGCCCCCTGGGCGTGCCCGCCGGCGGGGCGGAGTCACTTTATAAAAGGGAGCACCTGGTCGCGATTAGCAGCCGCTTTCCCAGTCTTTGAGAATCCCATTACCAATGAGAGAATTCTTGAGCCGGTTTCCTACTCCCAGCTTAAGGATTTAGTTGAGGCAGTCAGGACTTATGGGGTGACGGCTAATTATACCACTGCCTTGCTTCGAAGGCTAACTATTAATGCTATGATTCTGTGGGAGCAAAAACTGTTCAATATTTTCCTGAATTAGTGGCTAAACAGGCAATTTTGGGTATAAAGTATTGTTTGATGCACTTTGCAAAAATTCCAGATAAATTAATTATTCCATACACCCGTGAGCAAGTTGAAATTTTAGCAGCCACAGTGGATATGTGGGCAATTCTTGTTTGCTCATTTCCAAATGAATTGATAATCATTATCCTAAGCATCCTCTGCTTGCCATAGTTAACAAAAATTTAGTGTATTTTCCTGTTGTCACTTCAAAGGAGCCCTTGGCTGATGCTCTATCCATCTTTACGGATGGATCAAAATCTGGACAAGGTGCCTTTTTTGTTCAAGGACACAAACAGCCGGTAGTCTTTAATTTTCGGCCGAATGCCCCACAGGCTGTTGAATGTTTAATTGTGCTTGAAGTTTTTAAAAGATTTGATCAACCTTTTAACTTATTTTCTGATTCATTATATGTTGTAAATGCCGTTGCTTCTCTTGAAGTTGCTGCTTCAGTTAAGCAGGCCAGTACAATTTCTAATGTTTTGTTACAGATTCAATCCCTTATCTTAAACAGAAAACATCCTTTTTATATTGGACATATTCGTGCCCACTCTATGCTGCCGGGCCCGATGGCAAAGTGTAATGATTTGGTGGACCAGGCAACTCGGGCTATGGCTCTGGTTGCTGCTGATCCTGTAGAATTGGCAAAAGACTTTCATAAATTGTATCATGTACCTGCTAATACCCTTAGGAAAAGATATAATTTGTCCAGGCATGTGGCAAGAGATATTGTTAAAGCCTGTAAATCTTGTGTTACCTTTCTTCATCCTCCCCATGTGGGGGTAAACCCCAGGAGGTTGAGACCAAACACCCTATGGCAGATGGATGTTACTCATCTGACGGAATTTGGTAAGTTGAAATATTTACATGTGTCTGTGGACACCTTTTCTGGTGTCATTCATGCCACACCTCTGGCAGGAGAAAAGGTGTCTCACGTCAGAATACACTGCTTAGAAGCTTGGGCAGCTTGGGGAAAGCCCCTTAGACTTAAGACGGATAATGGCCCTGCTTATACTTCCCATGGTTTTCGCACCTTTTGCGCACAAATGCAGGTTGCCCACACCACCGGATTGCCCTACAATCCTCAAGGACAAGGTACAGTGGAAAGAGCTAATCGAAGCATAAAAGAAATGCTTCAAAAGCAAAAAGGGGGAATTGCTGAGTCCGCGTCCCCCAGGGAAAGACTTTCTCTTGCGCTCTTTACCCTTAATTTTTTAATTCTAAATGACAACGATCAGTCTGCCGCAGATCGGCATATGACAAGAGACTCCATGGATACTAAAGACATGGTTATGTGGAAGGATGTTATTAATAATAAATGGTATGGACCGGATCCGGTAATAACGAGATCCAGGGGAGCTGTTTGTGTTTTTCCACAGAGTCAAGAAGTACCTCACTGGGTGCCAACGAGACTGACCAGGCCGGTGGAGACTGCAGCAGAACCCCCTCTTGAAGATGCCATCCACTCGTCTCCTGATACAGCTGATCTTCCTGCTGTTAGCAACAGTGCTAATAGCAATCCCTGTGATAGCTAAACCGATGATGCTGTGGGCTGTTACAATTTACTGACTGGATTGCCTCTGCGGTGTCCTTTTCCAAAGAGCGGGTGGGAGTCGGAATGTTTTTAGCCTGCTGCTTGGGAGGATGCGTGGTCTGCCTATAGTTGGTCTGTCGCCTTCGAGCCCAAACCAGAAGGGACAAGGTTGTTATCTTGCAAGCATTAGCCACTTTGGAGAGTGGATCCTCACCCCAGATTTGGCTGTCGGTCCTAATAGGCAGTTAAGCCTTACCATCCTGCATAGCCTTAGCACCCCGAGGGATCAGGGGATCCCATTGCACCGGGACAGGTATGCAACTTGCAATTTGGGACAGGGTGCAAGGCAAGTGCACTGCACTTGAGGAGATGGTTCTCATCTCCTCAAGAAGAGCATGCTGGGTTGCAAGTGGGTTGATGCCCAAGATCCCACCTCTGCAAAAATGGCATCGGACGGGCCTGGTCATCACTGGGGAAGGCGCGCCCCTCAGGCGAAGGCCAGTGCAAGGTCTTAATGTTTTAGACAGAGGCCCAACCTCTACTCTTACCTGTTGCCAAAAAACAAAGAAGGGGGAACTGTAGGGAGCCGAGGCGAGACTCCGCCCACTCCCTTGCAGCTTTGAGGTAACCACCCCAGACGGTGCTTGGCGGGACGCCTGGGCTGTGCGCGTGTGCGAGCCAGGTAGAGTCCCCAGCCAATCCCATGACACCTGGTGACGGTGAAAGGCTGGCGACCAACAATAGAAAGACCCGTGTTCCTATTCCCTATATAAGTGGCCATGTTTCGGGTGCACGCTCTCTCGCGCCCAAGCTCTCCTACAACTAAAATCGTGATCTGAGAAGACTCCTGGTGTGGTGGTCGTTTTTTCTCGCTGGTCGAGTAGACGGTCGCTACAGACTCTTTCTTTGAAATTGTATCATCATTGTGAACTTGTAGAAATTGAAATTGGACATGTCCTTGTAATATTACAAACTCATAGTGACAATAGTGACATGACAACTCTTTGTGACCTAATAACTACTGTGACATCACAAACCCATTGTGACATCACATTGCTGTTGTGCCTTCACAATCACATTGTGACATCACAAAACTACTGTTAACTCAGCACCATTTAAAAGACCCATGACCTCTGTGGCATCACAGACCTTTTGTTTACCCATATCTTCATAGTGAACTAATGAAAATTGTGATCACACATAGCACTGTATCATCACAAATACTTTGAGCAAAAATTGTGACTGTGAAATCAATTGTCATCATGACACCATCATATCATTGTGACATCACCAAATCCCAATGACACCATACCATTTTTTTTCATCTGTGCATTTTTTATTGTAAGTATAGTGTACAGAGGAATTATAGTTACATAAGCATGGTAATGTGCATTCCTATTCTTGGATTTCATTCTATCTCAAATGTGCCATGTGGGTTGATATCAGGAAACCATTGTGAACTCATAACCTTTGTCACATCAAAATCTCTTTGTCACAGCACATTGCCTTTGTTACATCACTAACCCACTGTGACATCAAATACCTCTCCTGACCTCATAACTTTTGTGACATGTCATTGTGATATCTTAGGACTTTTGTGAGTTGAAAATCTGCGTTTGACCTCATATTTCAGATATGACATGAGATATCTAAAATCCATTGTAACATCATGATATCACACCACTGGACATCATAACCATTGTGTCACTTTATGACATCTCAGACCTGTTAGTTCTTCAACTTTTTGACTACATATATTTGGGGACATCAGAATCCCTTCCCAAACTCATATACTCATGCTGAGTTAATGACAATTGAGATCCCACATGCCATTGTGACATCACCAACCCCTTGGGACATCTCAAATCTATTGCAACCTCCTCATCAGTATGGCGTCACCAATTGTGACATCAAAACATTATTATAACATGATGTTGAGACATCACAATGTCATTGTGAAATCACTGTTCCATTGGGTTTTCGCATAGTATGACCTCATACTGTGAAGCTTCTTCTATCACCTGGTATCCTCATATTGAATTATTAATAGTTGAAATTAGATATATCATTCTGAAATTACAAACTGTGACATCACAAAACCATTGTGACCTCATCACCACTGTGACATTAAAAACCCAATGGGACATCTTATTTCCATTGTGACATTACAGATCACATTGTGCCATCTCAAGCCTATTTTGACCTCTTACCACTTTATAAACACACATGGCTTCTCTGACATCACAGAACTTTTTTGTATTCATATCCTCATGGGGAACTAATGACAACTGACATCAGACATGCCATTGAAATATAAAAAATCCTTTCTGACATCATTATAATTGTGACATCATGTTGCCATTACACCACCAGCTCAATTTGACATGTAAAACTACAATGCCATCATAGCATTGTAACATCATATTGTCATTCTGATGTCATAGACACGTTGTGTTTGCCTATTATGTTATTTGATTCTACTACTGTCAATTGATATCTGAAACCCATTGTGAGTTTGTGACCATTGTGATATCATGATGCCTTATTAGCATCACATTGCCATTGTGATGTCATATTGCAAAATTGATGTCACAAAGGGATTTTGATGTGAAAATGGTTATGATATCAAAATGAGTCTCTGTTATCAACCCACATGCCACATTTCAAATACAATGAAATCACAGATTAGGCATTCATAAAGTGTCTATGTTATCACAATGCCCTAATGGCAAATGCTATAATGTCATTGTCATTTTGTGATGTCACCATAAGTTAAAAATTTCATAACAATAATGTGATGTCATACTGGTTATGACGTCACCCAGAGTTTATAATGTTACAATGGTTATTAGGTCACAATGTGTTTCTGATAGCAAGAGATATGCCACATTTGAAATAGAATGAAATCACAGGATATACAATCACAATGTGTCTGTGACAGCATTCTTTTTTTTGGGGGGAGGGTTCCAGTCATGGGGCCTGAACTCTGGGCCTGGGCACTGTCCCTCAGCTCTTCAGCTCAAAGCTAGCACTCTACCACTTGAGCCACAGTGCCACTTCTGTCTTTTTTCTTTTTGCTTATGTGGTGCTGAGGAATCAAACCCAGGGCCTCATGCATGCAAGGCAAGTGCTCTACCACTGAGCTACCTTCCCAACCCCTATGACAGCAAAATGGCAATGCGATGTAATGATGCTATGATGTCACTGTATTCTGGTGCTATCACAATGAGCTGATGGTATCATAATGACAGTCTGATGTTACACTGGTGATGATGTCACAAAGGGTTTATGATGTCACAATGTCATGTCCAATCTTAATTGCCATTAGGTTATAGTGCGGATAAGATAATGAAGTCATGACATATACAAATGAACTGTGATGACACAAAGGCCATGATTTTTTGTCAAAAGTGCTAAAGTTCCTAACAGGTTTCGGTTGTAAAGTGTTAATTGAAGAGCTAAAGTAACTCATTTTGAAATCAAGCCCCCTGAGCTGTGCTGCCCTAGAGTAACCCCCAAAGAGAGCTGTGCTGCCAAAGAAAATTAATAGCTTTCAGGAAAACCGCAGGTTGCCACCAACGCTGCCCACCCTTAAGGAACAGAACAGCTGCCAAGGTGTTCCATCAGAAAAAGGGAAGTGCAGTCAAGGTGGACGTAAATCCCCTGAACTTGTGAACTTGCTTGTGTGGAAAACCCCTAAACTTGCTTGTGTGGGAACCCCCTGAACTTGTAAACTTGTTTGATAGTATAAAAGCTGTGCTAATTTTGTGCTCAGGACCTCTTAGAGTCACCGGTTACTGAGTGCGTGGACGACCAAGTTCTAGCTTGCAATAAACAACTCTGCTGTTTGCATTGATCGTGGTCTCTGGTGGTCTAAGAGGGGGTATCCGAAAATGGGGTACTTCATTAATGATATAAAAATGGGTTAGTGATGTAAAAAATAGTTTGTAATATCACATCTTATTTCAAATTACAATTGCTACAAGTTCACAATGATACAAGTTCAGAGAAAGAGTTTGATGTCCCAAAGGCCATGAATTTTCTAAGATGTGATGAGGTTATAATAGGTTTGTGAAAGCATAATGGTACAGTAATATCACAATTGCAATATGATGTCAAATTATAATGTCATAAGAGTGTTGTTATGTCACAATTAGTTGCTGATGCCATAATAGCGATGAGTTCAAAATAGTTTTGTGATGTCGCAGTAGATTGGTGATGTGACAATGTCATTCTAGACCTCAATTGTCATTAACTCACAATGGGTATATGAGTTCAGAATGGGATTGTGAGGATTCCGAAGGTATTTGTTGGCACAAATGTGATGAATTCAGAATAGATTTGTGATGTGACAACAGAACAGATTTGTGATGTGACAATATGACACTGTGATGTCTAGCAGTGTGATGTCACAATATTCATGATGTCACAGTATATTTCTAATATTTCATGTCATACCTGCAATAATGAAGTAGAAAAGAGGTTGAGCTTTCAATGGACCTAACATTACAGAGTGGCAACATGTCATAAACCTTATGATGACAGGACATGTTTCTGTTGTCAGTTATTTAGAGATATTACAATGGCAATGTTATGTCACAAAGGGATTGTGATATCACAATGGTAATCAAGTAAAAATATGTTTTTGATATGTAACCACATGCAACATTTGAAATATAATGAAATCACATAATAGGCATTAATAATGTATATATGATGTCACAATGATAATGTAATATAATAGTGGTAAGATGTCATTACAGATTTGTGATTTCACAATGAGCTGATGTTGTCATAATGACAATGTGCTGATGATTATATTATAAATGCTCTGTGATATTACAATGGCATATCTGATCTCAACTGACATTTCACAATGAAGATATGGATACACAAAGGGACTGTGATGTCACAAAGGCCATGTGTTTTTTTTCAAAAGTGCTAAAGATGTCATAATGGGTTTTGGAGGTCTCAAGGTGATGGTAATGTCACAACAGCAATGTGATATCACAATGGCTTTGTGATGTCACATTGATAGTCAGGTCACAATGGACAGGACAGGTTTGTGATGTCAAAACAGCTTAATGATATCACAATGGCACTGTGATGTCACAAGGGGAATTTTCATGTCACAGTGGCTTTGAGTTCACAATAGATTTCTGATATCCACCAATATTGCTTCCTTGAAATAGAATGAAATAACAGAATAGGCATTCGCAATATATCTATAGTGCCACTATGATATATGATGTCATAATACTATGATATTTAAGTTTAGTGATGTCAAAATGGCATGTCTAATCTTATTGGTCATTAGATTACCATGAGGATCCCAAAGGTTGCTATGTGGTGAGTCTTTAAAAAGCCATATTGTGCTGCTGCTATTATATAGGTTTCTTTGTGCTATTTTTTTAGTTTTCTGTGTGCTGTCATCCCAAAGGGTGCTATGTTCTGAGTCCTTGAAAGGTAGGTATCTCCGACAATCACACACACACACACACACACATACAAACACGGAGGGTCATCTTGCACCTGCTTAGTGTGTAGGGTGGATGGAGAAGATTCTCCCACAGCGGTTGGACTGAGGGGAGATTCAATCAACCTTGGCAGCTGCTAGGGTTGGAGTACGCCCTGAGATGAGGTGAGGCTGCTTCTGCCATGGCCTGGTAGCCTTATTGCAGAATCAGGGCAGCACAAGGCTAAGAGGTGGGGGACATGGCAGAGGGGGGAGGGGCATGAACAAGAGGAGGACAGGGAATAGCAGAGGGGGCACATAGCTGGTGCAGCCAGAGGCTGACAGGCTTGCGCTGTGGGGCAGGGCAGCCCTCGAGAGAAGTGGTGGCAGAGAAAGAGAGCAGAGAGTTGAGCAGCCATATGCACCAGGGGAGACTGCGGCAATGGCTGGCCTCTGCTGCTGTAGGAGCACAGGTCTGGCCCAGGAGCACAGAGCACAAATCCAGCACAGCAGGCACATCCCTCCCACAGTCCCAGGGAGGCTCAGAGGCCAAGTAGGACCTGAGTCCAAGGTCCCTGTGCCAGGAGTTCAGCTGGGGCTGGGGCACGCTTAGCCCTGCCACCTGCTTGCCCCTGTCCTGGCCCCTCTCCTGCCCTCTCTGCGACATCATGTTTCAAACATGTTTCTGTTGGCTCGGACCCGCAGTGCCTCTCAGAGTCATCCAGCGATGGTGTGCCCAGGCCAGATTGTGGGCCTGACCATGTCCTGCCTCCCCTGCCCCGTCCTCTACTCTGGGCCTGAGCATCTGCCATGATGCTGCCATTGCTGCCCTCTGCACCTAGAACTCCAGCCTACAGCTTCTCACAGAAGCACATATGAGTGGACATCCCGTGGGCCCACACCTTGTGACCTCTCCCAATCCCCCTTCTCCCCAACCCAGACGCACGACTCCTGCCTCCCTTCTCATATCCCAACATTGCCTCACCAGCACCAGGTGCCAGCCCTGGCTCTGTCACAAATGCGTCCCAGGAGTGAGAGATGGACGAGTGGGTGTGGACCCAGGGATCCTACTACCATCCTTAGTGTCAGTGTCCCAGGAAATGGGGAGTTGCGAAGGCGGCATCACTGAGCCCCTGGCCCGGAGCAGTGAGAACCATACAGCGCCACATGTTCAACCTTCTTCTCCAAGATAGGAAACGGGGGCTTTATTCTGAGGAGGGGAGCAACTCCACACCTGCCTTATTGGGTCTTTTCCTTTTTTCTGAGGTTGGGGGGTATTGGATGCAGAAGATAGGGCCCTCTTGCTGTGTGAGTCCTTGTCCTCTGCTCTCAGTCACCCTCTAACCTAAGGAGGGTCCCAGAAAAGCCCACTAGGGAGGTGAGGGCACTGGGGGTCAGATGGAAGGTGAATATCTGGAAGTGACACACTCCCTCTGACACACATACACATGGCCTGTCCGCCACCACCCCACCTGTCAACAGTACTCACAGGGTGATCACATTTCCCAGCTCTGCCAGCATCTGCTTGTGCTCCTGGTACATCTGGTGTCCTTGTCCTCCCCAAGAATCCAACCAGTCACCCAGAAGCATCTAGGCTGGAAGTAGGGAATCTCTTCATGTATGTAGCCTTTAGAACCCCATCCATTTCCTAAACACCACCCCCACCCCGGGACAGACACCCCCTGCGTACCCCATGACCCTCTGCTTGTTTTCAGTCCTGGCTCTGAGGAGTCACCTGTCTGGGGATTTTTCACCCAGCGTCCTGTCTTAGGGTTTTGGTGAATGGGGAGTTAAGGCTGGTTGTTCCAAAGGGGAAGTGTCTCGCCCTGGAGAAGGAGAGAGGCAGGGTGGTGCTGTGTCATTAGAGTGGTGCTCCCCTTGGGTGGGAGATCTTGGTTCTGACAAGGGAATGGGGAATGGGAACCTGCGTGCTCCAGATTGTACATTGTCCCAGATGAGGAACCAATAAACTTAGGAGAGGCACTACTCTGATTTTGTGTGTGTGTGTGTGTGTGTGTGTGAGAGAGAGAGAGAGAGAGAGAGAGAGAGAGAGAGAGAGAGAGAGAGAGAGAGAGAGAGAGACAGAGAGAGACAGAGACAGAGACAGAGAGACAGAGACAGAGACAGAGACAGAGACAGAGACAGAGACAGAGACAGAGACAGAGACAGAGAGACAGAGAGACAGAGAGAGAGAGAGAGAGAATCTTTCTCCTTGTACAGCCTGCCTGACTGTGCTTAGGTAAGTGATCAGTTAGCAAAATACAGGTGCTGCATGGAAGAGGCTTCTGTCACCATTCTGGATGTGTATGTGTGTGTGTGTGTGTGTGTGTGTGTGTGTGTGTGTGTGTGTGTGTCTTGAAAGAGCATGAAGATGAGAGCAATGAAAATATATTTAAGTCACCATGTCTAAAAACAGCAAAAGCATTTTATTTCTCTCTGTGTGTGTATATTTCTTGTTATTGTTTTTTTTTTTTTTTATCAATACCAAGTACGAGCCCAGTCACAACTTTTGTTTTCTCGTTCACAGTTTCACGGCTCCTTTATGGAAGATTTCAGTAGCTCATGGCTGTCATCCTAGGTACTCAAGAGCTGAGATCTGAGGATCACACTTCAATGCCAGCCTGGGCAGGAAAGACACTAAGACTCTTATCTCCAAAACCCACCAGAACACCGGAAGTGGTGCTGTGTCTCAAGTAGTAGAGTGCTCACCTTGAGTTGAAGAGCTCAGGGACAGCACCCAGGCCCAGAGTTCAAGCCCCACAACTGAAAAGTAAAACATTTTTGCCTGTAGAGATGTGGAGTTGTGTGTGGGTGCTGTGTTTGAGAGACCAGGTGCTGGCCTCACTGTACAGACATTTCTAAGAACTCCCCAATTTTGCCCCCGTTTGAAGCCACAGTAGGATAGGTGGTACCTTACCAAGAACTCAAGAGGATGAGGCCTGTGTCAGGCAGGGAGTGGGCAAATGTGTGCTGGGGTGGGGTTGTTGTGCCTGCATTCTGTCCATTGAAGGATGGATTAGGATGCTGGTGTCAAAGTCTGAAGTCAAGGGTTGCAAGAAGTTTGTGGCCTAATGAATTGGTTTTCCTCTGGGTATTTGAAGGTGGCTGAAACTGGCTGCTGCCGGTGGCTCACAACTCTCATCCTAGCTACTCAGAAGCATGAGATATGAAGACCATGGTTCCAAGACAGCTTGGGCAGAAAAGTATGTGTTACTTGATATCCAATGAACCACCAGAAAACAGGAAGTGGCTCTGTGGCTCAAGTGGGAGAGTGCTCATCTTCAGCTGAAGAGCTGAGGGACAGTGCTCTGGCCCAGAGTTCAAATCCCATGACCAAGAATAAACAAAGAAGTGGCCTTATTTTTCCACATAGACGTGTGTACGGTAGGAAATTGTATGCTGGGTGATGAGATATTCCAGATATGTGAGAGGCTCAATTTTGTGTCTACAGTTGGTCTGAGTATGATAGTGCCATCTTCTCACGAATCGGATGTGATCCTAATGGAGAGAGTTCATTGTTTTCAGGAACTGCTGAGGCCTTGGAATGTCCGTGTGTGTGTGTGTGTGTGTGTGTGTGTGTGTGTGTGTGTGTGTCTGTGTGTGTCTGTGTGTCTGTGTGTATCTTCCGGCCCCAGCTGGGCCTCTCAGGTCCTTCTAGACAAGCCTGGATGCCAAGAATACAGAGGCACAGACTTTAGATTCCAGGGCCAGGGAACTGGTATGGCCAATACCTGAATGTTCTGGGGCATTAGTCTTGACCTGGCTATGTCCCCCCTTTTGTACATTCACTTCTTAACCCAGTGTTGGCCACATACCAGCCACTTGTGTGAGTACTGTGGAAGTGGCAAGAGGGGAAGTGAGATTTAGGATGACCAAAATCTGGATTTATGGCCTGTGGAAGTGGCAAAGGATTTCTTTAAAAAAATCTTAGTTCTGGATTTCAGGGCCTAGTCACTGTCCCTGAGCTTCCTTTGCTCAAAGCTAACTTTCTATCATTTGAACCACAGCTCACCTTTCATCTATTTTACTAGTATAGTGGAGATAAGAGTTTCATGGCTTTCTTGCCTCGCTGGCTTCAAGCTGCCATTCCTAACATCTCAGCCTCTTGAGTAGCTAGGATTGCTGGTATAAGCCACTAGCACCTGCTAAGGATGTTAGTGTGTGTGTGGGGGGGGGTGTATGTGTGTGTGTGTGTGTGTGTGTGTGTGTGTGTGTGTGTGTGTGTGTATGTGTACTGGGACTTCAACTCAGAGTGTAGACGTAGATGCCATCCTTTAGCTTGTTTGCACAAAGTTGGTGCTGTACCACTTGAACTACTGTAGTTCTGCTTCCCACTTTTTTGATGATTCATTGGAGATAAGAGTCTGCCCAGGCTAACTTTAAATCTTGATTGATTCTCAGGTTTCAGCCTTGAGTAGCTAGGATGACAGGAATGAACCAACTGTGCCCAGCAAATAATAGCCTTTCTCCACAGTGGCTGGGAGCTCCTGAAAGGTTTTCTTTATTTTTTCTGTGTCAGTACAGGGGTTTGAACTCAGGGTCTGGGCTCTGGTTTCTTAACATTTTCTCTCAAGTGGAGCCACAGCTCCACTTCTGGTTTTTGGTAGTTCATTGGCAAGAAGAGTCTCATTAACTTTCCACCCCTGAGCTGGCTTTGACCCACGATCTCTGATCTCAGACTCCTGAGTAGCTAGAATTTACAGGGGTTGAGCCACTGGTGGCATTGGGTTAGAAGATTTTCATAAGCAAGAGTTCTTCCCTGCATTTGCCCTAACTCCTCAATGAAAATGAAGCTTGAGGGTCAGGAGCTGGGAAAAATAGGCTTCCAGCCACAGGAAATGGCTGGGGTCCATGGTAAAAAGCCAAACTAATCTTTCTCCTGAGTCCCATACAGGGACCCCATGCTCTGCCCTACCTGTGACTCAAGTATAAACCTTGACCCAGCCTTGAGTGATCTACCAGACTTTTCTGAAGCCACCGAACCTTCATTCCACTCATACCACCTGCTCTACACCAGACCTCAGGACCTTTGCCCATGCTGTACCTTATGCCTGAGGCTCTCTGTCCTTTTGCCACATCTCGGTACTCCTGTGGAATTTTGGCACTGGTTATATCACCTCCTGGAGCAAGTCTTTCCTTCCCTTCTCCCTCTTTTTTTATATTGAGTTGCTAGAGATGGAACTTGTGCAGGCTGATGGCTAATGCTCTATATTGGGGTGTGTGTGTGTGTGTGTGTGTGTGTGTGTGTGTGTGTGTGTGTGTGTGTGTGTGTGTGTGTGTGTGTGTGCCAGTTCTGGGGTTTGAATTCAAGGCCTGGATGGTATCCCTGAATTTTTATGCTCAACGCTAGCATTCTACTACTTGAACCACAGCTCTGGCCTTTTGGGTGCTTAATTGGAGGAAAGAGTCTCATATAGTCTTTCCTGTCTGCACTGGCTTGCAATTATGAACCTCAGGTCTCAGCCTCCTGAGTAGCTGAGATTACAGGGATGAGCCACCAGTACCTGCCCTCTATGTCTTACCTATAACCTCGGTTCTCCTGAGTCCCAGAAGAATATGTCTCACCAAGATCACTTTTTTTGTTTTGCTAGTGTTGTGGCTTGAACTCAGAGTGTGGGTATGTCCTTGAGCTGCTTTTGCTCAAGGCTACATTCTACCACTTAAGACACAGTGCCACTTTTCTCTTTTTCTGTTTGTGTGCTACTGAGGATTCGAACACAGGGCGTCATGCTTCCTAGGTAAGCACTCTACAACTAAGCCACATTTGCAGCTAAGGCTTACTTCTAACAGGAGCTATGAGGGTGGGATTTATTTGCGTACCTTTTTCAACAAAGAAATCACTGGCCATTTCATATCTTTGCCAGGATTTGGGACCAGCCTGAGACTAGGCAATGAGAAATGATGAATGAGTGATAGCCACGAGGCCCCAGAGATCGAGGCTTACATCTTACAGAGGGATATGAAATATGGAACCAGAACCTTTCACAACTCCTACATCCTAGGAACTGTGGTCTCTCTTGAGGCAGTGGCTGACTGCTAGATATCCCAATGGGGCCTCTCAGCTAGAACATAATGCACCCACTACATACACCAACCCAGGGAAGCCTTTGGGTTTCATTTACTAAATGGCAGAGAAGGATGTTTTGTTTAAGCTGCCAGCTCAGACTTAGTACTCTTTGAGGGCTTGTCCAAGCTTGCCCAGGTTGGGGGCTGGGCATGGGCCACATGATGAATGCTCACCATCCATACATCATCCATCCATACACAGAAACATGGTGTTACTGCCTTCTTTTTTTTATTTGGCAGGTCCGACGTTGAAATATGAGCCCTATCCCTGATCTCCTTTTGCTCAAGCATAGCTCCCTGCCCTTGAGCCACAGCCCTAACCCATGGGGATATTTTCCTGTGATCTCTTAGAAATAAGATGGTCGCAGACTTGGCTGGATTCAAATTGGCATTCTCTAAATCTCAGCCTCCTGAGGAGCTAGGATTACAGACAGGAGCCACTGACACCTGGCTTTCTTTTGTTCTTCTTGTTCTTTTTTAAATCGTGACAGTCTGAAATCTTTACAGTGTCATTCCAATGGTTTGCATTCGAAGTAAACTACCCAGGCCTGGAGTTCGAATGCCAGGACTGTCACCACAAATGGAAGGAGATCCTGACAAACTCATTCCTATTTATGTGAATACTGATGGAATGTAATAAACGTAATCATTAAATTTTCAGTTAATTCATGATTGTATTTTAGAATGCCACACAAAAATTATAGGATTTATATCTTCCATTCTAGCACCATGGTATGATTCCATAATGGAAGGATATTGACTAATTTTTAATTAATGTTTTTTATAAGTATTGAGCCATGATACTTCATTAAATGGAGACATAACTTAATAACTAATAATTGGTAACTATATATATAATTTAATGATATCCTCATATTCTCTAAGTATATACATATATATATATATATACAGCAATCCACACATCTATCTATCTATCTATCTATCTATCTATCTATCTATCTATCTATCTATCTATCTATCTATCTATATCTGTCTATCTATCTATCTATCTATCTATCTATCTATCTATCTATCTATCTATCTATCTATCTATCTATCTATCTATCTATCTATCTATCTATTGGGAACTACTGTGGCTTCATCACAGGTCCTTAGAACTTCCTGGCAGCTCAATTTGCCAGAGGCTGGTGTGCTAAGACTGTGACCCCATTTATGGATTGGGCTTTCTAGGCTGTGAGTTGAAATCTCAGCATGGTCAAAAATTATTAATGGAGTAAGAGACCAATTCTGACAGATTTTTTCCTGAAAAAAAAAAAAACTCCTGGGTCTCATTATGATGTATAATCCATATCAAATATATTCTATGTGACAAGATGTGATAAATGAAATATTATATGTGTAATAATACTAAATAAATAAGGGTAATAAACATCATACTCACTAAACCCATGTATGTAAATATATATCATATATGAATATTATTCTTCCAGTGCTGGGGATTTAATTCAGGCTCTGGGAACTCGTCTGAATTTCTTGTCTTCAAGGACAGTGAGCTTCCCCTTCATTAACAGTGCCACATAGTTACCCAGACCCTGAGTTCAAATCATAGGCCTGCCAGAAAAATGGTGCAAATTCCAAGCCAGGGCCTTTTTTTTTTGGACAAGCACTGGGCTTGAAGTCAGGTCTTGGCATCTGTACCACAGCTGACCCTGGGATACTAGGACCCAAGTTCAAATCTCAGGGTTGACAGAAAATAAAAATAAAAAGGAGAAGGATAAAACAGAGATGTTCAAGAAGGTAGTGTTACATTTTTTTCTCTTTGCACTGTGACCATTCTTGGTCTAAATGACGAGGCCCAGAAAATGTACATGAGTTTGCATGCTGATATTTGGATGACTATTAGGGAAACCATAGCCGAAACCTCAACTTAGGCCTGGAGGTTGAATCTGGGACTACCACTAATGATTGGCAGCAGATTCTAAGAAATGCATTCCAATATACATACATACAAATGGAATGTTATAAATGTAACAATTAAATTAGTAATTAGTGAATGAGTATACTATAAAATTATACACAACAATTATACTACATTGACTAATTTTCAATTAATACTTAATTATGTATTCAACAATGAAACTTAAAAATGGAGGGAATAATTTAATTGTCAGATATTGGTAGTAATATAATATATGTAATTTCATAATATACAAACATTTTTCTCTTGTTTTATACATACATATGTATATATATGCCAATCTACACTTTTATCTGTTTATACACATTTCTCTCCTGAGGCTCACTGGTATAGTGATGGCTAGTACATACAAAGCCCTGGATTTGATTCCTTACTTCCACATGCACATAAAAATCCGGAATTTGTGATGTCACTGAAGCATCGAGCACTAGCTTTGAGCATAAATATTTAGGGACTGTGTCTAGACCCTTAATCAAGACCCAGGATGGACACCAAAAATATTTAATATTGTGACTGCAACTCTATAAGGATAGGACTTCAAATACCTCATTACAGAGCAAGCCGGGAGTCTGGTGCAGACAGCTGCCATCTAACCTGACTTAGCCAGAGGTATACCACTGCAACCCAGGTCAACGGAACCAGATGCTGCTCGCTCGCTCACCTCTGTCATCAAAGGTACTAAGGGGCTGAGATCTGACACTGGTGGGTTTAAAACTCAGGCCTGGCAGCAATGCTGTGAAACTCTGAACTGTGGCTCAAAGTGGTGGAGCTCTAAATTTGAGCAAAAGATCTTAAGACAGTACCTCCTAAATTTTAGTGCAATCCTGTGGCTGACTCTCCCCCGCCCCCCCAAAAAATCCTCTGAATCATTAGATGTGAACTTTGTGCAGTTTGTGATGTGTTTCTGAAAGAATGGTGATACTGATGAAAGCACCCTAATACTAATGACAGCTTGTGGAATACAGCTATTTGATGAGTCCTTCCTGGGGTGCTGGGTCCCTCTTGGAGTTCTGTGTGCTGATTCCTGCACAGGATGCTGTGTGCTGGGTCCTTCACGGGGTGCAGTGTGCTGAGTGCTGCATTGGGTGCTGGGTGCTGAGCATTTCATAGGATGCTGTGTGCTGAGGCCTGTAAAGAGTGTTATGTGGAGCCAGGAGTTGGTGGCTCAAGCCAGTAATCCTAGGTACTCAGGGTCTGAGATCTGAGGATTGTGGTTCAAATCCACACTGGCAGGAAAGGCCATGAAACACTTATCTCAATAAAACACCATAAAACCAGAAGTGGCACTGTAGATCAAGTGGTAGAGTGCTAGCCTTGAGCTGAAGACCTGAGGGACAGAGCTCAGGCCCAGAGTACAAGCCCCATGACCGACAAAAATAAAGAGTGTTGTGTGTTTTGTCCTTTAAAAGGTGCATTCTTTCATCTTTTCCTTGTAAGAGCTACACAACTGAGATGATTATGCAGACAAGAATATTGAGGCTCCGATATATCTCCATGGCAGGGACAAAATTATGTATTAGTGAAGACTAGTGGGTTGTCTATGGCAGACAATTGTTTGTTTTGTTTTTTCTCAGTCATGAACCTTGAACTCAGGGCCTAGGCAATGACCTTTATCTCTTGGGCACATGGCTACCACTCTACCATGTGGAGCCAAGGACCTCCTTGCAGCAGAGTGCCACGGCCTGGGGTTCTATAGTTAAGGTCTGTCATCATGCCTTCCCAGGAAGCTGAGATCTGAGTATCTAGGTTCCAAACTATGCCAGAAACAAAAGGTCCCATGACCCTATTATCTCCAATTCATCACTAAGAAACCTGAAGTGGAAGTTGGGTGCTTGTGGCTCATGACTGTCATCTTAGCTACTCATGAGGATGAGATCTGAGGATCATGGTTTAAAGCTAGCCTGAAAAGGAAAGTCCTTGAGACACTTAGCTTCAATTAACCATCAGAAAGTGGCTCTGTGGCTCAAGTGGTTATAGCACAAGATTTGATTTCAATTTCTCAGGGATAGCAACCAGGCCAAGATTTCAACTCCTACAACTGACAACAACAACAACAAAAAAAACTGAAACAAACTAACAAACCTGAAGTACAGGGCAGGGAATGTGCCTTAGGGGTAGAGTGCTTTGCATCTGTGAAACCTTGGGCTTCATTCATCAGGACCACATCACTAGGAAAATACCTGTAGTGGCTCTATGGTTCAAATAGGATAGGGCAATCCTTGTACAAGAGACACTAGGTACAGTGATCAAGTCCTGAGTACAAGCTCCAGGATTACTGAATGCACTCTCTCTCTCTCTCTCTCTCTCTCTCTCTCTCTCTCTCTCTCTCTCTCTCTCTCTCTCTCTCTCTCTCTGTCTCTCTGTCTCTCTCTCTGTCTCTCTCTCGCTCTCTCTCTCTGTCTGTCTCTCTCTTTGTCTCTCTCTCTCTCTCTCTCTCTCTCTCTCACACACACACACACACACACACACACACAGAAAGCAATAGTGAAGCTGTGACACAAAATGGTAAAGCACTAGACTTCTCTGGTCTCATGGTCAGCCCTGAGACCCTGTGTTCAACCACCAAATCTAGCCACCCAGGGCCCAACTGGTAGAGGTCAAAGGTTTCAAAATCTGATGAACTTCACCAGAAATAGATTACAGGAATGTTTGTGATATCTGACATGTGCTTAGATTTCCCAAGCTTCTGGAAACCTAGGAGAGATATCATAGGCCCATCATCAGCCTCAATGAAACAAACATTTCTTTAAGTTCAGTGCCCTAGTTGTCTGCCAGAAGGACTCCTGAATTACATGAGCACTCTATCTGAACACCAGAATATAGTCTCACAAAGGCAGTATAAGTGCACAGAACTTGGGCTGCCATGGGAGGTTGCACAAATGAATGCTTCCTGTCAAATCAAAGCACTGGGAAGAGAGATAGTTTGGGGTACAAAGCAGGCTTTTTCTCCTGGCCTTCAGAGCCCACCCACACTCCTCCTCAGTAATTGGCCCAGATCGAGTTGCCTGTTACACAGCTTTACAGGAGTGAGGCCTTTTGTCTGCCTGTCCAGACAGTGAGAGAGACTTCTGGCCTGGGATGCAGAGAAACCCTTAGGCTACACTGGGAGCAGTGAAGGGAGCCCTGCAACATGCAATTTCATGAAAACAGTCTCTGTGTTATGAACTCATTGAATTGAATACAAATTTCATAGGTTGATGCCATTCATCAGATCAACTCTGGAGCTTCTCCTATAAGAATACATCCAAACAAAATGAAAACAACACCGAAAAATGCCACAAGCCGCGGACATTCAGCAGTTTGTTTTCCTTCCTTGCATGTTGACCATCCTCTTTCTGAATGACATGGCTGCAACCTGTAGGTCACCTGGCATTGCTGAAGGCTGGCTGGCTGTCAGTGAAGCCATAGGCCAACCTGACACTAGACCCTGAGTTCGAATCCTGGTCATGCCACGTAAAAAGGGCTGGAGAGCCTCAGAAAATATTGCTTGTCCATAGGAACACCAGCGGAATATAATCAATGTCATGGTTGTATGAGTAGTCCGTCAATGTGTCTAGCATAAAATTAGAACCAATAATCACAGGGCACGGATTGATTTTAATTCAGATTATTATGCATTAAAAGAACTGTTGATTAAATGGAGTCCTCCCTAAATACAGGAGAATTGGTAGGAACGTAGTATATGTCATTATTAGATACCTCTGGCAGTACCTAATATCTAAATTTATATTTATTTAGATACCACCATCGTCATAGAAAGTTACAGCTATTTTGGCCAAACCTGGGGCTTGATCCCAAGTCCTGAGATCCACTTGGCAGCTGAATGGGCTAGAGGCAGCGGTGCTGACACACGCCATTCATGAATTGGGCCTCTCTGGCCTTCAGATCAGGCCCCATCATTGCCAAAAATTTCTTCCTGGTGTAAGATTTCAAGTGTGACACCTGTTTTCCTTTTCTGTGCAATTTCATAATAGGTCTGCAAAACTACATGCTATGGAATAGATGGGAAGAAATGTAATAAATGTTATTGGTGTACTCACAGTCCATAAAATAAATGCTAAATAAGTAAATCAATAATAAAATATAATGAATCACTCCAAGCACGATATAGACTGAATACATAGAAGTAAGTATAAATCATATATTTAACATGTTTATAAATGTTATGAGGTACTTGAATTCAGTCCTAGGGAAGATTTTAGTTCATGCATGATTCTCATAGGAAATGATAGGAAAGACGTATGGCACAATGATTATTTTAAATTAAGAGTTCATGAAGTATGACAATAAGAATCACATTCAAGAATTGGAGGCATTGGGAAAGATCCAAGAATCGGTACTCACATGGTACATAGGATTCCAACACAGCTCATTACATCTCCTACTCTATCCAAATAGGTCTTTATTAGCATACTAGCTTCAGCTTATGAATGGATGAATATTGTGCCCCACCCCACCCAGGGGCTCTATCTCAGGTCCTGGATATGGCCTAGCTCAGAAGATGGTAGGCTCATGTGGACCCATTGAGCTGTTGGGCCTGCTAGGCCCCTAGTTTAAATCTCAGCACTACAAAAAGGCTCATCCTGATGTGAGAAACCAATCCTTGCACCTGTTTTCCTGTACTGTGCAAGTGCTGGGTCTCAGCAAGAATAAAGAATCAAGAAAGTATAGGCAACTCCACACCCATGGGAATAGGGTGTCATCCAACTCAGCAAAGTTATATATGTCATCCTATAATCAACAGAATACACAATACCTCCTTGAAAAAGACACAAAATAAAAAGAATAACTACACTGAATGGAAGATGCATACCAGACCTGTATGTAAATAAATAGAGATCTTATGTTTAAAAGAGGTGGGCTTCTTATTTTGTCCAGAGTTGGGGCTTCAAATCAGGCCCTGGTCTAGGCCTGATATTCTAGTCTTCAAGTATGGTGAGCCTCCCCTCCCTCCACAGTGCAACAGTTACCCAGACCTGAGTTCAAATCCCAGTACTGACAAAAGATTCATCCTTGATGTCAGAAGCCAGTCATTGCACCTGTTTTCCTCTCCTGTGAAAGTCCTGGGTCTCAGCTAGGATGGAGAATGAATGCATAAGCAACCCTATAACCATGGGAACAGGTTGTCATCCATGTCAGCACAGCTATACCTGCCACCAGCCTCAGTAAAACACAAAATATCTCCATGAATTAGAAACAAATTAAGGAGAAGTGCACCTAATGCAAGAGGCTGTCCGCACATGTATGTCAATATCGATCTTATGTTTCAAGGATGAATCTCTTCCTATCCTGGCCCTCCCTGGGGTTCAATGTCAGGTCCTGGGAATGGCCTAGCTCCTTAGTTGCTCACAGGCCTGTATCCTCACCTAATACCTTTCCCCAATTTGATCTGCTAGACTCTGTGTTCAAATCCCAATAATGTCAAAAGATGAATCCTGAAGTGAGAAGCCCATCGATCCACCTGTTTTCCTGCCCTGACTTGTGAAAGTCCTAGGTCTCAGGGAGGATCAAGAATGCTATATAGGCAACTCTATTGCCATGGAAATAGGTTGTCATCCATGTCAGCACAGTCATGTCTGTCATCGTACTAAATAAAACAAAAAATTCATCCATGACTAAGACACAATAAAAAGAATATCTACACTGAACATAAGACACATTTCACACATGAATGTAAATAGAGATCCTATGTGTAAAATAGGTGAGTATATTATTTTTGCCCGTGCTAGGGTTTCAATTCAGGCCCTGCAACATAGACTGATATTGCAGTCTTCAAGGATGGTGAGCTTCAATTTCTCCTACAGTGCTATAGATTTAACGCTAACTGAGTTAAATCTACAACAGCTTCAATCACCTCAGGGTGGCGGGCTGCCATGGGTCCATAGCCAATCCTGGGATCCTAGGCCCTGAAGTCTTGCCAGAAATAAAACAAAACAAAACAACAAATAGAGAGAGGGAGGGAGGGAGGGAGGGAGGGAGTGAGAGAGAGAGAGAGAGTGAGAGAGAGAGAGAGAGAGAGAGAGAGAGAGAGAGAGAGAGAGAGAGAGAGAGAGAGAGAGAGAGAGAGAGAGAGAGAGAGAGAGAGAGAGAGAGAGAGAAAGCCGTGGAATGGATATTTTATATTTTGTTCCTTTTCATGGTGACCATCCTGGGTCTCAATGACACACCTACAATAGGGTACCTCACTTTGCATTGGGGAAGGCTAGTGGGCTAAGCCATAGGCCCATACAGCCATGTAGGCCCTGAATTCTTGTCCTGGTCCTGACACCTACCAGTGGGGTGTTTTCCCAAGAGACTCTTCCTATGCATGGGAATACCAATGGAATGTGAGCAAACTCATGATTGAATGAAAAGTTTCTGCGTGCATTAGTCTAGTCTAAAATTAGACACAATGATCCTAGGACGCTGATTGATCTTAATGAATATCTTACTAAACATGAAAAGAATCCTATTCCTTCAATGGTGGTGTAATAACTACCTAAGACTTGGTAGAAACATAGTTTATGTCATTGAATCCTAGGTAGATGTCTCTGGCACTCCATACAAATATATATTTATTGGTATACTACCACCTGCCTATCCATGTATGGCTATTTTTCCACCCCTACGGCTTGATCTCAGGGTCTGGGAACTTCCTGCCAGCTTCCTGGGATAGAGTTTGCCTTGTTGACACACCCATTCATGAATTGGGTTTGCTAGGCTCTGAGTTCATATCCCAGCACTGCTAACAATTGGATCATGTAGGAAGAAGCATAGTGTGACACCTGTTTTCCCTTTCTCTGAGAGTCCTGGGTGTCAGACATGATGGAGAACATGTCTACAAATCTAGATACTATGTGATAGGTTGTCATCAATATAATAAATGGAATGTGTGTTATCAAAGTCAATAAAATAAATGGTAAATAAATGAATAAAACAGAAATACAATAAATAACCACAACAAACAAGATATGGACTGAACATCTATAGGTAATTACAAATCCTATCTTTACAATGTATATAAATAGTATGTTTCCCAGTGCTGGGGCTTGAATTCAGGCCTAGGGCCCAGGCCTGACTTTCTTGTCTTCAAGCATGGTGAGCTTCCCCTTGGTCGACAGTGCTGCAGAGTTACCCAGACCCTGAGTTCAAATCCAAAGCCTGGCAGATAAAAGGGCACCAATTGCAAGCCAGGGAGATAATTTTTTTTGTTTGTTTTTGCCAATTTCAGATCCTAGGAACTGCCTGTCAGCTCAATTTGCACCAGGATGGTGTGCTGACACTCACCCATTCATGAATTGTGTCTTGTAGGCTATGAGTTCAGATGTCAGCACCCCCCAAAAATGAATTATGGCATAATAAGCTGATGGTGATACAAGTTTTTCTTTTCTGTGAAAGTCCTGGTTGTCAGGTATGAAGTGGAATCCATATGTGTGATAATAGTCAATAAAATGAACAGTCAATACATGAATAAAATAAAAAATAAAATGAGTAACTACACTGAACACAATATGGAGTCCACATATGAATATAAATCATATATTTAAAATGTACACAAATAGGATGTTTTCTAGTGGTGGGTATCGATTTCAGGCCTAAGAAATGGACTTGATTTTTTTTACTTCAAGGAGGCAAGCTTCCCCTTCCCACAGAGAGCAACAGTGTTAGCCAGACCATGCATTCAAAGCCCAGTCCTGGCAGAAAAAATGGCACCTTTATAGTATGTGAGCCCAATTCTTAGGTATTTCATTCTGCCTCCATTTAATGAATGTGATTGTTTAAATGCTTCATAAAGTGTTAGTTACAATTTATCAGTGTCCTATAATATTATTATGTATAATTTTATCCTAGAATCATTCAAGAACTTCCCATTCAATCATGAAATACATCACATTCCATTGGTAATCATATGAATAGGAGTGAGTTTCTTAGGATCTCCTGCCATTTGGAGGTGGCAGGACCAGGATTCAAACTGTGGGCTTGAGCTCCCAGCACGTAGACCTTAGGATAGAGAAAACACTGGTCTGTTTGAGTACATCAGCAAGACCAATGATTAGGCAGGCACCAGTGGCTCTCAAAAGTCTTCCTTGATACTTACAAGGCTGTGATAGGAGGATCATGGTCAAAGTGAACCTAGGCAGGAAAGTCCTTGAGACTTCTGTCCAACTTCAGTGCCAACAAAGCCAGAAGTAGAGCTCTGTGGCTCCAGTGGTTAGCCTTGAGCAAAAGCAGTTCACAGATTGTGCCTAGATCCTGAGTTCAAGGTCTGGGACTGGCAACAAACAGACATACACAACAATCTGTGCAGCCATCTGGCTCAAGCAGGTCACCCTCTTGTCCCAACTGGATTGGATAGAGTTTCCTGGGAAAGGGGCTGCTGTCATCTTGACTATGCCCATTCTGCCTGCATCACAGTATTTAAGACACACCCCCATTCTTTCATGGTTCTTTCTGACCAATGGTATACAAGAATGGTGGCCATGCCCACATTCTATGCTGTGTAGCACCGGGATTACCTCTGTGGTTGATACCACTACCAGTAGTTGAGGAAGGTAGAGGTGGGTGAGTGGTGAGCAAGAGACTTGAGGCCTAGGAAGAGAGGCCTTGCTCAGCCACACCATGTGCCAGCCTGTGCGCTGGCCCCCTCCTCCCCTTCCCAGCTGTGTAGCATTTCAAACCTGGTGTTGCTGGTTCAGATTGTGGTGCCTCTTGGAGTCCTCAGGCAATGGTTCAATGGTGCACCACTGGCCGGCTTGTGGTCTGACCTTGTCCTGGCCCCCCTGTCATCTGCTCTGGGCCTGAGTGTCTACCATGCCTCTGTCATTGCTGCTGGCCTCACCCGGAACAGCTGCCAACAGCTTCTCCCAGCAGCACATGTGAGTGGCTGCCCACGCAGGACCACACCCCACAAACCCATAACCCCCCCTCCTCCCTCCTCCCGACCAGGACCTGCACCTCCCCCATGCCCCACATTCTGGCCCAGGCCCTGCCACAAATGCCACAGGGATGGGGGTGGGTGTTGACCTGAGGATCCTACCCCCATCCCTAGCCTACATTGTCCCAGGAAACGGGGAGGTGCAGGGTTGGGTGAGGAGTGGGCGCCACAGAGCCGTTGGCCTGGAGCCACACAGCGGTGCATCTGCACTCTTCCTCTCCCTGGTGGGAACCTGGTGGCTTTAGTACAGAGGTGGGGAGCAGCATGTCCACACTTGCCTTCTGGGTACTTTTCCTTTTTTCTGGGGTGAAGGGTGTTGGATGCAGAAGATAGACCCCCTTGCTGTGTGAGCCCTTGTCTTCTATGCTCAGTCACCCTTTCACTTGATGAGGTTCCCAGAAAAGCCCAGTAGGGAGGTGAGTGTGTTGTGAGTCAGAACAGAAGGTGAATATCTGGGAGGAACACCCCACCCACACACATGCACCTCGGCTGTCCCCCCGCATCAGCTGTCAACAGTTCTGACAGGGTGATCACATTTCCCAGCTCTGTCAACTTCTGCTGGTGCTCCTGGTCCATCTGGTCTCCTACAAACTCAGGAGAGGGACTGCTCTGAGTCTGTGTGTGTGTGTGAGAGAGAGAGAAAGAGAGAGAGAGAGACAGACAGACACACAGACAGAGACAGAGACAGAGAGACAGAGACAGTGATGGAGAGAGACAGAGATGGGGAGAGACAGAGATATAGAGAGACAGAGAGAGATACAGAGAGAGACACAGAGAGAGACAAAAAGAGAGACACAGAGAGAGAGATCATCTTTCTCCTTGTTCAGCCTGACTTTACTCAGGTGAGTGATCATTTGGCAAAATGCAGGTGCTGCATTCACAAGTCTTCTGTCACAGGTCTGGATGTGTGTGTGTGTGTGTGTGTGTGTGTGTGTGTGTGTGTGTGTGTCTGTGTGTGTCTGTGTGTGTCTGTGTGTGTCTGTGTAGATGTGCATTGTAACAAGGAGACTGGTATGGCAACTTCTACCTGCTATCTTTTTGGGGGTGCATGGGATTCACAGCTGAGCTCTAGGGACCTGGAAGGGAGGGACGCTTGAAGGGGACTCAGCACTGTTAAAAAGAACAAGAGATCTGTGTGCCCTGGAGCTGTGTACTCCCTTGGGCCTGGTTAGTGGCAGTGGGAGTTTGGGAGAACCTGGGAGTGCAGCTCACATTGGGTGGCTTCCCAGGGGGTCAGAGAGCTTGGCCAACACTTAGTAAGCATATGAGCCCTGCTAGTATGGAGCAGAGCAACATAGGTCAGACTCCAGGTCTTCTCATCATGACGTCTGATGGGCAAGGCCAACCCTATGTTAAATCTTGAGCTGTGATCTTCAGATCTAAGGCACCTGAGTAGATAGGATTATAGACATGAGCTTGAGGCATTGGACCTCTGATTCTTTTTGGTATATTATGGTTTGACCTCAAGGCCTTAGGCTTGCCAGTCAGGTCTTCTACCATGCGAGTCAAGCTTTTCTGTTTTGGGCATTTCCGAGATTGAGGCTTAATATATACTCAAGCTGGGCTGAATTGCGGTCCTCCTATCTGTGACAGGCATGCACCACCAGGCCCAGTCCTCTGTATTTGGGATGGTAGACACATAGTGTCACACTCAGTAATTTATTTAGATGGATTTTTCCAAACTTAGTCCACGGCAGCCAATTCTTGGACACAGGTGAAATTCTGAGTTTGGCTTTGACCATCAGACCTCAGTCTCCTCATGGGACAGTTGTGAGGAAACAAGGGATTACTACAGAGGGATCTCCGGAGCAGGGCCAGGCACAGAGGGAGCGGCAGTCAGATACAGTTCTCAGCAATTCTGTGAGAATATGACAGGAAGATACCCGGAAAAAGCTCAGATGGTGTGTGTTATTAATGGTGCGACAGGTATAGGAATATGAAACAAAACATGGCTCTTTCATTATTACCCTATCCCCATGAGGAAAGGGTTCCTTCACTTTGTTCAGTTTTGCAGCTGGGGAAATTGAGGAACAGAGAAGCTGGGTGACCTACTCATAACTCTTCTGCCATGCTCCCTAGGACAATGGGTGCTATTCAGTCCACTTCTTGTGGTGGGAAATTCACTGCTTGTCAGTCGTGAGGCTTGAACTCTGGGCCTGGGCACTGTCCCCGAGCTCTTCAGCTCAAGGCTAATGCTCTACCACTTGAGTCACAGTGCCACTTATGATTTTCTGGTGGTTCTTTGGAGATAAGAGTCCCATAGATGTTCCTGCCCAGGCTGACTGTGAACCATGATTGTCAGATTTATCCTCCTGTGTAGTTAGGGTTATGGACCTGAGCCACTGGCAACTGACTTAAGTGTAATTCTGACCATCTTTCTTTCACTCTCTCTCTTTTAAGAACTATTTGAATGGGTGCTGGAGAGGTGGTCCAGCATCCCCAAGTGGCTGGAACCAAGGGGGCCCTCTCATTCTGGAGGTGAGCTGTGGTTCAGGAGCTGTCTCGCTCAGTCTGTTGTACCAGCTACATGCGGTAAGCCCCTCTGTGCCCTGGCTAGACTGTGACAGTTATTCGTTGTCCATCTAGCATTATTGGACTCAGTATTGGGTTCAATGTCCTTTCCTAGCAAAAATTTCTGGCCAAAATTATGATACATTGTTACAGAATGAAAATGTAAAGCCATCTTACAAAAGTCTTTTAGGGCTCTGGGAATATGGCTTCATGCTACCGTGATTGCCTAGCATGCATGAAACCCTGTGTTCAATTCCTCAGTACACATAAATAGAAAAAGAAACACTGGAAGTGGTGCTGTGCCTCAAGTGGTAGAGGGTTAACTCGAGCAAAAAAAAAAAAGCTGAAGGATAATTCTTTAGCCCTGAGTTTAAGCCCCAGGACTGGCAAAACAACAACAACAACAACAAATATTTAGTTAGTAAATGCAAAATAAAAAAACCCATACTTGGAATATACAATTGCTCCATCCATACTGATACCTGGAGATAGTACCTAATTAATATACTTTACCTATATTTGGATACTGTGTTGGAAAAAAAAAGTTTTGTTCATTAGGTCACAGCAATTAATGCCAGGAATGTGCTTAGATGTCAGGAAGATTAATTCTGGAAATTCAAAGATTGTAGGCTTTTGAGTGGTCACTGCTAATCACAATGAGAAGGGTAATCTAAGTGAGATTTAGAAACCTTTGGGCCAGTCCTGGCACCAAAAAGACAGAGGCTAATTAACAGCTGTGACAGAAGAGAAGGAATAACTCCAGATAAAAGGAATAAGTGATAGTCAATAAGGTATAACAGAAACCGTTCTAAGGAACCATTTTTAGTTATTGAAGAACAAGTTATCAACTAGGCTTATTCCTCATTGCCTTTAACATTCTAAATCTCTTAGCATAGTTCTTAATCTCTGTGTGATAAATATATCTCCTGATTAACTTTGCTTTCTAAAAACCTGTCTTGCTTTATTTCTCTATGAACATTTCCTAATATTAAATACACCTACACAGAGGGAAGAGATGGTAATCTGAGGGTCCCATAGCTCATGAGGCATTAATGTAACAAAATGGAAAAGGAAAACATATTTATTGCTACCTCAATTATTCTGAAAAGCTGCAATGTCACATCATTTGATTCAGATTTCCATTCTTTGTATACTTAGTGTCATTAAGTGCACTAAATGCAAATATGAGCCAGGTGCTGCTGGATTATGCCTGTAATCCTGGCTATTCAGGAGGTTGAGACCAGAGGATCTTGGTTCAAAGCCAGCCTGGTCAGGAAAGTACATGAAACCCTTATCTTCAATGAACCACAAGAAACCTGGAAGTGGTGTTGTAGCTAAAGTGGTAGAGCACTCAACTTGAGCTGAAGAGCTGAGGGACAGTGCCCAGGATCAGAGTTTAAGCCCCACGACCAAGTAAAAATTGCAAATATTACTTTAAGTTTTCACAAAAGGAATGACGAAGTCAATAATAATCTTGCCAAGCAGAGAAAATAATACCAAAATGATTGAGTGCACCTATATGTACTGAGTTTTTTAAGTTATGGATCCTTTGCTGAACATATTTTCTTCTTTTACAAATTGTCAAATATTGGCCTAATAATTAGCTTCATCTAGTATTTCTTGGTTCAAAAGGGAAGTCCATAAAGTTGATGTCACTTAGCTTTCTTAGTGTCTCAGTTCAAAGCCAAACCAGACAGGAGAGTGTGTCAAATTCTGATCTGTAATTAAAAACCAAAAAATCCAGAAGTGCACTTTTGGCTCAAACAGTAGAGTACTAGCTTTGGGGGCACGTGGGCAAGGACACTGTACAGGGACAGGGTCCAGCCTTTGAGTTCAAGCCCCAGAACCAGCACAAACTAAACGAACAAAACAAACAGCAGGTATTTCTTTGGGAGCCTCCTTAAAAGAGTACTGGTCTGAGAAGGGGCTGCTTTTGCTGATCATACTTACTGGATCCTGCTTTTTTGGAATCCTTATTGCTATGGAAAACTCCAGACCAGACTAAAGGAATTGATAACTGAGTCCTGCAACAAGAAAATCACATCAAGAGTGAAACATCCATGCATAAGACACTTTAAAACATCCATGTCTTTGTTTGTTTGCAGCAGACCACTTTTAAAACAAATATTTTCTTTTGTTCTATGCTGGCCTTCAAATGGCATATTGTTTCCTTTTGTAATACTCTCAATCAGAAGGTTACAGACAAGTTTTATATGAGTAAAGAACACACTCCAAAAGTCTTTAGCCCACTTATTAATTGGGCAGTTGTTTCTTTGAAGATTTGTTGTTGGGGAATTTAATTTTTTTAATTTTATTTTATTTTATTTGTGAACATACTGTACAGAGGGGTTAAGTTCCAGGTATATTTTAGATATGAGACCCTTGTCCGTTGTATGGCTAGTGAAGATCTTCTCCCAATCCGTGGGCTTTCTATTGATGTTGCTAGCTATGTCCTTTGCCATGCAGACACTCTGCAATTTCATGCAATCCTATTTGTCCAAACGTTCACTGATTTGTTGTGTTTCTGGGTCTCCATTAAGAAAATTTCAGCTTGTGCCAAAGAGACCTAGGGTTTCTCCTATTCCATCATGTAATATTTTCAGAGTGTCTGCTTTGACTCGGAGATCTTTGATGCATTGGGAGTTGATTCTGGTGAAGGGTAATATATAAGGATCTAGCTATAGTTTTCTACAAGTAGTTAACCAATTTTGCCAACACCATTTACTGAGGAGGCTGTCATTCTTCCATTCTATTTTTTTAGCTCGCTTACCAAAAATTAGATGGTTATATGTCTTTAGGTTCATTTCTGGCTTTTCAATTCTATTCCATTGGCCCTGGAGTCTGGTCTTGTGCTAGTACACAGGAGTTAAATTACATGTGCAAGATAATGAGTACATTTCTTATCAAGCATTGTAGCCTCCTATTTGTTTCCCCTTCCCATCTCTTCCCATCCTGCCCACGTCCCCCCCACAGGAATCCTCCTTATCCACCTGCCCCCCCACACCAAAGTTGTAAAGTTTGTTTTTCGACATAACGTTTTGTATATCTCATTGTTGCAATGGGTCCACCTGTATCCCTGATTTAACGATTTGTTTTTTCCCCTCTCCCTTCTCAAATTACACAAACATCATATACAGTGAAAGCAGGGGTTATATCATGAGGGATGGACATATAAAGGAACCAATAAATAATCTTCTAAACATTTTAGAAACAATCTCATGAAAGAAAAAAAAAGCATTTGAACACATATCTTAGGGTTCATTTTCCTAACATCAACTTATCTGACCTTTTCTGCTTGACTCAGATATATACTAGTTGTTGCAAATAAGAAAAGCCATGGTACCTATGTTTATTTAGGCCTCACTTACTTCACTTAATATAATTTTTCCAAGTCTTTCCATTTCCTAATAAATGGGGCAATGTCATTCTTTCTGATGGAGGCACAAAATTTCATTGTGTACCTATATGACATTTTCTTGATCATTCATCTACTGTGGGGCATCTGGGTTGGTTCCAGATCTTAGCTATGGTAAATAATGCTGCAATAAACATAGTTGTGCTGGTAGGTTTAGCGTGGTCTTGTTTGTGATCATTTGGATAAATGCCCAAAGTGGGATTGCTGAGTCATAGGGGGGCTCTATGTGGAGTCTTTGGAGGAACCTCCATACTGCTTTCCAAAGTGGTTGAACAAGCTTATGCACCCACCAACAATGTCCACATCCTCTACAATATCTGTTGTTATTAGAGTTCTTGATTATCGCCATTCTAACTGGGATGAGGTGGTATCTCAATGTTGTTTTGATTTGCATTTCTTTTATGGCAAGATGTTGGGAATTTCTTCATGTATCTATTGGCCATCTTTCTTTCCTCTTCAGAGGAGTTTCTCTTTAAATTTTTAGCCTACTTATTAATTGGCCAGTTGTTTCTTTGAAGATTTGTTGTTCAGGGATTTAATTTTTTGATTTCCAGGCATATTTTAGATATGAGACCCTTGTCCATTATATGGCTAGTGAAGATCTTTTTCCAATCCCTGGGCTTTCTATTGATCTTGCTAGCTATGTTCTTTGCCATGCAGAAGCTCTGCAATTTCCCGCAATACCATTTGTCCAACCTTTCTTTGATTTTTTGTGTTTCTTGGTCTCTGTTAACAAAATGTCATCCTGTGCCAAGGTGACCTAGGGTTTCTTCTATTCGGTCCTGTAATGTATTCAGGGTGTATACTTTGTCTCCGTGGTCTTTGAGCCTCTTTTAGTTGATTCTGGTGCAGGGTGAAATATAAAGTTCTAGATTTATTTTTCTACAAGTAGTTAACCAGTTTTGCCCTAACCATTTACTGATGAGGCTGTCTTTCTTCCATTCTAATTTTTAGCTCCATTATCGAAGATTAGGTGGCTATATGTCTGTAGGTTCATTTCTGGGTTTTCAATTCTATTCCATTTGTCCTGAGGTCCAATGTGCCAGTACCAAGCTGTTTTGATTACTATGGCTTTGTAGTAGAGCTTGAAATTTGGTACTGATATGCCTCCAGCACTGTGGTTTCTGTTAAGGATTGTTTTTGCTATTCGGGTTTTTTTTATGTTCCATATGAATTTTTGGATTGCCTCTTCTATTTCCTTCAAGAAGGAGGTAGGAATATTGATAGGTATCGCATTGAATTGGCAGATAGCCTTGGGAAATATTGCCATTTTCTCGATATTGATATTTCCAATCCAGGAGCATGGGAATTTTTTGCCACCTTCTAAGTTCTGTGTTGATTTCCTTTTTCAGGTTTTTAAAGTTTTCATCATAAAGACCTTTCACTTATTTGGTTAAGTTAACCATGGTATTTTATTTTTTGTGTGTCGGGCTATTACAAATGGAGTTGCTTTCCTAATTTCAGCCACACAATTCTCACTGCTGACATACAGAAAAGCCATTGATTTTTGAGGGTTAATTTTATACGCTGCTATTTTGCCAAAAGTTTTGGATCACCTTGAGTAATTTGGGAGTGGAGTCTATGGGATTCTTTAAATACAAGTTCATGTCATCTGAAAAGAGGGAGAGTTTTACTTCTTCTTTCCCTATTTGAATCCCCTTTATGTTTGCATATTGTCTTATTGCTGTAGCTTGGCATTCTAATACTAGATTGAAGAACAGTGGGGAGAGTGGATATCCTTGTCTCTTTCCTGATTTTAGAGGAAATGGCTTTATTTTTTCACCATTGAGTATAATACTTAATGTAGGTTTCTCATATACAGCCTTTATTGTATTGAGGAAGGTTCCATAGATTCCTAATTTTTCCAGAACATTAATCTTGAATGGGTGTTAGATCTTGTCAATTTTTTTTCTTCATCTATGGAGGTAACCATGTGGTTCTTATCCTTGCTAGTGTTGATGTGATTAATTATGTTAATTGATTTGCATATATTGAACCAGCTTTGCATCCCTGAAATGAAACCTGTTTGATCGTGGTGTATGATTTTTTGGATGAATTGTTGAGGTCGATTGTCCAAAATTTTGTTGAAAAATATTGCATCAATGTTAATCAAAGAAATGGGTCTATAGTTCTTTTTCTTTGATGAATCCATGCCTGGTTATGGGATGAGGGTTATTATAGCTTTATAGAATTAATTCGGTAGTGAACTTTCTCTTTCAATTTCTTTGAAGAGTTGAAGCAATATTGGTGTGAGTTTTGATTGGAAGGTCTTGTTGAATTCTCTTGTAAAACCATCTGGTCCTTTTCTTAGATGGGAGGCCGCTTATAACTGTTTCTATTTCAATGCTTGATATGGACCTCTTAATATGGCTTAACTCATCTTGGTTTAGTTTCCCCATATTGATGTTTGCTAGATAAAGTTCCATTTCTGCTAAGTTCTCAAATTTATGAGCATAAAGGTTTGAGAAGTATTCCCATATAATGTTCTGAGTGTTGGTTGTTTTTGTGGTAATGTTTCCATTCTCATCTCTGAGTTTATTTATTTGGGTGTGTTCTCATCTTTTTCTGATAAGGTTTGCTTAGGCTCTGTTTATTTTGTTAATTTTTTCCAAGAACAAACTCTTTGTTTTGTTGATTCTTTCTATGGTCTTTTTGTATTCTAGCTAATTTATATTCTGATTTAATTATTTAATTTATTAATTTAATTTAATTTAATTATTTAATTCAATTATTTCTTTCCATCTCCTAGATTGAAGTTTATCTTGCTGCTCTCTTTCAAGGAGGCTCAGAGGTCTCATTAAATTGTTGGTTTAAGATCTCTCCAATTAGTTGATGTAGGAACTCAGACCTATACTTTGCCTATGAGTACTGCCTTTGCTATGTCGCAGAGGAACAGGTAATTTGTGTGTACATTTTTGTTGAATATCATGAATACTTGAATTTCATGTCTAATCACTTCCATGACCCACTGGTGGTCCAACAGTGTTGTTCAGCCTCCATGTGTTACAGGACTTTCTTTGGTGGATTTTGGTGTTGAGTTCAAATTTTCTTCCCGTGTGGTCTGAGAGAATGCAAGGTATAATTTCAGTGTTTCTGAATTTGGACAATTTGGCTTTGTGACCTAAAATGTGGTCTATTTTGGGAAATGTTCCATGTGCTGCTGAGAAAAATGTGTATTCTGATGCTGATAGGTGAAATATTCGGTAGATGTCTGTTAAATCTAGTTGATCTATGCAGTTTTTAGGTATGCGGTTTCTCTGTTGAGTTTTTGCCAAGTTGATCTATCTAGTGGGGAGAGTGGTGTGTTAAAGTCCCCAACATTAATGTCTTTGGACCTATGTGGGATTTGAGGGAAAGTAGTTTTTCTTGAGTAAATTTGGGTGCTCCATTGGTTTGAAAATAGATATTTAGAATTGTAATATCCTCCTCAAGGAGGGATCCCTTAATTTGTATGTAGCGAGCTTCCTTATCTCTTCTCATTGATTTTAATTTGAAGTCTATTGTATCTGATAGGAGGATTGCAACACCTGCCTGTTTATGGGGGCCGTTTGCATGGTAGATTTTGTTCCAGCTTTTCACATTGAAAATGTGTTTGTTTTTATGGGCAAGATGTGACTCCTGAAGGCATCAGATAGAAGGATCTTGCTTTTTAATACAACTAGACAGTCTATGTTGCTGAATTGGAGCATTCATTCCATTAATGTTGAAAGATAGGACTGAGAGGGATTTGGGAGTTCCTGCCATTTCATCCACCTTCTTGGGAGCTGCAAAAACTGGGTTCTTGGATTCTCAGTTTGGGCACAGTTTCTTGGCCTTTATTGTGGTCTTGTTGGTTTTCTATGTATAGGATATCTTTAAGTATCTTTTTAGGCCTGGCTTCGGAGAGATATATTGTTTCAATTTTTCTTTGCTATGGAAAGTTTTTATTTGTCCTTCAGTTATGAAGGAGAGTTTAGCTGGGTACAGGATTCTTGGTTGATAGTTGTTTCTCTTTACGGCATGGCATACATGATCCCAAGCTCTTCTTGCTTTAGTGGTGCTTAGAAATCTGAGGTGATTCTAATTGGTTTCCCTTTATAGGTGATTGATCTTTTCTCCTTGACAGCTTTAAGGATCTTTTCCTTGGTCTGAATTGATCCTTTGCAGATTATATTTTGTTTGTGAGATGTCCTGTTTCGGTCTGGCCTCCTTAGACTTCTAAAAGCTTCTTGTATCTGAATAGGCCTATCTTTTGCATTTTGGGAAGTTCTCTGTTAGTATCCTGTTAAACAAATTTCCTAGCCATAAACTTCTCTCTCTATGTGTTCCTCTATACCCATTATACTCAAATTAGGCCTTCTGATGATGTCTTCCAAATGTTGAATAGATCTGTCATATTTCTTGAATTTGTCTTGGATGGTTGTATGTTCTTTCTCTTTAATACCTGGGATGTCTTCAATACCTGAGATTTGATCTTCTGCATGGTCTAACCTATTGTCAAGACTTTCTACTTTGTTTTTATTTCTTTTCCTTCTAATTGGTCGGTTTTGATGGCTTCAAATTCTGTGTTGGAGTTTTTTTTAGATCTTCTATGAACTTCTTTACTTCCTTAATTTGGTGTTTAGTGTATATTCTCAAATCACTTAGTTGATTGGTTATGCTTTCCTTGGACTGCTATTCCTTCTGTTGGGCTCCATTCAGCATTCCCTTTGTGGTCTCCCTGAGTTCTTTCAGCTCTCTGTTTATGGATACCTTGAATGCCTCTATTGATTTTAGTCTATTCTCATCCCAATCTCTCAGTTCCTATATTTCTCTTTGATTAGCTTCCTCACGTGCATGCAATTCTTGTAGTTCTCTTCGAGTGTTCTCAGCCTGCTCATGCCATTCCTGACTTTCTCTTCATCTGTTCTCAGCCAACTCACACAATCCTATCTATCTCTTTGACTGATCTCAACCTTCTCCCCAAATTCCTTTTTTTTCTCTTTTAGTGTTCTCAATCTGCTCACGAAATTCCTGTATCAATCTTTGAGTAGCTTCCTCACGCTCATGACACTCATGTATTGATATTTTTTTGCCTTCCCTCTATCCTTGCCATGCTCACACTGAGACTTTTGCATGTTTTCACTCTATTCATTTACCCTGTTTACCTGAAGTGTTTGTAGGCTTTTTGGGAACTCACCTCTGCATTATTTATTATCTGTTCTGTCCCCTGATTGTCATGAGTGGGAGTTGACATCCCCAGACTTGCCATTTTTCTTATGTTTTTCCGGTTTGTTCTGCCAATTTGGCATGAAAGTAACACCAGTTTTGTGCTAGAACACTGTTGTAAGGTAAGCATCAACCAAAATCCATAGTTGCACAGTCAAAAGTCTGCAGATACAATCTACTTCAAGAGATACAATCTATTCAACATCAAACAACTATGTCTTAATTGCCTAAGAACAGCAAAGCAGAATTTTGCAACACGAAATGATTAGGCTTAGCAAGAATGTGGGGAAAAAAAGGATTAGAGGCATGGATTAGAGGCATATGAGAAGGTGAGGGAGAGTGGACTTAACCAAGTCCTGATTTCAAAGAAGGAAATGGATTGGACAGAATGTTAGAAGAGAGAAAAAAAAAGAAAAAAGAAAAAGAAAAGAAAGAATAAAGAAAAAAGAAGTAAAAAAAGAGGGACAAGAAAAAATGGAAAACCTAAAATTTAAAATTAAAAAGTGAAACCCTTAAAAACTGCAAGTTTGAAGAAATAATATTCAGAGAAGAATGTGGCTGGGATAAGAGGAAGGGAGGGATAGAAAGGAGACATGAAAAACTAGAAAAATAAAAAAAATTAAGTATTACATGGGTATAAAGAGGTAATAATGCTATTAAGGATTTTAAGTCTACGAATTTGAATTGAGTAATAAATTTCTGGATTAAGTGCGTACACGTTGGGAGATAAGATCTAATAATTGACGACATGTATATCTGAGGATGAGCAGAACAGCAGTTAAGTCATGCAGACAAGAATGAAAGAGAAGAAGTGAAAAAAATGAGAAAAGAAAGGAAGAAAGAAAAAGGATCAAAAGATCAGTAGAGATAAAAAAGCACCCACACATATACACCTAAAATAAAAATTATATGAGGATGAAAAGAAAAAATAATAGAAACAAAATTTAAAAACAATTACAAATTAAAACAATTAAAAATAAGGTACAAAAAATTTTCTTTTATTTTTTAGAGCGGGGGATGGAAAGATTCTGTATCTCCCTTGTGTTTGTAACCAGTCTCTAGGTGGAGTCTCTGGTCTGCTTGTGGTATTTAGTTTTTCTGTGGCTTGATTGGTAACTTAGTTTAGTTTGGGCAAGCAGAAAAATGTTCTGCTTTACCCAGGATTTTGTGATCCTCCTCCCAGGCTAGTTCAGTGGGAGGGAGATCTGTTTTAAGTATTACAAAAGAGGGAGATGGCTGTTTATTCTAGCTTGGAGATGCTGTGCTGAGGCTAAGTTCGGGGTAGAGTTGAGGCCTTTCAGCAAACAGTAGCTTTTCCCTGAGGGGCTAGCTTGAGACACTCACAGAACCCAGCCTGGAGCCATTCTTAGGGTTTATGTTTACAGAATTTCAATTGATTATATAGGCTGCTGTAGGGAGGGGCAGCCTCTGGCTCTGTTTACCCAGTGAAGAAAGGGTGTGTATTCCTCTGCCTGTGGTGGGTGACTTTTTCCAGGGTGGACTTGAGCCTGGCAAGTCTGGGCAGGTTCCGGTGACCTACTAAATGACTATCTTGTTTTCTCCCAAAGCCTGAGTTGGCGCTAACTGCTCAGCCGGGCCTTTGCCGGTATCAAAGATGGAGATTTCTGGTAGTGGGGTGGGGAAAGGGTGGCCTTCCCTCCTGTGCTATGTCAGACTTCTACTCATACTGCCAGAATGTTGGTTCCTGGGTCATCTCTGGTCTGTGATCTGCAGGGTGAAGATATTTGCTCCTTCTCAGTTCTTTTTTTTTAATATAATTTTATTTTATTTTTTTGTGAACATAATGTACAGAGGGGTTACAATTACATGAGCAGGATAATGCGCACATTTCTTATCAGGCATTGCAGCCTCCTCCTTTGTTTACATTTCACAACTCTTCCCAGCCTCCCCCCAACCCCCCTCACCTACTCCTCCCGCCGTGCCACCCCCCCCCGCACCAAAGTTGTAAAGCTTGTTTTCGACATGACAACTTGTACTTCTCATTGTTGCAACAGGTCCACCTGTATCCTTAAACGACTTGTTTTTCCCATCTCCTCACAAGTATTACTGACATCACTATATATAGTGAAAGCAAAGGTTATACTGTGGTGGAGGGACATACACAGTAACAAAGACAAAGTCCAATAAATGGGTTAAAAACAAATGCGTGAAATTAAAAAACATTAAAATACATATCTAAGGGTTCATTTTCCTAACATCACATTATCTGACCTTTTCCGCTTCACTCATACATATACTAGATATTGCAAATAAGGGAAACCATGTGACCTATGTTTCTTTGGGCCTGGCTTACTCACTTAATATAATTTTTTCCAAGTTTTTCCATTTTCTAACAAATGGGGCAATATCACTCTTTCTGATGGAGGCATAGAATTCCATTGTGTATATATACCATATTTTCATGATCCATTCATGTACTGAGGGGCATCTGGGTTGGTTCCAGATCTTAACTATGGTAAATAATACTGAAATATACATAGTTGTGCTGGTAGCTTTAGTATGGTCTTGTTTGTAAACATTTGGGTAAATGCCCAAAAGTGGGATTGCTGGGACATAGGGGAGCTCTATGTGAAGTCTTTGAGGAACCTCCATACTGCTTTCCAAAGTGGTTGAACAAGTGTACATTCCCACACCAATGATGTAAGGTTCCCTTCTGTCCACATCCCCTCCAGCATCTGTTGTTGTTAGAGTTCTTGATTATTGCCATTCTAACCGGAGTGAGGAGTTATCTCAATGTTGTTTTGATTTGCATTTCTTTTATGGCTAGGGATGTTGAGCATTTCTTCATGTGTCTATTGGCCATCCTTCAGAGAAGTGTCTCTTTAAGTCTTTAGCCCACTTTTTTATTGGGCAGTTGTTTCATTGAGGATTAGTTGTTGGGGGATTTAATTTATTGGGTTCCAAGTATATTTTAGATATGAGACCCTTGTCTGTTGTATGGATAATGAAGATCTTCTCCCAATCCGTGGGCTTACAATTTATGTTGCTAGCTATGTCCTTTGCCATGCAGAAACTCTGCAACTTCATTCAATCCAATTTGTCCAACTTGTCTTTGATTTGTTGTGTTTCCGTGTCTCTATTAAGAAAATTTCGGCCTGCACCAAGGAGACCTAGGGTTTCTCCTATTCCATCGTATTCCATCCTGTAATGTTTCTGAGTGTCTGCTTTGACTCCAAGGTCTTTAATCCATTTGGAGTTAATTCTGGTGCAGGGTGATATATAAGGATCCAGCTTTAGTTTTCTACAAATAGTTAACCAATTTTGTCAGCACCATTTACTGAAGAGGCTGTCATTCTTCCATTCTACTGTTTTAGCTCCATTATCGAAGATTAGATGGTTATAGGTCTGTAGGTTCATTTCTGGGTTTTAAATTCTATTCCATTGGTCTTGAGGTCTGTTCTTATGCCAATATCAAACTCCTATGATTATTATGGCTTTATAGTAGAGTTTGAAATTTGGTGTTGATATTTCTCCAGCAGTGTTCTTTCCGTGGAGCAGCGTTTTTTGCTATTCTGGGTCTTTTATTGTTCCATATGAATTTTTGGTTTTCCTCTTCTATTTCCTTGAAGAATGACGTTGGTATTTTGATAGGTATCGCGTTGAATTTGTAGATAGCCTTGGGAAGCATTGCCATTTTCACCATGTTAAACTTTCCAATCCAGGAGCATGGGAGTTTTTGCCATTTTCTAAGTTATGTTTTGATTTCCTTTTTCAAGATTTAAAAGTTTTCATCATAGAGGTCCTTTACTTCTTTGGTTAAGTTAATTCGTAGGTATTTTATTTTTTGTGGGGCTATTACAAATGGTGTTGCTTTCGTAATTACCGCCCCACTTTTCTCATTGTTGGCATGGAGAAAAGCCATTGATTTTGGGGGGTTAATTTTATACCCTGCTACTTTGCCAAAGTTTTGTATCAGCTTCAGTAATTTGGGAGTGGAGTCTATGGGATGCTTTAAATTCAAGATCATGTTATCTGCAAAAAGGGACAATTTTATTTATTCTTTCCCTATTTGGATCCCCATTACGTCTACATCCTGTCTTATTGCTGTAGCTAGGCATTCTAATACGAGATTGAAGAGAAGTGGAGCGAGTGGACATCCTTGCCTTGTTCTTGAGTTAAGAGGAAATGGCTTTATTTTTTCACCATTAAGTATAATGCTGGTTGTAGATTTGTCATATACAGCCTTTATGGTATTGAGGAATGTTCCATGGATTCCTAATTTTTCCAGAGCCTTCATCATAAAAGGGTGTTGGATCTTGTCGAATGCTTTTTCTCCATCTATTGAGATAGCCATGTGGTTCTTTTTCTTGCTCGTGATGATGTGTTGAATAATAATAATTGATTTACGTATATTGAACCAGCTCTGACTCAATGAAATGAATCCTATTTGATCGTGGTGTATGATTTTTTTGAATGAATTGTTGAAGTCGATTGGCCAAAATTTTGTTGAGAAGTTTTGCATCAATGTTCATCAAAGAAATGGGTCTATAGTTATCTTTCTATGATGAGTCCCTGCCTGGTTTAGGGATGAGGGAAATGATGGCTTTATAGAATGAGTTCAGTAGTGAACTTTCTCTGTCAATTTAATTGAAGAGTTGGAGGAGTATTGGTGTGAGCCCTGCTTTGAAGACCTTGTAAATTCTGCTGTAAAACCATCTGGTCCTGGACTTTTCTTAGCTGGGAGGTCTCTTATTGCTGTTTCTATTGCAATGCTTGATATAGGCCTGATAAGATGGTTTAACTCATCTTGGTTTAGTTTTGGCATGTCAATATCTGCTAGGAAAAGGTCCATTTCTGTCAAGTTCTCAAACTTATTAACATAAAGTTTTGAGAAGTATTCCCTTATAATGTTTTGAATCTTGGTTGTTTCCGTGGTGATGTTTCCATTCTCACCTCTGAGTTTATTTATTTGGCTGTGTACTCTTCTTTTTCTGATAAGATTTGCTAAGGGTCTGTCAATTTTGTTAATTTTTTCAAAGAATCAGCTCTGTTTTGTTGATTCTTTCTATAGCTTTTTTGGATTCTACTTCATTTAATTCTGATTTAATTTTAATTAAGATTGGGGTTTATCTTGCTGCTTTTTTTCAAGGAGGTTTACATGTGTCATTAAATTGTTGGTTTCAGATCTCTCCAATTTGTTAATGAAGGAGCTCAGAGCTATAAACTTGCCTCTGAGTACTGCCTTTGCTGTCTCCCATTGGAGCTGGTAATTTGTGTATTCATTTTTGTTGAATAGCATGAACATTTGAATTTCCTTTCTAATCTCTTCCATGACCCACTCGTGATTCAGCAGTGTGTTGTTCAGCCTCCATATGATACCGGACTTTCTTTGGTGGCTTTTGGTGTTGAGTTCTAATTTTCTTCCCTTGTGGTCAGAGAGAATGCAAGGTATAACTTCAATGTTTCTGAATTTAGACAAGTTTGCTTTGTGGCCTAAAATGTGGTCTATTTTAGAAAATGTTCCCTGTGCTGCTGAGAAAAACGTGTATCCTGATGCTGCTGCGTGAAATGTTCGGTAGATGTCTGTTAAATCTAGTTGATCTATGCAGCTGTTTAGATCTGTAGTTTCTCTGTTGAGTTTTTGCCGAGTTGATCTATCTATTGGGGAGAGTGGTGTGTTAAAATCCCCAACAATTAATGTCTTTGGATCTATATGAGATTTGAGGCAAAGTAGTGTTTCTTTGATAATTTGGGTACTCCATTGTTTGGCAAATAGATATTTAGAATTTTAATATCCTTCTGAAGCAGAGATCCCTTAATTAGTATGTAGCGACCTTCTTTATCTCTTCTCACGAATTTTAATTTGAAGTCTATTTTATCTAATATTAGGATTGCAACACCTGCCTGTTTATGTGGGCCGCTTTTTTGGTAGATTTTGCTCCAGCCTTAAAGAAGGAAAATGTGTTTGTTTTTACGGGAAAGATGTGACTCCTGCAGACAGCAGATAGAAGGGTCTTGTTTTTTAATCCGACTACACAGTGTATGTCGCTTAATTGCAGAGTTAAGTCCGTTAACATTAAGAGATAGGACTGTGAGGTATTTGGGAGTTCCTGCCATGATATCCACCTTCTTGGGAGCTGCAAAAGCTGGGTTCTTCCTATGGTTCTTGGATGCTCAGTTTGGGCACAGTTTCTTGGCCTTTATTGTGGTCTTGCTGGTTTTCTATGTGTAGGATATCTTTAAGTATCTTTTGTAGGCCTGGCTTGGGAGAGATATATTGTTTCAATTTTTCTTGTCTCTGGAAGGTTTTTATTTGGCATTCAGTTATGAAGGAGAGTTTAGCTGGTACAGAATTCTTGTTTGATAATTGTTTGTTTTTAGGGCATGTCTTACATCATTCCAGGCTCTTCTTGCTTTGATTGTCTCTGCTGAGAAATCTGAGGTTATTCGAATTGGTTTCCCTTTATAGGTGATTAATCTTTTCTCCTTGACAGCTTTAAGGTTCTTTTCCTTGGTCTGAGTGGATTCTATGTGGATTATAATGTGATGGTGGGATGTCATATTCTGGTCTGGTCTATTTGGAGGTCTAAAGCTTCTTGTATCTGAATAGGCCTATATTTTTGCATGTTTGAGAAGTTCTCTGCTAGTAGCCTTGGTTACTCTTAGTATCATGCTTGTTTACATTTAGAAGCATTATTTGTTGCTGGGTTATAAGCTGCAAACCCTTGAGTATTAATAAAGTCATTTCCTAAGAGATGAAAGTAACTAAAATGTCAAAGACTTAGCATAATGCAAACTAATTTCTAGCTATATCACAATATGTACGTGTAGGTTTTTTCACCATTGTTCCATAGGACCCATTTTTGTTAACTACTTTTTCACCATCTGTTGATCCTATAACATCCTATACCATCCTGGGATTGCTTATCTTTACTGGATTCTCTAATTTATGATGGAAAATTAGGAAGGAGAGAATATTGGGTCACTGTTTCAGTTTTACCTTATTTTTTATTACCTTAGAAAATGTAAATCAAAATAACACAAATTATCTTTATAATAACAGGAGACAGATTTCATTTCTATATTCTTGTCCTAGCCTTCTACATAACTTTGGTACTTAGCAATCCCCAAATATGAAAATGAAGACAGGGAGCTTCTTGTTTAAATATTATTTAGGAATTCACGACTTCATTAATGCAAGGCCCTTAGTAGTATGTACATCATACATGTGTATAAAGCTGGTGGCAACTTTTTCTTATTCTCAGAAACTAGGACACGTGGTATCCTTGTAGTTGCATCTTGAAAAGGCTATAGTTGATTTAGCTTACTACACCAAATCTGCTGTAAAATATTTCTACAAGATTATTGTCTTGAATAATCTGTATTTATCATTTACTTTTCTGAAGGACAAAAATCTAAAATAAGTCTCACTAGATTAAAATAGAGCCTCCTACACAGCAAAAATGTTTTTCAGGTGATTCTAGTGGAAAAGGCATTTACTTCCTGTTCAGCTTTCCAGAAACTTCAGTATGTTTGTTCTTGTCTTTTCCTTCATCTTCTAATGTAGCATCTTTACATCTTTCTGATGACTCTTACCTAATGATGTCCCTTTCGAACTACAGCTGGGACTTTTGAGTATACTTTCCCCATATAATAATTATTCAAATTTGTGTTCCTTGGGTAATGAAAGGTGATTATTTTACCAACTTATATGCAAAATGTAAATCTACATTTGATTGATTAGATATTTCCGGACTATAGATATTTTAGGAAGGTATTTTACTGCCTAACACAATGAGTGTGTAAGCATTCTTTCTACAGGTTATAACCTGTTACCCTTTCATTAATTTTGAACAACATATTTCTTCAATAAAATATAACTAGAAAAAATTTGGTTCCTGAAAGCATTTAATCCTGATTGAAAATTGTCATTTATTAGAAATCTTAAATATCAGGCAGCAACTCCTGGAGCAGTTCTGGCACTATCACTTTTTGTATATTCTGCTTACAATCTTCTCTTTTCAAGAGCATTTGATTGTTATTATTTTGGAATTATGGTTAATAGTTATTTGACTGCTATTTTTAAAGAATGCACCACCAATACTCCTTCTCGTCTTTTAACTTGTTTATGTGTAATCTATTTCTGAAAGAAACACAGCTATTTGAATTACATGAACTGCTTATTGAAGTGTGGAGAAAAAGAAGAAAAAAAGATGTCCCTGTGTGTATGTCATGTTGAAAATTTACCTAAAAACTATTTTCTTTACATCATATAATTTTCATTTTGTTTGGATTCTGATAAAATTTAGCCTCTCAACTCACACTATGTTAATGCAGTCTTATTTCATGCCTACTAAAAGCAAAAAACAGATTACTATATATTTAAAATTTTTTAATTGTTAAAATTAATACTTATTAAAAAACAATATTTTTAAAAAATTAGCCAAGGAAAATTGTTGATTAGATCTTTAGAGTCGTGTTCAGACTCTATTGTTGAAGCCAGAAAGGGAAAAATCATGCTTTTCTTCTTCCTTGAGCCACTCTGATTTATTTCATATATTTCTGAAAGAATAAAATTCTGGCTTTGAAGCCTTTTGCTTGATATCCACAATGTGTCATTCTTTCTTTATTAATAGGGAATTTGGAGAAAGGATGAGAATTCTCACTAGAAAAAGGAGAAGAGGAAAAGAGAAGCGAGAAATCTAGATATTTCTTTCTCATCTCAATCACAAGTTCTTGATAATGATTGTGGATGTTAGATACAGTGCTCTAGAGTGATTAAGCACATTTATAGAAAAAGTTAACCCCTCAAGTGATCACATAGAGAATGCTTATTTATTTAAAAAATGTAATAGCATCATACAGGAAGTGTTATCTATTTACTTAGTACTTGTTTAGTATTTTTTAAATTCTGATGTGCTGTAGTCATACGAGAATGGTAAGAAATTAACATATTAATATCACATTTTAATATTCACTTAATTCTTGCTGTGTTTGAGTTTTGCTTCAATTTTAGATGATATATTCTTCCAGTATATAGTTGAAAAAAGATTCCCTCTGGAAATATGCAATTTTTATCGGTAAGGGTAAAGAAGTTAGCTCTTAGACACATTCAATGGGATAGAAATCTTCCCCTAGAAATAGCCTTTGACCACTTCTGGTTCATTTCTGTAAACCGAAGTAAGTCACATGACTCATCTTGACATTGCAGTGTAGAGGTAAATCTCACCTACAGGAAGCTGATGCAGGACAGACTAATATGCAAGATATGCAATATTTGAGATAAAGAGGAAAATGAATAGAACTATAATACAATCAGTCATACATGCCATCACATGTCTCTGCAGGAAGGTAACTATTATGTACCTTTGCTTCTCAAAATACTGAGATTTTCAAATCATGTCTTTTATGCTTCCATGTTACTGGAATTAGAGAACATCTTAATACTGAGACAGCATAAAATCTCAAAGAAAGCTGGACTAATCATTTCAATACTACATTTTGTTCTGCTATGACATAAAACCATTTTATAGACAATACTTTAAACTGGTAACTTTTTTTTTCCAGAACGGGATTTTGTTAATATATGTGACTATCCACCAGAATAAATGTGTTCATTTATCTGCATTTTGTGCAGACAGCATATTACAGTAGATGTGGAATTCGTCAGTAGCACTTTTTAAAAGTGCCAAAATGTGAACAGGGAGCCAATATACATATGTTTCCAACATCACCTTATACATTCTCCTTCTTCCTTCCTAGGAAATGCACCCAATCAAAAAAAGGCTTAGATTTTTGGCTCTTGAACTTGAAAGTGGAAGTAGAATGTTATGGATGTCGGAGATTACTTTTTATGTTTTTTATATAATAATGTAACATGCAACATCCCTATGAGTCCTGCAGGTCTTAACACTGTACTTCTTTAGGGATGTGATAGGAATGTTACCCTTTCTGGACTTAGTATTGTTTTCCACTTCCTTTTCTACCACCTAGCCTAAATTATAATACATAGTAATGGAATGAAAAAGTAATGCCATATTAAGAAAGTCATTTAGGGCTCTGGGAATGTGGCTGCTGCATGGTACAGTGATTGTTTAGAATGCAAGAAATCCTGGGTTCAATTCCTCAGTACCACATAAACAGAAAATAAAATGGTGCTGTGCCTCAAGTGGTAGAGGGCAAACCTTAAGCAAAAAAAAAAAAAAAAACGAAAAAGAAAAATCTCAGGAAGAGTTCCCTGGCCCTGAGTTCAGCCCCAGGAATGGCAAAACATTCTTTAGCTAGTAAATGCCAAATAAATAACCTATATTTGAATATATAATTGCTCCTTCCAATAATGACTTAACAATAATTCTTAATTCATGTACTTTACCGATATTAGAAGGCTGTGTTGAGAAAAAAAAATTTTGTTAGTAAGTCACGGCAATTAATGTCAGGAATGTGCTTAGATATCAGGTGAAGATTAATCCTGGAAATTCAGATTCCAGGCTTTTGACTGGTTACTGCTAATCACAATGAGAAGGGTCGTTTAAGTGAGAATTGGAAATCTTTTTGGTCAGTATGGCACCAAAAAGGCACCAGCAAATTAATAGTTGTGATAGAAGTGAAGGAATAAATCCAGATGGAAGAAATAAATGAGAATTGTTAGTTTTTTTTTTTTTTTTAAGAGGTAGCTGAGTAAGAACAGCCAGAACCATGCACGTGGTATTCAGGTAAGGAGTAGGTTTATTCTTTGTTCCTGCTGGCACCAGGCCATCTTGGTCCTCCACGTGGTGGGGAAAGGCCTGGGAAAGATTGCTGGGAGATCTGGGAAAGAGAAAGAGCTGGGAAAGAGAGAGCTGGGAAAGAGAAAAGAGCTAGAAAAGAGAGCATCTGGGAAAGAGGTGGGAAAGGGAGAGCTAGGAAAGAGAAGAGAGCTGGGAAAGAGAAGAGCAGGAAAGACCTGAGAAATAGCTAGAAAAGAGCATAGACAGGGCGTCTGGGCTTGGGCTAGGCCTTATCTAGGGTATGGGCACAGAAAAGTGTGGCCACATCAAATTCAGATTGACCTCAGCGGATGCAGATGTGACCTCTTCCAGGTGTCCTAGTTGCCTAGGTAACACAGGTACTGGATGGAGACTTTGCTGAGAGGAGGGTGGAGTCTGCTAGCCATCCAGGAGCGGACCTTACAATAATAATATCTAAATGTTACCAGAAACTCTTCTAGGGAACCATATTTGATAATTGAAGAACTAGTTATGAACCAAGCTTATTCCTCATTACCTTTAGCATTCTATATCACTTAGGCTAGTTCTTAATCTCTGTGTGATAAATTTTATGCCATTCTATGTTGTTCTTTTCTATCAGATCTCCATTGCTTTCTAAAAATCTCAGTCTTTCTATATCTCTCTACTGACAATTATTTATACTAAGTCCACCATCGCAGACATCAGAAGATGCTAAAGTAAGAGTCCAATAGCTCATGAGTCACTAATGTAACAACATGGAAAAGGAGGACATATTTATTGTTACCTCAAATTTTCTGAAAAGCTGAAATGTCATCATTTGATTCAAATTTCCATTATTTGTTTACATGTCATTAAGTACACATAAATACAAATATGAGCCGGGTGCTGGTGGCTCACACTGTCATTCTAGCTACTCAAGAGGTTGAGACCAGAGGATTGTGGTTCAAAGCTAGCCTGGTCAGAAAGTACATGAGACAATTATCTTCAATTAGCCATCAGAAACCAGGAAGTGGTGCTGTATCTAAACTAGTAGAGCACTCAATTTGAGCACAAGAGCTGAGGAACTGTGCCCAGGATCAGAGTTCATGCCCCACGACCAACAAAAAAAGTCAAATTAAGTTTAAGTTTCCCCAAAAGGAAGTACAAAGTCAATAGATCTTCCTAAGCAGAAAACAATTTCCAGTATGATTCAGTGCACATACTTTTGCTGAATTATTTAAGTTATGGCTTCTTTGCTGGATGTATTCTCATCTTTAAAAAATGGTCAATATTACCATTATAATAACCTTCATCTAATATTTCTTGGTTCAAAAGAGAAGTCCATAAAGTTGATGTCACTTAGCTTTCTTAATATCTCAGTTCAAAGCCAACCTTGGCAGGAGAATCTGACAAATTCCTATCTCTAATTAAACACCAAAAATCCGGAAGTGGACTTTTGGCTCAAGAAGTAGTATACTAGCTTTTGGGGCAGGTGGGCAGGAAAGACAATTGTTCAGGGACAGGGTGCAGGCTCTGAGTTCAAGCCCCAGAAACAGCACAAACTAAAGAAACAAACAAACAAAAAAAACCCTCCCTTATTTCTATGGGACCATCCTTAAAGTACTGGTTTGAAAAGAGGCTCCTTTTGCTGATCATACTCACTGGATCCTGCTTTTGGGAATCCTTATTGATATGGCGAACTCAGGACCAGAATAAAGGAATTGATATCTGACTTTTACAACAAGAGAAACGTCTCAGGAGTTAAATATCCATGCATAAGACATTTTAAAACCTCCATGTCTTTTGTTTCTTTGTAGTGGAACATTGAACAACAATGTTATTTCCATTTTTTCTATGTTGGCCTTCAAATGGCATATTGTTTCTTTTGTAATACTCTCAACTAGAAGTCTACAGAAAGTTTTATGAGTAAAGAGCACACTCGAAAATGTCAGGGACAGAGTTTCCTTCAAGCCTTGGATTATTTTCTTGTACAGTAAAAGGATAGCACAAATTAACTTGAACTTTGCCATTTCTCTATGTTCAATTTCTCTCCTGGGTTCAGTTTCTACTTCCTGTAAAAGTTCCTTCCAATTACTTCAGTAACAATCTATGATGCTGCTCGAGGCAAAGTGAATGTTTTCTGGCTTCATTGAAATAGCACAAAGACATCTTTGGGCATGAGGTAACACGTTTTTCAAAGAAACTTAGTAACGAGAAAATATGGAATGTACATGGCTTATAAAACATTATCCATGTAGGTATGGACATATAAGACTATGTTAAGTGAAATGAGCCCTAACATAGGGACACAACTTGTTTTTTCTTTCTTACTATTGTTTTTAATTTATCTAACATATATTATGGGTTTTTTTTGTTTCTCTTCTATTTTCTTCCTCCATGGTATAACCCGTTTCCACTTTTTGATATCGGTGACCTTGCACATACATTTTTCTAATGTGGGAAGGGGAAGGGAAATAAAATGGTGAAACAAGGATACAGTATGACCTGTTGTAACAATGAGATGAACAACTCACTATTTTGAAAACAAACTTTACAACTTGGGGAAAGAAGGGGAGAGTTGGGGTGGTGGGGAGAAAAGGCATGGCAGGGGAAAGACAAAAGAGGAGGTAACAATGCTAGTTAGATAAAGTAGTCATTAACTTACTTATATAGCTCTAACCCTTCTGTGCACCATTTTCACAATAAAAAACATGAAAAAGAAAAATACTATCCTGGAGTACATTAAGTTCAAATTTCCTAAGTGCTCTGTAAATAAAGACCAATTTTAGGTGGGAAGAAGGTTCTTAGAAGCATTTTTTGTCAGTGTTTGTGTTGTGCATTATTACCCAACTGTACATAAGTTAACAGAAGGAGAAACACTAGGAATAGGAGAAAGAGGAGTTCTGTATTTAAGTATAACGGTTAAATACTGTATAGAAGACTCTGCAAATAAGACAACTTTGAAATAATAAAGCCAAGGACAGTATGTAGATCTATGGGAGTGACATTGAGAAAGCATTACTACTAAGTGGAACATGAAGGATGAGACCAGTCTCTTTATTCTACTAGCTCTAAATCATGATAGCTAATCATTCAAATTTGTAAAAAGTACAATGGAAGAATAATTCTGGTTCCAAGCAATTCATATATAAGACCATGGACTTAACTGGAAAAAGGCCATGTCGAGAGAGCGGGAATTATGCTAGCAATGAACTATTGGAAAGGTTACATTTCTTTTTCTTTTATTTCTTTTTTTTGATGGTAGTGGGGCCTGAACTCCGGGCCTGGGCACTGTCCCTCTATTCTTCAGATCAAAACTTTTTCTCTACCTTTGAGCCCCACACCACTGCCAGGTTTCTGGTGGTTAATTAGAGATAAATGCCTCAGAAACTTTCCTTCTCATGCTGGATTTGAACTGCAATCCTCAGATCTCAGCCTCCTAATTAGCTAGGATTATAGGTGTGAACCAGTTGAACCCTGCTTAGGATCACATTTCTAACAGTGTATCCTCAGCATATGTAATGTGTATGTTCATCTATCTTTATATGAACTCGAGTTAAAAATCTGGGAAACAGCTTAGATTTTACAGTCACAAAAATGCTTGTAGTTCAAAAGTTGATTCCCCTGGAGAAATGAAACTTAAGAATGTAAAGGAGTTTGGGAAGTCCACTTTGCATCTAGCTTGGGCAAAACAGTTTTTGAGACAGTATAATTAACCAGCCAAAAGATGCATTAGAATAATGTTTCAAGTGATGGAATACTAGTTATGAGCAAGATTGCTGAAGAAGAGCTTGAGGATTTTGCATACATATATACATACAAATACTCACATACACACAGATGCACTTATATGTTCAAACACACATATAGAACAACTCTCAGATTCTGTAGACAAGTTAGAAAATATGTCCGGAGTAAAAATAAAATCAAGTAATAAATTTTAATATTAGAAAGTCCTCAAGTGAAATTTCCCCAAAAAGCTTGAGAATATTACATAGGTGGGAAAAAAGATAGTAAGAAAATCAAGTCATCATTAATAAAGTGATCGGATCCAGGGAGGAATGAATCAGAGACATCTTCAGGTGCATCTGAAAATGTTCATATCCTGTGTCAAATGTTAGAACATCTTTGAAAATAGTACATAAACAGTTTGAGCCATCACTCTAGTGGAAAATATTAGCGGAGAAGTTCAGAATTGCTAGTCTGTATCTAGATTAAATAAATCAAAAAACTATGGTAGGACAATGTGATACATGAGAGGGATTCTAGCACTCATACTAAGACAGGTGATTAGAGAGTGGAATAACATAGTGATACTTTCAGTGGAATAGGTATTATAATTTTGTCACAATAAAACAAACCAAAAATGGAATAAAAAATAAGCCAGAAAGGAATACATATTTGGAAGTTTGGGCTAATTTTGTCAATATATTTTGAGAAGTCAAGTTTACTATTGAAATGCAACTCATATATAATCCTCAGTTGTGTTTAAATGTCTTCATTACAGAACATTACTAAATGCAAAAGAGCTCAGGATTCCCAACCAAGAACTTGAAAAAGCAACCATCATTCTGTTAGATTCCAAAGAAATGATAAATGATTACAAAAGCTTAAGCCTAGAGAAATAGGAAAGTTCATTTCCTGTAGGGCTTTGTAGACCTGGCTAAATAAGAATTTAGATTTAAAATAAATATTTTTGTTTGTAATTTAATATTCTATAGGTTATTATGAAATTGTTTTTAAGTAGATAATTTAATTTACAATTTCACAAATGATTCTGGCTTTCTATTTGCCTAAAATATCCTTTCAAGTAAGGTATAATTAGAACTTAGTTCACAGTTAATTTCAACAGTTCATAAGTAACATGATAACGTGAATAATCTAGATAAAGTTGACAACAAATTGATGCTATTGATTTATAAATTTACCAAAAGAGCAACTTTTTGAGACTTTGATGTAATATGGTATGAAGAGAGTAATTGTGTGACATCTTAACTTCTAGGCTTGGGCACTGTCCCTGAGCATGTTTTTGCTCAAGGCTACTGCTCTACCACTTGAACCTCAGTGCCACTTGTGTCAGGCTTTTCGTGAGCAGTTTATTGGAAGTAAGAATCTAAGGAACCGTCCTTCCTGGGTGGGATTTGAACCAGAGTCTTCAGATCTTAATATTCAGACATTCAGATCTCCTGAATATCTATGATAGATAAAATATATAACTATAAATAATATTTGCAAGTGTTCTGATCTCAAGGATAACACTGGGTGGAAAATGATGCAGCAAAGTTTAGTGTAGTGTTCATTGCACAATACGAAGGGCATCACATTAGCAGAAGTTTACTATTTTTTCACAATAGTTATATGCTTGTCATGTTGTGAATTTAAGGAATTTTAAGGTGCACATTACAAGTTGGAAATTGTTGGTCTAGGATGACTTTATGGTATAAAAACTTGGGATCGACGGGTATAGAAATAATGGCTTACTTTGATGAACAAATGATTACTCTTGAGGAATTAATATAGATACTTCATAGTTTTACCTTCTACCAGACTGTGGATATTTTTTCTGTTGAATTTAAATATGTAACGCCCCATTGAAAACTGCACTTGTTGCAGAATTAAATAAAATGCAAACAGGTACTGTTTTGAATGTCTCTAGTGTGGCATGTTCAGAATTTGAAAATGAGTAGTTAGTACTCATAGGAATGTTGAAGAACACATATACTCTGTCCTCTTATCAATTATTCCGTTTTAAAAGTTAGGAGTTTCAACAGAATTGAACTATTTTTGTTTTAGTATGAGACAATACTAAAACAATGTTTTTTTTTCAAAATAATGTCAAGTATATTCTGAAAATATTACATAGTTTGATAATATTAATGTTGATGAATCTCTGATAAAGGGGTAATTAATTCAAATTAGCAGCCAAAAATGTTCATTTCTTAAAAAGGTAATACACATCAAATAATATTTACTATACCAATTCAGTGAAATTATATTTTATACAGCTCATTTTTAATTTAATTTTATTGTCAAGGTGATATATAGATGGGATTGCAGTAATTATAAGGTAGTGAATACATAAGTATGTCTCTTTAAATAATAATTATGTAAGTAGAAGCGCAAGAGAAGGGGACGAGAAGAAAATAACTGACAGCAGATCATTGTCCCAAGATAGAGTAAAAAAGACATAATCTATAACTTTCAAGTTAAAGAGAGACCAGTAGAATACATCCCATTTAATTTAGGTACATGCAAAATAATTGCTTGGCTTTTTCCTACTTTAATGCTCCAAAACCTTTGAAGATTTATAAGAAAAGTTATGTGATTGCCATTGCTTCAACCTGAATACTAACCGTGATGAACTCTTTTTTTCTCACTTTGCATTTGGAAAATATCCCTAGTTGATGATGATGTGGCTGATTATAGTCAGAGTTATGGGCTTGTTCTTGTACATTTATTTCAGAAGAGGTTAAAGCAGTTCCCCCTCCAAGATATCCAAGTATGTTGACTGAATCTGTACTTTGAACACACCCTCACACCTGAGCACAGTATTTGAAAATATACTTCAGCATGTCTTGGCACATTCTACTTTGTGCCCTTGTCTTCTTTTCACATTCCTTTTGAGTTCATAGTTGCTCTATTTCTAATTCATCTGTAAAAACTGCTAAGAAAATTGTTCAACTACTACTTCTTCTTTGACAAGCCCAGTCTATGTATGAAGGTATATTGTCCATGTTAAGCAATAGGGTAGTACTCACTCTCTGAGAAGAAAAGTTCCATAATATGACCATTAGAGTGTGTAGAATTTAAAGCATTTTAAGACAAACCGTGATATTAGAATTGAAAGGCTCCTTATGGAAATTTTCTGGGAGCTCATTAGTTTTCCCAAGAGAAATATAAATTCCACAAAATCTGGATTAATATTTTTAATGTTACCACTGTGCATGCATCCATATTAAAAATTTGCACAAATAAAGAAACAAAAATAAACTAAACCATAACAGGCAGATTGACTATGTGCTTATAATAAATTATGGAATAGATTTTGGAAGCATTGCAAATTCCTAACCAGTATGAATTAACTTCCTCTCTCCCCACCACTACACACAAATATTTAAGAGTGTGAACAGAATTATTTCAAATAACATACTGTAAATATTACTGCAATATCATGTGTATATCTAAAATTCCCTTGAAAGTAATAGATTCTACATTCTATTGAAATATTAGTTATTTTATTCTAGGAAACTTTTGGAACAATAGATTGTATATCTTTGAAATGAAAAAGGTCAAAAAAACAGTAGCATAAAAGTTTTAGAGAAAGTCTGTCTTCAACAATATATATATATATATATATATATTATATGAAGAAAGACATACATTTTAGAGATTATTTGTCATCAGAAATATATACATACATCTGAATTTATGTGTAGAACGATGTAAATTATAGTGAAACAAAAATCTTAAAACATAATTAAAATTAAAAAATACATCAAACCAAGTACCATTGACTCACGCCTGTAATTTGAGTTATTCTGGGTAATGAGATCTTAGAATTGTGTTCGACACTAGCCGAGACAGGAAAGTACTTTTTGGGGGCTGGGAAGGTGGCTTAGTGGTAGAGCGCTTGCCTTGCATGGATGAGGCCCTGGGTTCGATTTCTCAGCACCACATAAGCAAAAAGAAAAAAGCTGGAAATGGCGCTGTGGCTCTAGTGGTCGAGCTCTAACCTTGAGCTGAAGAGCTAAGGTACAGCGCCCAGGCCAGAGATCAGGCCCCACAACAGGACAAGCCCCCCCCCCCCCGCAAAAAAGTACTTGGTAGATTCTTATCTCCATTTAAGCACTAAAAACAGGAGTTACCTCTGTGCCTCAAGTTGTAGAATGCTGGATTTGAGCATAAAAAGGCTGAGAGATAATGCCCAGGCCTTGCAAATAACAACAATAATATATATCACATTAATTTTAAAAAAAGCACCTTTTAACTGCTGTGAACATTTCTTAGAAACATGAATACATGCTCCTGGAAAATGTTAAGTAAAAACGATAGAATATTTATGTTTATTTTAAAGACGTGACTATTTAATTTAAGATATTTATGTAATGATTAGGAATTAAGAATAATGATAATATATTGGGACTGGTCTTTTATTCTATTTTACTATAGTAATAAAATGATATTTGTAATGATAGTACAAAAATACTCTTGTTTGGTATTTGAGTTATAATAAGTAATAAACATTTTAAATTGTTTTCCATAGGAAAAAATCATTTTCTTAATGTTATCAATTCTATTGATTTTTTTCTTTTCTTTTTTTCTTTTTTTTTCCTTTTCCTCACTTTTTTTAAATTTTATTTTTTATTGTGAACATACTGTACAGAGGGGTTACAATTACATTGGCAAGATAATGAGTATATTTCTTATCAAGCATTGCAGCTTCCTCCTTTGTTTACCCTTCACATCCCTTCCCAGGGTATCAATTCTTTTGTAATGTCAAAACAATTAAAAAAATTACTCCAAGGCTGGTTTGCTCCAAGACTATATTTGTTTTCTTGTTCTAGTTTTTATATGTTGGTAGAAATTAAAATTCCAAAAATTCAATGGATATTGGTATTCAGGAACATCTTCATAGGTACTAATATTGGAGTCTCTTAAGTGGAATTGTTTTATTTCATTTGTTATTTTCACAAATAAATTAAGATGATTATGTATTTTGTTTCTTTTCAATGCTATTGGCTCTTACCTTAAGAATAATTTTTTTCCTAGCAAAGTAGAGAATACAATTGGATTGAGGAAGTAACATATGACTTTCATAGAATGCAGATGCATAGATTTGGGCCTTCTGTCATTTACTAAAAGTTTCTTCCTGAAAAGGTTATCAATTAATTACGAGTGATGCATAATTCCTAGATATTACAGTTATCACATACACTTTTTGATTGAGTTATCTCTGTATAAACTAAAAAAAAAGGACTAAAAAACCTCAAAATACACAGAAATCACATCTTTGTTTTAAACACTGTAGTTTACAAAGAATTTTTAGCCAACACTAAAAACATCTTTTTAGGTATTCTGCAATTTGTGTGAAGTATTTTTAACAATAGTTTTCTTTTTTTCCTGCAATAAAATTCACATCAATACATAATCTCCTTTTATTGTATACATTTTAGTGCTTTGGAAGTAAATTGTACAATAATAGGTTTTCCAAGCCTAATTTTCACAAACTTGCATTTCCTCAAATAGAAATGCTGTAAATTTTAGAACAGACATTAAAATAGATATAAAATTCACTTACAGGAATTTGTCCAGCATACATCCTCTATAGTGTGTCATTTCAAATTTGTTTTTAGGGATTATTTCCAGGGTCTCCCACATATTATTCAAGTGCACTGTCAATGAACTACATTCCCTGTCCAAACAAGATTTTTACTTCTCTTTAATACATACAATGAAGTGTAATGGCTGGAGCATATACAATTCTCTTTGACCTTTTGAGGACTTGCAATCTTGCTTGCTAAAATGATCGTAGTATTATACAAATCATTCTCCTATGTAGAGTTGATCATTTTCTCTACAAATGCATTACTATATTTTGTGTCATCTTTTTATATTAGGGTCATACTAGTGAGTTTTCTTTGTCTTTTTTCTTAGAAACTAAAGAGGAACTTATTTCATATGCTCCTCTTATTGACTATTAATTTATATATGTTCTTCAAAGAAATATCCTATTCAGGTAAAAATTTATATAGAATTAGAAGATATAAAAATACTTAAGATTCAGAAATATTGTAGCATTAACATTGTAGCATTAACAAATATGTTCCCTGTATCTGTTGGATATGTTTTCACTTCGGTTATAGTATACTTTGAATTATGAAAAGCTATCACTTAATATAATCCAGTTTATTGTTGCTTTTCTTTAGCGACTAATGCTTTCCATGTCAAATTTTTAGAAATCCTTACTGATGCAATGTCATGAAATTTTACATTTATGTTTTATAGGTTTTCACATCTCACATTTAGTTTGATAATCATTTTTTTATTTTAAATTTTTGTATAAGGATGGAGGTAGGATGGGTGCCTGAGGCTCATATCTGTAACACTAATTACTGAGGAGTCTGAGATCTGAGGATCACAGTTTAAGGCCATCCCAGGCCGAAAAGTCCATGAGAATCTTATATCCAATAAACCTCTAGAAAACCAGATCTGGTGCTGTGACTCAAGAGGTAGGGCACTTCTCATTGAGCGGAAGAGCACACAGACAGGGACTAAGCCCAGAGTTCAAGCCCCATGAATGACAAAAATACAAAGCAAAACAAAAAGAGATTGAGGTAAAGTCTAAGATCATTCTTTAAATCTCGAGAGACAATAGTGTCAATACACCCATTTAAGATTTTATTTTTATTTCGTAAAGTCATAGGATAGTTTTCAAAATCTATTGATCATAAAACTAAGAATTTATTTTGACAAATATGTTACATTCCTCTATGTATCTGCTCTTATAGTTGAACTATTTTATCTTCACTACTAAAAATGGTAATAAGATTCAAAGCTAGTATTAAGGCTGAAGCTACACCATTTTACAAGATTGTTCTGACTGACCTGTATTCCTTGAATTTACATACGAGTTTATTGAGCAGGTGGACCAATATTCTACAGAGATATCTAGATGTTTGATAGTCACTCATATTTTGTACCTTGGAAAAACACAAGACCCCAGATATTATACATACAGAAATGTCTTTAGAAAATACTGGAAACAACTAAAATTAGTTTAGGAATGAGTTAAGATTTAGATAATGCTGTATCTGAATGATAACAACTTCAGCTGTACAACAGAGGAGAGTGAGAGGGGAAAGAATGATGGACCACACAGGAGCTATATGTCATTGCTATTGTGTTTCAAAAAATAGAAAGACTTAAGAGAAGAGAAAGAGAAAAGTAAAGTGTCCTGAGTCAAGTTTCTTTTTAATCCATCTAATAGTTTGGACCAAAAGTCAGTGAAAAATGGGAAAAAATAAAGTAGAAAATAAAGCACTATATATACCTATTACAATGTAAGGAAATTTAATAGGAATATGATAATAAATTCCCAAAGAAATTCGTTTCTTTCATGCATATGTTTCTAACGCATTTATAAGATTATTTCTTTGTTGCTTTGTATGTCCCTCCCCCACAGTGTAACCCCCGCTTTCACTATATTTGATGTCAGTATAACATGTGGAGGAGATGGGGGCAAACAAGTCGTTTAAGGATTCAGGTGGACCTGTTGCAACAATGAGAAGTACAAAATGTCATGTCAAAACCAGCTTTACAATGTCGGGGGGGGGGGAGGGGAGTATAAGTGGGTGGGGGGAGGGGGGAGGCTGGGAAGGGAGGTGAAGGTAAACAAAGGAGGAGGCTGCAATGCTTGGTAAGAAATGTATGCATTATCCTGCCCATGTAATTGTAGCCCCTCTGTACAGTATGTTCTCAAATAAAATAAAATAATATTAAAAAAAAAACCAGCTTTACAATGTCGGTGTGGGGGGGGAGGGGAGTATAATTGGGTGGGGGAGGGGGGAGGCTGGAAAGGGAGGTGAAGGGTAAACAAAGGAGGAGGCTGCAATGCTTGGTAAGAAATATATGCATTATCCTGCCCATGAAATTGTAGCCCCTCTGTACAGTATGTTCTCAAATAAAATAAAATAAAAAAAAAGAAAAAAAAATAAAGGGAAAAACAATGAAGAGAGAAAAGAAGCAAAGTAAAACCTTTATCAATAACAAACACAAGAGTTTGGAAGCGGAAAGGCAGTGGGAATATTCTATGTAACAATAAAAATTGCTAGCGTGGATAGAATATGGATCACATTTTATCATATATAATTTTGAAAAAACATACTAGGAATGAAAGTTTCAAAGTCATGATTTAAATCACTATTTGGATTATAACTAGGCAGTATAGCCCAGTGGTAAAACATTGGCCTAGCATGTGTGAAGCAATGGTGTGATCTCCCAAACATTACAAAGTACACACAAAGAACACACACACAAAAACCACATAAACACACACATACACACCACATACCCACATTTGGAATATTGATATTATCATATTAAAGGGTGGAAATTATCACAAATAGTAAAAGTATGTTAATATATGAAATCTTAATATTGCTTGTACAATTTTAAAGTTTACTATAAATAAAATAATCACAATATACTTGGATTTTAATAGATTAAGTAAATTGAAAATTAATAGAAGACATGAGAATCTTTGAAATAAGGTTAAATAATAAACATTTTGAAACATGTGTCCTTTTATTTTGACAAATGAGTGATGTTACTGGTGTTTTAACTCAAGATTTAGAATATGATAGCGAGATGCCCTATATAATATTAGCGATGGCTATATCTCTAATCATTTCATTCTGAATAGTTTTATAATAAGGTCACAGAGTTTCTCAGTATCTCTCGAATTTCAAACCCTATTTACACTTCCCACCATAGCTAGAAAATGGATGCCACAAATCACAATGCCGAGCTCAAATTTTTTTTTTAATTCAAGAAAAAATATTTCCAAAAAGTGGCCAAGTAATGAAGCCTTTCTTAATAAAGTATGTGCTTCTTGAAAATACAGTAAGGATTTGTTACCTGGACAAATATGTTTATAACTATAAGAAAATAAATTTATTTAAAATCATAGCCATATACAAATTAAGAAAACAATTTTTAAATAGTCACATGTTAAATATTATAAAAGCAAAATAATTTTTGAATAATTTACATGTGTAAAATCATGCAAAAATAAATTAACTAATCCTACAACTCCGAAAAAAATGAATTAGCATAAAGAAACAAAAGAAATTATGTAAGCCAAAAATTTGAAATTTAGAAAATAAAATGAAGTGTACTCTTTAGTTGACTTAATTAAGTTTAAACCCTCTGTATATCGATTTTATAATAAAAATGCATTAACAAAGAAAGCAAAAGTACCCATGGATCAATAGCAATAGCAAAAGCATCAGTATTCCTTCTTTTGAGTGAACTGAAAAATCGATGGAAGAGATAACAATGTTCCTTCCCTATGAAATGTACTCATTACTTTACCTTATTTATATAACTGTAACCCCTGTGTACATTACCATTAAAATTATTTAATTGAAATGAAAAATAAACCTAGTGATATACCAATTAAGAATTCTTAGAGTCCATTGGTTAAAAACTTTGTAAAAACCTGCCCTAAATACCGAAGGAATATACTTTGATGATACTATTTAAATACTTCAACTTCAGCAGAAAAGCAAAATTTTAAAAACTGTTACAAAGTAAAGTAATAAATCAGAATATATTACTATTAATAATAATCATAAGATGAATTTATAGTGGTAGTCAAATATGTAAGAAATGATGCAATTTGCCATTAATTTGCACTTAATAAGTGAGAAAGAATTTTTTAGGTCTTTTTAAATTATCATAAGATTAATGAAGGAACTGTTCTGTCACATCATATGATAATCAGATGAAGCTGATATTAGAGCAAAGAACAGATTGTATTAAGTTTTTGAATGTTCATGTATATACTTATTTTGGTTGTGGGAACTTGTGGGTATTTCAACTTCGGGTAAAATTTTCTTGCTAGGCAGGCGTCATATCAGTGGTTAATTTTACGAGAGGGGTTTCCTTTCCACAAGAACATGCCCCTGATCAGTCCTTTTAGCCTTCTCATCATCAATGGCATCCGAGATGAACACCAACTTGTCCAGACTGCTACCTTCACTGGCCTGGATCCCCAATCCATCTAATCGTAGTAACTAGATAGTGAAGAATGGTGGAAATGATCCAATGCACCAAGCTATAGATTGAGAAGGAATTTCACTAACCTTTTGGCCTGGGTTCTGTTCTCAAGCCTCCGAAGTATTTAAGAGTACAGATAGGAGCCCCTGGTGCCAAGCAGTAACAGTATAAAGAAATTAGACATATATATGACTTAGGCTTGTGATTATCTCAGGAAATGAATAAAAGAGCAGTGAAGCATACAGGACAGCCAGAATTTTAACTAGGTACTCAGAGGATGAATAAGCTTAAATAGCTACTCGGGAGTCTGAAATCTCATGACCACTGTTCAAAGCCAGTCCAATCATGAAAATGCAAGCGATTATCTAAAAAAAGAAAAAAAAAAAAAAGAAGTGGCTGAAGTGGTAGACCACTATCCTTGGGCACAGAATCTGAGGAATAATTCCCAGGCACTATCAAGCCTCAAGAATGATGACTGCATGAATGAGCACATGCACGTGTGCGTTTGCATACTCGCATGCGCATGAACACACACACACACACACATACACGCACAAATGAGTATTTCAATGTGAAGTTCTTTATTTTTTACCTTTGCTGTACTTTATTTCCCTGTACTGGCTCACAAATTAACAAAATCAGCTAAGGACATATTTACATAAAATTCATCATGTTTCTCTAAAATCTACACTCTTTTTGGAAGCCTGCTTTTATTTGATCCAAAAGTAAATTATTCAGGAAGTCAATTCCTCACACTCAATTTTATAGTATTAGATGATTGCTTAGGTTCTTCCTAGCAATATGATTTTGTGAAATCCTGCATCAAGCAATATATTTCTTTCACTAGAAGTGAAGCCTCTGTCAAACAATTAATAATAGGTTTTTCTCCTCCTGGCATGCATCTGTAGTTATATTATCTTTATATATTTCATGATCTGTGTATGACAAAGACTACCGTGAAAGTAAAAACACCCTTCTCAACGTTTAGCATTTTTATACCATTCATAGATATGACGGTGTTTAAATGTTACTGAAATTGCTTTGGAATAAATAATGTTCACCCTGACTATCTTGAGAAAAAAGAATTGGTTTCTCAGCACTTTAGGTAAGAACATCAGGGAAAGAAACAAAATGAAAAGTGAGGAACAACTCAACACATACATTCAAATGAAACAAAACAAGATAAGAAAACACAAATTAATTCAGTACTCAAGAACCTGCAGGAAATGCAAAGATTTTTTAAAAATCAGCTATGAAAAGCTTATGAAAATCCTGACTTCATGGGAGTGCACTGATGTGAGAACAGTGGTTAAAGCCCAGACTAGACAGAAAAAACTGTACAGAATACCATGCACTTGTTATTCTAAATTCCAGGAAGAATAACATAAATTGGACTGAGGCAAGATCATACACAAGTAGGAAGCCAGTTTCTATCTGAAAAATTATCAGGTTAATTTAGGGCTGGCACATGACAAAGTGGTAAGCACACCCATTTAGGGGGCACGACACTGAATTCAAACTGTAATATCAGGGATATTAAAGAAAAAAGTTATGATTGTAAATAATTGGAATAATTGTAACACTTGAGTATTTTAGTGGAGAAAAATCCATTAGAGAGATAGAATGAACCCACTTTCCTATGCTACTTTAGTGATAATGTTTAGTGGTACTTCAGCCAAAACAGAGTTACCTTGCAAATGAGTATGGATGTGCATTTCGGTGATGGAAATACTCTACTTACATAGATGTAAATTAAATAGATTTTTTGGGGTAGATTGTAGTTCTTGAACTAAGAGCCTGGGTGATGTCCCTGAGCTTTTTCTCTCAAGGCTACCACTCTATTACTTTGAGCCACAGTTCCTATTCTTATTTTCTGTTGGTTGTTTGGAGATAAGAGGCTCATGGACTTTCCTGCCCAGGATGGCTTCAAACCATGTTCATCAGATCTCAGCCTCCCGAGTAACCAGGATTCCAGTCATGAACCATCGAGGTTTTTAATAATTTAGTAAATTGTATAGTTACAGAAGTTATAAATTATCATTGTAACCTGTGTAATATATGTATGTATGTATATATCAATACATATGGGTAGAAATAGTTTAACATATTTTTGAATCTACAGAACATATATGAAATCATCCTTCATTATAATATAATATGGAAACAAAAGTTAATGAGGAGCAAAACAAAGGGAATTGTTACAAGTTTCTTTTTGTTGAATGAAATATGAATCAGTTTGGAAAAAAACCATCTCTACTTTAACAAAATGGATAATTGCTATTAATTCCAATCCATCTATTAGCCCATATTGTACATCCTCACACATGAGTGTCAAAATCAAACCAAAATTTTTTGTCTGTATTTAACTCACCTGTTATAATTTAGGGGACAGATGAAGTAATCAAATAAAGATTAAAATAATAAAAAGTGAGGCTATGAGTTAGAGCTGAAAAAGATTTTAAATATGATAATAGCTAATTAAAATGTATATTTCTTACTTTTCCTCTCTTGTTATGTCTCTCATTCCCACATTAGGAAAATACTTAGAAGGTTCTCACTAAATTTATGTAAGTATTAAAAATATATTGAAAGAATATGGGCATAGTGTGGTTTTAGCTTATTGAGACATGTATGGGAGAGTGTGTTTTTGAGGACTTGCAATACGTTGTGATGGAGATAAAAGGAAGGTGTGCTTATTCTAGAAAACTGGCTAGAGGATGGCTCTCAGAAAGATAGTGATGAATTCTTCCAAAAGGTTACAGTAAAATCACTTTCACAACCTTGTTCATTACTGCACTATTCACCACAGCCAAGTTATGGAAACAGCCAAGATGCCCTTTGGCGAAGGGATGGTTGGAGAAAGTGTGTCATATATACACAATTGGATTGCACCTATCCATTATGAGCACTGTTACATTATTTACAAAGAAAGTGATAGATCTAAAAATATGTTAAGTAAATGAAGTGAGAGGCAGACACACAAAGGACTCATGTTCTGTCGCATATTTGGAAGCCAGAATTTTATGCAAGTTAGACATCAGTATTAACCAAAGTTTTCATTTTTCAGAGCAGTATTTAAAAGGTGTAATTTCTTATAAAATTGAACTTTTAATCTAACAAAATGAATACCAGGAAACTATCACTTGGAAGATGTGAGGGGAAGTCAAAGGGAAGGAATAAAGAGTTATGGAGGAAAAAAGTGAAGACATAATATTTAATGCAAATAATATGAAATTAGAAAAAAATTAAAGTGGGGTGAGGTTTGGAAGGGTAGGGAAAAGTTATATAAAGATCCACTATAGTTAAAAATTCATTTATTGAATGGAAATTCCCGTATACACCTAGTTAAGATAATAAAAATATGATTAAAAACAATGGAGATATTTGATCTTAAACTGTGTTCTCTTAATCCATGAGTCAATATAATATTTTCCTCCTCAGAAATTTTCTTTACGGGTATTTTCCTCATAGTGACAGAAAAGTGATCAATGCAATGAATATCAATACATCACATTGCACATATAAAATCACAGTAAAAATGTTAGAATTCATCACATGATAAAATAAGAGGTAGAATTTGCCAAATGCTAATTGATTGTTTTTCCAAGTACTTTACCTATGGTATATAATTGAATCCTCACAATAATTCTATAAAGTGGAACTCCTTACATTTTTATCTCTCAGATGATGATATTGAAGTCTTCAGAGTTGGAATTACTACTACAACATTGCACACATGGTAAGTGTTAGCCTGACGATCATCTCTGACTGTATCAATTAACCTCATTCTATTTTATGACTAAAATACCAGCACTTAGTCTACAAATTATAGGAAAATTTCCCGAATTATTGATTTCACTTTCACAATATTTCACTTTATCTTTGTTAGAAAATAGGGAACTGTAATATGAAAACTCGAAGTTCATAATCAATGCATACCTCCCTGGTGAAAGGAACTGCTCAAGTATAATATTCTTGATTTCTAGCTCAAAATAGTAGAAATCATATTTTATCCCTTCACTCATCACTGCACTGCCTGGGGACCCTATTTCTGTTTAACACTGTCTTACTGAAAGAATGACCTCCCCAATTCCTGATGGAAACATTCTGCAGGTCTTATGGACAAATCATTTCCACTTTGTAGCTCAACTAAGTTGTTTACCATTCAAGTATTTTGATTGCTTTTTATACCCAACATTTTGAGAGAAAGGTACTACTTCAAAATGCTATTAAAGCAAGACTGATATAAAAATCACCTTTGACCCCAGATAAATATTTTACCTTTCCTATACTCAAAAATGCACTCTGACCTATCATTAATGTTAGGAATGAGAGGATAAAAAATCATAGACACCAAGACCTAAGTATGAATTAAAGACTCTCCAACTTGTGAATACTATTGGTTTAAAAAGACATGAAGGGATGGGAAGGTGGCTTAGTGGTAGAGTGCTTGCCTTGGATGCATGAAGCCCTGGGTTCGATTCCTTAGCAGCACACAAGCATAAAGAAAAAAGTGGGAGTGACGCTGTGGCTCAAGTGGTAGAGCGCTAGAGTGGAGCTTAAGAGCTGAGGGATAGTGCCCAGAGTTCAGGCCCCACTACCGTACCCCTCCCCCTCAAAATAAAGACATCAATACTACCAATGTTTTTCAAAATTTCTTATGATACTGAAGATTCAATTATAAACTATTAACACTTGAAAATAACTCATTTTCATGGTAGTAGAACACAAAACACAAGATTAATCCTAACCATATTTAAAGACATTTATTTATACTACAAATTCACTCTTATAACTACGAAGATTCTAAAAATAACTGAAGCACAGTGACACAAAAATAATTTAACTGCATCATCTACATTCAAAGGACTGTGCTAATAGAAAGCAAAATTATACTAATAATTAGGTTACCCAATTCACTTACATTCTTTTATTCTATTTCTTTTAGTTTCATAAAAACTGGCTTTTCATAAAATGATCCATAAAAGAGCCTATATACACACTTACATTTTCAGATCTTAACAATATTTATTTCAGAAATATCTTTAGCTGTATAGTTAATGAACTAAAATATTACTAAAATATTTAAATGTTTTTCACAATTGCAAGACTCGCTCTGGGATGTTATTTATATTGGAAAAGATATTTGAAAAGCCTTATTTGTTAAAGTTGTGATCGTTACTCCCACAAAAGAACTATTAATGAAGGAACATTTGTATTTGTATGTACAAAACAACTTCAAATGCATCCACAATCTGGAGATGACACGTGTTTTTGTTTTTTTTTAAATATATATCTAACAAGCATAGCCACAATACTGATTTTCAGTCAATATGATGCGATATTCAAACCTTAAAAATACGGGGTTTATCATCATAGTGTGAATAGATATGATATTACAAAGAAAGTTATTTTCAACAGAAATTTGGAAAGTGTTTATCCACCTTGAGTTTCACAGAAAAAACCAGAGAGCAATACCTATTTCTTCAAGTCGGTCAAAATCACTCCATGAATATTTCTTAAAAATATAACCAATTTAAGATTTCAAATACATATTTTGTACTGACAGTCATCTTACAGCAATAAATTACTACCTGATTATATGTGTATCTTTTTACCTAACATATATTAAGAACTGAAAATGATCGCTTTTATCTAACTTATGTTGTAAATGCTTTGATTATGATGATGTTATTAACAAATAAAATGTACAGAAGGGTGGTTCCACTGAAATGACAGGACAGAACACTGATAAATAAAACAACATTGCAACACAGTTCTTTTCAGCCTCACCCTGTTCATATTGGCAAGCAACATTGCAACAGCACACACACACACACACAAACACAGACACACATAAACACATATGTGTGCACACGTTCACACACATATACATGCATGCCAAATTCAGGGTTTATTGTACAAAAAAGTTCAAATAAAATATTAGTGATTAGGACAAATGATAATTTGCCTTATTACAAAATAATACATAATTCAGTCACCATGGTAGTTACATTTCATCTGCCCCTCCACTTGTGACCACTTAATTTATTTTAGGTAATTCTTTAACTAATTCATTCCTTCATTAGTTAAATACTAATACTAGAGCTTGAACTCAGGGCCTAGCTCTGTCCCAGAATTTGTTATGATTTTGTTTTAGTTTTCTCAAGTCTAGCATTTTATTGCTTGTACCACAGCTCCATTTCTAGATTTTGCTGGTTACTTTCAAACCAGAATCTAATGGACTTTTTTTCTTGCTCTGGTTTCAAACCACAATCATCAGATTTTGTCTTTCTGATTAGCTAGGAATAAAGACATGAGCCACCAGTGTGGCTCCTACTTTTTCCTATACATATCTATTGCACATACTTAGATAGCAATTTAATATTGAGAGTATAGAAGCAAGATGTATAGTGATTATATTGTTCTGTCAGAAATTCAAGTTAGTAATGTAAATTTCTTCTTAAGATCATACACAAAAAATACTTAAGAAGAAATCTGATGATGATGATGATGATGATGATGATGTGTGTGTGTGTGTGTGTGTGTGTGTGTGTGTGTGTGTGTGTGTGTGTGTGTGTGTGTCTGTACTGTTGCAATGTTTCACATGTAAGCACTGTGCAGGGATGTCCAGACATTCACAGTAATTGCGTGAATATCTGCCTTGAGCTACCAACTCATGGACAATGTCTAAGTGTCCACTCTAGGCTTCCCGATGAAGAGGGGTATACTCATCCTCATCCCTAGTATTCATAGGAGTGTCCTTTTTGGAAATTAGTCTCCGCACCGTAGTAAGCGGCAAGAAAAGCACTCTACCACTGAGCCACTTTCCCAGCCCAAGGATTAAGATTCTTGTTTGTAATTTGGTCAGAGCTATATCTCTTTATGTAGGGTACTAAAAATGTATTTACTAATTCCCAGTTAATATATAAATTCTATTTCCATCTCTTTTAACAAATAAAAAATAAAATTGTTTGCTTTGTAAATGGATCAGAAGCATGGATTTTTTGGCTAGCTATGTGATTGCACATCTCTCTCTCTCTCTCTCTCTCTCTCTCTCTCTCTCTCTCTCTCTCTCACTCTCTCTCTCTCTCTCTCTCTCTCTCTCTCTCTCTCTCTTTCATGATTCTCAGAGACAATATAGTTGCTCCATAATTATCCTAATTTATTTTGCTTTTATACTTTTGGTTGCATCATTTCACTTTCTGCTCTACCATTTAACAAATCAGCACACATAAACAGAACCACAGAAGTTGTTCTGTGGCTCAAGTGGTAGAGCATTTGCCTTGATTTGAAGAGCTCAAGGACGGTGCCCAAGCCCAGAGTTCAGGTCCCACAACTAATTTTTTTAAAAAAGAATCTAAATCCTTGATAATTCTTGGAACAGATCTGACTGAAATCAGTTGAATCACACTTTTCCTGCACAATGAAAGAAAAGGTCCAGGCTAGGAAAGCAGCTAGAGAAGGCAGGCAGATTGTATCTGTGACAAAACTTTGTGGAAAATGGTACACAGGATTACTTACTGGAGATCCACTTGCACTGGAAGCATGATGCTGAACTATTGATTGCTGATTCTGAACTATTGCTTTGATCATTATATTCTCCAAGAAGAAACAATGAAATTTAATTGATATCAAAGGACTACTAATATATTTTGACTTCTCATTAAGCATCTTCAATCATCAAAATCACCTGAAGAGAATAGATAGGCCTACTTTTTTTTTTTTTTTGGTCCGGTCGTGGGGCCTGAACTCTGGCCTGAGCATTGTCCCTCAGCTCTTCAGCTCAAGGCTAGTGCTCTACCACTTGAGCCACATCGCCACTTCCGGCTTTTTTCTTTTTGCTTATGTGGTGCTGAGGAATCGAACCCAGGGCCTCTGGCATGCAAGGCAAGCGCTCTACCACTGACCCACTTTCCCAGCCCAGGCCTAATTTTTTAGATGGAAACAAGTGTTTAAAAAAAAACAAGAATTTAGGTAGTCATACAAAGGACTTCTATTTTACTACTGCATTATACATTTTTTTCTAATGTTGGTTACCAATAAATAATGGATCTATTAGAAAGCTCTTAAAGCTCATATATTGAATAGTAATTTCTCTTACACTATATCTTTGTATTTCCCAAATCATTTACATAGTAGGCTTTGTTTCCTATTTTCTCCTTCCTAGAATAAGCTGCATATGAAGACACCACTGTCCCTCATTTTCAGTCTGTGCATTTTAATACGGAGGAAAATCTTTCCTCTGCTCTCTATCAATTCAGTACTCCCCACTTACCATAATTTAAAATAGTAAAAATGGAAAAAGAGAAAATAAATCATGGTGAAAAAACATGCAGAAAATTCACCGGATTTTTCTGACCATTTCAACCTACGTGAACTATTGGGGAAATACATGGACACCTCATTCCCACTGGTACTCAAAGTCTCTGGTTAGGCAATTCTGATGAAGACAAGGAACAAGATGAAAACGTGAGGAAGGTATCAATTGCAAGAAAATAATGGAGAAGAATCCATGCAAATTTCTTCTTTGAGATGTTGAAATTAATCGGCTTACTATAGTGCTGAGACTACTTTCCAAAAAGGCCACTCATATGTATACTAGAAATGAGGTAAGTATACCCCTCTTCATCGGGAATCCTAGAGTGGACATTTTGACATTGTCCATGAGTTGGTAGCTCAAGGCAGATATTCATGCAAGAATTCTGAATGGCTTGGCACCCCTGCACAGTGCGTATATGTGGAATAATACCAGAATGGATTCTTTCTTACTTCATCATGATGCAGATACCAATCCCCAAACTAAAGGCCTCTTGACCTCCTTAAATATTGTTTCTTGGGATAGAAATAGCAAAGATACGCTGTATCTCCTTCTGTTTAAACATGATTTCAAACCGGACTGAAGAACAACTTGGAAGAAACTGCATTTGATATTGCCAAAAGCATAAGTATGTATCACTAACTCTTTGAAGTTGTGGAAGGCTGTACAAATTGTTCTCCTATGTAGTCATGGTTTGGTTAAGTTTCTTAAATTTCAAAAGTGCCAGTCCATCCTTTCTGTCCCTACAAAATATTTTTATAATACAAAATAACAGCAAGATCTTAATTTAAAAATTTATGGATTCCATGTTATTCTTCCACGTGAATTGCCTGACTTTGATGACAAAATGTATTCAAGAGTTTTTTGTATGCATCTATAATGATTTCTGCAGAGTTTGTGATTTTTTTAATTTTATCTTATCTGTTGAAAGAATAGTATAGAAATTAAAGATATTCCTGGTGATTGTCTGAAAAAAGTATCTATGTTTGTATAAAGTCCATAATCTATTTCATTGTCTTCTAGATATAATACTTAAAGTCTACATTGTTTTATAATATATAGGTTCATTAATAAATGTGTCCTTTCAGATTACATTCCATATAGGAAAAGTTTAAGATTCCTTTTTCTTAAGTCTTTATATTATTTTATTTCTTTGGGATAAAAAGATAATGTTATCTAATTTCAAGTATTGTAAAGGTTATGCTATGTAAGGGCCTTTCGAAGGTGAAAGTTTAATACACTGATGTCAAACTAACCTTTAATTCTATGAATTACAGGTTTTGTTACACTTGTATTTTTGTAATCAACTTTTTAATAACTGTTTTTCATTGCATTTGAAGAATGAAAAATATGGAATAATTCACAAATTTTCATTCCATCCTTGTGCAAGTGCCATGTTAATGTCTGTATTGTTGTAATTTGTGTAGACCTGCTGCTGAAGCATGTAGTACCCTCTAAATTTAAGTAGTTAACGATGTAATCTTTATACAGGCATATATCCTTGGTTGCCTATTTGTAACAAGGAACCTTTATTGTTACTAAAAATGCTATTGATCTTATTTCTCTAAATTTCTATGTATAGTGGAAAAAACTTATATTGTTTGGTCGATTGCTCATATTTGCAATTTTTTGTCAATGACTATTTTGTCGTTTTCATTTTAAATTTGATCATATTTTGAAGCCTTTATAGCTAAGTTCAAAGGTAATGGCTTTTCAAGTACTTATTTATCAACTGAGTTAGCTTTGTGGAGCTAATGGATTCAAAGTAAGCCTTGCTTAAGAGCTACTTCTAAACTTCTGCAGCTTAAAATTTTCTAAATGAGGTCTCAGTGGTACAAATGTCTTTCTGTCCCTTCACCCTTCTTCCATGTAGGAACAGATCAACCAGAATATCTTACCTGACAGCATAGATTGTCTTACTGGAACAAAACTAATCTTAGTTACATGGGTTCATAGAGATATGAACACTTCAGACTTAATTCTTCAGAATAGAAGGTATTTTATCAAAATATAATTGTTTATTATTCCTATCATTTCAAAACTAGCTAAAGCCAAGAAGGTAAAAAAATGTTCATATTCATGTTTACCTAATATCCTGGCCTGTCTACCATCCAACCAGGCAGGAACTTGCACTACTGACTTTCTATCACCAAATATTTCCATAACTCCTGGAAAAGTCCATATGTTTTTCCTCGATATTAGGCCTTAAATTGGTAATGTTTTAATCAAAGTGTTTCCTCTTGCCTCCAGGCTGTAAATTTACAAATGGTAAAGTTTTAGGTCTAACTCTACCAAAAACTGAGGTAGAGATAATGGAATAATACTTTAAAACAGAGTTGCCTTTGATGCCCTAACCACAACGGAACATTGCATAACAATTTCTTCTATTATATATACATATATATTTTATATTTATATGTGCTGATCTTAAATTTCACACAGTGAATCTTACTAGAATTCATTGGTAATTTGACAAATAAATTTAAAATTATTCCCATAAATAGATTGGAACATAAATAATTAGGTTTAGAATATATATTAGAATATAAAAAGTATCAATGCAATGTCTTCGGTATAAACTTGTGATACCTTCTAAGTGTTCTTGGTCTTCTGAATTCACATAGTAAAAAAAAAAGCAGTATTGTTTTCCTCTAATCTAGAAGAGATTTTACACTGCTGATGTGTTTCTTGTGTTAACTCGCTAGTCCCAAAGTGTTTTTTTTCCATATTTCTGAAGCGTTCTTACTGATTATACCCAAATTTTTGCTGATATGATGCCTAAAAGCTATTATTCTTCTGCAGTACCCATGGGTATGAGGATATCAGGTCCCAGTTACCTGCATCATCAGATAACATGGGCAAGACTTCTCACCTTGGCCCATGCAACATGCTAAGAGAAAGTAATTGAAGACCCATCTCATTTTCTCATTTCCTATAATATTTCAGTGCCCCAATTCCTTGCAGGAATTAGCAGTAAACAATTGTGAAATGTAAGGCAACTTAAAATGAAATATGAGATCACAAAATATGACAGAAAGTACTGTAGTTCAAACTTTCAATTTACAGATGACCAGCCCATATGAGTAAACAAAATCACAAATGTCACAAGATTATTTTTAATACCCCTCTCCTAATGATGAATGGAAGATTTCAGTCCAGCATAAGTAGGCCGAAAAATAATTCCTGAATGTTAGATCCATAATTGTTCTACCAAGGCTAGGAAATCTTGACTTGGAATTCAAATATAATTTCGAAAACCATTAATTGAGAAGACCCTTAGTACTTCAAAACACTGGTACTTCAGTAAAACTTGGTTCTGTATTCTAAAAATGTTGTCATTCTCAAACCAATGATAACATACATTTAATCTCTTGAAAGTATATTCCTTTTCAAATAAACTTTTTATAATCATATTCACCAAAATAACACTTGACAAGTAGATGATATTGACATTAAGTTTTTCAAGTGTAGGAATCAAGTTACAATAGAGTTGATTTGTTTACCCAGCACTAATGCCAAATAAGTTCAACCATTCATTAAAGTGTAGAAATAGTATCTCGCACCATTTGCGTTGTTCAGTAGGTGCCTTCCAGAAATGTGTTAAATACATCAGCCTCCCTTAATTCAAACCCAAATATTAGCTAATAAAGTAAATTTCATCATATAAGAAGGTACATTTTAAAAAGTCACTAATAGATGCCTTATCATGTGTTGCCTTATCATATATTTTCCCTATCTGTCTAACATAGTAAGAAATATGACTTTAAGTCTTGAATATGAGTACTGATCAGAGATGTGACAAACATAAAATCTGTCTTCTATTGTTATCATATTCCTCTACAGTAGTAAATTTTAGTTTTCTTCTTTTTCCAAAATTTATAGGTAGTAGAAAATATCATCCCATGTAAAATAAAATAATCACACACCATTGTACAAAGCCATTTATAAAAACTGGTAGTTAGCTATAAATTCTAAGTGATGTTTAAACTTTCTTGTTGACTAAAGATTAATCTTCCAAAACGATGAGAATAAAATCATGTCTTGGTGCTTCACGTCTCCAGTCTTGCAAATTGTTATTGCAGATGAATGAATTATGGAAATATAAGCTGACATCATTTCAAGTATATGTGGGATTGAAACTCCTTGGAATGTATTAACAGACAGTTTAACAGAACGACTATCAGGAAGTTGAAACCAGAAAGGAATAATAGTAAAGACATAAAATGAATGAAAAATGGAACAAGGGGCAAGCACAGCTAGAATACTCAATGTACACATGTAATAAAGGAAGTCCTAAATCTGCAATAAATCTTGGAGAAAGGGTTGGTTGAGAATGATAGAAGGAGTGACTCTAATCCAGGAGCATTGGACAATTAGGTGGACATATTTAATTGTAACACAAATGCACAACCTTTTGAAATTCAGTTAAAAACACAACTACAAACAAAAACACACAAAAATCACAACCAAACAGCAATGCTTAGAGAGTATGTATATGAGCTCACAAAATTTTAATCAGTTAATGAAGGGCAGTCATGGGAAAACAAACAAAGCTGTCCAAAGAGGGCAGTTTGGGGTAGGGGAGAATCTTGAACAGATTTGAATAGATTGTCAAAGGTTATAAATCACCTACATCGACTGCAAATATTTTCTTCTGTGAGTATTCTTTTTTTTTGGGGGGGGGTCCGGTCGTGGGGCCTGAACTCTGGGCCTGGACGCTGTCCCTCAGCTCTTCAGCTCAAGGCTAGCGATCTACCACTTGAGCCACAGCTCCACTTCCGGCTTTTTTCTTTTTGCTTATGTGATGCTGAGGAATCGAACCCAGGGCCTCAGGCATGCAAGGCAAGCGCTCTACCCCTGAGCCACTTTCCCAGCCCCCACACTTTGAGTATTCTTTATCTGAACTGGTTACTCCAGTCCTGAGCTACACTTTATAGCTTGTGAAGATAGAATGGAAGAAACAAGGTCAAGATCCCATTACACCACTGGAGAGAAAACAGTCCTGTATGGGTTCTCTCATCTTTCTTCACTACCTTCACTACTCTTTTCTCATACTTTTATTAAAGTAAGTGATTTTGAATTACATCTTCCCTTCTTTTTCAGAGAATTACTGTTTAGTAATTAAATGTCAATTCACAAATTTTGATGTCTTTTTTTAAAAGAACTTTGAATTTAAATTCCACTGCAACCTTGTTTCACACAGTGAGAGTATATTTCCTGGGTAAGGACAATTCTCAAGAGAACCTACAGGATTTACAGCAAGGTTTGTGAGGCTTGTTTGTTTACTGTGAAAATGAGCCATATTCACCCACATTGCTCCCTCTCAATTAAGTCTACACGGATTTCTTTGCATGAAAGCCTATTTTCCCAGACAATTTTAAATGTTCTTAATAGGCTAAGTTGTTAAAAAGTTTGAACAATTAAAATTTACCTGTCATAAATTTTAAAGCTCTTTTGAAATTCCTTTATCAGAATCGTGAATTCACCGATCATAATCCCGCCCTTACCAACAAAAAGAGTTAACATGTTGTTTTCATGATATAGTATCCATGAAACTACTATTTTCCAGTGCCTTTGTTATGCATATATATGACCATATAAGCTGATGCTGAGCAAAATGAACTCCAAGATATGGAAAAAGAAATATTTATTTGCAGTTGTTGTTTTTGATGAACTATGTGATTTCTATTTTCTTTGAGATTTTCCCCTAAGGTTTATCCTCTGCTGTGTTTGATTTTGGTACCCTGTGTATTTTGTATACATTTACCTTAATTAGTTAAGGGAACAGGAACAAAAAAAAAACGGTGAGGCAAAGGACAAAGAGCAAACCAATGCAATAGCAATTCTCACAAGACAATAAGTTGGAAATGTACATTACAACGTCTGAGGGGTATTGTGATGAAGGAAAAACTGTGAGAAAAATGAGAGAGGGGATAACAAGTTTGAAAAGTTATGTATTCAGTACCTTCCAATGGCTATAACCCCAGTGCACATCACTTTCACATTAAAATTAAATTTAAAAAATAAGCTGATGAAATAAAATTTCACTGTTTTGGTATAGTAAATATTATTCTTTATGTAGTAACTTTTTAAAAATCAGTATTATTTAGCATCTAATTTGAATTAATTACCTCTTCTTTATCAGAGGGTCATCAACTTGAATGATATCCAACTAGAAAATTTTTTCACAATATACTTGCCAATATTTTGAAAATAGAATAAATTTAGTACTTTCTTATACTAAAAGAGAAAACAGTTTAATTCTATGGAAACCCATAACTTTTAAAAGTTAATAAGTTGTTAAGAGGACAGAATGTATGTGTTCTTCAAAATTCCTATGACTAATAACTACTCATTTTCAAATTCTGAACATTCCATTCCTGAGAGATTCAAAATATACCTGTTTGCATGTTATGTAATTCTGCAATAGGTGCATTTTCCAATGGGGTGTTACAGACTGAGAAGTGAACAGAAAAAGAGCCACATTCTGATAAAGGATAAAACTATGAAGCATGTTATAATTAATTCTTCAAGAGTAAGCAGTTGTTTGTCAGATTAAGCTATTATTTCTTGACCATCAATCACAAGATTTATGCCATAAAGTCATCCTAGACCACCAGTTTCCAACTTGTAGGGTGCACCTCAAAATTCCCTTAATTCACATCAAGAATAGCTTATCTCCATTGTGAAAATACACTGCACCTCTGCTAATGTGATGCCCTCCGTGTTCTGGAAAGAACACCACTATCTGCTAATGTGATGCCCTCCGTGTTCTGGAAAGAACACCACTATAAACTGGGTTGCATCATTTTTCCTCCACTGGTATTCTTGGAAATATTATTTATATTTATACTTTTTAAATATCATAGATAATAAGGATGCTAAGATTGTAAGATTACAGTTAAAAGCCTGTGAAGACTCAGGGTCTAGGTTGAAGGGGCAGAATGATGCAGGCTCTGGCCTCAGGATTATCTGAAGACCGAGTTTGAGTATTAGGAAAGCTCTTGGCATGCCGGGCTAGAGAGGGAAAATGTTCTCTCTCCCTATCTCAAAACACATGTCACAGACTCCTGGGAGCTGAGGAAGTAGCTCTTTTTCTTGCTTAATCATAGATGAACAGCTAGTCAAGCATTTTCCTGACTGGTTTGAGCTTGCACTAAAATAGTTTAGATAATAATATACCAAGACATTGTCTCATAGGTCAAGTAAAAATGTATTTGTTGAAATTTTTGTGTCAATGTCTTCTGACCAAATTTTGGCAAAGATCATGCTTGCTTGTCGTTAAATACCACTAACAATAAAGCACAGCATGTAGTGGCAATTGCTGTTTGCACTCTGCATTCCCAGTGTCCTGGTGATTTCGTTACCCTTACCCAGGGACCCCAAAGCACTAGACATTGGCAAAGGCCCACCCAGGCAGGAAGGTTCTCTAGATTCTTATCTCCAATAAAGTTCTTAGGAAAAGCCAGATACAAGTGAGCTGAGGTTGAAGTGGTAGGGCACGGGCCTTGAGCATAAACAGGCTCAGAGACAGTGTCCAGTCCCCGAGTTCAAGCCCTAGGACAAACAAATAAAACAAAAACGAAAATAAAACAAATCCCAAACCTAGCATTTTTCTCACTGTATACAGAGGCACGTAATTAAGGAAATTGCTTCCTGTCTTACATACAGGTAGAAGAAAGAAGATGTCACACAATTATTCTCTTCATACCATGTTATACAAAAGCCTCAAAAAATCGCCCTTTTTCTAAATTTATAAATTAATATCATCCATTTTTTGCCAACTCTGTCTACATTATTCACATTATCATTCACATTATCATTTTATACATGAAGTTTTGGAATTATCTACTAACTGAGTTCTAATTATAACTCTCATGAAAGAATATTCTAGGCAAATACCATGCAAGAAACATTTGTAAATTTGTCAATTAAACCCTCTACTTAAAAAGGATTTTGTAGTATCTGATAGAATATGAAATTACAAACAAAACCAAAACATTTATTTTAAATCTAAACTCTAATTTAGCAAGATCTACATAGTACTACATTAGATTAACTTTGCTATTTTTCCAAGCTTAAGCTTTTGTAATCCTTCTTCCTTTCCTTGGAATCTATCAGAATGATGATCACTTACTTTTTCACATTTTGGATGGGAATCATGAGCCATTTTGCATATAAGAATGTTCATGAATGAAGAGAAAATTTCAAACACAACTGAGGATTATATATGAGTTGCATTTCAATAGGAAACATGACTTCTCAAAACATAATGACAAAATTAGCCCAAACTTACAACTTTGTATTCATTTCTTGTTTGGTTTGTTTTATTAAGACAAAATTATACTACCTGGTCCATGGAAGGTATCACTGTGTAATTCCACTATCTAATCTCCTGTCTTAGTCTGAGTGCTAGAATTCTAGCCTTGTATCACATTGCCCCTCCATAGTTTCTTGGTTTATTTAATCTAGATACAGACTAGCAATTCTGAATTTCTCCAGTAATATTATCCACTATACTGCTCAGAGTGTTCTTGTACTCTTTTCAAAGATGTTCTAACATTTGACACAGGATTTGAACATTTTCAGATGCACCTGAAGGAGTCTCTGATTCATTCCTCCATGGACCTGATGACATTAATAATGATTACTTGACTCTATTACTATCTCTGGTCTCTATCTATGTAATATTCTTAAACTTTTTGAAGAAGGTTCACTTGAGGACTTTCTAACATTAAAAATTATCATTTGATTCTAGTCTTACTCGGGACATATTTTCTATTGTTTTCTAAATTTTTCCACATATTCTGAGAGTTGCTTAATATGTGTATTTGTGTGTGCACATATAAGTGTCTCTGTATATATGTGTATGATTGTATGTATGTATGCAAAAGCCTCAAGATCTTATTCAGCAATCTTGCTCATGACTGGTATTCCAATACTTGAGCCATTCTTCCAATCCAGCTTTTGTTATAGTTTCTCAAAGACTGTTCTGCCCAGGCTGGATGCAAACTGACCTTCCCAGACACCTTTACATTCTTAGGTTTTATTTCTCCAGGAGTATCAACTTTTAAATTACAAACATTTTCGTGAGTGTAAAGGCTAAGCTGTAGCCTAGATTTTTAACTTAAGAATTCATATAAAGATACATGAGCATGCACATTATATATGCTGTGTGTACACTGTTAGAAGTGTGATCCTAAGCTGGATGGTGGTGAGATCTTCAGATAGGGTTCAAAGCCAGGCCGGGCAGGAAAGTCCCGGAGACTCTTTTTCCAATTAACTACAAGAAAACTGAAAGTGGCACTGTGTCTCAAGTATAGAGTATTAGCCTTGAGCTGAATAGCAGAGGGACAGCTCCCAGGACCAGTGTTCAATTGCCAAGACAACCAACAACAAAAAATACATAAGTAAAGGAAAGAAAATAAATGTGATCTTATCCACCAGTTCATGGCTAGTATAATCCCTGATCTCTCAGGATGGACTTTTTTTTCCAATTAAGTCCATGCTCTTATATCTGAGTTGCATTGGAAAGAGAATTATGCTTCCATTCTACTGTCTACATAGTTGCGTGATTAGCAAGCGTGATTTAGAAAGGGAGTGGCCTCATACTTCCTGTTCCACGTACGTGTAATGTTTTCTATATATCACTCTCAAATCTACATACAGGACATGGCTTTATTGTTTCAACGTGGTATTATTTCTAGAATCTTCTATAGTGCATTGAACACTTATACTTAAACACAAAACTTCTCTTTCTCCTATTATTGCTATTGTTTCCTTACTGTTATCTCATGAACAGTTGGGAAATAATGCGCAGCACATACACTCACAAAAAAATGATCTGAGAACCTTCTTCCCATTTAAAATTCACCTTAATTTATAGAGAACTTACAAAGTTTAAACTCAATATACTCAAGGAAAATGTATTTAAAAGCAATATAAATTTCATATTTTCTCTTTACTAAGCTGTCTCTGAAACACGTGTAACCTCAGATCAGGGTGTCCTTGTGTTATTTCGGTGAAGCAAGAAAACATTCATTATACCTCAGGCAGCACCGTAGATTGTTCCTGGAAGTAACTGCTACTGGATGTGGAAACTGATCCCAGGAGAGGAATGGAACATAGAGGATTGACAAAGTTCAAGTTAACTTGTGCTTTCCTTTTTACTGTACAAGAAAATCCCAAGGCTTGAAGGAAACTCTGTCTCCAACTTTTTCGTGTGTGTTTTTACTCATATATAACTTTTCTGTAAACTTCTAATTGAGAATATTACAAAAAGAAATAATGTGCCATTTTAAGGCCAGCATAGAACAAAAAGAAATAACGTTGTTTTAAACATGTTCTACTGCAGGGACTGGTAAGTTGCCTTAGTGGTAGAGCACTTGCCTTGCATGCATGAGGCCCAGGTTTGATTCGTCAGCACTATATAAACAAAAATTAAGCCAGAAGTGGTGCTGTGGCTCAAGTTGTAGAGCGCTAACCTTGAATTGAAGAGCTGAGGAACAACGCTCAGGCCCAGAGTTCAGGCCCACGACTGGACCCCCCCAAAACTGTTCTACTGCTAAGAAACAAAGACATGGAGGTTTTAAAGTCTCTTGTCGCTGGTATTTTCACCCCTGAGATGATTTTTCTTGTTTCAGGACTCAGTTATCATTTCCTTTAATTTGGTCCGGAATTCCCCATAGCAATAAGGATTTCAAAAAAGCATCCAGTGAGTATGATCAGCAAAAGGAACCTCTTCTCAGACCAGTACTCCTTTAAGGAAATATTTGGTTTTTTTTTTTGTTTGCTTGTTTTTTTACTTTGTGTTGGTTATGGGGCTTGAACTCATAGGCTGGATCCTGTCCCTGAACAGTTTTGTTTCCTGCTAACCTGCCCCCAAAGCTAGTACTGTACTGCTTGAACCAAAAATCTACTTGTGGCTTTTTTTGCTGTGTAATTACAGATAAGAGTTTGACGGACTATCCTGCCAGGGTTGGATTCGAACTAAGATAGTAAGAAAGCCAAGCGACATCAACTGTATAGACGTCTCTCTTCAAAGAAGAAATATTAGATGTTTATTGTAAAGCTAATATTTGACATTTTTTTCTTTTTTTTATTGTGAGAATACCTTACAGAGCAGTTACAATTAAATGGGCAAGATAACGTGTACATTTCTTATCACGCATTGTTGCCTCTTCTTTTTTTCCCCTTCCCAGCCCTTCCCATACTCCCCTTCTCTCCCCCTACCATCCTCCCCCCCAACAAAGTTGTAAAGTTCGTTTTTTGACATAAGGACTTGTACATCTCATTGTTGTAATGGGTCCACCTGTATCCCTAAACGATTTGTTTTTAGAGAATATGTCCAGCACAGATTCCATAACATAACTCACCAAATGTAGGTGCACTGAATCATTTTGGAATTAATTTTTTTGCTTGGGAAGATTATTGATCTTGTCATTCCTTCTGGGGAAACTTAAAGTCATATTTTGCCTTTTTGTTGGTTGTGGGGTTTGAATTCTGATCCTGGGCACTCTCCCACCGCTCTTCAGTTCAAGTTGAGCACACTAACACTTTAGCTACAGCACCACTTCCGGGTTTCTGGTGGTTAATTGAAGATTAGTGTCTCATGGGCTTTCCTGACAAGGCTGGCTTTGAACCACAATCCTCTGGTCTCAACCTCCTGAGTAGCTAGGATTACAGGTGTAAACCACCAGCACCCATTTCATATTTGCATTTAAGTGCATTGAATGACACTGTGTAGACAAAGAATGAAAATTTTAACCAAATGATGACATTGCAGCTTTTCATAAAAATTGAGGTAGCAGTAAATATGTCCTCTTTTTCCATTTTGTTACATTAATGACTCATGAGCTATGGGACCCTTACATTAGCATCCTGTGACATCTGTATAGGTGTATTTAGTATCAGGAAATGTTCATAGAGAAATATAGAAAGACTGAGATTTTTAGAAAAAAAAGGAGATAAGGTATGAAAGAACAGCATAGAAGGAGATACATTTAGGGAGTTCCGGGAAGATGACGGAGGAGAAGCTGGAGGCAAAACAAGCTCTCCCATAGAAAGCAGCTTTAGAGTTCCAGTGAACAGTCCTAAGCCAGAGAATCACACCAAGTGTGCCATCACAGGACAGAGAGTTAGGACAGAGAGGGAAAATCCAGGCAAGGAGACAGATCTGAGCTCTTGCCAGCAGCTGCTGGTGCGATGGCAGCATTGGCACGGACAGCGGCGGTACTCCCATACCAGAAACAGAGAGAGTCTGGGGACGAAAGAGCCAGACGCAGCAAGTGAGCAGATTCAACTCAACACCAGCAAGAACCGACAAGGAGCAGACATCTTCATCCTGCAGTTCGCAGACCAGAGACGGCCCAGGAAGCAAGAAGGCGTTAGTAGAAGTCTGACGCCCTCACTCCTTGTCAGGGAGCAGAGGATTGAAGGCCACTCCTCCCCCCCCCCAGTACCAGAGATCTCCATCTTGGATACCGAGAAAGCTTGGCTGAGCTGCTAACTCCAACTCAGGCCTTGGAATAAAACTAGCATCATTTAGCAGGTCACAAGAACTTAAATGCGTGACTTGCCAGACTCAGCTCTACACAGGGAAAAGTCACCCAGTTCGGGCACCAGACATAGGGGTGTCTTTCTTCATCGTGTAATCAGAGCCAGAGGCTGCCCCTCCTTTTAGCAGCTTCAACATCAGTTAACAGAAACCCTGAGAGTGGCTCAAGGCTGGGCTCTATGAGTTTCTCACAAACTAGTCCCTGGGAAAAGCTACTGTTTGCTGAAAAGCCTCAAGTCTACAAAGAACCTAGCCTCATCACAGCATCTCCAAATTTGAGGAAAAAACCATCTCCCTCTTTTGTGATACTCAAAGCACACCCTGCTCCCATTGAACTAACTTGGGAGGAGGATCGAAAAATCCTGGGTAAAGCAGAGTATTTTTCTGCCTGTCCAAACAAACTGACTTAAGAAACCAACCAAGCCACAGGACCACAAGCAGATCAGAGACTCCAACCAGAGGCTGATTACAGACAGAAGGGAGATACAGGATTTTTCCCAACGCTCCTAAAAAAATCAATGAATTTTTTTTCATCTTCTTTTTTTTTATACCTTTAACGAAAAAAAAATATTTTTCTTTTCTAAAACTTTTTTAATCTTTAATTTTTACCTTTTTGAAAAAACTTATTTTCTTGTAACTTTTTTCACCCTTCTAATCTTTATTTTAGTTATACATGCGTGTGTGCATTTTTCTTTCTTTCTTTTTTCTTCTTTTTTTTAAATTTTTTAAATTTTAATTTTAATTTTTTGTGAACATACTGTACAGAGGGGTTACAACTACATGGGCAAGATAATGAGTACATTTCCTATCAAGCATTGCAGCCTCCTCCTTTTTTACCCCTCACATCCCTTCCCATCCTCCCCCGTCCTCCCACACTATCCCCCCCACACCCCGCACTAAAGTTGTAAAGTTCGTTTTTAACATGACAACTTGTACTTCTCATAGATGCATCGGGTCCACCTGTATCCTTAAACGACTTGTTTTTCCACATGTCCTCAACAAATTATACCGACATCAAATATAGTGAAAGCAGGGGTTATACTGTGGGGGAGGGAAAGAAAGAATGACCTTTCCCCATTTGTTAGGAAATGGAATGGCTTGGAAAAAATTATATTAAGTGAAGTAAGCCAAGCCCAAAGAAACATAGGTCCCATGGTTTCCCTTATTTGCAATATCTAGTATATGTATGAGTCAAGCAGGAAAGGTCAGATAATGTGATGTTAGGAAAATGAATCCTTAGATATGTATTTAAATGTTTGTTTTTCTTTCATGCATTTGTTTCTAACTTATTTATAAGTTTATTTCTTTGTAGCTTTCTTTTTTTTTCTTCTTTTAAAAAAATTTTCTTTTTGCTTTTTGCTTAGCTTTACTGAACTTCTGATCTTTTTTTTTTATTTTTTCCTTATCCTTCCTACATTTTCCTCAATTTTGTTCTTTATGGGACTTAATTGTTGTTCTGCACATCCTCAGATATACCCGTAGTTGATTATTAGACCCTATCCCCCATTGTGTACACATTTAATCCACAAATTTATCATTCAATTCAAAACTTTTGAGACTTAAATTCCTTAATAGCAATACTACCTCTTTTAACATTTTAAGTATTTTTATTTTTAAGTTTTTCACATCTCCTTTATATCCCTCCCTTTCTCTCAATATATTCACGTTCTTTGAATAGTTTGCTCTCAATCTGCATATTATTAATTTATATTTTTTCTATTTTTTCTGGTCCCTTTTTCTCCCTTTCTCTTTCTTCTTGTTTTCTTTCTCTCTACTTCCATCCTATCCAACCTAATTCCTGCTTTGAGACTAGGACTTAGTTAAGTTAACTGTCCCTGTACCTTCCCACATCACTCTATTCATATTTTTTACCCACATCTCTCCCTAACCTTAATAATTTCTGGTTTACCAAATTCTTCTTTGCGGTTTGTAGCCCATTAATATAGAGTCGTTTGATGTTGAATAGAGGTAACTGTTGAACTAGATTTTATCTGCAGACTGTTGACTATGCAAATTCAGACTTTGGTTGATTCTTGCCTTAAGTTAGTGTTCTAGCACAAAACTGGTGTTACTTTCATCCCAAATGGGCAAAGTAAGCCGGAAAACAACAAGAAAAATGGCAAGTCCGGGTATCTTAACTCCCACTTCTGATAATCAGGGGACAGAACAGATAATGAATAATCAAGAGGAAAGTTCCCAAATAGCTCTACAAACACTGCTGGCAAACCTGATAAATAAAAAGATTGAAAACATACAAAGAACTCTGTAAGGGCGTGATAGGGAGAGAGAGGAGGAAAACAAAAGGACAATGCAAGAAAAGATTGAAAACCCACAAAAACTCTGTATGAGCTTGATAGGTAGAGAGAGGAGGCAAACAATAGGTCAATGCAGGAAAAGATTAAATACCTACAAAGGACTCTGTATGAGCGTGATAGGGAGAGAGAGGAGGCAATCCAAAGTTTTATAGAGGAATATCATGAGCGTGAGGAAGCTACTCAAAAACGGATACAGGATTTGCGTGAGCAGCTTGACAATACTCAAAGAGAAAGGCAGGAATGGCATGAACAGGCTGAGAAGACTCAAAGAGAACTGGAGGAATGGCATGAAAGGGAGGAAGCTAAGCAAAGAGTAATACAGCAATTGAGAGAGCAGGATGAGAATACTGAAAGATCACTAAAGGCATTCATGGGATCCATTAACAAAGAGCTGAGGGAAGTCAGGGACACCACAAAGGGAATGCTGAATGGAAGCCAACAGAAGGAATTGGAGTCCAAGGAAACCATAACCAATCAACTAAGTGATTAGAGAATAAACACTGAACATCAAATTAAGGAAGTAAAGAAGTTAATACAAGATCAAAAACAAAGCTTCAACAAAGAATTTGAAGCCATCAAAGCTGACCACTTAGAAGGAAAAGAAATAAAAATCAAAGTAGAAAATCTTGACAGCAGTTTAGACCATGCAGAAGATTGAATCTCGGGGATTGAAGATAACCTAGATATTATAGAGAAAGAACATAAAACCATCCAAGACAAGTCCAAGAAATATAATAGATCTATCCAACACTTGGAAGACACCATCAGAAGGCCTAATCTAAGGATAATGGGTGTAGAGAAGCAACTAGAAACAGAAGTTAATGGTCTAGGAAATTTGTTTAACAGGATCCTAGGAGAGAACTTCCCAAAGATGCAAAAAGATAGGCTTATTCAGATACAAGAAGCTTTTAGAACTCCAAATAGACCAGATCAGAATAGGACATCCCACCTTCACACTATAATCCACACAAGATCAACACAGACAAAGGAAAAGATCCGTAAAACTGTGAAGCTGAAAAGATTAATCACTTATAATGAGAAACCAATTAGAATCACCTCAGATTTCTCAGCAGAGACAATCAAATTAAGAAGAGCCTGGAATGATGTATGTCAAGCCCTAAAAAAAACCATCTATCAACCAAGAATACTGTACCCAGCTAAATCCACCTTCATAACTGAAGGCCAAATAAAAACCTTCCATAGCAAAGAAAAATTGAAACAATACATCTCCACCAAACCAGCCCTACAAAAGATTCTTAATGATGTCCTACACATAGAAAACCATCAAGACCAAAATAAAGTCCAAGAAACTGCACCCAAACTGAGAATCCAAGAACCATAGGGAGAACACAGTTTTCCCAACACCCAAGAAGATGGATGACATGACAGGAACTGCCAAATACCTCTCAGTCCTATCTCTTAACATTAACCGACTTAACTCTCCAATTAAGCAACATAGACTGTCTAGTTGGATTAAAAAACAAGATCCTTCTATCTGCTGCCTTCAGGAGTCACAACTTGCCCGTAAAAACACACACATTTTCAATGTTAAAGGCTGGAGCAAAATCTACCAAGCAAATGACCTCCATAAACAGGCAGGAGTTGCAATCCTAATATCAGATAAAATAGACTTCAAATTAAAATTTGTGAGAAGAGATAAAGAAGGTCGCTACATACTAATTAAGGGATCTCTCCTTCAGAAGGATATTACAATTCTAAATATCTAACCGCCAAACAACGGAGCACCCAAATTTATTCAAGAAACACTACTTTCCCTCAAATCCCACATAGATCCAAAGACATTAATTGTTGGGGATTTTAACACACCAATCTCCCCACTAGATAGATCAACTCCGCAAAAACTCAACAGAGAAACTGCAGATATAAACAGCTGCATAGACCAACTAGATTAAACAGACATCTAGCGAATATTTCACCCAGCAGCATCAAAATACAAGTTTTTCTCAGCAGGACATGGAACATTTTCTAAAAAAGACCACATTTGAAACCATAAAGCAAACTTGTCCATATTAAGAAACATTGAAGTTATACCTTGCATTCTCTCTGACCACAAAGGAATAAAATTAGAATCAAGACCAAAAGTCACCAAAGAAAGTCTGGTAAAACATGGAAGCTGAACAACACACTGCTGAATCAGGAGTGGGTCATGAAGAGATTAGAAAGGAAACTCAAGTGTTCATTTAACAATAATGAGCACACAAATTTCCAGCTCCTCTGGGACACAGCAAAAGCACTACTCACAGGCAAGTTTACAGCTCTGAGCTCCTACATCAACAAATTGGAGAGATCTGAAACCAAAAATTTAATGAGACATCTGAACCTCCTTGAAAAAGAGAAGTATGATAAACCCCAATCCAGTAGATGGAAAGAAATAATTAAAATTAAATCACAATTAAATGAATTAGAATCCAAAAAAACTATAGAAAGAATCAACAAAACAAAGAGTTGGTTCTTCGAAAAAATTAACAAAATTGACAGACCCTTAGCAAATCTTATTAGAAAAGGAAGAGAACATACCCAAATAAATAAACTCAGAGTTGAGAATGGAAATATCACCATGGAAACAACCAAGATTCAGAACATTATAAGGGAATAATTCTCAAAACTTTATGCTAAATATGTTTGAAAACTTGACAGAAATGGATCTTTTCCTAGAAAATATTGACATGCCAAAATTAAACCAAGATGAGTTAAATCATCTTAACAGGCCCATATCAAGCATTGCAATAGAAACAGCAATAAGAGACCTCCCAGCTAAGAAAAGTCCAGACCAGATGTTTTTACAGCGGAATTTTACAAGGCCTTCAAAGCAGGGCTCACACCAATTGTAGGGAGCCGAGGCGAGACTCCGCCCACTCCCTTGCAGCTTTGAGGTAACCACCCCAGACGGTGCTTGGCGGGACTGGGCTGTGCGCGTGCGCGAGCCAGGTAGAGTCCCCAGCCAATCCCATGACACCTGGTGACGGTGAAAGGCAGGCGACCAACAATAGAAAGACCCGCGTTCCGATTCTCCTATATAAGCGGCTGTGTTTCGGGTGCACGCTCTCTCGCGCCCAAGCTCTCCTACAACTAAAAGGCTCTCCAATAAAGCGTGATCTGAGAAGACTCCTGGTGTGGTGGTCGTTTTTCCTCGCTGGTCGAGTAGACGGTCACTACAACTGGTGCTGAAACCCGGGAACGAACCTGGGACGGGACCCGCGCGAGAGGCCGAATCGGAGCCAGAACTCAACACGCGGAGAGGAGACGTCGGTAAATATCCCCCGGTATGCTGTTCACTGTAGATTTAGATATTTATTGGTTGCTTGCATTGCTTCTTCCTTTGTGGCTTGTCTTTTTGATGGTGCGCACTTGCCTCGAGGAGGGAGGGTTTGATTTAATCCAGGAAGGACGCAAAGTACTAACGCAGCATCAGGATAGTCTATCAGAGTCAGCATACAGTAAGGGGGAGGAAAATAGGCCTAAAAGAAAAAGGGAAAAAAGACATAGGGATCCTAAAGAATTAAAGCAAGAGGGGCTGCAGCCCTCACAAAAGGAGAAGGGTTTTAGGGAGGGGCTCTCGAGGAGACCCCCGTGCCCTTCTTTAAAAGCAAACCGGTTCTCAGCCCTACATGTGGAAGGGCGGGACCAAGAATATAGTAATCTTGTGAGTGACTCAGAGGAAGAAATGTTAGAGGAGGAGGGAGAACAGCTCGATCCAGCTGATAGTGAAGACTTAGAAGAGGCTGCGGCGGAGCACGAGGCAGACAGATATGGAGGGTGGCGCCCCCTAGGGGTGGGAGTACCGCAGCAGCCAGGAAGAGGAAACGGAGCTGCCCCTCACCCGTCAGCCCCCCCGCCGTGCCCGCCGGCAGGGAAGAGTCACTTTATAAAAGAAAAAACCTGGTCGCGATTAGCAGCCGCCTTTCCAGTTTTTGAAAATCCCATACTAATGAAAGAAATTTTGAGCCGGTTTCCTACTCCCAGTTAAAAGATTTAGTTGAGGCAGTCAGGACTTATGGAGTGACGGCCAATTATACCACTGCCTTGCTTCGAAGGCTAACTATTAATGCTATGACACCTATGATTGGTTTGAAGTGGCCCGTACTTGCCTTAATCACGGGCAGTTCCTTGATTTTCGGTCAATTGTACAAGACAAGGCTCAAGCCCAATACAGACAAAATGTCCATGATGTTCACCCGGACTGGACCGTAGACATGCTTCTGGGGCAGGGAATCTACTCGGTAGACCAGACAGGATATCCCTTTGAAGTATACCGCCAGGTAAACGAGGTTTTTTACAGGTCCTGGCGAGCCCTCCCAAACAAGGGAGACGTGGCTGGCAATCTAACAAAAATCATGCAGGCCCCTAATGAGCCATTTTCTGATTTTGTTGCCCGTATGCTAGAGACAGCCGAGCGGGTGTTAGGAAATCTGGAAACGGCCATGCCATTTGTACAACAAATCATTTTTGAACAAAGCACCAAGGAATGTCAGAGGGCAATTACCCCAGTAAGAACCCAAAGCTTAGAAGCTTGGTTAAAAGCCTGCAGAGAAGTAGGTGGCCCCCTGACCAATGCGGGGCTGGCAGCTGCTGTCTTGTCGGCTGCCGGGGCCGCAAAAGATAGTAAAGGAAAAGGGTGTTTCCGGTGTGGTCAGTTGGGACATTTTAGACAGCAATGCCCACAAAATGGTGGTCCTGTACAAAATATACCCAGGCCGCCAAGGACTCCAGGAGTGTGTCCTCGTTGTAAAAAGGGAAAGCATTGGGTCAATGAATGCAGGTCAGTTAGAGACATCAATGGACATTTTATCCCCCAAATTACTCCAAACACTAATTCGGAACAGGAGCCAAAAAACGGAGAGAAGGGCCCTCGTCCCCAGGGCCCGAAAGTTTATGGGGCATTTCAGACTCTGGCTCCCAGACAGAACCCGCAACAACTCCCCAGCCAAGAAGAGCAACCTCAGGCTCCGCAGGGTTGGACCTCTGTGCCACCTCCGGACGGGTATTAACACAGCAGATGGGAGTCCAGATTGTGGAGACAGACATGACAGGACCCCTAGATGAAGGCACTGTAGGAATAGTTTTAGGACGCTCCTCCTCCACAATGAGAGGATTAATAATTTTCCCAGGAGTGATTGACCCTGACTATACGGGGACTATCAAGGTCCTCTGTCATGTCCCCCATGGAGTGGTGTCCATTTCTCCCGGGGATAGAATTGCACAGCTTCTGCTTTTGCCTTCTCTTCATGGCAACTTCCCTGCTAAGGAGATAGAGAGAGGAGATAAAGGGCTAGGCTCCACTGGAGTCGACCTTACATGCCTGTCCATAACTTTAGACCAAAGACCCATGCTAACTCTCCAAGTGGAAGGGAGAAGATTTGAGGGATTGGTGGATACAGGGGCAGATCGAAGCATCATCCAAAGAGGGGAGTGGCCAAAGCAATGGCCAACTCAGAAATCCTCCCAGACCTTACAAGGGCTGGGCTATGCCGATGCCCCACAGTTAAGTGCAAAAGAATTGACTTGGAGAACAGACGAAGGCCAGGTTGGAAAAATGCAGCCATTTGTGGTAGACGTCCCTGTCAATCCTTGGGGAAGAGATGTGCAGCAACAGCTGAAGCTAACTTTAACTAATGATTATTCTGAGGCCAGTCAGAATATGATGAAACAGCAAGGATTTGTGCCAGCCTTGGGGCTTGGTCGGCGTCTCCAAGGACGCAAGGAGCCAATAGAGCCACTTCCTAAACAGGACAGGAAGTGTTTGGGTTTTTCTTAGGGGCCTCTGAAAACAAAGCTTCCACTGAAGGTGTGGTACCCATACCTTGGTTAACGCAAAAGGCGGTGTGGGTTCCTCAGTGGCCCCTCTCTCGAGAAAAATTGGAAGCGGCTCAAACTCTTGTCCAGGAACAGCTGCAGCTGGGGCATGTTGAGCCTTCAGTGTCATCTTGGAATACCCCAATTTTTGTGATCAAAAAGGCCTCCGGAAAATGGAGATTATTACATGACCTTAGAGCAGTAAATGCCCAGATGCAAATTATGGGACCCATCCAAAGGGGACTTCCACTGCTCTCTGCTTTACCTAGAGAGTGGCCTATTTTGGCTTTAGACATTAAGGATTGTTTTTTTTCCATACCTCTTTATGAAAAGGATAGGGAGCGCTTTGCCTTTACTTTGCCCTCGGTTAATCATGAAACTCCGGATGCTCGCTATCAGTGGAAAGTTCTCCCCCAAGGGATGGCTAATAGCCCAACAATTTGTCAATTGTTCGTGGGGGCTGCATTAACCCCTGTTAGGGAAAGATTTCCAAAAGTACGGATTGTCCATTATATGGATGATATCTTGTTGGCTGCTCCCTCGGTAGAGACTCTTCATAAGGTGTTTGGGCAGGTAACGGAGACCTTAGCTAATAAAGGATTAATTATTGCCCCTGAGAAGGTTCAGCAGACTAGTGTTGTTCAATTTCTGGGAACCATTGTTTCTCCTACTGAGATTAAACCACAAAAACTTTCCATTCGAACTGGTCATCTTAAAACACTTAATGATTTTCAGCAATTGGCAGGAGATATTAATTGGATAAGGGGGTTTCTTAATCTCCCTCGGTCAGAGTTGTTACCTTTATTTGCTATTTTGGAGGGCGACCCTGAAGTCACCTCCTCTAGATCCCTGACACCTTTAGCACTAAATTCCCTACAAAAGGTTGAGGCAGCTTTGTCTAGGGCTCAACTTTCACGGGTTGATTTAAAATTACCTATTGATTTATGTATATTAAAAACAAAAAATTATCCCACGGGGGTTCTTTGGCAAAATGGCCCCTTATTGTGGCTCCACGGCAATTCTGTGGGAGCAAAAACTGTTCAATATTTTCCTGAATTAGTGGCAAAACAGGCAATTTTGGGTATGAAGTATTGTTTAATGCATTTTGCAAAAATTCCAGATAAATTAATTATTCCATACACCAGTGAACAAGTTAAAGTTTTAGCAGCCACAATGGATATGTGGGCAATTCTTGTTTGCTCATTTCCAAATGTAATTGATAATCATTATCCTAAGCATCCTCTGCGTGCCATAGTTAACAAAAATTTAGTGTATTTTCCTGTTGTCACTTCAAAGGAGCCCTTGGTTGATGCTCTAACCATCTTTACGGATGGATCAAAATCTGGACAAGGTGCCTTTTTTGTTCAAGGACACAAACAGCCGGTAGTCTTTAATTTTCGGCCGAATGTCCCGCAGGCTGTTGAATGTTTAATTGTGCTTGAAGTTTTTAAAAGATTTGATCAACCTTTTAACTTATTTTCTGATTCATTATATGTTGTGAATGCCGTTGCTTCTCTTGAAGTTGCTGCTTCAGTTAAGCAGGCCAGTACAATTTCTAATGTTTTGTTACAGATTCAATCCCTTATCTTAAACAGAAAACATCCTTTTTATATTGGACATATTCGTGCCCACTCTATGTTGCCGGGCCCGATGGCAAAGTGTAATGATTTGGTGGACCAGGCAACTCGGGCTATGGCTCTGGTTGCTGCTGATCCTGTAGAATTGGCAAAAGACTTTCATAGATTGTATCATGTACCTGCTAATACCCTTAGGAAAAGATATAATTTGTCCAGGCATGTGGCAAGAGATATTGTTAAAGCCTGTAAATCTTGTGTTACCTTTCTTCATCCTCCCCATGTGGGGGTAAACCCCAGGGGGTTGAGACCAAATGCCCTATGGCAAATGGATGTTACTCATCTGACGGAATTTGGTAAGTTGAAATATTTACATGTGTCTGTGGACACCTTTTCTGGTGTCATTCATGCCACACCTCTGGCAGGAGAAAAGGTGTCTCACGTCAGAATACACTGCTTAGAAGCTTGGGCAGCTTGGGGAAAGCCCCTTAGACTCAAGACGGATAATGGCCCTGCTTATACTTCCCATGGTTTTCGCGCCTTTTGCGCACAAATGCAGGTTGCCCACACCACCGGATTGCCCTACAATCCTCAAGGACAAGGTATAGTGGAAAGAGCTAATAGAAGCATAAAAGAAATGCTTCAAAAACAAAAAGGGGGAGTTGCTGAGTCCGCATCCCCCAGGGAAAGACTTTCTCTTGCGCTCTTTACCCTTAATTTTTTAATTCTAAATGACAACGATCAGTCTGCCGCAGATCGGCATATGACAAGAGACTCCATGGATACTAAAGACATGGTTATGTGGAAGGATGTTATTAATAATAAATGGTATGGACCGGATCCGGTAATAACGAGATCCAGGGGAGCTGTTTGTGTTTTTCCACAGAGTCAAGAAGTACCTCACTGGGTGCCAACGAGACTGACCAGGCCGGTGGAGACTGCAGCAGAACCCGCTCTTGAAGATGCAGCTGATCTTCCTGCTGTTAGCAACAGTGCTAATAGCAATCCCTGTGATAGCTAAACCAATGATGCTGTGGGCTGTTACAATTTACTGACTGGATTGCCTCTGCAGTGTCCTTTTCCAAAGAGCGGGTGGGAGTCGGAATGTTTTTAGCCTGCTGCTTGGGAGGATGCGTGGTCTGCCTATGGTTGGTCTGTCGCCTTCGAGCCCAAACCAGAAGGGACAAGGTTGTTATCTCGCAAGCATTAGCCGCTTTGGAGAGTGGATCCTCACCCCAGATTTGGCTGTCGGCCCTAAGAGGCAGTTAAGCCTTACCATTCTGCATAGCCTTAGCACCCCGAGGGATCAGGGGATCCCATTGCACCGGGACAGGTATGCAATTTGCAATTTGGGACAGGGTGCAAGGCAAGTGCACTGCACTTGAGGAGATGGTTCTCATCTCCTCAAGAAGAGCATGCTGGGTTGCAAGTGGGTTGATGCCCAAGATCCCACCTCTGCAAAAAAGGCATCGGACGGGCCTGGTCATCACTGGGGAAGGCGCGCCCCTCAGGCGAAGGCCAGTGCAAGGTCCTCTCATTAATGTCTTAGACAGAGGCCCAACCTCTACTCTTACCTGTTGCCATAAAACAAAGAAGGGGGAACTGTAGGGAGCCGAGGCGAGACTCCGCCCACTCCCTTGCAGCTTTGAGGTTTCCACCCCAGACGGTGCTTGGTGGGAGGCCTGGGCTGTGCGCATGCACGAGCCAGGTAGAATTCCCAGCCAATCCCATGACACCTGGTGATGGTGAAAGGCTGGCGACCAACAATAGAAAGACCCGTGTTCCAATTCCCTATATAAGCGGCTGTGTTTTGTGTGCACGCTCTCTCGCGCCCAAGCTCTCCTACAACTAAAACGCTCTCCAATAAAGCGTGATCTGAGAAGACTCCTGGAGTGGTGGTCGTTTTTCCTCTCTGGTCGAGTACACGGTCGCTACAGTGATCTCATAGAAATAACAGTGTCATGGACTTTCCAATACTGGCTGGATTCAAACTAAGGTTCTCCACATCTCTGCCTCCTCAGAGCTGAGATTACAGTCAGCAGCCACTGGCACTTCTCTTTCTTTCCTTCTTCATTTTTTACTCTGGGCAAGCTGACTTCTTAACAGGGTCATTCCAATGGAATGACTACCCAATGATCTTTATAGCTGCTTTTGCTGAGAATGATTTTCTCTCCTCATCTTCTCCTCTGGGCACAGGTTTGCAGCCAAAAGTGAGAAATGAGTGTTCCAGGATTTGGGAGTAAACGTCCACAGGACATGCCAGTTCAGTCACTTAGCATTGAGCTGCAGTAAATTTACTGTCTCCAGATATGTGGATCAAAAGCTGGAACGATCCTCATGCAGTCTGCAGTGCTTCTTTTGCCTATAAAATGACCTAATAATTACAAGTGTTTCCAACCTGAAGTATCTAGAACACACTAGAAGCATCTTCCTGTTTCTATTTTTCTCTAGTACTTCTCGAGATTTAGACTAAAGGTTTGTGTGGAGCAGTTCCTCAGCGAATCGCTGAGGAAAGTTTCCTGAATCCTCCTGAGGAGATCGCCGTCCAAAGCCAGCCTGAGCAGGAAGTCTGTGAGCCTCTTTTCTCCAATAAGCCACCAGAAAACCAGAAGAGGAGCAGTGGCCCAGAGGATAGAGCTCCAGCTTTGAGAGAGAAAGCCAAGCAGGAGATATTGTTCAGAGCAGGCAGGAAAGCCTGGATGGCTGTCCAGATGGCTGGAAGTGGATCTTTGGCGTTGGTAGAGCCTCAGCTTGAGTAACACAACTCAGGATTGCATAGGGCCCTGAGTTTAAGCTCTGGGATGACCACAAAAAAATTTCAAAGAGAGAAGGCCAAGTTATGTATCAGTGCCTTACCTACTTAAGTGTGTATTACCTCCCTGAGTGCAAACAGACCATATGCAATGCTTCTGCTTTCATTTACTGATTTATGTTTCAAAGATGCCTGTTGCACATACTGCATCATAATCTTCATTTCAGGCCCATCGTTTTTCTCTTCCAGGGTTCCAGGCCTGTGTCCTTATATGATGCACACTTAGGCTCTCAGCAGGGTTTATTTACATTTTATTATGGGGCCAGCACAGGAACAATCACAAATCAGGCAGGGGAAGACAGGATCAGGTTTCTTAGAAGTAACCAGTATTCAGAAAACTTAACTTGGGGAGGAAAACTGGCTGCCTACTTATGCAAAAACCACCATTAAGAACAAGACGAGGGGGCTGGAAATGTGGATTAGTGAGAGAGTGTTTGCCTAGCTTGCAAGAAGCCCTGGGTTCGATTCCTCAGTAGCACATACACAGAAAAAGCCAGAATTAATGCTGTGGCTCAAGTAGTAGAGTGCTAGAGACAGTGCCCAGGCCTTGAGTTCAACTGAGGACTGGCAAAGAGATAGATAGGTAGGTAGGTAGATAGACAGATAGACAGATAGATAGATAGACAGATAGATAGATAGACAGACAGACAGACAGACAGACAGACAGACAGATAGATAGATAGATAGATAGATAGATAGATAGATAGATAGATAGATAGATAGATAGAGAGATACATAGATACATAGATAGATAGATAGATAGATAGATAGATGGATGGATGGATGGATGGATAGATAGATAGATAGAGAGAGAGATACATAGATACATAGATAGATACATAGATACATATATAGATACGTAGATACATAGATAGATACATAGATAGATACAAATATGATAGATGAATCTGGTCTTAGAAATCAGTAGGGAAGAAGGGAACAATTAACAGTTATGAGGCCTTCTGCAGTGTGCCAGGATACCAGCATCGCATTCACATAACCACAGAGCAGGAAGACTGTCTCTTTCCCACTTCTCAGGCAGCTGTGGGCCCCAGAGCCAAGAGGGCAGAGCCAGGTTCTAACTAAGGTGCTTGGAGAGCCAAGAGAAATGGCCCTGCCTCTCCTTGGATTGGCATTAATGATGTGCAGAATGAAGGAAGGAGAATGGACTTACCAAAGTAGAAGAATGGCCTTCAAATCTGACAGATGAAGAGTGAAAACCCACTCCTTAAAACCAGAGATCAGTGTTTTCAACTCTGTTCCTCCGTCGCCTCCCCGCCCCCAATATACTCACACACTAAACTGGCTCTCTATTGGTAACCTAAAGATAGCCTGAGGCTCCCTTCACCTGAGGGAGGAAGGTTAAGCAGTCATTGTTTGAAGAGGCTGAGAAAAGCCTGATCCTGGTGTAACTTTAACAAATGTTTGAAGTTGTCCCCCCCCCCCCCATTACTGTTTGTGACTGCAATGAATGAAGTGGTTTTGCAGCTCACTTCCCTGTTCTCTTCACCTAGCCTGGCTTTTGCAACTATTTTCTGTCCTTCAAATACAGTGTTACAATGGAGTACTTCCTGATAACAGGGTTAGGGCTTGGATCATGAGAACTTCATTTGAACCCAGGATGGGTCAATAATGTTTCTTTCTTGCTTCTATAGGTTCAGAACTCTAAGAACATTTAGAGTGCAAGTAACTTCTTATCAACAAGGGAAACCCAGGAAGCTCTTGAACATCTGACCTTTCAGAAGTGGAAGTCAGTGTGTCATAGACTTTCCTACTCTGGCTGGCTTTACCCTGTGATCATTAGACCTCAGCCTCCTAAGCTAGGGTGATGGGCGTGAACTACTGATGCTCTGCTAGGTTCAGAACTGTAATGACATTGTCAGTACAAGTCAACTGCTTATCACAAAGGGCTTGGGAGCATATTAACCCTTTCAACATTGGACCTTTCAGAACCTTGTAGCACACAAGGTTATAATGCTAGAGTCTCAGAAGCTGGGCATATGGATCTACTAAACTTGAATCTTGAGCTCTGACTCCAATTCTGGTATATATCAGCGTTCATTTTCCAGAGAATGTTCCCTTAATTAGCAAATAGGAAAAGTACTTTGATTAACCCTCAATTTTTCAGTTGTGTGTCTCGAACTCAAGCCTGGGCACTGTCCCTGAGCCCTTCAGCTTAAGGCAAACAGTACCACTTGAGCCACAGTGTCTTTTGGTGGTTCATTGGAGATAAGAGTCTAACTGGCTTTTCTTGCTTAGCCTTTCTTTGAACTGTGGTCTTCAGCTCTCAGTCTCCTGAGAAGCTATTTTTCCAGATGTGAGCCACCAGCATCTGGCCTATTATTTTTGAAAGTCCTGGGGCGTGATCTTAGGGCCTGGGCACTCTCTCTGATCTTCTTTTTCTCAAAAGTAGAGCTCTACCTCTTGATCCACTCCACAGCTTCTGGGTTTTTGTGTGTATGTGACACTGAGGATTCAAACCATGGCATTCATGCATTCTGAGTGAGCTCCTTACCACTAAGTCACATTTCTAGCCCCACCCTTACAATTTTATCACTCAACTTGCCTATCCTCAAGAAAAGCCCTCTGATTATAAATCATCTAAAGAAATCCCTATAGGAAGGTGTCCAATGATAAAGAAGACAAAGCTCATCTGTGGGAGAGACTCTAAACATCTGAAGACTGTGACAAATGCTTCCATTGAATTATGTATCATGTTTCAACACTTAATAAAGTATAAATGAAAATGAGTCAATGTCCTAAATTATTGTGAATCATTTTATAATAGATGTAAATCATGTACTAAATATTATGTATATAATAATACTAAATACAATAAACAATAAATAAATGAATCAAATAAAAAATAAAATAAAAAATCAATAATAAAAATAAAATATGTAGTAAACATAGATATGTAAGTATATATCATATATTACAATTGTACAGAAATATTTTTTCCATTGCAGGGTGTTCACTTGGGCCCTCGGAACTCTAGCCTGAATTTGTTTTCCTCAAAGACAGTAAGCTTCACCTTCACCTATGGTGCAAAAGAGTTACTTGGAGGGGGAGATCAAATCACAGCAATTACAGAAATACTGGCTCCAGTTTCAAGACAGTGGCTTAATTTTTTTTCAATGAAGGCAGTTATGTTCATTCAGTTCCATACAGAACACTTTTTTAAAAAGCAATGTCGAATTTTGTACAGCTTTTCAGACATCTTTACCTTACCCCCAAAGTGCTTCTGTGAGCACTACATTGTTTCTTTTTTTGTACATTTTTATTGCAAAAATGTTGTACAGAAAGATCACAGTTACATGAGCAAGGTAATGAGTTCATTTCCTATTGAGCATTGTTGTTTTTTCCCCCCTACCTTTTGTTTTCCCCCTACCAACCTTTCCCTACCATCTCCACAACTACTCCCCCTGCCGAGCTCAGTGAATTGTTTTTTTTTTTTTTTTTTTATTTTTGGCTTGGCATGGGGTTTGAACTCAAGTAGTAGCAACTCTGCATCTTCTCTCACATTGCTACAGATTTACCAATACCCTGAGTTCAAATCCCAGGCTAAGGAAGGAAAGCGGCAAAAATTCCAAACCAGACAGCTTTATTTCTTTTTAACTTAGTTAAATAATTAATTAATTTTTATTTATTCTTTATTTTTCCAACCACGGGGCTTGAACTCAGGTCGTGGCAACTCTGACTCAGCTTCCATCACCCTAGGCTGGGGTGCAGTCTCTGGACCCATAGCCGATCCTGGGATCCTAGGCCATGAGGGTTTGCAGGAAGAAAAAAAAGTATGATACCACAAATAGTGGCGAGCTTCAGAGGGCTGGGGTATTACGTCTTTTTCTTTACACCGTGGGTCTTACAAGGCTGCAAAGAGGACCTGACCTGCTGTTGCTCATACATGCAAGGCAAGAACTCTACCACTGAGCCATCTTCTATTTCTCCTTCCTAGAAGATGCTGCACATGAAGACAACACTGATCCTCATTTTCAGTCTGTACTATTGAATATGGAGGAACATCTTTCCTCTGTTCTCCATCAATTCCCTACTTTCCTGTTAGAATGACTTAGAATAATATAAATGAAAAGAGAGAAAATAACTCATCATGAAAAAAAAAAACAGAGAAAATTCACTGTATTTTTCTCACACATTCAACCAATATGAACTATTGGGGAAATACATGGACACCTTATTTCCACTGGCACTTAAAGTCTCTAGTTAGGCAATTCTGATGAAGATGAGTAACAAAATGAAAAGGGAGAAATTGTATTAATTGCAAGAAAAAAAATGGAGTAGGATCCAAGCAAATTTCTTCTTTGGGCTGCTGAAAATAATTGGCTTACTAGAGTATGGTGACTACTTTCCATAAAAGCCACTCATGTGAATACTATGGATGACAATGAATATACCCCTATTCATCGGGAAGCCTACAGTGGACACTTTGACATTGTCCATGAGTTGGTGGCTCAAGCAGCAGAAATCCATGCAATAATTGTTAATAGCTGGACACCCCTGGGCAGTGCATACTTGTGGAATAATATCAGTGTGGCGTCTTTCTTACTTCATGCAGATACCAATGCCCAAACTAAACGCCTCTTGACTCCCTTGCATCTTCCTGGTGGGAATGTAGATAGAAAAGATACAATGGATCTCCTTCTGTTGAAACATTATATCAAAGCAGGTCTGAAGAACAACTTGGAAGAAATTTGATATTAACAAAAGGATAAGTATGTATCACTACCTGTTTGAAGTTGTGGAAGGCTGTACAAATTGTTCTATTAAATTGTAATGGTTCGGTTAAGTTTCTTTTCTCTTTTTTTCTTTTTCTTTTTTTGTTGAGTTTTATTATTTTATTGTGAAAACACCCTACAGAGGGGTTAAAATTACATGGGCAAGGTAATGAGTACATTTCTTATCAAGCATTGTAGCCTCCTCCTGTATTTCCCCTTTCCAAACTTTCTCATCTCCCCCCCATTCCCCATCCCCCTCATTACCCCTCCCCCCTGGCCAAAGTTGTAAAGTTCGTTTTTCTACATGATGACTTGTATATCTCATTGTTGCAATGGGTCAACCTGTATCCCTATTTAAACAATTTGTTTTTCCCTTCCCCTCCACAAATCATAGCAACATCAAATACAGTTAAAGCAGGCGTTATACGGTGGAGGAGGGACATACAAAGCAACAAAGAAATCATCTTATAAATATGTTAGAAACAATTGCAACAAAGAAAAAAACATTTGAATCTTTATCTTGGAATTCATTTCTCCTAACATTAACTTATCTGACCATTTCTGCTTGTCTCAGACATATACTAGTTATTGCAAATAAAGGAAACCATGGAATCTATGTTTCTTTGGGCCTGGCTTACTTCACTTAATATAATTTTTCCAAGTCTTTTCATTTCCTAACAAATGGGGCAATGCCATTCTTTCTGAAGGAGGCATAAAATTCCATTCCATAGATTTCTATTTTCTTAATCCATTCATCTACTTAGGGGCATCAAACAAGACCATACGAAAGCTAGCAGAACAACTATGTTTATTGCAGCATTATTTAGCATAGCTAAGATATCAGTTACGTTTCTTAAACATCAAAATGGTAGTCTATTCTTTGATTCCATAGAAAATATTTTCACAATCCAAATAACAGCAATATCTTACTGTAAAAGTTCCATGGAATTTTTCCAAGTGAATTGCCTGACTTTGATGTCAAAATGTATTTGAGTTGTTTGTGTACATCTATAATTTCTGCAGAGTTTGTGATTTTCTAATCAGAAATAATTTGATCTTATCTGTTGAAATGAGTAGTACAGAAAATAAAGATATTTCTGGTTCTTGTCTGAAAAAAGTATATTTTAATATATTCTATATTCTATGTTTGCATATTATCCATAATGTATTTCATTCTTTCCTAGATATACTTTGAAGTCTACATTGTTTTATAATATATATGTATTCATTAATAAATGAGTCCTTTCAGATTGCATTCCGTATAGAAAATTTAAGATTACTTTCTTCCAGGTTCTTTTTTTTTTTTTTTTTTGGTCCAGTCATGGGTCTGAACTCTGGGCCTGTATGCTGTCCCTCAGCTCTTCAGCTCAAGGCTAGCACTCTACCACTTAAGCCACAACGCCACTTCCGGCTTTTTTCTTTTTGCTTATGTGGTGCTGAGGAATTGAACCCAGGGCCTCAAGTATGCAAGGCAAGAGCTCTACCACTCCTTCTCAGGGAGGAGAGGAGGGAAGGCCACAGCTTCACCCCCAGTACTGGAGATCTCCATCTTGAGTACCAACAAAGATTGCGTAGCTGCTAATCCAACTCAGGCCTTGGGAGAAAACTGGAGTTATTTAGCAGGTCACAAGATTCTAAGCTGACCTGCCAGACTCAGCTTCACCCAGGGAAATGTCACCCATCTCAGGTGACAGCCCTACGAGTGGCTTTCTTCACTAGGTAATCAGAGCCAGAGGCTGCCCCTCCCTTTAGTAGCCTTGACAATCAATTGAAATTCAGTAAACATAAACCTTGAGAGTGGCTCCAGGCTGGGCTCTCTGAGGTTCTCACAAACTAGCCCCCTAGAAAAGCTATTGTTTGTTGAAAAGCCTCAACTCTACCCAGAACCTAGCATCTTCACAGCATCTCCAAACTTGAGGAAAAAATCATCTCCCTCTTTTGTGAAACTCAAAGCAGATCTCCCTTCCCTTGAACTAACCTGGGAGGAGGATTGCAAAATCCTGGGTAAAGCAGAGCATTTTTCTGCCTGCTCAAACAAACTGACATAAGAAACCAACCAAGCAACAGGACCACAAGCAGACCAGATTTCAAAAAGAGGCTGGTTACGGAAACAAGGGTGATACAGGATTTTTCACAACCCTCCCCCAAAATTCAAAGACCTTTTTTTTTCATCTTCTTCTTTTTTTTGTACTTTTATAAAAAATTTTTTTCAAAAACTTTTTTTAATTTGTAATTTTTACCTTTTTTGAGAAAGATTGTTTTCTTTTAACTTTATTCTCTTTATTTTCTTCTCATAATTTTTATTTTATGGGTACATGTGTGTGTGCGTTTTTCTTTCTTTTTTTTCTATCTTTTGTAAGAAAATTTTTTTTGTTAACTCTATTGAACTTCTAATCTTTTTATCTTTCTTCCTTATCCTTTTCACCTTTTCTTCCCTTTCGTTCTTCTTTATGTGAATTAATTGTTTTTCTGCACATCCTCAGATAAACCCGTAGTTGAATATTAAACCCTATCCCCCATTGTGTACACATTTAATCCACAAATTTATTACTCAATGCAAAACCTCTGAGACTTAAATACCTTAATAGCAGTACTACCTCTTTATACCTATATAATATTTTAAGTTTTTCACATCTCCTTTATATCCCTCCCCTTTTCTCATTATATTCACGTTCTTCTCTGAAGAGTTTGTTTTCATTCTGAAATAATATTTTTAATTACTACTTTTCTGTTTTTTTCTGGTCTCTTTTTTTTCCCTTTCTCTTTCTTCTTTTTTTTCTCTCCCTCTACTTTCATCTTATCCAACCTATTTCCTGCTTTCAGATTAGGACTTCGTTAAGTTAACTCTCCTTGTGCCTTCCCACATCACTGTATTCATATTTTTATCTACATCTCTCCTTAACCCTAATAATTTCTGGTTTTCCAAATTCTTCTTTGCTGTGTGTAGCCCATTAATTTATAGTTGTTTGATGTTGAATAGTTGTATTTACTGAACAAGATTGTACTGTACAAATTGACTGTACAAAGTCAGACTTTGGTTGATGCTTGCCTTAAGATAGTGTTCTAGCACAAAACTGGTGTTAATTTCGTCCCAAATGGGCAGAGTAAGCCAGATAAACACAGGAAAAATGGCAAGTCTGGGTACCCCAACTCCCACTCATGATAATCAGGGGACAGAACAGATAATGAATAATCCCGCGGAGAGTTCATAAATAGCTCTACAAACACTGCTGGCAAACATGATAAATGAAAAGATTGAAAACATGCAAAGGAATCTATATGAGCGTGAGAGGGAGAAAGACAAGGCAAACAAAAGGTCAATGGAGGAAAAGATTGAAAACCTACAAAGGACTCTGTATGAGCGTGATAGGGAGAGAGAACAGGCAATCCAAAGGTTTATACAGGAATATCATGAGCGTGAGGAAACTACTCAAAAACTGATACAGCATTTGTGTAAGCAGCTTGAGAATACTCAAAGAGAAAGGCAGGAACAGCGTGAACAGGATGAGAACACTCAAAGAGAACTACAGGAATGGCATGAACGGGAGGAAGCTAAGCAAAGAGTAATGCAGGAATTGAGAGATCAGGATAAGGATACACAAAGATCACTTAAGGCATTCATGGGAGCCATTAACAAACAGCTGAAGAAAATCAGGGGGACCACAAAGGGAATGCTGAATGGAAACAAAGAGAAAGAATGGGAGTCCAAAGAAACCATAACCAATCAACTAAGTGATTTGAGAATAAACACTGTACACCAAATTAAGGAAGTAAAGAAGTTCATACAAGATCTAAAACAAAGCTTCAACAAAGAATTTGAAGCCATCAAAGCTGACCAATTAGAAGCAAAAGAAATAAAAAAAAACAAAGTAGAAAGTCTTCACAGCAGGTTAGACCATGCAGAAGATTGAATCTTGGGGATTGAAGACAGCCTAGATATTATAGAGAAAGAACATACAAACATCCACGACAAGTCCAAGAAATATGATAGATCTATCCAACACTTGGAAGACACCATCAGAAGGCCTAATCTAAGGATAATGGGTGTAGCGGAGCACCTAGAAGCAGAAGTTAATGGTCCAGGAATTTTGTTTAACAGAATCCTACCAGAGAACTTGTCAAACATGCAAAAAGATAGGCCTATTCAGGTACAAGAAGCTTTTAGAACCCCAAATAGACCAGACCAGAATAGGACATCCCACCATCACATTATAATCCACACAGGATCAACTCAGACCAAGGAAAAGATCCTTAAAGCTGTGAAGGAAAAAAGATTAATCATCTATAAAGAGAAACCAATTGGAATCACATCAGATTTCTCAGCAGAGACAATCAAAGCAAGAAGATCCCAGAAAGATGTATGCCATGCCTAAAAAATAAACAACTATCAACCAAGAATACTGTACTCAGCTAAACTCTCCTTCATAACTGAAGGCCAAATAAAAACCTTCCATAGAAAAGAGAACTTGAAACAATACATCTCCACCAAACCAGCCCTACAAAAGATTCTTAAAGATGTCCTACACATAGAAAACCAACAAGCCACAATAAAGGCCAAGAAACTGAGAATCCAAGAACAATAGGAAGAACACAGTTTTCGCAACCCCCAAGAATGTGGATAACATGGAAAGAACTACCAAATACCTCTTAGTCCTATCTCTTAATATTAACGGACTTAACTTTACAATTAAGCGACATACACTGTGTATTTGGATTAAAAAACAAGATGCTTCTATCTGCTGCCTTCAGGAGTCACATCTTGCCATAAAAACAAACACATTTTGAATGTGAAAAGCTGGAACAAAATCTACCAAGCAAACGGCCTGCATAAACAGGCAGGAGTTGCAATCCTAATATCAGATAAAATAGACTTCCAATTAAAATTAATGAGAAGAGATAAAGGTCGCTACATACTAATTAATGGATCTCTCCTTCAGGATGATATTACAATTCTAAATATCTATTTGCAAAACAATGGAGCACCAAATTTATCCACAAATCCCACAAATATCCAAAGGCATTAATTGCTGGGGACTTTAACACACCACTCTCCCCACTAGATAGAACAACTCAGCAAAAACTAAATGGAGAAACAGCAGATGTAAACAACTGCATAGATCAACTAGATTTAACAGACATCTACCGAATATTTCACCCAGAAGCATCAGAATACACGTTTTTCTCAGCACCACATGGAACATATTTTTAAATAGGCCACATTTTAGGCCACAAAGCAAACTTGTCCAAATCCAGAAACATTGAAATCATACCTTGAATTCTCTCTGACCACAAGGGAATAAAATTGGAACTCAACACCAAAAGCCACCAAAGAAAGTCCGATAACTCGTGGAAGCTGAACAACACACTGTTGAATCAGGAGTGGGTCATGGAAGAGACAAAGAAAGGAAATTCAAATGTTCATGCTATCCAACAAAAATGAGCACACTAATTACCAGGTCCTCTGGGACACAGTAAAGGCAGTACTCAGAGGCAAGTTTATACTTCTGAGCTCCTACAACAACAAATTGGAGAGATCTGAAACCAACAATTTAATGACACATCTAAATTTAATTGAAAAAGAGCAGCAAGATGAACCCCAAATCAGTAGATGGAAAGAAATAATTAAAATGAAATAAGAATGAAATGAAAAGGAATCCAAAAAACTATAGAAAAATCAACAAAACAAAGAGTTTGTTCTTCAAAAAAATTAACAAAATTGACAGACCCTTAGCAAATCTTATTAAAAAAAGAAGAGAACATACCTAAATAAACTCAGAGATGAGAATGGAAACATCACCACAGAAACAACCAAGATTCAGAACATTATAAGGGAATACTTCTCAAAACTTTATGCTAATAAGTTCAAGAACTTGGCAGAAATTGATATTTTCCTAGCAAATACTGACATGCCAAAACTAAACCAACATGAGTTAAACCAGCTTAACAGGCCCATATCAACCATTGAAATAGAAAGAGTAATAAGAGACCTTCGAGCTAAGAAAAGTCCAGGACCTGATGGTTTTACAGCGGAATTCTACAAGGCTTTCAAAGCGGAGCTCATGCCAAAAATCCTCCAACTCTTCAATGAAATTGAAAGAGAAAATTTACTACGGAACACATTCCATGAAGCCATCATAACCCTCATCCCAAAACCAGGCAGGGACTCATCAAAGAAAGAGAACTATAGAACCATTTCTTTGATCAACATTGATGCAAAACTTCTCAACAAAATTTTGACCAATCGCCTTCAACAATTCATCCAAAAAATCATACACCACAATCAAACAGGATTCATTTCATGGATGCAAAGCTGGTTCAATATATGCAAATCAATTAATATTACTCATCGCATCAACAGTAGCAAGGATAAGAACCACATGGTTATCTCAATAGATACAGAAAAAGCATTCGACAAGATCCAATACCCCTTTATGATGAAGGTTTTGGAAAAATTAAGAATCCATGGAACATTTCTCAATAAAATAAAGGCTATATATGACAAACCTACAACCAGCATTATACTTAATGTTGAAAAAGTAAAGCCATTTCCTCTTAACTCAGGAACAAGACAAGGATGCCCACTTTCTCCACTTCTCTTCAATCTAGTAAAATAGAATGCCTAGCTACAGCAATAAGACAAGATGCAAACATAAAGGGGAACCAAATAGGGAAACAAGAAGTAAAACTCTTCCTCTTTGCAGATAACATGGTCTTGTATTTAAAGAATCCCATAGACTCCACTCCCAAAATACTCAAGTTGATCCAAAACTTTGGCAAAGTAACAAGGTATAAAATTAACCCCCCAAAATCAATGGCTTGTCTGTATGCCAACAATGAGAAAAGTGTGGTTGAAATTAGGAAAGCAACTCCATTTGTAATAGCCAGCCCAAAATAAAATGCCTAGGAATCAACTTAACCAAAGAAGTGAAGGACCTCTATGATGAAAACTTTAAAAACATGAAAAAGGAAATCAAAACAGAACTTAGAAAATGGCAAAACCTCCCATGCTCCTGGATTGGAAAGATTAACATCGTGTAAATGGCAATACTTCCCAAGGTTATCTACAAATTTAATGTGATACCTATCAAAATTCCAACCTCATTCTTCAATAAAATAGAAGAGGCAATCCAAAAATACATATGGAACAATAAAAGTCCCCGCGTAGCAAAAATGCTTTGCAACCGGAAGTACACTGCTGGAGGAATATCTATACCAAATTTCAAATTATACTATAAAGCTATAGTAATAAAATCAATTTGTAGTGGCACAAGAACAGACCTCAGGTCCAATGGAATAGAATTGAAAATCCAGAAATGAAACCTACAGACCTATAGCCATCTATTCTTTGATAAGGGAGCTAAAAAAAATAGAATGGAACAAAGACAGCCTCTTCAGTAAATGGTGCTGGCAAAATTGGTTAACTACTTGTAGAAAACTAAAGCTAGAACCTTATATATCACCCTGCAACAGAATCAATTCCAAATGGATCAAAGACCTCGGAGTCAAAGTAAACACGGAAAACATTAGAGGATGGAATAGGAGAAAACCTAGGTCTCCTTGGAACAGGACAAATTTTTCTTAGAGAGCCCGAAACACAACAAATCAAAGAAAGGTGGGACAAATGGATAACATGAAGTTCCAGAGCTTCTGCATGGCGAAGGACATAGCTAGCAAGATCAATAGAAAGTCCACTAATTGGGAGAAGATCTTCACTATCCATACAAAGGCCAAGGGTCTCATATCTAAAATATACTTGGAACTCAAAAAAATTAAATCCCCCAACAACAAATCCTCAAAGAAACAACTGCACAATAAATAAGTGGGCTAAAGATTTAAAGAGAAACTTCTCTGAAGAAGAAAGAAGGATGGCCAATAGACACATGAAGAAATGCTCAACATCCCTAGCCATAAAAGAAATGCAAATCAAAACAACATTGTGATACCACCTTACCCCAGTTAGAATGGCAAAAATCAAGAACTCTAATAACAACAGATACTGGAGGGGATGTGGACAGAAGGGAAACTTACTTCATTGTTGGTGGGTGTGTAAACTTGTTCAACCACTTTGGAAAGCAGAATGGAACTTCCTCAGAAGACTTCACATAGAACTCCCCTATGACCCAGCCATCCCACTTTTGGGCATTTACCCAAATGTTTACAAAAAAGACCACACTAAACCTACCAGCATGACTATGCTTATTGCAACACTATTTACTATAGCTAAGATATGGTGCCAACCCAGATGCCCCGCAGTAGATGAATGGATCAAGAAAATGTGGTATATATACACAATGGAATTCTATGCCTCCATCAGAAAGAATGACATTGCCCCATTTATTAGGAAATGGAAAGGCTTGGAAAAAATTATCTTAAGTGAAGTAAGTCAAGCCCAAAGAAAGATAGGTCCCATGGTTTCCCTTATTTGCAATATCTAGTATATGTATGAGTGAAGCAGAAAAGGGCAGATAATGTGATGTTAGGAAAATGAACCCTTATATATGTATTTAAATGTTTTTTCTTTCATGCATTTGTTTCTAATGCATTTATAAGATTATCTCTTTGTTGCTTTGTATGTCTGTCCCCCACACTATAACCCTGCTTTCACTATATTTGATGTCGGTTTAATTTGTGGAAGAGCAGGGGAAAAACAAATCGTTTAAGGATACAGGTGGACCCGTTGCAACAACTTTGGTGGGGGGGACCATTGGGTGGGGGTACAGGGGGAGGCTGGGAAGGGATGTGAAGTGTAAACGAAGGAGGAGCCTGCAATGCTTGATAAGAAATGTACTCATTATCTTGCCCGTGTAATTGTAACCCCGCTCTACAGTATGTTTAAAATAAAAAATATTAAAAAAAAAAATACTCAGGAGCCTGAGATCTGAGGATAACTGTTCAAAACCAGCCGGGGCAGGAAAATCCGTTAGACACTTATCTCCAATAAACCACTAGAATATCAGAAGTGGCACTTTGGCTCAAGTGGTAGAGTGCTCGCCTTGAGCTGAAGAGCGCAGGGACATTCCCCAAGCCCAGAGTTCAAGCCCCACGATCTACCAAAAAAAATCACATTCGCCAAAATAACATTTGACAAACAGATTATACTTAGTGGCAATAGAGTTATAATAGAGTTACAATAGATTTGATTTACTTACCCTCAATAATGCCAATCAGGTTCAACCATTCATTGAACTGTAGAAATAGTACCACCCACCATTTGTGTCATTTTTTAGATGTCTTCCAAAATTTGTTATATATATCAGCCTCCAATATTTCAAATCCAAACATTAGCTAATAAAATAAATTTCATAATTTAATAAGTTACATTTTAAAAAGTCACAAATAGTTGCCTTATCATATGTTATTTTATATTTTCCCTATCTGTCTAACATAGTAAGACTTGAATATAGGTTCTCGTCAGAGATGTGACAAACATAAAATCTGTCTTCTATTTCTATCATATTCCTCTATAATAGTAAATTTTAATTTTCTTTTTTCAAAACTTAAATGTAGTAGAAAATATTATCCCATGTAAAATAAAATAATCACACCCCATTGTACAAAGCCATTTATAAAAATTGGTAGTTAGGAATACATTCTAAACCATTTTTAAACTTTCTTATTGACTAAAGATCAATCTTCCAAATGGATGAGAATTAAATCATGTCTAGGTGATTCATGCGTACAGTCCTGCAAATTATTATTGCAGATGAATGAATTATGGAAATATAAGCTGACATAAGTTCAAGTATATGCAGGATTGAAACTCCATGGAATGTATATAAACATTTCAAACTATTAACAGACAGTTTAACAGAATGACTATCAGGAAGTTGAAACCAGAGAGGAATAATAGTAAATACAAAGAATGAATGAGAAATGGAACAATGAGCAAGTACAGCTAGAATATCAATGTACATATGTGATAAAGGAAGTGGTAAATCTGAAATAAATCTTGGAGAAGGAGTTGGTTGACAATGATAGAAGGAGTGAATCTGATCCAGGAGCATTGGACAATTAGATCGACATATTTAATTGTAACACACTTGCACAATCTTTTGAAATTGTGAAAAAACACACAAAAATTACAACCAAACAGCAATCTCTAAAGAATATGAATATGACCTCTCAAAATTTTAAGCAGTTAATGAAGGGCAGTCTTGGGAAAAGCAAACAAAACTATTCAAAGAGGGCAGTTTGGGGTGGAGGAGAAATTTGAACGGATTTAAATAGATTGTCTCAGGTTACAAATCTCCTATATCTCTGCAAATGTTATCTTACTTCTGTGAGTTCTCTCTGTCTGAAATGGATACTCCAGTTCTGAGCCACAGTTAATCGCTTGTGAAGACAGAATGGAAGAAACAAGATCAAGAACCTAATACTCGGCTGAAGAGAAAACAATCCTCTATGTTTTCTTTCATCTCTCTTCACTACTCTTTCCTCATACTTTAAAGTCAATTGATTTTGAGTTATATATTTCCTTCTTTGTTCTGGAAAAGTAATCGATGAAAGTAATTCACTAAATATTATTTGCCATTTTTTTTGGTGCTGTCGTGGGGCCTGAATTCTGGGCCTGGGTGCTGTCCCTTAGCTCTTCAGTTCAAGGCTAGTGCTCTACCACTTGAGCAACAACGCTACTTCTAGATTTTTTTTTAATTTTTATTTTTTTATTGTGAACATACCGTACAGAGGGGTTACAATTACATGGGCAATATAATGAGTACATTTCTTATCAAGCATTGAAGCCTCCTCTTTTGTTTACCCTTCACATCCCTTCCCAGCCTCCCCTTGCCACCCCCAACGAACCCTCCCCCCACCACCAAAATTGTAAAGTTCGTTTTCGACATGATAATTTGTACTTCTCCTTGTTGTAACGGGTCCACAGTTATCCTTAAACGACTAGCTTTTCCCCTTCTCCTCCACAAATTATACCAACATCAAATATTGTGAAAGCAAAGGTTATACTGTGGGGGAGGGACATACAAAGCAACAAAGAAATAAATTTATAAATGCGTTAGAAACAAATGCATGAAAGAAAAAAAACATTTAAATACATATCTAAGGGTTCATTTTCCTAACATCACATTATCTGACCTTTTCTGCTTCACTTATACACATACTAGATATTACAAATAAGGGAAACCATGGAACCTATCTTTCTTTAGGCTAGGCTTACTTCACTTAATATAATTTTTTCCAAGCCTTTCCATTTCCTAACAAAAGGGGCAATGTCATTCTTTCTGATGGAGGCATAGAATTCCATTGTGTATATATACCACATTTTCTTGATCCATTCATCTACTGAGGGACATCTGGGTTGATTCCATATCTTAGCTATAGTAAATAGTGCTGCAATAAACATAGTTGTGCTGGTAGGTTTAGTGTGGTCTTGTTTGTTATGTGGTGCTTAGGAATCAAACCCAGGGCCTCAGACAGGCAAGGCCAGCACTCTACCTCTGAGCCACCTTCCCAGGCCCTAAAGTAATGAGTACTTTTTTTTTGGTGGTCATTGGGCTTGAACTCTGGGAGCTGTCCCTTCGCTCTTCACTCAAGGTTACCACTCTACTGCTTGAGCCACAGCATTACTTCTGCCTTTTTTTTTTTTATCATGCTGTTTACTTGTTCAAGGGAGTCCATTAAACTTCACCCCTGCATTTGGCTGACATAAAAACCCAACATTGATGTTAATCAGGCTAAACTCTAATATAAAACATTGTCTCCAAAAAAACCATTCCAAGAAATTTTGATCACAAATATTTGGATATCCGTTTTTCTTTATTCTTTTACTTTGAAAGTCTTCTTGTGTCTAAAGTGTCCACAAACATAAGTACTCCACCACTTTTTGGTTCAATCACTTCTAACCTCAAATATATATTTTGCTAACTAGGTGCTTAGAGAAACCGCAGAATACTCCACTTTTATTTTCTCTCTTAAGACTCTCCTTTGATACCATATCTGGAACAGTAAAGTTATTTTTGCAAAATTATTTCAATAGATTTTTTTCTCTTAGTCTTGCATTTACTCATCAAGATGTATGGAAGAGAATAAAGTTAATTCACCCATACCTTGGATGACAGTGTCTGTTACAAAGGACAATGCTTCTATGTCCTATTTCTATGTCCTCCTCTTATCTCTTGCCCGATTTCCAATTAATCACAACTTCTTGGCTTCAAGTCTAGTGAAGCTGAAGGACTATAAGGCCTCCCTCACTGCTACATCTTCATGGTTTCTCCTTTAAAAATGTTTGAATTTGCCTCATTTGGATGTGGGGTTTATTTTCATGTCTTCATTCAATCAGTTCTGCATTTTAGTGAGTCAAATCGGCTTTGTAAAATCACTTTAGGTAGGAAAAATATTACAATCTATATCAAAAAGTTTTGACCTCCTTCCACTGCTAAAGCCAATTTGCTTAGCTAGGGCTTCTAAGAACACTGTTTCTTACCTTTTCCATGTGCTCAATTCTTTTCTGAACCCAAAACTTTTTGTCTTATGTACTAAGAGAAGTCTTCTCTATCTCATGTTAATAAGGATATTATATTTGTGAGCCACTTAGAAATGTGAAATCACTGGTTTGAAGGAGCCAATCAGATTTTTTTTCTGTTTCAGTGCTTTACGTACAAAAACATTGTGGAAAGTATTACAAACAGAAATGTGTTAACCCAATACCTTTTTTCATTGTGGAGGGCACTTTCTCCCAAAATATTTTGACCCAAATTATATTTTTCAGAGAATTACTGTTTGGTAATTAAAGGTCAGTTCACAAATATTGATGTCTTTTTTTTAAAAGAAATTTGAATTAAATTGCACTATAACCTTGTTTCACACAGTGAGAGTATATTTCCTGGGTAAGAACAATTTTCAAGGCAAGCTACAGGATTTACAGAAAGGTTTCTGAGGTTTGTTTGTTTAGTGTGAATATGAGCCATCTTCACTCACATTGCTCCCTCTCCCCTAAGTATCCATAGATTTCTTTGCATGAAATCCTATTTTCCCAGGCAATTTTAAATTTTCTTAATAGGCTACGTTGTTAAAAAGTTTGAACAATTAAAATGTACGTGTCATAATTTTAAAACTCTTTTAAAATTCCTTTATCAGAACCGTGAATTCACCAATCCTAATTCCACCTTTACCATCAAAAACAGTTAACATGCTGTTTTCACTATATCTAGTCCATTCAACTATTATTTTCCAGTGACCTCGTTATGCATATATATGACCACATAAGCTGATATTGAACAAAATGAACTCCAAGATATGGAATCAGAGATTTTTATTTGCGGTTGTTGTTGTTTTTATGTATTATGTGATTTCAATTTTCTTTGGTTTTCCCCCTTTGGTTTATCTCTTGCTGTATTTGATTTTGGTACCCTGTGTATTGTGTATACATTTACCTTAATTAGGGAAGGGAAGAGGAACATAACAATGGTGACACAAATGACAAAGGGCAAACCAATGCATTAGCAGTACTCACAAGACAATATGTTGGAAATATACATTACAACTTGTGAGGGGTATTAAGGTGAAGGAAAACTGTGAGAAAAGTGTGGGAGGGGGTAACAAGTTTGAAAAGTTATGTATTAACTACCTTACAATTACTGTAACCCTACTGTACATTACTTTGAGAGTAAAATTAAATTTAACAAATAAGCTGCATAAAATAAAATTTCACTGTATTGGTATAGTTAATGTTATTCTTTATAGAGTAAAATTTTAAAAAATCAATAATATTTGTCATCTAATTTGATTTAATTAACCTTTCTTTATCAGAAGGTCGTCAACTTGAATGTTTTCCAACTAGACAATATTTTCCAATACACTTGCATATTTTGGAAAAAATAAATTTAGCACATTCACACACATAAAACAAAAACAGTTTAATTGTATAGAAACTCATAACTTTTAAAATTAAATAAGTTGTTAGGAGAGAATATATGTGTTCTTCAAAATTCCTATGACTAATAACTACTCATTTTCAAATTCTGAACATTCCATACCTGAGAGATTCAAAACAGTACTTGTTTTCATGTTATATAATTCTGTAATAGATGCAGTTTCCAATGGGGTGTTAAACATTGAGAAGTGAACAGAAAAATAGTCACATTCTTGTAGAGGATAAAACTATGAAGCATCTGTAATAATTCTTCAAGAGTAAGCAATCCCCAGCTTTATGCCATAAAGTCATCCTAGCCCAACAGTTTCCAACTTGTAAGGTGCACCTTAAAGTTCCCTTAATTCACATCAGGAATAGCTTATATCTGCTGTGAAAAAAATACTACACGTCTGGTATTGTGTTGCCCTTCTTGTTCTGCAAAGAACACCACAATAAACTCAGTTGAATCAATTTTCCCCCAGTGGTATTCTTGAGATCAGAACACTTGCAAATATTACTTATATTTATACTTTTTTAACTATCATAGATATTCAGGATACTAAGATCAGAAGATTATGGTTCAAAGCCCATCCAGGCTGGAAGGTCCCTTAGAATCTTATCGCCAATAAACTTCTCAGAAATAGCCAGACACAAGTGGCACTGAGGTTGAAGTGGTAGGGCAGGAGCCTTGAGCTCAGAGACAGTGTCCAGGCCCAGAGTTCAAGCCCTAGGTCAAACCAATAAAACAAAAACAAAAATTGGGCTGGTAAGGTGGCTCAATGGTAGAGTGCCTTGCATGCATGTTCGATTCCTCAGCACCACATATGCAAAAATAAAAAAAGCCAGAAGTGGCGGTGTGGCTCAAGTGGAAGAGCGCTAGACTTGAGCAGGAGAGCTGTGGGACAGCGCCCAGGCCCAGAGTTCAGGCCTCACGACCGGACCCCCCTAAAAAATATAAAACAAAAATGAACCCAAACCTAGCGTTATTCTCATTGCATACCGAGGCACATAATTAAGGAAATTGCTTCCTGTGTAACATATAGGTAGAAGAAAGATGTCACACAATTATTCTCTTCATACCATGTTATACCAAACCCTCAAAAATGCTTTTTCTAAATTTATAAATTAATATCATCCATTTGTTGGCAATTCTGTCTATATTATTCACATTATTATTTTATACATGAACTGTTGGAATTACCTATTAGCTAAGTTCTAATTATAACTCTCTTGAAAGAATATTCTAGGCAAATAGAATGCCAGAATAATTTGTGAATTTGTCAGTTAAAGCCTCTACTTAAAAAGAATTTTGTAGTACCCTATAGAATATGGAATTACAAAAAAAACTATATATTTTGAATCTAAATTCTAATTTTGCAAGGTCCACAAAGTCCTACATTAGATGAACTGTGCTATTTCTCCGGGCTTAAGTTTTGTAAACCTTCATCATTTCTTTGGCATCCAACAGAATGACGCTTACTTACTTTTTCAAATTTTGGATGGGAATCATGAGCTATTTTGCATATAAGAATGTTTGTAATGAAGAGAACATTTAAAACACAACTGAGGATTATATATCAGTTGCATTTCAATAGGAAACTTGACTTCTCAAAACATAATGACAAAATTAGCCCAAACTCCCAACTGTGTATTCCTTTCTTATAATTTGGTTTCTTTTGAGACAAAACTATACTACCTGGTCCAGGGAAGGAATCACTGTGTAATTCCACTCTCTAATCTCCTGTCTTAGTCTGAGTGCCAGAATTCCAGGCTTGTATCACATTGCCCTGCCATAGTTTGTTGGTTTATTTAATCTAGAAACACTCTAGCAATTCTGAACTTCTCTGATGATCTTATGCATTGACTGCTCAGACTGTTTATGTACAAATTTGAAAGATGTTCTAACATTTGACACGGGATATGACCATTTTCAGATGCACATGCAGGGGTCTCTGATTCATTCCTCCATGAATCCGATCCCTTTAATAATGATTACTTGACTTTCTTACTATCTCTGGTCCCTACCTATGTAATAGTGTCAAACATTTTTGAAGAAAGTTCACTTGAGGACTTTTTAATATTCAAATTTATCACTTGATTCTAGTTTTACTCAGAAAATATTTTCTATTGCTTTCTAACTTTTCTACATATTCTGAGAGTTGTTTCATTTGTGTATTCATGTGTGCACATATAAGTGCCTCTGTGTGTATGCGTGTGTTTGTATGTATGTATGCAAAAGCCTCAAGCTCTTATTCAACAATCTTGTTTCATGAGTGGTATTCCATCACTTGAACTGTTCTTCCAATGCAGCTTTGGCTGGTTAATTATAGATAGTGTCTCAAAGATTTTTCTGCCCAGGCGGGATGAAAACTGAACTTCCCAGACTCCTTTACATTCTTAAGTTTTAGTTTTCCAGGAGTATCAACTTTTAAACTACAAATGTTTTGTGACTGTGAAGTCTAACCTGTAGCCCAGATTTTTAACTCAAGAATTTATATAAAGATAGATGAACATACACATTACATATGCTGAATGTACACTGTTAGAAATGTGATCTTAAGCTGGGTGACGGTGAGATCGGAGGATTGAGGTTCAAAGCCAGCCCTGGTAGGAAAGTCCCGGAGACTCTTTTCTCTAACTACAAGAAAACTGGAAGTGGTACTGTGGCTCAAGTGGTAGAGCACTAGCCTGAAGCTGAATAGCAGAGGGACAGCACCCAGGGTTCAAGTGCCACGACCAACAACAATATATATATATATATATATATATATATATATATATATATATATATATGAAATAAAAATAAACATGATATTTGCCTCCAGGTTCATTGCTAGCATAATCCCTGCACTTTCAAAATGGACTTTTTTTTCCAGTTAAGCCCATTCTCTTATATTTGACTTGCATGGAACCAGAATCATTCTTCTATTCTACTTTTTACAAATTTGCACAATTGGAAGTGTGATTTAGAAAGGGAGTGGTGTCATACTTTATGTTCCACTTAGGAGTAATTCTTTCTCTATATCACTTCTGTAAATCTACATACTGAACTTGGCTTCATTGTTTCAATGTTGTCTTATTTGTAGAGTCTTCTATATTGTATTGAACCCTTAAACACAGAACTTCTCTTTCTCCTATTATTGCTATTGTTTCTCTTATTATTAACTTTTGTACACTTGGAAAATAATGCACAGCACATACACTCACAAAAAAATGATCTAAGAACCCTCTTCCCATTTAAAATTCACCTTAAATTACAGAGCACTTATGAAGTTTGAGCTCAATGTACTCATGGATAATGTATTTATAAGCAATTTAAATTTCATATTTTCTCTTTACAAAGTTGTCTCTGAAACACTGCTACATGATGTCAAAGGTGTCCTGGTGCTATTTCAATGAAGCCAGCACACATTCATTATACCTTAAGCAGCACCATAAATTGCTACTGGAAGTAACTATTACTGGAGGTGGAAACTGATCCCAGGAGAGGAATTGAACATAGAGGTATGACAAAGTTCAAGTTAATTTGTTTTCCTTTTTACTGTACAAGAAAAGGATCCAAGGATTGAGGGAAACTCTGTCCCTGATTTTTCGAGTGTGTTTTTACTCATGTAAAACTTGTTTTAAACTTCTGGTTGAGAGTATTACAAAAGGAAATAATGTGCCATTTGAGGGCCAGCATGGAAGAAAAGGAAATAACGTTGTTTTAAAAGTGTTCTACTGAAAAGAAAAAAAGACATGGAGGTTTGAAAGTGCTTTATGGATGGATATTTCACTCCTGAGATGAATCTCTTGTTGCATGATTTAGTTATCCATTCCTTTAGTCTGGTCCTGAGTTCTCCATAGCAATAAAGATTCCAAAAAAGCACAATCCAGTGAGGATAATCAGCAAATTCAGTTTCTTCTCAGACCAGTACTCCTTTAAGGAGGGTCCCAAAGAAATACCTGTTTTGTTTTGTTTGCTTGTTTGTTCAGTTTGTGTGGATTCTGGGGCTTGATCCCAGAGGCTGGACCATGTACCTGAATAGATGTCTTTCCTGCCCACCTGCCCCCAAAGCTTGTACTTTACTGCTTGAGCCAAACCCCCACTTCTGGACTTTTTGGTGGTTAATTAAAGATGAGAGGTTGACAGACTCTCCTGCCTGGGTTTGCTTTGAACTGAGATAGTAAGAAAGTCAATGATGGGCTGAGAAGGTGGCTGAGGAGTAGAGTGCTTGCATTGAATGCATGAGGCCCTGGCTTTGATTTCTCAGCACCACAAGAGCAGAAAAAGCTGCTGGATGTGGTGCTGTGTCTCAAGTGGTAGAGCACTAGCCTTGAGCTGAACAGCTTAGGGACAGTGCCCAGGCCCAGAGTACAGGCACCTTGACTGGCAAAAAAAAAGCCAAGTGACATTAACTGTATCAAGACTTCTGATTTGAACGAAGAAATACTATATGAAGTTTATTATAAAGCTAATATTTGACAATTTTCAAAAGAAGAGAATATGTCCATCCAAGAAGCCATAACTTAAATAAGTCAGCAAAAGAAAGTGCAATGAATCATTTTGGAATTTTTTCTGCTTTGGAAGATTACTATTGACATTGTCCTTCCTTTTGGGGAAACTTTAAGTCATATTTGCACTTTTTTTTTAGTCGTGGGTCTTGAACTCTGATCCTGGGTGCTGTCCCTCAACGATTCAGCTAAACCTCAGTGCTCTACCACTTTATCTATGGCACCACTTCTGGGGTTCTGGTAGTTAATTGAAGATAAGAGTCTCATGGACTTTCCAGAGCAGGCTGGCTTTGAACTGGAATCCTGTGGTCTCAACCTCCTGATTAGCTAGGATTACAGGCTTAAGCAACCAGTACCCAGCTCATATTTCCAATTAGTGCATTTAATGACACTATTTAGACAAAGAATGGAAATTTGAATCAAATGATGACATGGCAGCTTTTCAGAAAAATTGATGTAGCAATACATAATTCCTCCTCTTCCATTTTGTTACATTAATGACGCATGAGCTATGGGACTCTTACATTAGCAACCCCTTGCCATCTGTGCAGTTGTATTTAGTATCAGGAAAGATTGAGATTTTTAGAAAGAAAAAGATCAGGTGTGGAAAAACAGAATAGGAGGAGATACATTTATCACACAGAGATTAAGAAATAGCCTAAGAGATTTGGAATGCTAAAGGCAATGAAGAATAAGCCTGGTTGATAACTAGTTCTTCAATAACCAAAAATGGTTCCCCAGAATGGTTTCTGGTATGCATTAGTTACTATCATTTGCTCCGTCCATCTTGAGTTATTCCTTCTCTTGTCCCAACTGATAATTTGCCTCTGCCTTTTTGTTGCCATGACTGACCAAAAAGATTTCCAAATCTCACTTGACTATCCTTCTCATTGTGATTAGCAGTGACCACTCAAAAGCCTAGAATCTCTGAGTTTCCAGAATTAATCTTCACCTGACATCTAAGCACATTCCCAGAATTAATTGCTGTGATCTAATGAACAAAACTTTTTTTTTCAACACAGTGTCCTAATATAGGTAAATTACATGAATTAGGGAGTATTGTCAGGTATTAGTATGGAAGGAGCAATATATATTCCAAGTATGGATTATTTATTTTGCATTTACTCACTACATTTTTTTTTGCCAGTCCTATAGTACTGGGGCTTAACCTCAGGGCTAGGGAATTATTCCTGAGCTTTTTCTTTCTCTCATGGCTAACATTCTACCACTTGAGGCACAGCACCACTTCCAGTGTTTCTTTTTCTGTTTATCTGGTATGAGGAATTGAACTCAGGTTTTCATGCATGGTAGGCAATCACCGTACCATGAAGCCACATTCCCAGAGCTCTAAATGAATTTCTTAAGATGGTATCATATTTTCATTCCATAACTAAGTATCATAATTGTGGCCAATTGCTAGAAAATGACGTAGAAAACAATACTAAGTCCAATAAGGCTAGATCGACAATGAATAACTGTCACGGTCTAGCCAGGCACAGAGGGGCTTACCTCATGGGGCTGGTTCAACAGGCTGGAGTGAGACAGTTCCTGAACCACAACCCACCTCGAGATTGAGAGGGCCACCTTGGGTTCCAGCCACATGGGAACACTGGGCCACCTCTTCAGCACCCATTCAACCAGTTCCTGTGAGAGAAAGAGAGAGAGAGAAAGAAAGTCAGAATTACAATTAAGCCGGGTGCTGGTGGCTCAGGACTATAATCCTAACTAAGAGGCTGAGATATGATTAACATGGTTCATAGCAAGCCCAGGTGGGAACGTCCATGAGAATCTTATCTCCAAAGAACCACCAGAAAACAGGAGCCCTGTGCCTCAAGTGGTAGAGTGCTAGTCTTAAGCTGAGGAGCTCGAGGACAGCACCCAAGCCAAGAGTTCAAGCCCCACGACTGACAAAAAGTGGACTTCCCACCACAAGAAGTATACTGAATACCACACATTCTCCTCGGGACCATGGCATAGAAGTCATGCTGAGCTTTCTGTCAACTGGAGGTCATGAGTTGGTCACCTGGCTTTTCCATGCCTCATTTTCCCCAACTATAAAACTGAACACAGTGAAGGATCTTATTCCTCATGGGAATAGGATAAGGATGAAAGAGAACCATGTTTTATTTCATAATCCCGTACATATCACATGACTAAAAACAAGCCCCATCTGAGCACTTTCCCAGTTATCTTCCTGTCGTATGCTCACAGAATTGCCAAGAACCGTATGTGACAGCTGCTCCCTCTGTGCCTGGCCCTGCTCCAGAGATCCCCCTGTATTGATCCCTTGTTTCCTCACAACTGTCCCAGGAGGAGACTGAGGTACAATTGTGGAGCCTCAACCCAGAGCTTTACGGTTGCTGTAAACTAAGTTCAGGACAATCATCTAAAGCAATGACTGAGCATGGTGCTATATGTCTACCATCCCAACTAAGGAGGACCAGGCCTCATGGCTCATGCCTGTCACAGATAGGAGGATCACGATCCAGCCCAGCCTGAGCACATATGGAGTGAGTGTCTATCTCGGAAATGCCCAAGACAGAAAGGCTTGGCTACCGTGGTAGACGACTTGACTGGCAAGCCTAAGGCCTTGAGTTCAAACCCTAATACACCAAAAAGAATGAGAGTCTAAATGCCAGAGACTCATGCATATAATCCTAGCTACTCAGGATGCTGAGATATGAAGATCACAGCAAAAGATATAAAATAGGTTTGGCCTCACCCATCAGAAGTCATGATGAGAAAACACGGAGTCTGATTTATGCTGGTGAAATCCATACCAGTAAGGATCACATCCGTACTAAGTGCTGACCATACTGTCTGTCCCCCTTGGAAGCCAACCCCTGTGGGCCCCATACCCAGGTCCTCTCAAGCTCTAGCTGCCACCAACCAGGCCCAAAAGAGTAGACAGCTCCAAGGCACACAGGACCCTTGGTCTTGTAATTTAATGTTGCTGAGTCCCCTCCAAGCATCTCACACTTCCAGGCCCCCAGACCCCAGGCACAAAGTCCATGCATCCCCCAAATGTAGCAGGCAGAAGTTACCAAAGGACCCAGCCTCCTTATTGCAACCCACTTCTACACACACACACACACACACACACACACACACACACACACACACACACACACACACAGTCTCAGAGCAGTGCCTCTCCAGAGTTTATTGGTTCCTCATCTGGCACAATGTACAAGCTGAAGCACAGGGGTTCCCTTAGAGGAATCAGGGGCTCCCACTCAAGTGGAACACCACTCTACTGATGCAGCACCACACAAACACACACACACACACACACACACACACACACACACACACACACACACACACACACACAGACTCAGAGCAGTGCCTCTCCAGAGTTTGTTGGTTCCTCATCTGGAACAATGCACAAGCTAAAGCACGGGGGTTCCCTTGGAGGAATCTGGAGCTCCCACCCAAGGGGAGCACCACTCTAATGATGCAGCACCACCCTGCCTATCCCTTTCTCCATGGCCAAACCCTTGACTCCCCATTCACCAAAACTCTAGGCTAGAACTTTGGGTTAAGGAGTCCCCAGACAAGTGGATCCTCAGAGCCAGGACTGAAAACAAGCAGGGGGTCATGGGTTCCCCAAGGGGGTGTCTGACCCGAGCTGAGGGCGGTGTTGGGGAAATGGATGGAGTCCTAATAGCTACATACATAGACTTACTCCCTACTTCCAGGCTACATGCTTCTGGGCCACATGGCAGATTCTTGGAAAGGACAAGGAGACCAGATGGACTGGGAGCACCAGCAGAAGCTGGCAGAGCTGGGAAATGTGATCACTCTGTGAGAACTGTTCATAGTTGGGGGGAGGGTACAGGCTGGGTGTATGTGTATGTTTGTTTGGGGGGGGGGTCCTCCCAGATATTCACATTCTGCTCTGTCCCCCAGCAATCTCACTTCCCTAATGGGCTCTTCTGGGACCCTCTCTTCAGGTGAAAGGGTGACCGAGCACGGAGGACAAGGGCTCACACAGCAAGAGAGACCTATCTTCTGCATCCAACACCCCCAACCCCCAGAAAAAAAGGAAAAGACCCAAGAAGGCAGGTGTGGAGGTGCTGCTCCCCACCTCTGACTAAAGCCACCAGGTTCCCACCAGGAAGAGGAAGGGTGCAGATTCGTGGCTGTGTGGCTCTCACTGCTCCAGGCCAGGGCCTCTGTGGTGACTTCTCAACCATTCCTGCATCTCCCTGTTTCCTGGGACACTGGCAGCTAGGGATGGGGGTGGGATCCCCTGATCAACACCCACTCCCACCCAACCCCTGGGGCACATTTGTGGCAGAGCCCTGGCCAGAGTGGAGGGTATGGGGGAGCCGGAAGTCCAATAAGCATGGAAGGGATTCTGTGTTGTTTGTGTCACAGGATATGGGCCCAGGAGGAAGCCACTCACATGTGCTGCTGGGAGAAACTGTTGGAGGTAGCTCTGGGTGGGTTCGAGCAGCGAAGGCAGTAGCATGGCAAATACTCAGGCTTGGAGCAGAGACAGGTGGCCTGGACCAGGTCAGGGCCACAAGTCTGCCTGTGGTGTACCATCACCTGAGGACTCCAAGAGCTGCCATGGGTCCAAGCAAGCAGTGCTAGGTTTGAAATGCAGTGCCATGCGGAATGCTGAAGGGGACTGGTGTGTGCAGGTGCGTGGCAGGGCTGAGCAAGGCCTCTCCTCCTACGGTTTGAGTCTCTTGATCACCACTCAGCCACCTCTACGTTCCTCAACTGTTGGTAGTGGTGTCAACCAACAGAGGAATCCCAGTGCTATCAGGCAGGATGGAATGCGGATGTGACCACCATTCTTATATCAGAAAGAAGTATGAAAGAATGGGAATGTGGCCAGAATCCTGTGATTCAGGCAGAATGACCAGAGTGAAGATTACAGTGGCTCCCCCAAGCCCTTTCCCAGGGAACTCTGTCCAATTCAGTTGGGGACAAGAGGGTGACCGGTTTTAGATTGTTGTCTATGTCTGTTTGTTGCCAGTCCTGGACCTTAAACTCAGGATCTGCGCACAGTATGTAAGCTGCTTTTGGTCAAGACTAGCCCTCTAACACTGGAGCCACACAGCTCTACTTCTGACTTTGTTGGCATTGAAGTTGGACAGGACTCTCAAGGACTTTCCTCCCTAGGGTGACTTTGACAATGATCCTCCTATCACAGCCTTGTAAGTATCAAGGAGGACTGCTGAGAGCCACTGGTGCCTGCCTAATCATTGGTCTTGCTGATGTTCTGGCACAAACCTGTGAGTTCCCTATCCTTGTGTTGAAGTGGTGTGAGCTGGAGCCCACAGTTGGAATCCTGGACCTGACACCTCCAAATGGCAGGAGAACCTAAGAAACTCATTCTCATCCATAAGATTACCAATGGGATGTGATCATTGTCAAGACTGAATGAGCAGTTCTTGAATGATTCTAGGATCAAATTATGCACAATTATATCCTAGGATACTGGTGTATTTTAGTTAATACTTCATTAAGCATTTAAACAATCACATTCATTAAATGGAGGCAGAATGAAATACCTAAGAATTAGACCTCACTAAGTATAAAGGTGCAATTTTTTTCTGCCAGGATTGGGATTTGAACTCATTGTCTGGGTAACTCTGTTGCACTGTGTGGGAAGGGGAAGCTTGCCTCCTTGAAGTCAGGAAATTCAAGTCTGTTCCTTAGGCCTGAATTGGATCCCCAGCACTAAAAAACATCCTATTCATGTACATTTTAAACATATGATTTATATTCATGTACATATGTTCATTCCATATTACACTCACTCATTCTTTTTTTGTTTTTTTTCTTGTATTCACCATTTATTTTATTGACTATTATGACACATGGAACATTGATTACATAGGATTATAGGTCTGCATATGTATTCCACTTTATACCTGACACCCAGGACTTTCACAGAAAAGGAAACAAATATGTCACCATGATTACTCCATGATTTATTGTTTGGGAGTGCTGGCATCTGAACTCATGGCCTACAGGCCAAATTCATGAATTGGTGAGTGTCAACACACTAACCTGGGGCAATAGAGCTGACAGGCAGTTCCCAGGACCTGAGATCGAGCCCCAGGGGTTGACAAAATATGAACAGATTGACATGCAGATGACAGTACACTAATAAATATAAATAAATATGTTTATAGAGTGCCAGAGATGTCTATACATTATTCAGTTATATAGATTACATTCCTAAAAATTGTGGGGTAATTAATGTAATTAACGTTATTATTTTTATCCTTAATAAACTATTAATGAAATCAGTGTCCTGAAATTATTGCATTCATGTAAGTAATAGTATTCTTTTAATGCTTCATAAATATTAAATAAAATCAATCAGCTTCCTGAAATCATCTTGTCTAATTATATAGGAGAATCATTCATGATCAACTCATTCAACCGTGACATTGATAACATTCTTATGGATGGGAACGAGTCTCTTAGTATCTCCTGCCATTGGTAGGTGTCAGGACTGGGATTTGAAATCAGGGCCTATGTTGCCACGTGGTCCTATGGCTTCCCCGATAGTCCACCACCTTTCAGCAATGCAAGGTAAAATACCCATTGCAACAGTTCTGACCCAGGAGGGTCACCTCACAAAGGAAGAAAACATAAAAAGGCCATCTTGCCATATTTTTCCTGTGATTTTTTTTTCCCTTCAAGGCCTAGGGATCTTGGATCCCAGGATCAGCTGTGGATCCAGTGGCTGCACCTCAGCCTAGGGTGATCGAAGCTGAAGCAGAGTTGCCACGACCCGAGTTCAAGCCCTGCTCTGGGAAAAAATAAAATAAAATAAATTTAGCTCCCTGGCTTGCAATTCCCACCATTTATTCTGCCAGGTTTTGGATTTGAACTCAGGGTCTAGGTAAATCTGCATTGGATAAAGGGGAAGCTCACCATACTTGAAGATAAGAACTTCAGGCCTGTTCACTAGGCCTGAATTCAAGCCCCAGCCTTTGAAAACATACTATTTATATAAACATAGGCTTTGTACTTACCTACAGATGTTCAGTCCATACAAGTTTGGTGTGGTTGTTCCTTGTATTTATTGTTGTATTCATTTATTTACCATTGATTTCACTGTCTATGATGACACCTATTCCGTTTATTACATTAATGACAACCTATCACATAGCATCTAGATTTGTAGACATGTTCTCCATCATGCCTGACACCCAGGACTCTCAGAGAAAAGGAAAACAAGTTTCACACTCTGTAGGGAGCCGAGGCGAGACTCCGCCCACTCCCTTGCAGTTTTGAGGATTACCACTCCAGACGGTGCTTGGCGGGACGCCTGGGCTGTGCGCGTGCGCGAGCAAGGTAGTGTCCCCAGCCAATCCCATGACACCTGGTGACGGTAAAAGGCAGGCGACCAACAATAGAAAAGACCCGTGTTCGAATTCCCTATATAAGCGGCTGTGTTTCGGGTGCATGCTCTCTCGCGCCCAAGCTCTCCTACAACTAAAAGGCTCTCCAATAAAGCGTGATCTGAGAAGACTCCTGGAGTGGTGGTCGTTTTTCCTCGCTGGTCGAGTAGGCGGTCACTACAACACTCAGCTTCTTACTCCATCATCCAATTGTTGGTAGTGCTGGAATGTGAACTCAGGGCCTAGCAGGATTAATTGGTAAATAGGTCAATGTGAACACACTATCCTGTGAACAACTAAGGAGGAAGGCCATTCCCAGGATATGACATTGATCCCCAGGGTGGGGCACAATAGTTATAAATTCATTGTTTAAGTATAGGATCTGTATTTACATATATGTGTGGACAGCATCTTGTGTTCGGTGTACTTCTTATTTTGTGTCTTATCCATGGAGGTATATTGTATTTTACTGAGTATTGTAACAGATATGACAGTGTTTATATGGATGACAACCTATTGCCATGTCTATAGGGTTTCTTATGCGTTCTCCATCCTAGTTGAGTCCCAGAACATTCACAAGACAGGTAAATTGGTGAATCGTTTGGCTTATCACATCAGGATTCATATTTTGGCTGCGTTGGGATTTGAACTCAGAGCCTAGCAGGCCTAATGGAGGAAAAGGTCAAGATGAGGACACCGGTCTGTGAGCAATGAAGTAGATAGGCCATTCCCAGGACCTGACATCGAGTGCCAGGGAAGGCCAGATAGTCATAAATTCATAATTTAAACATAGGCTCTATATTTACATACATGTGTGAGCAGCATCTTGCATTCAGTACACTTCTTTTCCTTATTTTGTTCCTAATTCATGGAGGTATTGTGTATTTTATTGGTGACAGGTATAACTGTGCTGACATGGATGATAACCTGTTCCCACAGTTATAGGGTTGCCTATGCATTCGTTCTCCTTCCTAGTTGAGACCCAGGACTATTACAGGAGAGGAAAACATTCGCAACGAGTGGCTTCTGACATGAGGATGAAACTTTTGACAGTGCTGGGATGTGAATTCAGGTCTGGGTAGCTCTGTTGAACTGTGGTGGAAGGGGAAGCTCACCATCCTTGAAGACTAGAATGTGAGGCCAGGTCCCACGCCTGATCTGAAGCCCCATCACTGGACAAAACAAGCCCAACTTTTTTAAACATAGGATCTCTCTTTATCTACAGGTGTGTTATGCAACTTGCATTCAGTGTAGTTATTCTCTTTATTTTGTGTCTTATTCATGGATGTATTGTATGTTTTATTGAGTATGACAGATATAACTGTGCTGACATGGATGTCAACCTATTCCCATTGCTATAGAGTTGCCTATATAGTATTCTGCATCTGCGCTGAGACCCAGGACTTTCACAGGAAAGGAAAACAGATGGATCAATTGGCTTCTCACATCAGGGTGAAGCTTTTGGCTGTGCTGGGATTTGAACTCAAGGCTTAGCAGGCCCAACTGGTGAATGGGATATGGTGAGCACACCAGCCTGTGAGCCACTAAAGAGCTTGGCCATTTCCAGGACCTGAGATCAAGCCTCCCAGTGTGGAGGCCAATATAGTCAAAAATTCCCAATTTAAACAGAGGACCTCTATTTCCATACATGGGTGGGCAGTACCTTGCATTCTGTGTAGTCATTCTCATTATTTTGTCTTATTCATTGATGTGGTGTGTATTTTCTTGAGTATAGAATGACAAATATAACTGTGTTGACCTGGATGACAACCTATTCAAATAAGTAGAGAGTTGCCTATGCATTCTCCATCCTAGCTGAGACCCAGAACATGCATAGCACAGAAAAAAAAACGGTGCAAAGTCTGGCTTCTCACATCAAGGTGAATTTTTGGCAGTGTTGGGATTTGAACTTGGGGCCTAGGCGTCCCAATTGGCCAATGGGTCCATGTGCGCACACCAGCCTGTGAGCCATGAAGGAGCTGGGCCATTCCCCGGAACTGAGATCGAGCCCCAGGGAGGCTGCAATAGACATCAATGCATCATTGAAACATGGGATGTATATTCACATCTGTGTGTGGACTGCATCGATAATTTAATGTAGTTCTTCTCTCTATTTTGTATGCTATTCATGGATGTAATGTGTATTTTCTTGAGTATATGATGACAGGTATAACTGCACTGACATGGATGACAACCAATTCCCATGGCCACAGGGAGACCCATGCATTCTCCATCCTAGCTGAGACCCAGAACTTGCACAGGAAAGGAAAACAGGTGCAATGATTGGCTTCTGACATCAGGATGATTCTTTTGGCAGTACTGGGGTCTGAACTCAAGGCCTAGCAGACCCAAGAGGTGAATGGGTCCACGTGAATACACCAGCCTGTGAGCCACTAAGGAGCTAGACCATTCTCAGGACCTGAGATTGAGCCCCCAGGTGGGGGTACGGGGAGAGTGCACAGCAGTCATCCATTCATAAGCTGAAAGTAGTATGCAAATAAGTACGTATTTGTATAGAGTAGGAGAGATGGCCACCTGTGATGGAATCGAATCTACTGTGTGACTACCAATTCTTGGATCTTTCCTGAAGCCTCCGTTTCACAATTGATGATTATTGTCATGTTTCATCAAATCTTCATTGCAAATAAGCAATATCCCATGATTCTTGCCTATCATTGCCTACTCCTATAACCCATGAACTACTGATTCAAAGATGACATCAATTGCATTCCATGACTCTTCTAGGTCCATAAACTAATACCTTGGGATCTTCCTCCACCGTCTTAGTATGGTGGCTGAATTCAAGCCTCAGGCCTGGAAAACACACTCCTGATATACATTTTAAAGTTAGCACTTATACTTCCAAACAGATGTTCAATCCATATCGTGTTTGGTGTGGTAGGGTTTATACTTCCATAGAGATGTTCAGTCCATACAGTGTTTTGTGTGATTATTCATTTTATTTCTTGTTTTATTCATTCATTTACCATTTATTTTATTGACTCTGATGACACCGATACCATTTATTATATTGTTTATATCCTATCACATAGCATCTAGATTTTTAGATGTGTTCTCCATCATGCCTGAAACACAGGGCTCTCCCAGAAAAGGAAAACGTGTCACAGTCAGCTTCTTAATTCAAGAATAAATTTTCACAGTGCTAGGATATGAACTCAGGCAGACGGGGATATATAAATAAATATATATTGGTAAAAAATTGCCAGAGCCGACTATGTATTATTGAACGACATCTACTACTTTCCTACCAACTCTTAGGTATTTTTTATACTTCCATTGGAGGAATATGATTCTTTTCATGCTTAATAAACTATTAATTAAGATCAATCAGCATCCTAGTATTCTTGCATCCAGTTTTAGACTAAACCACTGCACGAACTACTCTTTCAATCAGTATTCCAATGCATAGAAACGAGTCTCTTAGGATCTCTGCCACTGGTAGGTGTCTGGACAGAGATTTGAAACTGGGGCCTATGTTGACAGGTGGGCCTATGGCTTCCCTGATAGCCCGCCATCCTTCAGCAATGGCAGGCCAGGTCCACTTTGCAGCTATATCATTCAGAACCAGTAGGGTCACCCTGCAAAGAAAAAAATTTAACCCCCCAACCCTCTGCAGCTCACTATTTTTGGTGCTGTTCCACGTTTTTTTTCTTCCTGCAAGCCCTCTTGGCTTGGGATCCCAGGATTGGCAATGGGTCCAGAGGCTGCAGCCCAGCCTAGGGATATCATGCTTAGGCAGTTGCCATGATCTGAGTTCAAGACCCCTGGTTGGCAAAAAAGAGCAAACAAACAAACAAATAAATAATTTATTTATTTATTTAACTAAATTGAAAAAATAAAGCTCCATGATTTGGAATTTCTGCTAGTTTTATTTCCTATACTGGGATTTGAACTCAGGGTCTTGGTAAATCCATACCAATGTGAGGGAAGGTGCAGAGTCACGACTCCTTTAGTTCAAACCCGTGCCAAGCAAAAATTAAAAAAAATAAGTCACTGATCTTGGCAGGGGGGAGGTAGTTGTGCAGATGGGAGGGAAGGGATAGTAGGGGGAAAACAAAGGAATAGGCAACAATGCTCAATAGGAAATGTACTCATTACTTTGCTCATATAACTGTAACCCCCTGTACATCATTTTTACAATAAACATCATACAAAAAATAAACAATGAAGTGCTCAGAGAAGCACTTTGGGGGTAAGGGAAAGCTGTCTGAATAGCTGTACAAAATTCTACACTTTTTTTTTTAATGTTCAGGATGGAACTGAATGAACATAACTGCTTTCATCAAAAAAAATTGTCAGTCTCTTGGAAATAGGGCTAGTATTTCTGCCATTGCTGGGATTTGATCTCACATTCCAGGTAACTGTTTTGTACAATGGGTAAATTCAAAGTTTACTGTCCTTGAGGAAAACAAATTCAGGCTAGAGTTCCCAAGGCCTGCAGTAAGGCCCTGCAATGGAAAAATATTTATGATATATACTTACATATGAATGTTTATTACATATTATGATTATTATCATTGTTTTTATTTATTTTATTTTTATTTTATTCATTTATTCATTGTTTAATGTATTTAGTATTATTGCATGCATAATATTTATTCTATTTTGTACATTTATTATAAAATTATACTCAATAATTTAGGACATGGAGTCATTTTTCATTAATAATTTATTAAGTGTTGAAACATGATACATAATTAAATGGAGGCATTTGTCACAGTCATCACATGTTTAGTGTCTGTCCAAAGTATGAGCTTTGTCTTATTCATCTTTGGACAACTTCCTACAGGGATTTCTTTAGATGATTTATACTCAGAGGCTTTTTCTTGAGGATAGGAAAGTTGAGGGATAAAATAGTAAGAGTGAAGCTGGGAATGTGGCTTATAGGTAGAGAGCTTGCTCAGCATGCATGAATGCCAGGGTTAAAATCCTCAGTGCCACGTACTCAGAAAAAGCCAGAAGCTGTGGAATGGCTCAAGTGGTAGAGTGCTAGCCTTGAGAAACAGAAGCTCAGAGACAGCACCCTGGACCTAGGTTCAAGCCCCAGAAGTGGCAAAAACAATAGGCCAGATGCTGGTGGCTCACACCTACAACCCTAGATAATCAGGAGGCTGAGACCTCAAGACCACAGTTCAAAGACAGCCTAGGGAAGGAAAGCCTTTTAGACTCTTACCTCCAATGAACCACCAAAAGACCCCACGTGGAGCTGTGACTCAAGTGGTAGAGTGTTCACCTGAGCTGAAGGGCTTAGGGATAGTGCCCAGGCTTGAGTTCGAGACACATACCTGGAAAAAAAGTGAGGGTTAAAGTACTTTTCTTATTTGTTAATTATGAGAACATTTTTCTGTAAAATGAATGCTAGTGGAGTCAGAGCTCAATGTTCAAGTATAGCAGATCCATATGTCCAGACTTTCAGGATCTAGCATTATAACCTTGTGTGCTACAGGGTTCTAAAAGGTCCAATGTTGAAAGGGTTAATATGCTCCCCAAGCCCTTTATGATGAGCAGTTGACTTGTATTTTCAATGTTATTACAGTTCTGAACTTAGCTGAGCAACAGAAGCTCATGCTTGTCAACCTCGCTTAGGAGTCTGAGGTCTGAGGATCACAGGGTGAAGACAGCCAGGACAGGAATGTTTATGAGGCTCTGACTTCCTCTTCACCACAGACAAAGCAGAAAGGGACTTGTGGCAGAGTGCTAGCCATGAGCCAAAGGAGCCCAGGGACAGAGCCTAGATCCACAATTGAAGCCCAAAACCTGCAATACATTTAAAGCAAAGGACAGAAAATGAAGGAAAAAGCCAGTAACTCCCTTTGGGTTTGATCAATCTATTTCTATCTTGGAAGCTCCTGAGGAGCTAGCAGGACAAGCACCAAAGAAGGACATGGACTAGGAGAGCAGGCCGAGTTCAAGGTTCAAGTGTAGCAGATCCATCTGCCCAGCCACTCACGTGAAGATTGGAATCATCTTGTGTCTTCCAGTGGGCTTCCGAAAGGTCACATGTTCAAGAATTCCTGGGTTTCCCTTGGTGATGAGAAGTTACTTGCACTCTAAATGTTCTTAGAGTTCTCAAACTATAGAAGCAGGAAAGAAACATCATTGACCCATCCTGGTTATAAATGAAGATTTTAGGATCCAAGACCTAGCCCTGTTAGTATGAAGAACTCCAATGTAACTCTGTATTTAAAGGACAGGGAACAGTTTCAAAAAAACAGGCTAGGTGCAGAGACCTAGGCCTGCAGGATTAGGAAGCAGAATGTGCACACTCAACAGGGAAGTGAGCTGCAAAACCACTTCATTCATCCCAGGCACAACCAGCAATAGGGGTGGGGGGGGGCAACTTCAAACATTTGTTAGAGTTACACCAGAGTCAGGCTTTTCTCAGCCTCTTCAAACAATGACGAATTAACCTTCCTCCCTCAGGTGAAGGGAGCCTCAGGCTATCTTTAGGTTACCAATAGAGAGCCAGTTTAGTGGGAGAGAGGGGGAGGAACAGAGTAGAAAAATCCTGCTTTTTGGTCTTAGGGAGTGGGTTCTTGACTCTCCATCTGTCAGATTTGAAGGCCCTTCTTCTACCTCTGCCAGTCCATTCTCCTTCCTTCATTCTCCACATCATTAATGTAAATCCCCAGTCCAAGGAGAGGCAGGGTCCTTTCTCTTCTACCCCCAAGCACCTGAGTTAGAAGCTGGCTCTGCCCTCTTGACTCTGGGGCTCTCCACTGCCTGAGAAGTGGGAGAGAGACAGTCTTCCTGCTATATGGTTATGTGAAGGCGATGCTGGTGTCCTGGCACGCTGCAGAAGGCCTCATGGTTGGGAAGTGTTCCCTTCTTTCCTACTGACATCCAAGACCAGATTCAACTATCATCTTTATCTATCTATCTATCTATCTATCTATCTATCTATCTATCTATCTATCTATCTATCTATCTATCTATCTATCATCTATCTATCTATCTATCTATCTATCTATCTATCTATCTATCTATCTATCTATCTATCTATCTATCTATCTATCTATCTATCTATCTATCTATCTATCTATCTATCTATCTATCTATCTATCTATCTATCTATCTTTCTTTCTATCTATCTATCTATCTATCTATCTATCTATCTATCTATCTATCTATCTATCTATCTATCTATCTATCTATCTATCTATCTATCTATCTATCTATCTATATACCTACCTACCTGTTATCTCTTTAAGGCCTGGGCACTGTCTCTATCACTGTGCTACTTGAGTCACAGCACCAATTCTGGCTTTTTCTGTGTATGTGCTACTGAGGAATCAAACCCAGGGCTTTTTGTATGCTAGGCAAACACTCGCTAATCCACATTCCCAGCCCCCTCATCTTTTTCTTAATGGTAGTTTTTACATAAGTAGGCGACCATTTTTCATCCCCAAGTTAATTTTTCTGAATACCTGTTATAACTATGAACCCTGATCTTCTCTTCCCCTGCCTGATTTGTGGCTGTTCCTGCGTTGGCCTCATAATAAAATGTAAATAAAGGCTGCTGAGAGCTTAATTGTGCATCATATAAGGGTGCAGGTGTGGAGCCCTGGAAGAGAAAAGCGATGGGCCTGAAATGAGAATGCTGCAGTATGCGCAATGAGCATATCTGAAAAATAAATCAGTAAGTAAAAGCAGAAGCATTGATATGGTCTGTTTGTACTCAGGGAAGTAATATACACACATAAGTTGGTAGGAGGACACTGATACGTAACTTGGCCTTCTCTTTTTGAATTTTTTGTAGGCATCGCAGGGCTTAAACACAGGGCCCAATGCATTCCTGAGCTATTTTGCTCAGGCTGAGGCTCTACCACCACCACAGCTCCACATCCAGCCATCTGGTCAATCATTGGACATAAGCGCCCCCCAGGCTTTCCTGCCTGCTTTGGACAATATCTCCTGCTTGGCTTTCTCTCTCAAAGCTGGAGTTCTACCCTCTGGGCCACTGCTCCATTTCTGGTTTGCTGATGGTTTATTGGAGATAAGAGGCTCACAGACTTTCCTGCTCAGGTTGGCTTTGAATGGTGATCTCCTGAGGAGGATTTAAGCAGCTTTCCTTAGGGATTCGCTGAGATGCCGCTCCACAAAACCTTTAGTCTAAATCTCGATAGGAACTGGAGAAAAACAGAAACAGGAAGATGCTTCTAGTGTGTTCTAGATACTTAAGGGAGTAGACAAAAACATTCATAATTATTAGGTTATTTTATAGTCTAAAGGAGCAATGCAGACAGTATGAAAATTGCTCAAGGTTTCAGTCCTCTCGTCCTGAGACAGTAAATTCACTGCAGCTCAATGCTAAGTGACCGAACTGGCATGTCCTGTGGACATTTGCTCCAAAATCGTGGAACACTCCTTTCTCAATTTTGGCTTCAAACCTGTGGCCAGAGGGGAAGATGAGGAGAGAAAATCCTTCTCAGAGAAACCAGCTATGAAGAACATTGGGTAGTTTACTTATAAATTCAAACCATTGGAATGACCCTGTTAAGAAGTCAGATATCCAGAGTAAAAAGCGAAGAAGAAAAGAAAGGCAAGTGCCAGTGGCTACTAAGTGTAATCCCGGCTCATCAGAATGCTAAGGTGTAGAGAACCTTAGTTTGAATCCAGCCAGTGTAGTAAAGTTGACACTATTATATCTATGAGATCTGAGAAAAACCTAGAAATGGGGCTTTGACTCAATTTTAATGTGCTACCTTTGAGCAAAAGGAGTTCAGGGACAATGGCTAGGGTTAATGTCCAACCCCAGGACCTGCTCCCCACCAAAAAAAAAAGAATGTGTAGCTCCAGGTGAATCTACAGAGTAGCTATGATGAATGGCATTGAATTAGGAAATTTGTTTTAAATACAATGATTTCATAGCACAGAGACGCCTTTCAAGACATTGCATATTCTGAGGCTCCCCTCACTGTTCCCAGTGTAGCCTGAGGGTTTCTCTGCATCCCAGGGCTGTTGGAAGAAGTCTCTCATTGTCTGGACAGGCAGACAAAAGGCCTCACTCCTGTACAGCTATGTAACAAACTACTCCATCTGGGCCAATTAGTGAGGATGAGTGTGTGTAGGTTGTGAAGGTCAGGAGAAAAAGGCCTCTTTGTACCCCAAGCTATCTCTATCACCAGTGCTCTGTTTTGACAGGAAGCCTTCATTTATGGCTCACCCTTGGCAGGCCAAGTTTCCTGCACTTATCCTGCCTTTGTGAGACTATATTCCGGTGTATAGATACAGTGTTCACTATAATTCAGGAGTCCTTCTGACAGACAACTAGGGCACTAAACGTAATGAAATGTTTAATTACAGGCGATGATGGGCCTATGATGCCTCTCCTAGGTTTCTGGAACCTTGGGAAATCCAAGCACATGTCGGATATCACAAAGCTTCCTGTCATCTAGGGCTGGTAAAGCTCATCAGGTTTTGAAACATTTGACCTCTCCTAGTTGGGCCCTGGGTGGCTAGGTTTTGGGATTGAACACAGGCCCTGGGTGCTGAAGATGAGCTCAGTGCAGAAGCCCAGCGCTATACCACTTGGTGTCACAGCTTCAGTTATGGTCTGTGTGTGTGTGTGTGTGTGTGTGTGTGTGTGTGTGTGTGTGTGTGTGTGTGTGTGTGTGTGTGTGTGTCTGTGCATGTGTGCATACACCAGTCCTGGAGATTGAACTTAGGACCCTAGCAGTGTACCTAGTTTATCTTGTACAACGATATCTATCTCGCACTTGAGCCACAGAGACATTTCAGGCTTTTTTCTAATGATGTGGTCCTGAGAAATCATGCCCAGGGTTTCATATGTGCAAAGCACTCTACACTTAAGGCCCATTCCCAGGCCTCTATTTCAGGTTTGTTATTTTGTTTCTGTCTTTTTCTTATTGTTGTTGTTGTCTGTTGTAGCAGTTAAAGTCTGGAACTGGGTGCTGTCCCTAAGTTCTTCAGCTCAAGTCTTGTTCTCTACCACTTGAGCCACAGTACCACTTCAGGTTTCCTTGTGGTTCATTGGAGTTAAGTGTCTCAAGGACTTTCCTGCTCAGACTAGCTTTGAACCATGTTCCTCAGATCTCATCCTCCTGAGTAGCTAGGTTGACAGGCATGAGCCACAATAACCACACTTCCAATTCAGGTTTCTGGAGATAATTGTCTCATGGGACATTTTGTGTTTGAGATAGTTTGGAACCCAGATCCTCAGATCTCAGCTTCCTGAGATGGCAGGATGACAGACCTCAGCTATAGACCCCTAGGCTGTGGCACTCTGCTGCAAAGGGCTCCTTGGCTCCACGTGGTGGAGGGCTATCCATGAGCTTAGAGATAAGGGTCAGTGCCTAGGCCCCAAGTTCTAGGTTCATGACTGAGAAAAAACAGAACAAAACAATTGTCTGCATGAGACAACTCAATAGTCTTCAGTAATACATAATTTTGTCCATGCCATGGGGACACATCTGAGCCACAATATTTTTTTATTAAATCAAACGTCTTTTTTTTCTTTATTGTGAAAATACCATACAGAGGAGTTACAATTACATCGGCAAAGTATTGAACACATTTCTTAGTAAACATTGTTGCCTCCTCCTTTGTTTCCCCTTCCTATCCCTTCTCCCTCACTCCCCCCCACCAAAGTTGTAAAGTTCATTTTTAGACGTAATGAATTGTACATCTCATTGTGGCAATGGGTCCACCTGTATCCCTATTTAAACGATTTGCTTTTTCCCTTCCCCTCCACAAATTATACGAACATCAAATACAGTGAAAAAAAGGGTTATACTGTGGGGGAGAGACCTACAAAGCAACAAATAAATCATCCTTTAAATATATTATAAACAACCGCATAAAAGAAAAATAAACAAAACATTTGAATCCTTATGGTGTGGTTCATTTCGCCTAAGAGCAACATATCTGACAGTACCTGCTTGTCTCAGGCATATACTGGTTATTGCAAATAAGGAAAACCATGGGACCGGTGTTTCTTTGGGCCTGTCTTACATCACTTAATATAATTTTTTTCGAAATATTTCCATTTCCTAACAAATGTGGCAGTGTCATTTTTTTCATATATATATATATATATATATATATATATATATATATATATATCACATTTCGTCTGCAAAATCATCTCAGTTGTGGAGCTCTTACAAGGACCAAGGACCAGATGAATGAATGCACCCTGCAAAGGACACAGCACGTGAAACTTTGCATGACTCCGCACACTGCACCCAATGTAGGACTCAGCACACTGGATCCTGTAAAGGACTCAACACATAGCACACTGTGCAAGACTCAGCACAGAGCACCCTATGAAGGGCTCAGCACATAGCTCTATTCCATAAATTGTCATTAGAATTAGGGTGGTTTCATCAGTATCATCCTTCTTTGAGGAACATTTCACAAACCACACAAGATCACATCTAATGGTTTAGAGGGGTGTTTTTTTTTGAGGGGGGTTACCCATGGGGCTTGAACTCAAAGCATGTGAATACTGTTCTAATAACATTTGCTCAGGGCTAGAGCTCTGCCACTAGGAGCCACGTTTTGAAGCGTCTCACAGACTTCCTGCCAGGTCTGGGTTTTAAAGCCCTCAAACAGCTAGGATGATGGGGTTAAACCAGCAATCAGCGTCTGGTTCGGTGTAGCTGGGTTGCAGCAGTTTACATATGGCTAATTGAGGTTAAGTGGCAGCTGTCAGCACCAGACTCCTAGCTTGCTCTGTGATGATGTATTTGAAGACCTGTCCTTATATCATTGCAGGTAGAACATTCTACCTTTATTTTGGCAGCAGTCCTGGGGCTTGAGTAAGGGCTTAGAAAATGTCCCTAAGTGTTGGTGCTGCAGGCTAGCATTCCATTGATTGAAAAACAGCAGAACTTCTGGATTTTCTGTTTATGTGGCACTGAGAAATCCACCCCAGGGCTTCTTGCTTACTAGGTGAGCATTCAACCACCGAGGCCCAGTAGTGAATGAGGTATAAATAGATAGAGCTTCCTATATATCAGTATTATATACACAAAAAGAGAGATGTCTGTATATTATTGAATTATAGATAATATTACTACCAATTATTAGGTTTTAAATTATGTCGCCATTTAATGATGTGTCCCAGTTGAACAATTAATAAAGCATTAATTAATAATTACTCAGTATAGATGAGTTCCGGGAAGATGGCAGAGGAGAAGCTGGAATCTGAACAAGCTCTCGTATAGAAAGCAGTTTTAGAGTTCCAGTGAACAGTTCTAAGCCAGAGATTCACACCAAGTGTGCCATCACAGGACAGAGAGTTAGACAAGAGAGGGGAGGCCAAGGAAACACATCAGCTGCCGCTGCGGCGGCAGGGTCGTGGCGGCGACCACCGCCGCGGGGTCATACCTGAGACACAGAGAGTCCGGGACGAAGGAGCCAGACGCAGCGGACGAGCGGATTCTACTCAACACCAACAAGAACCGACAAGGAGCAGACATCTTCATCCTGCTGTTTGCAGACCAGAGACGACCCAGGATCCAAGACTCGGCGTGAGTACAAGCCCGACGTCCTCACTCCTTCTCAGGGAGCAGAGGAGGGAAGGCCACCCCTCCCCCCCAGCACCGGTGATCTCCATCTTGGATACCGACAAAGCTCGGAGGAGCTGCTAGCTCCAGCTCAGGCCTTGGAATAAAAAAAGTCATTTAGCAGGTCACAAGAACTTAACGGCGAAGTGACCTGCCAGACTCAGCTCCATCCAGGGAAAAGTCACCCAGCTCAGGCGCCAGCCATTGGAGTGCCTTGCCTCACTGGGTAACCAGAGCCAGAGGCTGCCCCTCCCTCTAGCAGCCACCACAATAAATTGAAAAACAGAAACCCTGAGAATGGCTCTGTGAGCTTTATCACAAAATAGCCCCAGGGAAAAGCTACTGTTTGTTGAAAGGCCTCAACACTACCCAGAACCTAGCCTCATCACCACATCCCCCTCTTTTGTGATTCTCAAAGCAGATCACCCTCCCAGAAAACTAACCTGAGAGGGGGATCTCAAAATCTTGGGTAAAGCAGAGCATTTTTCTGCCTCTTCCAACCAACCGACTTAAGAAACCAATCAAGCCACAGGACCTCAAGTTGACCAGAAATTCCACCAAGAGACTGGTTACAGACAAAAGGGAGATACAGGATTCTTCCCACTCCTCCCCCCCAAAAAAAAAAATCAAAAGATTTTTTTTCTTTTTTTTTTTTCTTCTTCTTCTTCTTTTCTTTTTTTTGCTTGTTTTTTGTTTTTTTTACCATATATATATATATATATATATATATATATATATATATATATATATATATAAATTTTTTCCCTTCTAAAACTTTTATTAATCTTTAATTTTTGCCTCTTCTGAAAAAATAATTGTTTTCCAGTAACTTTTTTTTCTCATCTTATAATTTTTATTTTAGGAATATGTGCATGAGCGTTTTCCTTTCTTTTCTTGTCTTCTTTCTCTTTTTCTTTCTTTCTTAATTATCTTTTTGTTTTTTGTCTAGCTCTACTGAACTTCTGATCTTTTTTCTCCCGTTCCCATCCTTAAAGTTTTTCACATCTCCTCTATGTCCCTCCCCTTCTCTCAACATATTCACATTCCTCTCTAAATAGACGGTCTTTTAACCTCTATAATAACATTAATTTTTACGTTTCTATTTTTTTCTGGTCTCTCTTCATTCCCCTTTCCGTCTCTTCTTTTTCTCTCTCTCTCTACTTGCATCCTACCCAACCCATTTCCTGCATTGTGATTAGGACATAGTTAACTCTCCCTGTGCCTCCACACACCAATCTATTCCTATTTTTTACCCACATCTCTCCCTAATCCTAATAATTTCTGGTTTTCCAAATTCTTTTCTGCGGTTAGAAGTCCTTTAACATATAGTTGTTTGATGTTGAATAGATGTATCTGTTGAACTAGATTGTATCTGTAGACTATTGACTGTACAAATGCAAACTTTGGTTGATGGTTGCCTTAAGATAGTGTTCTAGCACAAAACTGGTGCAATCTTCATCTCAAATGGGCCGAGTAAGCCGGAAAAACACAAGAAAAATGGCAAATTTGGGTATCTCAATTCCCAATCTTGATAATCAGGGATTAGAACAGATAAAGAATAATCCAGAGGAGAGTTCCCAAATAGCTCTACAAACACTAATAGCAAACATGATAAATGAGAAGTTTGACAATGTACAAAGGACTCTGTATGAGCGTGATAGGGAGAGAGAGGAGGCATCCCAGAAGTTTATACAGGAATATCATGAGCGTGAGGAAGCTACTCAAAAACTGATACAGTATTTGCGTGAACAACTTGAGAATACTCAAAGAGAAAGGGAGGAATGGCGTGAACAGGCAGAGAACACACAAAGAGAACTGCAGGAATCCCACGAACGGGAAGAAAGAGAACTGCAGGAATCCCACAGATGGGAGGAAGCTAATCAAAGAGTAATTCAGGAATTGAGAGACCAGGTAGAGAATACAGAAAGATCACTAAATGCATTCATGGAATCCATTAACAAAGAGCTGAAGGAAGTCAGGGAGACCACAAAGGGAATGCTGATTGGAACCCAACAGAAGGAATGGGAGTCCAAAGAAACCATAACCAATCAACTAAGTGATTTGAGAACAAACACTGAACACCAAATTAAGGAAGTAAAGAAATTCATACAAGACCTAAAACAGAGCTTCAACAAAGAACTTGAAGCCATCAAAGCTGACCAATTAGAAGGAAAAGAGATAAAAAACAAAGTAGAGAGTCTTGACAGCAGGTTAGACCATGCAGAAGATCGATTCTCAGGGATTGAAGACAGCCTAGATATTATAGAGAAAGAACATACAACCATCCATGGCCCAATCTAAGGATAATGGGTGTAGAGGAGCACCTAGAAACAGAAGTTAATGGTCTAGGAAATTTGTTTAACAGGATCCTAGCAGAGAACTTCCCAAACATACAAAAAGATAGGCCTATTCAGATACAAGAAGCTTTTAGAACCCCAAATAGACCAGACCAGAATAGGACATCCCACCTTCACATTATAATCCACACAGGATCAACCCAGACCAAGGAAAAGATCTTTAAAGCTGTCAAGGAGAAAAGGTTAATCACCTATAAAGGGAAACCAATTAGAATCACCTCAGATTTCTCAGCAGAGACAATCAAAGCAAGAAGAGCCTGGAATGACGTATGCCATGCCCTAAAAACAAACAACTATCAACCAAGAATACTGTACCCAGCTAAACTCTCCTTCATAACTGAAGGCCAAATAAAAACCTTCCATAGCAAAGAAAAATTGAAACAATACATCTCCACCAAACCAGCCCTACAAAAGATTCTTAAAGATGTCCTAAACATAGAAAACCAACAAGAACGCAACAAATGCCAAGAAACTGCACCCAAACTGAGAATCCAAGAACCTTAGGAAGAACCCAGTTTTCGCAGCCCCCAAGAAGGTGGATAACCTGGCAGGAACTGCCAAATACCTCTCAGTCCTATCTCTTAACGTTAATGGACTGAACTCTCCAATTAAGCGACATAGACTGTCTAGTTGGATTAAAAAACAAGACCCTTCTATCTGCTGGCTGCAGGAGTCAGATCTTGCTCTTAAAAAACAAACACATTTTCAATGTTAAAGGCTGGAACAAAATCTACCAAGGAAACGGCCCTCATAAACAGGCGGGAGTTGCAATCCTAATATCAGATAAAATAGACTTCAAATTAAAATTCGTGAGAAGAGATAAAGAAGGTCGCCAAATACAAATTAAAGGATCACTCCTTCAGGAGGATATTAAAATTCTAAATATCTATTCGCCAAACAATGGAGCACCCAAATTTATCAAAGAAAGACTACTTTCCATCAAATCCCATATAGATCCAAAGACATTAATTGTTGGGGATTTTAACACACCACTCTCCCCACTAGACAGATCAACTCGACAAAAACTCAACAGACAAACTGCAGATATAAACAGCTGCATAGATCAACTAGACTTAACAGACATTTACCGAACATTTCAACCAGCAGCATCAGAATACACGTTCTTCTCAGCAGCACATGGAACGTTTTCTAAAATAGACCACATTTTAGGCCACAAAGCAAACTTGTCTAAATTCAGAAACATTGAAGTTATTCCTTGCATTCTCTCTGACCACAAGGGAATAAAATTAGAACTCAACACCAAAAGTCACCAAAGAAAGTCCGGTGTCACATGGAGGCTGAACAACACACTGCTGAATCATGAGTGGGTCATGGAAGAGATTAGAAAGAAATTCAAATGTTCATGCTATTCAACAAAAATGAACACACAAATTACCAGCTCCTCTGGGACACAGCAAATGAAATACTCAGAGGCAAGTTTTTAGCTCTGAGCTCCTACATCAACAAATTGGAGAGATCTGAAAATAACAATTTAATGACACATCTATACCTCCTTGAAAAAGAACAGCAAGATAAACCCCAATCCAGTAGACGGAAAGAAATAATCAAAATTAAATCAGAATTAAATGAATTAGAATCCAAAAAAACTATACAAAGAATCAACAAAATAAAAAGTTGGTTCTTTGAAAAACTTAACAAAATTGAAAGACCCTTAGCAAACCTTATCAGAAAAAGGAGAGAACACACCCAAATTAATAAACTCAGAGATGAGAATGGAAACATCACCACAGAAACAACCAAGATTCAGAACATTATAAGGGAATACTTCTCAAAACTTTATGCTAATAAGTTTGAGAAGTTGACAGAAATGGACCTTTTCCTAGCAAATATTGACATGCCAAACCTAAACCAAGATGAGTTAAACCAGCTTAACAGGCCCATATCAAGCATTGAAATAGAAACAGCAATAAGAGACCTCCCAGCTAAGAAAAGTCCAGGACGAGATGGTTTTACAGCGGAATTTTACAAGGCCTTCAAAGCAGAGCTCACACCAATACTCCTCCAATTCTTCAATGAAATTGAAAGAGAAAGCTCACTACCGAACACATTCTATGAAGCCATCATATCCCTCATCCCAAAACCAGGCAGGAACTCATCAAAGAAAGAGAACTATAGACCCATTTCTTTGATGAACATTGATGCAAAACTTCTCAACAAAATTTTGGCCAATCGACTTCAACAATTCATCCAAAAAATCATACACCATGGTCAAACAGGATTCATTTCAGGGATGCAAAGCTGGTTCAATATACGCAAATCAATTAATATTATTCATCACATCAACATGAGCAAGAATAAGAACCCATGGTTATCTCAATAGATGCAGAAAAAGCATTTGACAAGATCCAACACCCCTTTATGATGAAGGTTCTGGAAAAATTAGGAATCCATGGAACATTCCTCAATACAATAAAGGCTGTATATGACAAACCTACAGCCAGCATTATACTCAATGGTGAAAAACTAAAGCCATTTCCTCTTAACTCAGGAACAAGACAAGGATGCCCACTCTCTCCACTTCTCTTCAATCTAGTATTAGAATGCCTAGCTACAGCAATAAGACAAGATGCAGACATAAAGGGGATCCAAATAGGGAAAGAAGAAATAAAACTCTCCCTCTTTGCAGATGACATGATCTTGTATTTAAAGAATCCCATAGACTCCACTCCCAAATTACTCAAACTGAATCAAAACTTTGGCAAAGTAGCAGGTTATAAAATTAACCCCCAAAAATCAATGGCTTTACTATATGCCAACAATGAGAAAAGTGTGGCTGAAATTAGGAAAGCAACTCCATTTGTAATAGCCCCACAAAAAATAAAATACCTAGGAATTAACTTAACCAAAGAAGTGAAGGACCTCTATGATGAAAACTTTAAAATCTTGAAAAAGAAATCAACACAGAACTTAAAAAATGGAAAAACCTCCCATGCTCCTGGATTTGCAAGATTAACATCGTGAAAATGGCAATACTTCCCAAGGCTATCTACAAATTCAACGCGATACCTATCAAAATTCCACCCTCATTCTTCAAGGAAATAGAAGAGGCAATCCAAAAATTCATATGGAACAATAAAAGACCCCGAATAGCAAAAATGCTCCTCAACGGAAAGAACACTGCTGGAGGAATATCAATACCAAATTTCAAACTCTACTATAAAGCCATAGTAATCAAAACAGCTTGGTATTGGCATAAGAACAGACCTCAGGACCAATGGAATAGAATTGAAAACCCAGAAATTAACCTACAGACCTATAGCCATCTAATCTTTGATAAGGAAGCTAAAACAATAGAATGGAAGAAAGACAGCCTCTTCAGTAAATGGTGCTGGCAAAATTGGTTAACTACATGTAGAAAACTAAAGCTAGATCCTTATATATCACCCTGCACCAGAATCAACTCCAAATGGATCAAAGACCTTGAACTCAAAGCAGACACTCTGAAAACATTACAGGATGGAATAGGAGAAACCCTAGGTCTCCTTGGCTCAGGCCGAAATTTTCTAAATAGAGACCCGGAAGCACAACAAATCAAAGAAAGGTTCGACAAATGGGATTGCATAAGATTGCAGAGCTTCTGCAGGGCAAAAGACATAGCTAGCAAGATCAATAGAAAGCCCACGGATTGGGAGAAGATCTTTACTAGCCATACAAAGGACAAGGGTCTCATATCTAAAATATACTTGGAACTCAAAAAATTAAACCACCCAACAACAAATCCTCAAAGAAACAACTGCCCAATAAATAAGTGGGCCAAAGACTTAAAGAGAAGCTTCTCTGAAGAAGAAAGAAGGATGGCCAATAGACACATGAAGAAATGTTCAACATCCCTAGCCTTAAAAGAAATGCAAATCAAAACAACATTGAGATATCACCTCACTCCAGTTAGAACAGCAAAAATCAAGAACTCTAACAACAACAGATGCTGGAGGGGATGTGGACAGAAAGGAACCTTACTTCATTGTTGGTGGGAATGTAAACTTGTCCAACCACTTTGAAAGTAGTATGGAGGTTCCTCATAAGACTTCACATAGAACTCCCCTATGATCCAGCAATCCCACTTTTGGGCATTTACCCAAATGTTTACAAACAAGACCACACTAAAGCTACCAACACAACTATGTTTATTGCAGCATTATTTACCATAGCTAAGATATGGAACCAACCCAGATGCCCCTCAGTAGATGAATGGATCAAGAAAATGTGGTATATATACACAATGGAATTCTATGCCTCCATCAGAAAGAATGACATTTCCCCATTTGTTAGGAAATGGAAAGGTTTGGAAAAAATTATATTAAGTGAAGTAAGCCAGGCCCAAAGAAGCATAGGTCCCATGGTTTCCCTTATTTGCAATATCTAGTATAGGTATGAGTCAAGCGGAAAAGGTCAGATAATGTGATGTTAGGAAAATGAACCCTTAAATATGTATTTTAATGTTTTTTTCTTTCATGCATGTGTTTCTAACGCATTTATAAGATTATTTCTTTGTTGCTTTGTATGTCCCTCCCCCACAGTGTAACCCCAGCTTTCACTATATTTGATGTATAACATGTGGAGGAGATGGGGACAAACAAGTCGTTTAAGGATTCAGGTGGACCTGTTGCCACAATGAGAAGTACAAAATGTCATGTCAAAACCAGCTTTACAATGTCGGTGTGGGAGGGGAGGGGGGTATAATTGGCCTGGGGGAGGGGGGAGGCTGGGAAGGGAGGTGAAGGGTAAACAAAGGAGGAGGCTGCAATGCTTGGTAAGAAATGTATGCATTATACTGCCCATGTAATTGTAGCCCCTCTGTACAGTATGTTCTCAAATAAAATAAAATTAAATTAAAAAAAATTTTCAAAAAAAAATTACTCAATATACTGTTATTATTTATCATTTATGTACATACATCCATACATATAATTACATATTTTATAAATGAGACAAATTAAATTATGCATCGTGTGTTACTACCAATTAGTAGGTATTTAATTATGTCTCCATGTAATTTTTTTTCTCATAATGCTCAATAAAATATTAATTAAACATCCAAGTCCTATAATTATTGCGTCTAATTTTATCCCAGAACGATTCACTACTAATTCAATCTGTTTTTCTTCCACCTGTCATTTCTTACCTTTATGACATCCTATTGCATAGCATATAGATTTGCATATAATTTATACATCCTACCTGTCACCGAGCACTTTCAAAGAAGAGGAAAACGTGTCACCATCGGCTTCTCACTCCATGATTACATTTTTGGCAGTGCTGGGATCTAAACTCAGGGCCTAGAAGGCTCAGTTCATGAATAGGTGACTGCCAACACAGCAGTCTCTAGCCAATTCAGCTGCCAGGCAGTTCCCAGGCCCTGAGATCGAACCCTGTATGTTGATTCCATATAGCACTTAGTGTAGTTATTCATTTTATTTTTTGTTTTATTCATTTATTTACCATTTGTTTTATTGACTGTTATTACACATGAAATATTTACTACATTTATTATATAGGATATAGATTTGTCTATGTATGAAACTTCACACCTGACACCCAGGACTTTCACAGAAAAGGAAAACATGTGTCACCATAGGCTTCTTACTCCATGATTCAATTTTTGTGAGTGCTGGCATCTGAACTCATAGCCTGCAAGGCCCAATTCATGAATGGGTGAGTGTCAGCACACCAGCCTTGAGCATATAGAGCTTACAGAACCTGAGATTGAGACCCAGGTATTGACAAAATAAGAACAGATTGATATGCAGATAGTAGTACACAAATAAATACAGATCTTTAAAGAGTGCCAGAGATGTCTATACATTCTTCAGTTATATATACTACATTCGTAGCAATTCTTGGGTATTTATTATGCCTCCATGTAATTAATATTTTCGTTTTCACCCTTAATGAAATATTAATTAAATCAACTACTCTCCTGAAACTATTGCGTCCATGTAATTAATAGTATTCTTTTAATGTGTCAAAAATATCCATTAAAATCCATCGGCTTCCTAAAATCACTCTGTTCAATTTTATAGTAGTATCATTCAGGAACAACTAATTCAACCTTGACATTCATAACCTTCCATCGGTATTCCTGTGTATAGGAACCAGACTCTTGGGATCTCCCTGCATTGGTAGGGGTCAGGACTGTGCTTCAAACACAGGGCCTATGTGGCCGTGTTGGCCTATGGCTTCCTTGGTGGCCTGCCAGCCTTCAGCAATGCCAGGTTAGAAAAACTTTTCAGCCATGTCATTCAGACCCAGTATGGTCACCTTGCAAAAAAAACAAATGTAAAACCGGCAGCCATCTGCGAGTTGCCGATTTTTTTTTTTTTTGTTTTGTTTTTTGGGGTTTTTTTTTTCTTTTTTTAAATACCGTACAGAATGGTTACAATTACATGGGCAAGATAATGAGTACATTTTTTTAATCAAACATCATTGCCTCCTCATATGTTTCCCCTTCCCATCCCTTCCCATACCGTCCCTGATCCCCTACCAGGTCCTCCCCCCACCAATGTTGTAAAGTTCATTTTTTGACATAATGACTTGTACATCACATTGTTGCAATAGGTCAACCTGTATCCCTATTTAAACGATTTGTTTTTTCCCTTCCCCTCCATAAATTATACCACCATCAAATACAGTGAAAGCTCGGGTTATACCGTGGAAAAGGGACATACGAACAACATAGAAATCATCTTATAAATATGTTAGAAATAATTGAAGAAAATAAAAAACCTTTTCAATACTTATCTTGGAGTTCATTTTCCTAACATCACCTTATCTGACCTTTTCTGCTTGACTCAGACATATACTAGTTATTGAAAATAAGGGAAACTTTATCTGTGTCCTTTTATTTATTTTTATTCCTGTCAATCTTTGGGGCCCAGGAACCCAGGTTCCGCTGTGAGTCCAGTGGCTTCAACCCAGCCTGGAGTGATCAAAGCTGAGGCAGAGGGGGCTGGGAGGTGGCTCAGTGGTAGAGTGCTTGCCTTGCATGCATGAGGCCCAGGGTTCGATTCCTCAGTACCACATATGCAGAAAAAGCTGCAAGTGGTGCTGTGGCTCAAGTGGTAGATCGCTGGCCTTGAGCTGAAGAGCTGAGGGACAGTGCCCAGGGCCAGAGTTCAGGCCGCACAACCAGCAAAAAAAAAAAAAAAAAATGCTGAGGCAGAGTTGCCATGATCTGAGTTCAAGCCCTGTGCTTGACAAAATAAAAATAAATGAATAAATACATTAAAAATATTTTAAAAATTATGAGGCCCCGTGGCTTGGAATTGACGCCATTTTTTCTGCCAGGCCTGGGATTTGAACTCAGGGTCTGGGAAATCTGCAGCATTGTGGGGGAAGTGGAGGCTCACCATATTGGAAGACAAGAAAGTCAGGCCTGTTCCCAGGGCCTGAATTCAAGTCCTAGCACTTGAAAAAATAATATTTGTATATATTTTAAATACATGATTTATATTTACAGTTTACTGCATATTCCGGTTCATGTAGTTATTGATTTTATTTTGTGTTTTACTTATTTCTTAAGTATTTTAGTGAGTATGATTACACATATAATATTTTTACATCCTATTACATAGAACATAGATATGCCTACGTATTATCCATCATTCCTGAGACCCAGGACTTTCGCCGATAGGGAAAACAAGTGGGAGAATTAGCTTCTTCCACCAGGATTAAGTTTTTGGCTGTTCTGTGATTTGAACTCTAGGCCTACAAGACCCACTTCATAAATGGATCAATGTTAGCACACCAGTCTGATGCAAGTGAAGTTGGTGGGCAAATTTGAGGACCTGAGATCAAGCCCAAGGAGTGGCCAATATATAAACAGATAGATGTGTAGATTGCAGTGTGTGTGTGTATTTACATATGCATATGCATCTATACATAAATGTATACCGAGACAGATAGACATTTGTGTAGATTCTACTGCATAACTCTCTATATAAGTGATGTCTATAACTTCTTTTTATATATTCTATTGCTACCTATTATTTGGTCTAAAATTATGAGTCCATTAATTAATCTCGGTAGAAGACTTAATAAAGTATTAATTCAATTAATCAATGACCTATATTTATTGTGTACAATCTTACACTAGATTGATTAGCTAATTAGTAATTCTACTGGTACATGCCAAACATTCTATTAGTCTTCCTATAGATAGGAATAGATAGGAATGACTTTCCTAGCATCTTCAGCCATGTGTAGGTGGCAGCCCCAGGATCAAACTCAGGGCCTAGATGTCTGGATTGGGCTCAGGCTTCACTGAGAGTCCCCAGCCTTCGTCCATTCAAGGTCATGTGCAATTTTCAAGCTGAGTTATTGAGACCCAGGGTTGTCACAGTGCAAAGGAAACAAAGGTAAAATGGTTGTATAAAACTTCCTGGTTTTTTCCTCCATTTTTGTTGCTTTGATTTTTTTTTGCCAGTGCTAGGAGTTGAACTCGGCTCCTAGGATCCCTGGATCATCTGTGGGTGTAAATGCTGCCCCCCAGCCTAGGGTAATCATGGTTTAGGACACAATAAAGTGCTCCCTTCAGCAAAAGGATCTCAGGGACAATGTCTAGGCTCACAGTTCAAGCCTCAGGAGTGGCCACACAAAAAAACAGCCATTAAGTCTGTGTGTCTGTGTATGTATGCATGTATTTCTATCGGAGAACATCCAAAGTCGCTATGAAGAGAGGAACCCAGATAGGAAATTTGCTTTGAATAGAATGACTTCATAGCACAGAGAGTGCTTTCAAGACAGTGCATGATCCTGGGATCCCTTCACTGTTTCCAGTGTAGCCTGAGGGTTTCTGCACACCCAAGGCTGTTGGAGGAAGTCTGCCTCATTGTTGGAACAGGCAGAAAAAAAGCCTCACTCCTGTTCAGCTGTGTAACAAAAAATTTATGTGGGGCAATTAGTGAGGATGAGTGAGGGCAGGTTCTGAAGGCCAGGAGAAAAAGGCCTCTTTGTAGCCCTAGCTCTCTCTCTCTCCCCAGTGCTCTGTTTTGACAGGAAGCCTTCATTTGTGCCACCTCCCATGGCAGGTCAAGTTTCCTGCACTCATTCTGTCTTTGTTAGACTATGTTCCAGTATTGAAAAAAAAACTACTACAGTTAATTCAAGAGACCGTCTGGCAGACAACTAGGGAGCTGAACCTAATAAGATTCCTAATTATCAAAGGTGCTTCCCTAGTTTTCTGGGAGCTTGTTAAATCTAAGCACTTGTGCAAAATCACAATGCTTCCTGTCATCTAGGGCTGGTGAAGCTCATCATGTATTGAAACCTTTGCCATCTTCGAGTTGGGCCTTGAGTAGGTAGACTTCGGGTTAAACACAGGACCAGGGTGCTGACCTGGAGCTCAGAGGATAAGCTCTTTGCTTTACCATTTGGTGTCACTGCTTCATTTCTTGTATCTGTGTGTGTGTGTGTGTGTGTGTGTGTGTGTGTGTGTGTGTGTGTGTGTGTGTGTGCATGTGCATACACCAGACCTGGAGCTTTTATTCAGGACCTGAGCACTGTACCTTAGTTTCTCCTGTACAAGGACAGCCCTCTACCACTTGAGCCACACAGCCAATTCAGACTTTTTTTCTAGGGATATGGTACTGAGGATTCAAGCCTAGGTTTCTTAATTTCTTTTCTTGTAAGTTGGAGGAGTTGACGTCTGGGCCTGGGTGCTGTCTCTGATCTCTTCAGCTCAAGTCTAGCACTCTACCACTTGAGCTACAGCGCCCCTTCAGGCTTTCTGGTGTTTCTTTGGAAATAACCATCTCAAAGAATCACCTGCCAAGGCTGGCTTTGGACCATGATCCTCAGCTCTCAGTCTCCTGAATAGCTAGGATGAGAGGTGCGAGTCACTGGTACCCAGCTTCCACTTTAAGTTTCTAAGTGGTGAATAGGAGATAATAGTCTCATGGGACCGTTTGTTTCTGGGATAGTTTGGAACCCAAATCCTCAGATTCCTGAGCAGGCAGGATGATAGACCTCAGATAAAAACACCTAAGCCGTGACAATTTGCTGTAAGGGGGTCTTTGCCTCCGCGTGGTAGAGTGCTAGCCCAAGAGGAAAATCAGCGCCTAGGCTCTGGGTTGAAGGTTCATGATGGAGAAAACTAAACCAAACCAATTGTCAGCCGGAGACAAGTCACTAGAGTTCAGTACATATATAAATTTGGCCCTGCCTTGGGGACATATCTGAGCCTCAACTTTCTCATCTGCACAATCATCATACTTGTGGAGCTCTAACAAGGACCAGATGGAAGAATACACCCCATGAAGGACTCAGCACATAACACCCTATGAAGGACTCAGCACCCAGCACCCCAGGAGGGACTCATCACATAGCTCTCTCCCACAAGCTGTCATTAGAATTCAGGTGCTTTCATCAGTATCACGATTCTTTTAGAAAAATGTCAAAAACCACAAAAGTTCACATCTAATGGTTTAGAGGGGTGGTTAATGGGGGGGGAGGGTCCTCAGCCTTGGGGATTGCACTCATAGGTTGAGGGTACTCTCCTAAGACCTTTTCCTCAACCCAAGAATTCTACCACTGTGAGCCTCAGCTCAGTGTCTCACAAACTTCCTGCCAGGGCTGAGTACTCAAACCACCAGTTTCAGAACTCATCCCTGAGCAGCTAGGGGTGAGCCAGCAGTGTATGGTTCCATGGATTTGGTTTGCAGCTGTTGACCTCTGGCTAAGTCAGGTTAGATGAGAGCCATCTGCTTCAGACTCCTAGCTTGCTCTGTCATGAGGTATTTGAAGTCCTGGCATTCTATAATTGCAGTCATAACTTTCTAACTTTTTTTGGTGCTTCAGTGACAGCACCACTTCTGGCTTTTTCTTTGCATGTGATAGTGTGGAAATGAACCCAGAGCTTCATACATACTAGCGAAACACACTACCACTGAGCCCCAGTAGTGACAAGTGTAGAAATAGATATTTTTGGTTTTATATATATATATATATATATATATATATATATATATATATATATACATATGAAACAAGAGAGAGATGTCTGTATATTATTAAGTTATATATACTATTTTACTACCAATTATCAATTAATAAATTATTTCTTCCTTTATTTAGGTATCATGTTTGAATTCATAATAAAGTATTAATTGAAAATTAAGCAATGTACTACGATTATTTTGTATAATTTTATAATATAAATATATACTAAGTACTAATGTAATTGTTACTTTGACAACATTCCATTCTTATCGCTGTCTATCGGAATACATTTTTAGGATCTCCTGACATTTGTAGGTGGCGGGGTTTTGAACCCCGGACCAATTTGCTGGTTTTGGTTATGGCTTCCCTGATAGCCCATCAAACTTCAGCAGTGCAAGGTCACGTACACTTTCCGGGCCCTGTCATTTAGACCCAAGATGGTCACAATTCAAAGGAAAAAACTATGTAAAACCACATTCTGGAACTTCCCAGTTTTATTCTTCTCCTTCTTTCACCCTCATTTTTTTGTCAGTTGTCAGACAGAAGTCTGAGTCTGTGCACTGTCCCTCAACTCTTCAGCTCAAGGCTATCGTTCTACCACTTGAGCCATAGCAACACTTCCAGCTTTTTTCTGCTTATGTGTTGTTGAGGAATCGAACTCAGGACCTTATGCATGGAAGGCAAGCACTATACTACTGAGCCACCTTCCCAACACTTCACCTTATTTTGCCACTCGAAAGATTTGAACTCAGGTCCTAGGATGAGCTGTGGGTCCAGAGGCTGCACCCCAGGCTAGAGTGATCAAGGCTGAGGCAGAGTTGCCACAAGCTGATTTCAAGGCCTTGGCCTGGCCAAAAAAATTAAAGCCCTGGCTTGGAATTTGCACAATTTTTCTGGCAGGCCTGGGATTTGAACTCGGTCTGGGGAACTCTGTGGCACTGTGGGGGAGGGGAAGCTCACCGTCTTTGAAGACAAGAATTTCAGACCAGCTTCAAGGGCCTCAATTCAAGCCCCATGATTGGAAAAATAATACTCATATATGAGATCTTTTTACATACATAGGTTTACTCCATTTATTACCCTTCTTTATTCATTGTTTATTTTATTTAGCATTATTACATATATAACATTTTTTCATTTATTATATCTTATCACATGGATATATTTGCATATGGATTATACATCATATTTAGACTTTATCAGAGAAGAAAAATTGTGTCAAAATTGGCTTCTTATTGCACATATAAACTTTTGGCATTGCTGGGATTTGAACTCACAGCCCACAATGCATAATTTATGAATGAGTCAGTTTTAGAACAAAAGCCTTTGACAAACTGAGCTGCCAGCCAGTTCTGAGGACCTGGGATTAAGCCATAGTAGTGGGATATATATATATATATATATAGAGAGAGAGAGAGAGAGATAGATAGATAGATAGATAGATAGATAGATAGATAGATAGATAGATAGATAGATAGATAGATAGATAGATTGTTAGATATAGGCATAGATATAGAAAAATAGATATAGATAGATAGATAGATAGACATAGATAGATAGGTAGGTAGATAGATAGATAGATAGATAGATAGATAGATAGATAGATAGATAGATAGATAGATAGATAGATAGATAGATGTGTAGTTTGCTATATAGATGAGAGAGACAATGTGAGGATATTAAATTATATATATTGTGAATTATTAGTTATTAAATTAGGTCTCCATTTAATGCAGTATCATGGTTGAATACTTACTAAAGTATTAATGTAAAAGAAGTCAGTGTTCTTTAATTAGGAAAACCAAACCAGGGTGTTAGAATGGAAGACATAATCCAATAATTTTTGTGTGACATTCTATAAGAGAATCATGAACTAACTGTCAATTTAATTCTAACTTTTATAAATTCCATTAAGCCTTCCCATGGATAGGAATGATTTTCTCATGATCTCCCTCCATTTGTAGGTGGTGGTCCTGGCATTGCAACTCCAGGCCTGAGTAGTTTACTCAGAAATGCAAACCATTAGAATGACACTGTGAGGATTTCATATTGTCATGAGGAAAAATAGAACAAGAAGAAAAGAAACCCAAGTGTCAGTGGATCCTGTCTGTAATCCTAGCTCTTCAGGAGTCTGAGAAGTAGAGAATGACAATTTGAATTCAGTCGGGACAGGAAAGCCCAGGACAATCTTATTTCTAAGGGATTACAAGAATTAAAAATAAAACATGGCGGAGGCTGTTTCTCAAGGGCACTACCCTTGAGCAAAAGGAGCTCAGGGACAGTGCCTAGGCTCATAATATAACACCCAGACTTGCAAAAAAAACCAAAAAACACAAAAACAAAAAACAGTAACTCCATGTCTACCCATGTATGTATGAATGTATTTCTATCAGTGAAGATCTAGAGTCCCTATGTTGAAAGGCACACATCTAGGAAATTTGCTTTGAATAAAATGGCTTCATAGCACAGAGTGCTATCAAGACAGTGCATATTCCAGGGCTTCCCTCACTGTTCACAGTGTAGCCTAAGGGTTTCTGTGCACCTCAGGCTGCTGGAGGAAGTCTGCCTCACTGTTGGAACAGGCAGACAAAAGACCTCACTCTTGGGGCTGGGAAGGTGGCTCAGTGGTTAAAGCGCTTGCCTTGCATGCCTGAGGCCCTGGGTTCGATTCCTCAGCACCACATAAGCAAAAAGAAAAAAGCTGGAAGTGGCGCTGTGGCTCAAGTGGTAGAGCACTAGCTTTGAGCTGAAGAGCTGAGGGACAGTGCCCAAGCCCAGAGTTCAGGCCCCATGACCGGACCCAAAAAAAAAAAAAAAAAAAAAAAAGACCTCACTCCTGTACAGCTGTGTAACAACAACTCCATCTGGGCCAAATAGTGAGGATGAGTGTGGGTGGGTTCTGAAGGCTAGGAGAAAAAGGCTTCCTTGTATCCAAAGCTCTTTCCCCAGTGCTCTGTTTGGGCAGGAAGCCTTCATTTGTGCCACCTCCTGTGGCATGCCAAGTTCCTTGTACTTATCCTGTCTTTGTTAGACTATGTCCCAGTGTTGAAACAAACTGCTACAATTAATTCAAGGGTACTTCTGGCAGAAAACTAGAGAGCTGAACCGAATTAAAAGATTCCTAATTGGCAAAGTTGCCTCCTTAGGTTTCCAGAAGCTTGCTGAATCTAAGCACATGTGTAATACCACATTGATTCCTGTCATCTAGGTCTGATGAAGCTCATCAGGATTTGAAACCTTTGAGCTCCCCTAGTTGAGGCATGGATGGCTAGCTTTTGGGGTTGAACACAGGGCCTGGGTGCTGACCATGAGCTCAGAACCGAAGCTCATCGTTTTACCACAATTTGGTGTCACAGCTTCACTTCTGATCTCTCTCTCTCTCTCTCTCTCTCTCTCTCTCTCTCTCTCTCTCTCTCTCTCTCTCTCTCTCTCTCTCTCTGTCTCTGTCTCTGTCTCTGTCTCTGTCTCTCTCTCTCTCTCTCTCTGTCTCTCTCTCTCTCTCTCTCTCTCTCTCTCTCTCTCTCTCTCTCTCTCTCTCTCTCTCTCTCTCTCTCTCTTTGTGTGTGTGTGTGTGCATACATTTGTCCTGGAACTTGAATTCAAGACCTGAGCACTGTACCTGAGTTTCTCCTGTACCAGGATAGCAATCTACAACTTGAGCCTCAGGGCCACTTCAGGCTTTTTTTTTTAGTGATGTGATACTGAGGAATCAAAACCGAGGGATTCATACATGCAAAGCAGCCTAACCCCTCTTCTTCAGGTTTCTTTCTTTCTCTTCTTGTATGTTGGAGGAGTTGAAGTCTAGGCCTAGGTGCTGTCCTTCAGTTCTTCAGCTAAAACCAAGTGCGCTACCACTTTAGCTACAGCATTTCTTCAGGTTTTTGTTGGGTCGCTAGAGAGTAGCGTCCATCTCAAGAATTTCCTGCCCAGACTGGCTTTGGACCCTGATCCTCAGCTCTTAGGCTCCTGAGTATCTAGGAGGACAGGCGTGAGTTAGTGGTGCCCAGCTTCCACTTCAAGTTTCTAAGTGGTGAATAGGAGATAATATTCTCATGGGACACTTTGTGTCTGGGATAGTTTGGAACCCAGATTCTCAGATCTCAGCTTCTTGAGTAGGCAGGGTGACAGACCTCAGCTACAGACTCATAGATCATAACACTCTGTTACAAGAGAGTCCTTGGCTCCACGTGGGAAGGTATTAGCCATGAGCCAACAAGAAAGTGTCGTGTGCCTAGGCCCTGAGTTCAAGGTTCACGACTGAGAAAAATAAACAATTTTCTGCAGAAGACAACTCACTAGATTTCAGTACATACATAATTTTGGTGAGGCTCAAGTTTCTCATCTGCACCATCATCTTACTTGTGGAGCTCTTACAAGGACCAGATGAAAGAATGAACCCCATGAAGGACTCAGCACACAACTCATGAAGGACTCATCACATAGCTGCATACCACACACAGTCATTAGAATTAGGGTGCTTTCTTTGGTTTCAGCATTCTTTCAGAAACACGTCACAAACCACACAAAATTCACATCTAATGATTTCGAGGGATGGGTTTTTTTGGGAGGGCTGGGAGTCAGCCACAGGGAATGCACTGGAAGGTTGGAGGTACTGTTCTAAGATCTTTTGCTCAAGGCTAGAGCTCTACCACTGTGAGCCACAGCTCAGAGTTTTGCAGAATTCTTGCAAGGGCTGGGTTTTAAACCCACTAGTGTGAGATCTCAGCCCCTGAATATCTTGGATGACAGGGCTGAGTGAACTAGCAGCATCTGGCTCCGTTGGGCTGGGTGGCAGTGATTTACTTCTGGCTGTCAGTTTAATGTCAGCTGTCAGCACCAGACTCCTGGTTTGCTTGGTGATGAGGTATTTGAAGTCCTATCCTTATACCATTGCAGTTAGAACATTCTATTTTCTTTTATTTGGTGCCACTCCTGGGTCTTGAGTAAGGGTCTAGACATAGTCCCGATTTTTCTGTGCATGCTGTAGTGAGGAATCGAACCCAGGGCTTTGTACGTACTAGGCAAGCACCCAACCATTGAGCCCCGGGAGTGACAAGAGTATGAACAGATAAATGTGTAGATTGGTTGACAGATAAATGGATGTATATGTGTACAACAAGAGAGAGATGTCTGTATACTATGTAACTGCAAATAAAATATTACTACCAATTATCATGATTGAATATATAATAAAATACTAATTGAAAATTTAATCAATGTAGTATAATTGTTGTGTATAATTTTATAATAAAATCGTACACTAACTACTAATTTAATTGTTACTTTTATAACATTCCATTCCTATGGATGCATATGGGAATGGGTGTCTTAGAATCTCCCACCATTCATTAGTGGCAGTCATGGGATTCGACCTCCAGACCTAATTTGCCGGTTTTGGCTATGGCTTCCTTAATAGCTGCCAAACATCTGCAATGCAAGGTCATGTACACTTTCTGGGCCTTGGCATTTAGACCCAGGATGGTTACAATACAAAGGAAATAAAAAGGTAAAACTACTTTCTTGAACTTCTCAGTATTATGCTTCTCCCTTTTATTTTTTATATTTTTTGTCTGTCCCGAGATTTGAACTCAGGTCCTAGGATCCCAGTGCTGGCAGTGGCAGAGATACCAAGACCTGACTTCAATCCCCGTACATGGCAATAATAATAATAATAATAATAATAATAATAATAATTAGACCCTGGCTTGAATTTGCACAATTTTTCTGGTAGGCATGGTATTTGAATTCAGGGTCTGGGTAACTCTGTGACAATGTGGGTGAAGGGGAATGGCTCACTGTCCTTGAAGACAAGAAATTCAGACCAGTTCCTAGGACCTGAATTGAAGCCCCAGCACTGGAAAAAAAAATGTTCCTTTATGAGATCTATTTACATACATGGGTTTACTTCATTGACATTTATTACCCTTATTTATTTAGTATTTTTACACATATAACACTCCTTTTAGTATATCATACCACATAGGATATATTTTATACATCATACTGAGACCAAGGACTTTCTCAGAGAAGGAAAACAATGTGTCAAAATTGGCTTCTTACTACAAAGAATCAATTTTTGGCCATCCTGGGATGTCAACTCACAGACTACAATGCCCAATCCATAAATGGGGTCACAGTCTTACCAGACCAGACTCTGACAAACTGAGCTGCCAGGAAGCTCAGAGGACCTATGATCAAGCCCCACTATTCCCATGGGACTAGTGGGGCTTGATCGTAGGTATGATTATATATGTATATTTATATATATGTAAATATACATATCTAGTATATATATGTATATTTATCTATAAATATACATATATATATATGTATGTTGATAGATGTGTAGATTGAGATATATATATGTATATATATACATATATATATAGAGAGAGAGGGACTGTGAGGATATTAAATTATATATATTATTACCAATTATTAGCTATTAAATTATGTTTCCATTTACTGAAGTATCCTGGTTGAATACATATGAAAGCATTAATTAAAAATTAGTCAATATCCTTAATCATACCATCATGATAGAATGGATGATATAAATCCAAAACTTATTCTGTGGCATTCTAAAATAGAATCATGAAGCAACTGCACATTTAAGTATTACTTTTATAACATTCCATTAGCATTCACATGAACAGGAATGAGTTTGTCAGGATCTCCCTCCATTTGTGGGTGGCAGACCTAGCATTGCAACTCCAAGCCTGAGTGGTTTAATTTGAATGCAAACCATTGGAATGACACCGTGAAGATTTCAGATTGTTATGATTAAAAAGAAGAAGAACAAGAAGAAAAGAAAGCAAGTTGTCAGTGACTCCTGCCTGTAATCCTAGCTCCTTAGGAGGCTGAGGTGTAAAGAATGCCAATTTCAATTCAGCCTGGGTGGGAAAGTCCATGATACCCTTCTTTCTAAGAGGTCACATGAAAAAGAAAAACCAAGGGTAGAGTGCTACACTTGAGCAAAAGGAGCTCAGGGACAGAACCTAGGCTCATAGTACAACCACAGATCTGCCAAAATATAGGAGGCAATAACTCCTTGTATCTTTGTATGGATGATGAGCATTCAGCAGGTTGCCCATGCCAAGGCACCCAACCTGGGCAAGCTGGGACAAGCCCTCAGAGAGTACTAAGTCTGAGCGGGCAACTTGAACAAAGCATCCTTCTCTGCCATTTAAAAAAACGGAAGCCTTATGTTCTGGCCGAGGTGTCCCATTGGGACACCTAGAAGCCAGAGAGTGCCTCCAGGGAGACAACGGTTCTAGGCTATAGGAGCGGTCAAAAGTTCTGGCTTCAAATTCTCTATCCCTCTGTATGATGTGAGCCTAGACCTCCGGGGCCTGGTGGCTATCACTCATTTATCATTCCTCATTGCCAAGTCGCAGGCTGGTCCCAAATTGGCTAAGATATGAAATAGTCAGCGATTTCTACAATGAAAGGGATAAGTTAATAAACCCCACCCTCATAACTCCCATGAGAAGTGAGCCTTGGTTTGTGGGTTGTGTATGTGGCTTAGTGGTAGAGTGCTTACATAGCATGCATGCATGAAGCCTTGGGTTCTATTCCTCAGTACCACAGAAACAGAAAAAGCCAAAAGTGGCACTAGGGCTTAAGTGGTCGTGTGCTAGCCTTGAGCAAAATAAGCTCAGGAACATGTCCACACCCTGAGTTCAAGCCCCAAGACTGGCAAAACAAAAGTCAGCTTGGTGAGATATATTGCTCTGGGACTCAGAGGAGGTCCGATGTTATAGGTAAGAGGTAGGGTAGAGGGCAGGTCCTGGGGGCTCACCCCTGTAATCTTAGCTACTTAGGAGGCTGAGATTTGAGGATGACAATTGCAAGCAACCAAGTCTATATGAGACACTTTCCTCCAATTAAACACCCCAAAATCCAGAAGTAGAGCTTGTGGTTCAAGTAGAGCGCTAGCCTTGAGCACAAAGGCTCAGGGATAGAATAGCATCCAGGCACACACATGCACACACACACACACACACACACACACACACACACACACACACATCAAGATAGAGCATTTGCCAGTCAGCCTACACAAGTTCCATCTCTAGAAACTTAATACTAAAAAAAAAAAAAAAGAGAGGGAGATTGCTCCACGAGGTGATATAACCAGTGCCAAAATTCCACAGGAGTTCTAAGATGTGAAAGAGGACAGAGAGCCGCAGGCAGAAGGTCCAGCATGGGCAACAGTCCTGAGGTGTGGTTAAGAGCAGGTGGTGTGGGTGGAATGAAGGTTTTGTGGCTTCAGACAAGTCTGGTAGGCCATTCAAGGCTGTGTCAAGGTTTGTACTTGAGTCACATGTAGAGCAGAGGTTGGGATCCCAGAATGGGGTCCAGGGGGAAGATTAGCTTGTCTTTTCACCATGGACCCCAGCCATTTCCTATAGCTGGCAGCCTATTTTTCATAGCTCCTGACCCTCAGGCCTCCTTTGCATGGAGGAGTCAAGGCAAATGCAGGGAAGAACATTTGCTTAAGAAAAGCTTCTAGGGACTGGGAAGGTGTCCCAGTGGTAGAGTGGTTGCCTTGCATGCCTGAGGCTCTGGGTTTGATTCCTCAGTACCACATAAGCAAAAAAGAAAAAGGCTGGAAGTAGTGCTGTGGCTCACGTGGTAGAGCGCTAGCTTTGAGCTGAAGAGCTGAGGGACAGCACCCAGGCCCAGAGTTCAGGCCCAACGACTGGACTCCCCCCACTCAAAAAAAGAAAAGCTTCTAGCCTAATGCCACTAGTGGCACAACCCCTGTAAATACTAGCTACTCAGGAGACCGAGATCAGAGGGAGGAAAGTTACTAAGACTCTTCTTGCCGATGAACTACCAAAAGCCAGAAATGGAGCTGTAGCTCAAGTGATAGAGTCCCAGCATTGAGGGAAAAATTAAGAGAAAAATCCCAGACCCTGAATTCAAGCCCCAGTACTGGCACCTAAAAAAATAAAGAAAAGCTTTCAGGAGCTCCTAGTCCACTGTAGTGAAACTCCAGATCAGCCTAGCACCGGTGGCTCACACCTGTCCTCCAAGCTCCTCAGGAGGCTGAGACCTGAGGATCACGGTTCAAAGCCAGCCCAGGCCAGAAAGTCCAGGAGACTCTGATCTCCATGGAACCTCCCAAAAACTGGAAGTGGCGCTGTGGCTCAAGTGGTAAGCTGAAAAGCTGGTGGACAGCGCCCAGACCCAGAGTTCAAGCCTCATGAACAGCACCTGGCCTGAATGGGCCTCACTCTGTGGCAGAGTACTTTCCAGTGTGCCCCTGAGGGTCTCCCAATGTCTAGGTGTCCTACCAGTCTTCAGAGCAGCCTCTTTGGAGGTCTTTTCCTACAGAATAGGCCACAGTATCAGAGAAAGGTCAAGCCTTGGGGCACGGAGGTCTTCGGTCGAGTCATCAGAATGGCATCTGTCAAAGGTGCAGTGCGGATCTGAGCAGGAAATCGACATCTCATTCCAGGGTTCTAGGCCAACAGGGGCAGGAGCTGCAAGATGGTACAGCAGGTAATGCCCACTCACGCAAGTATCACAAAAGTATGAATCTGTCAGGCACACGTTTGAAGGGGGTTGAGTTGGGCTCATGAAAGACTTGTAGGCTCAGGAATCCACAGGTGGCTGGCTGCTGCTTGTAGCAGTCACTACCCCTGGAGTCCCAGGGCTTGGAGCCCTGCTTTCCTCACCAGAGCTCGGGGGCAGATGAAGGTCTGCAATCGTGGGCCAACTACAAAGGAGCATCCATAGTGTCCTTCTGTTGGTCCTGTGGCCCCATGCATGGATGGAGGGGCAGGTCCCATGGAACTTACTGCCATAACCCAGACCCCTCAGCCCAAGAAGGACTTAGGGAGAAACAACTTGATCTGCCTTGAGAGTTTACTATGATTATGCCTCAGGACTGACCACAGTTCTACCTCAGCTCAAAATTAACACCTCTGTGTGTGTGTGTGTGTGTGTGTGTGTGTGTGTGTGTGTGTGTGTGTGTGTGTGTGTGTGTGTGTGCATGCGCGTGCGCATGCATGTGTGTGTGCACATTTTGGTACACGGTTTTAACTCAGGGCCCGGGCTCTGTCCCTGAGTTTTTTTCATTGAGGGCTAGCACTCTACCACTTGAGCCACAGCTTTTCTTCCAGCTTTCTGTGATTATTTGCAGAAGAGATTCTCATAGACTTTTCTAGCTGGGCTGCCACTGAATGGCAATCCTCATATCTCAGCCTCTGAGGAGATAGGAATATGAGAGAATGAGCTGTTAGTATCTAACCGGCCACACTTTCCTTCTTGGATAAAACAGAGTACTTGTCTGTCCCAGCCAAGCACCCATGTATAGCTACCCCTGCAACCCAGGATTCAGACAAAACATACCCTCCCCTGAGGACAAAGAAATGGGATCAGGTTTGAGCTTTAAGTTCTCCACACAGTCAGGGGTTGCTAGGAGCTGATGTAGAGGTCAAAGTTCTAGGCCAGGGCAAGTAGACAGCTGTTAGAACAGAAGAGCATATGAAAAGACTTCCTTGAAGCTGGGTGCCAGTGGCTCATGCCTATAATCCTAGCTATTCAAGGCTGACACCTGAGGATCAATCAAGATTCAAAGTTAGCCTGGGTACACTCTTATCTCCAATGAATCATCAAAAAGCTGGGAAGCCGAGCTACACTAGTTCACATGGTACAGCACCAACCTTGTGCAAACAAGCTAAAGGATAGCACCTAGGCTCTGAGTTCAAGCCCCGGTAAACACACAGAGTAACATCTTTAGCAGGTGCCAATGTCTCATACAGCTATCCAGCTACTCAATAGGCTGAGCTCTTAGGATGGCAGCTTGAAGCCAGCCCAGGCAAAAAAAGTCCTAAAAAAGATGAAAGGTGAGCTGTCATTCAAGTGGTACAGTGTTAGCTCAGGAACAGTGCCTAGGCCCTGAGTTCCAGCTCTGAGATTTTGGTTTTTTTTTTTTTTTTGGGGGGGGGGTCCAGTCATGGGGCCTGAACTCTGGGTCTGGGCACTGTCCCTCAGCTCTTCAGCTCAAGGCTAGCCCTCTACCACTTGAGCCACAGCGTCATTTCCGGCTTTTTCCTTTTTGCTTATGTGGTGCTTAGGAATTGAACCCAGGGCCTCAGGCATGCAAGGCAAGTGCTCTACCACTGAGACACCTTCCCAGCCCTCTGAGATTTTTTGTTAAATAGAAACTCTTTGCCATCCCCAACCCCACAGGCCATAAATCCAGATTTCGGTCATCCTAGATCTCACTTCCATTCCTGCTACTTCCACAGAACTGCCACAAGTAGCCGATGTGTGGCTAGCACTGGGCTAAGAATTGAACTTACACAAGGGGGATATAACCAGGTCAAGGCTAATGTCCCAGAACATTGAGGTACTGGCCATCCCAGTCTCTCACCCCCTCTACCCTGACCCTGGAATCTAGTCTGTGCCTCTGTATTATTGTTATCCGGAATTGTTTAGAAGGACCTGAGAGACCCAGCTGGGTGGGGGAAGATAGACTTTCCTGTGATAAGTTACATTTACATTTCCTAGACACCAATGGATACTTCCAGGACAACTTGGCCTTACCTTCCATGTAGCCCCAGATCCTCCTTGTTTGGGCAGCCTTCAGTCAGCTATCAGGCTGAAGTTGGCCAGAGCCATTGGCAATCACCCTTCCCCCACTCCACTGCCAGCCTGCTAAGATGGACATGCATCCAGAGGCTCAGCTGAGGAAAAGGAAAGGACATGGCATGACTGAGCCCCTCCCCTCCAGGGGCAGGGGAGAACCTATGCCAGCTGGCCATGCTGATCCAGAATCCTCTGGAGGCGGCCAAAGTTATGGACAGCCAGACTTGGGCCCCAACAAAAAGCTAGAATATACAGGTCTTTGCCAATTTAGGACTCATTGTAGACCCAGATAGGGGGCTAAAGGCAGGGTGCCATGGAGGAGGGGCTCCCTCTGAAATCAGGAAGAGGCAGACAGGTGCCCAGGAAGGGGACAGAGAAAGATGAGGGAAAAATACACACAGACACACAGACACACAGACACAGACACAGACACACGCACACACACACACACACACACACACACACACACACACACACACACACACACACACAGGAGTAGCCCAAGGCCTCAGCAGTCCCTGAGCACCTGAACATCTCAACCCCTGAGAAGATAGCATTACGATCCTCAGACCAACTGTAGACAAAATTCTGAGTATCTCTGAAATGGCTCATAACATAGCATGGCATTTCCTACTGTACACAATGCTATGCAGAAAATTCAGCTACCTTATTTTTGGTTGTTGGTCATGGGGTTTGAACTTTGGGCCTTCACACAGTCCTTTAGCTCTTCAGCTAAAGGTGCGTGCTCTACCACTGGAGCCATAGCACCACTTCCGGTTATCTGGTGGTTCAAAGCCACCCTAAGCTGGCTTTGATCCGCAATCCTCAGATCTCAGTCTGGTGAGTAGCTAGGATTACAGTTGTGAGCCAATGGCAGCACCTGGCTTCAGTTACCTTCTTATACCCAGGGGAAACCCAACTTGTCAGGCTACAAGTCACATGCAATCCTTCGCTTCAGACTTTGACACCAGCACCCAAAACCATACTTCCATGGATGGAGAGAATAAAATTGACACTACCCTCCCATCCCTGCTCACATTCACTCCACTCCCTGCCTAAGACAGGCCACAACCTCTGGAGTTCTTGGTAAGGCAATGCCCACCCTTCTGTGATTTTACACTCGGGCAAAACAGGGGAGATCTTAGAAATTTCTGTACATTGAGGCCAGCACCTGTTCTCCCAACCACAGCACCCCCACTCCTTCACCATCTCTTACAGGCAAGGGGTGTCTTTCTGGGTTTTTTGTTGTTGAGGGGCTTGAACTCAAGGCTTGGATACTGTCTTCAATGATGATTTTTACTCAAGGCCAGTGCTCTACCATTTGAGCCATGGAAACACTTCCAGTTGGAGACTGGAGATGAGACTCTCATGGGACTTTCCTGCCTGGGCTGGGAAACAGGATCCTCTGGATCTCAGTCTCCCAAATAGCCAGGATGACAGGTGTGAGACACCAGCCCAGGGCTTATGGTGTCTCATTCTTTAGAATTTCCTCCTAGTCCTCCTCTAGACACAACCACCGAGATACTCCTCTACCATCCTCAGGGAAAGCAAAGGGAAGCTTGGAATCTGGGTAGGGACATATGCATTAAAGGGTCCCCTCCACATCTCTACCCCTCTCTAATTCCCATGTGCCTCCTGTGGATGGCCTGGTCATCTGGAGCAGATCAGACCCACTAGGACTCTGGGGCCTGCCTGTATCCCCCTGCCCCACCCAACAGGGACCTGAGTATTTCTTGGGCCAGCTGCTTCATGTCCTGGTGGAATATGTTGGGAGGGTTGCTGATAACCTGGTCCAGGTGTTCAGGGCAGAAGGAGTGTCCAGTTCCCTTGTCAATGAAGGAGACACAAAGCATGGATGGATCTACTAAGAATTACAGGGCATAGCCATCCACCCATCACCAAGGTCACTTTGAGAGCTGTTTTATGTTGACAGTCCTGGGGCTTGATCTCGAGGCCTGAGTGCTGTGTTGGAGCTTCTTTTCCTGGAGGTGAGCGCTCTTCCACCTGAGGCAAGGTGCCACTTCCGACTTTTTTCTGTGTATGTGGGACATAGGAATGGAATCAAGGGTTTCCTGTGTGCTTAGCGAGCCCAATACTGCTAAGACACAATTCCAACCTTGGATAGCTGTTTTCCTGTGACCCCTTGACCCTGTCTCGGGACAGTCTTGCACATCTGTACTGAGTTTCTCATCAGCAGCCATGGCTGGAAATGATCATGCTCAGCTATGTTGTCCTATATCTACAGTTTCTTTGCACTCTGTGCTTCCTGTCTGCTCCTCCTTGTTAAGTAAGATCCCCTTTCAAGTTCTACTTCTAAGAAGCCCACTGCAATTGTCCTGGCAGAGAGGGATCTTCATTCTGCAGGCTGCTGGCCTTGTCACGCTCTGCCTTCTGGCTGGTGTGGATTGAGAGTGCATGAAGGAGAAGGCCTGGCTTCCACCACCCACTTTTTGAAGGCTCTCATACACTACCCTGGGACCGCTGCTGTACCATACTTCATGAGAGGTCACTCGAGGCCCAGGCAGTATGGGGCAACAAGATGGGGCCATATTTTTGTGTGGGCTTGAACTCAGGATCTGGGAACTCTCTCTCTCTCTGTGAGTTTTCGTGCTCAAGGCTGCTGCTCTACCACTTGAGCCACAGCTCCACATCTGGCTTCTTGGTGCTTCCATGGAGAGAAATGTCTCTCTGGCTTTCTAGCTTATGTCTGGCTTTGATCTTTGATCCTCAGATCTCTGCCTCCCAAGTCACCAGGATGTCAGGCTTGAGCCTGAGCCAGAGGTGATGGGCACCAGAACCTTTCTTTTGAGTTTCTGTTTATCTCGTGTCAACTAGCAAGCCCCAGTTAAAATAGTCAATTTCAGGGGTTCAAGTTTGTCTCCTAGATCAGTTAATCCAAGGAGATAAAGTCTCTTTGGAAAAGGCTACTTTGAATTGAATTGGCATAGGTGAGTGTCTGTGTGTGTGTGTGTGTGTGTGTGTGTGTGAGAGAGAGAGAGAGAGAGAGAGAGAGAGAGAGAGAGAGAGAGAGAGAGAGAGAGAGAGAGAGAGAGAGAGAGAGAGAGAGAGAGAGAGAGAGAGAGAGAGAGAGAGAGAGAGAGAGGGTTTGTTTCAGGGATACCTACCCCCATCTCTGCGGTGCCTCATCCTCCAATTGGTGAGTCCATCCTGGATCCCCACCCCAAGGAAGGTGGGTAGGGAGAGTACGTAAGTTCACATCGAGTGGAATGATCTGAATTTTATCCTGCAACTGAAGCCTGGAGAGATAATGGAGAGAAGGAGAGGTTTAGAGGAACATCAAAAGAAGCCTCTTATCTTTGGCTACAAGTACCAGAGAGAAGACTGAATCCATCCTTCTTGGTAGTAAGATAACACGTGCCCACTATTCCTTTATTCTATTTTATTTCTGTGAGTCCTAGGTCTTGGATTCAGGGCCTGAGTGTCATCCCTGAGTTTCTTTTTCTCAAGGCTGAGGATCTACCACTTGAGCCACAGCACCACATCTGGCTTTTTTGTGTATGGGGGGAGGTTTTTAATGGGACATAAGAATCTGACAGACTCTTCTGCCCAGGCAGGTCCTGAGTCACAACCATCAGACCTCAGCCTCTGAATAACCAGGATGACAGGTGGGAGCCACCAGCACCTGACTGCCACCATCCATTTATATTCCCCTAGGGCCAGTTCTGGGCCACCCACATTGCACCCCCTTTGTTGTGAGTGGGAAGCCGACATGGGTGCGTTTTATACTTCAACAGCCTACCTACCTGTGAGCATTGTTCCAGGTCAGTCTGACGGCAGCTTCCTCCTTATTGACAGCAATGACTTGGCTCTGTCACAAGAACAAATGTCCCCCAAGAGGTGTCAGGCCTAGGGTCTTTCCTCTGCATACTGCCCCTCCACCCCAAAATAACACACTCCAGCAAAGTGAAGTAGACATAAAGTGGATTCATTTTCTTATAACCAGGATCTGGCGAGATAAGCGGTGGTGAGGATCAGAGGCCCTGGATCGTGCTGGGTGGGAGGACAATGTGATGCCTCCGTATACACTTTCCTTTAACTGTCTTAGCAGAGGGTAGTGGGGAAGGACTCACGGGAGAGACGGACGATGAATATCCGACACAGTCTAACCCGGGCACGGTGGGGCTTACTTCAGGGAGGTAGTTCAATAGGCTGAGGAGACAGCTCCTGACCTACAGCCAACCTCCAGAATGGGAGGACCACCTTGAGTCCAGCCACATGGGGACCCTGGGCCACCTCCTCCAGCACCCATTCAACCAGTTCCTATGTGAGAGAGATAGGTAGGGAGAGAGACAGAGACAGAGACAGAGAGTCAGAAAATGTGTGAGAGATAGAAAGAAAGAAAGAAAAAAAGAAAGAAAGAAAGAAAGAAAGAAAGAAAGAAAGAAAGAAAGAAAGAAAGAAAGAAAGAAAAAAGAAACAAGAAAGAAAGAAAGGAAGGAAGGAAGAAAGAAAGAGATAGAAAGAAAGAAAGAAAGAAAGAAAGAAAGAAAGAAAGAAAGAAAGAAAGAAAGAAAGAAAGAAAGAAAGGAAGAAAGAGATAGAAAGAAAGAAAGAAAGAAAGAAAGAAAGAAAGAAATAGATAGAAAGAAAGAAAGAAAGAAAGAAAGAAAGAAAGAAAGAAAGAAAGAAAGAAAGAAAGAAAGAAAGAAAGAAAGAAAGAAAGAAAGAAAGAAAGGAAGAAAATCCGAATTACACTTTAGCCAGGTGTCGGTGGCACAGGACTATAATGCTAACTACACAGGGGGCTGAAATATGAGGATCATGGTTCATAGCCAGCCCAGGCAGCAACGTCTGTGAGACTCTTTTCTTCAAAGAACCACCAGAAAATTGGATGTGATGCTGTGGCTTAAATGGTAGAGGCTAGCCTTTATCTGAAGAGCTCGGGGACTGTGCCCAGGTCCAGAGTTCAAGCCTCACAACTGACAAGAAGTGGACTTGCCACCACAAGTAGTGGACTGAATAACACCCACTGTCCTAGGGAACATGGCAGAGAAGTCAGGCCGAGCTTGCTGTCAGCTAGGGGTCATGAGTAGGTCACCTAGCGTCTCCATGCCTCGTTTTCCCCAGCTGCAAAACTGAGCACAGTGAAGGATCCCCTTCCTCATGGTGATAGGGTAAGGATGAAAGAGAGCCATGTTTTGTTTCATAATCCCGTACTAGCACGATAAATAACAGGCCCCATCTGAGCACTTTCTGGGTATCTTCCTGTCATATGCTAACAGAATTGTCAAGAACCATATCTGACAGCCTCTCCCTCTATGCCTGGCTCTGCCCCAGAGATCCCTCTGTATTAATTCCTTGTTTCCTCACAACTGTCTCAGAAGGAGACTGAGGACCAATGGTCGAGGCCCAACCCAGAGCTTCACCTTAGGTCAAGAATCGGCTGCCATGGACTGAGTTTGGGACAATCCATCTAAACCAATGACTGAGCGTGGCGCTACATGTCTAGCATTCCAACTAAAGAGGAGCAGACCTGCTGGCACATGCCTGTCACAGATAGGAGGGCTGCGATCCAACCCAGCCTGAGCATATATTATCTATTTCAGAAATGTCCAAGACATAAAGGCTTACCTCACATGGTAGAAGACCTGACTGGCAAGCCTAAGGCATTGAGTACAAACCCTAATATACCAAAAAAAAAATCAGAGGCCTTGTGCCAGAGGCTCATGCATGTAATTCTAGCTACTCAGGATACTGAAATCTGAAGATTACAGGTCAAGATTTAAAATAGGGTTGGCTTCACCCATGAATCGTCATTATGAGAAGACCCAGACTCTGACCCATACCAGTGCACTCCATACTAACAGGGCTCACATCCTTACTAAGGGCTGGCTATGCTGTCTGTCCCCCTGGGGAGTCACCCTCTGTGGGCCCCACCCCCAGGTCCTCCTAAGCTCTCTTTGCCACCAACCAGGCCTAAGGGAGTAGACATCTCCAGGGAACACAGATCCTTTGGTCTTATAATTTAATTGTGCTGAGTTCCCTTCTAGTGTTCCACCCTTCCAGGCCCCTAAACCTCGGCCCATGCATCCCCCAAAGATAGCATTTATAAGTTACCAAAGGGTCCAGCACTCCGTGTTACAACCTACTTCTACACACACACACACACACACACACACACACACACACACACACACACACACACACACACAAACACACACACACACACACACACACACACAAAGCCGGCACAGGTGGCTCATGTCTGTCATCCTAGCTACTCAGGAGGCTGAGATCTGAGGATCACGGTTCAAAGCCTGCCCATGCAGGAAAGTCTGTGTGGCTCCTATCTACAGTGAACCACCAAATAGCCAGAGGTGGAGCTGTGACTCAAGTGTCAGAGCACTAGCTTTGAGCACAATAGCTCAGGAACAGCACCTAGGCCCTGAGTTCAAGGCCCAGTTCTACCTCCAAACACACATACAGACACAGACACAGACACACACACAGACACAGACACACACACAGCCTAAAGCTTAAGTAGTCTCTGAGAAGAGAACCATGAATTCCTTCCATTAGGATCACATCCCACCCCCGAGAATGTGGCACTCCCGACTTCAGACCCACTGTAGACAAAACATTAAGCTTCTCACATACCTCCAATGTCTCATAGCCCAGTATGGCATTTCCTACTGTACACACTGTTATGCGGAAAACTTAGTCACTTCTTTTTTTTTGTTGTTGATCATGGGATTTGAACTCTGGGCCAGGGCACTGTCCCTCAGTTTTTCAGCTGAAGGTGAGCACTCTCCCACTTGAGCAACAGAGCCTATTCTCTGGTGGTCCATTGGACATCAAGTCTCGCAGAACTTTTCTGCCCAAGCTGGCTTTAAACCGTGATCCTCAGATCTCAGGTCCTGAGTAACTAGGATGACAGCCATGAGTTACTGGCAGCCAGCCAAAGATACTTTTCCATGCCTTTCATCCTATCTCTTCAGGAGACTGAGATCTGAGGACTGCAGTTGGATGCAACCCTTCGCCGCAAAATCCATGAGAATTCTTTATGTCCAATTAAACACTCAAAAAAGTTGTAAGTGGAGCTGTGGCTCAAATGTAGACTGCTAGCTTTTAGCATCAAAGACATGGGATAGGACCCAGTCTCTAGTTTCAAGCTTTTTGTAGCAAAGACCCACCGAAGAAAAGGAAGCAGATGGGCACAGCAGAGCTCAAAGCTCACACATATACTCAAGACTCCCAGAACAGACCCAATCCTGCTCTGATTCTCTAGATTCTATGTCCTACATCATGGCAGTCTTAGATGGGACTGACCATGCACCAAGTTAGGACGTTCAAGTACAATCTCATACTGAGGATCCCTGACCTATCAGAGACTCAGGATCTCTCACTGTCCTGCATTGACACTGAGCAGTGAGGTGAGGTCTAGTTATCCAACCACAGGATGTGGGAATAAAAGGATTTCGCAGCCAAGGGAAGCAGATGGGAGGGCTCTATGTCCATCTCTCTCGGGAAGGAGAAAAGGGCTGATCCATCCCAGCAATGTTCCTGGGTTGTGAGTATTCTCAATAACAACCCTGCTCAGAGCCCAGGGTCTCTGGTTTTCCCACCAGCCTCTACTCAAGCCTGGCCCACCTTCAGTTGGCCCTCTCTGAATGCCAGATCTGCCATCTAGACTAAAGGCTGAGCCAGAAGAGAGACCCACCTCTGCCTCTGAGAATGGCAGTCAAGAGGTCTTAGTGCCCCCTAGAGGAAGTCTCGGGGCTACATGGGTCCCGACTCCCGCCCTCATTTCCTGTCTGTCCTGTGCCATTGGCAAACTTACCTCTGTCTCTGGTAGAGGAATGAACACCAGGGTAGTTGTAAAACCTAACTCTGAAATCCTTACCCAAAAGACCACCAGAGACCGTCACCAATGTAAAAGCAAAAGAGTCTTTATTGGAAGCTTGATCTTGGTCCCCCCAGTGTACATGGCAGCAGCCCATGATGCTGAGAGGCCCCAAGCCCATGGTTACAACACTTCTTATACACTTTTTTAGGGAAGGTAGGGCTTCACGTACATCATAATTTCTTGTAACAAATCACTACAAACCCCAGGAAAATCACAAAACGACTTTATAGTATGATTGGCACACTACAAAGTGGGAAAGGACCAGAAACAAGTTGTTGGTTAGATCAAGGGGGCCTACGTTCTTTAAACTGGTTGGCTTGCACCACAGAAGAGTCTCAAGAGGATACATGCTAAACTGCAGAGTTCCTTTTTTAAACAAACACCACCTGTGGCCTGACTGCAGCGTCACCAAGCACTCCAGCACCTGCCTGCCTGCGGTTTTCCCAAGGATTGTTTATGTTCCTAGTCCCCTGGGAATTGCTTCTTCTGTTCATTCTCAGGTCGGGTTCATGGTCAGCTGCATAACTCATACCTCAGAATATGCTCGCTAGCTCAAGATGAAGTCACCCAGGCCTCAGTCTTCTCAGTGTCATCTTCAGATTGAGCCCTGGAATGTTCATGTCTCCAAGGATGTACTGCACAGGCATCCTGTGGCAGATGCCAGCCAGGTAGTCAATGGTGAACTCAAGGTGGCAGGACTTTTAAAAGCCATGTGGTTGGGTAGAAGGCTCTATCACTGATGGTCGAAGTTGTCAGGCGAGGTCATGGCTCCAATGTCCTGACACACCTGACCTGGGATCATCCTCCTTCTTCATCTTCCTTGCCTCCCCCCGCCTTGACACTCCTTCACCCCAAAACCTCCCTAGATCTTGGACCAGAAAAGAAACTTATTGGGGCTGGGGATGTTTGACACCTGGTGACACAGCCTGAGCCTTAGGGTCTACCTGAGGCTGCTTCCCTCTGCAGTCGGTGACCACAAAGTTCCTGGATGTCATAAAGTTGCTGAGGGGTCATTGGCTTGGTCCTACATACTGTCTTTAAGCTCTGAAACTGTCCGCATAGATATTGTGAATGGTTGGCTCCCTTGATTCAGGGACTCCAAACCAAGGCTCACATGCTCCCTTCTTCCCTTCCTTTCTTCTTTTTCTCCCAACGTCCTCCTCTCTCTTTCCTTTCTTTCTCTGACTCTTGGGCCTTGAACTCAGAGCCTAGGTGCTGCCCCTGGGTCTTTGTGCTTAAGACCAGTGGACTAAGGCTTGACCCTCACATCCACTTCTGGCATCTTCTTTTTGGTAGTTAGTTGGAGATAAGAGTCTTACAGGCTTTCCTGCTCAGAACTTAAGCCTCGATCTTCCCATCTTAGCCTCCTAAGTAGCTAGGATGACAGGCATGATGCACAGGCATCCAGCTCAAACCAAGGTTTCTTCATGTGTTGTGGAACCAGCACTGGAAATTTTCATCATCTGTGACCTATCCCCCCCACCCCGAGCTTGGCGCACACTGTAACTCTTTGTTGGATAAATAAATAAGCATCTGTCTACGACAATACTACAGAAAAGTCCCATCTGATTCTGGTAAGCATCTTGGGTGGGCATAACCTGATGTAACTCTCCCACAGTTCTCCCTACTCCCTCTTCCTGTCCTTCTGGTGCCACCGCACTTAACTCTTTTGGCTCCGAGGACGTGAGCCACGATGTACTTGCTGGATTCTGGGGTCTCTGGGATGCCTATCTTAAAGATCTCTGTCCAGAGGCTGACCAGCTTTGTGGCACTCAATTCCCCACTCAGGTGTGAACAAGGTTGCCGTGAGCTGAACGTCTGGCTGAAGGGGCATACTCTCCACCGCCTGGGGCCAGACAGGATGGTCCACCATATCCGGCCCCCAAGTTTCATGTTGCAGAGAAAGGATCCTTGAGGCATCCCAGGTCTCTGAATCTCCCAGAGTCCAGTACAGGTGATAGGAATCGTCTCTGCTTACAGCTGGCAGGTTGGGGATGGCGAGGTCACAATCTCTGCTCCCCACAACATTCTCAACTGTGGTGGCCACCCTAGACAGAGCCAGAGGCTAATCAGTAGCTGCTGGAGAAAGGCAGTTAGGGCACGATGTTCGTAGCAGGAGACCATCTGTCTAGGGAACTCTACCTGTGTTGCTTTGAACATCATTGTTTGGCAGCTGAAATGGTCAGTCTAATTTGACCCATAATCCCAGGTGTTAGTGGAAATTGCCAACTTCAAGTAAAAACCTTGGAAAAGATGGCATTTCACTTGTCCCAATCAAACGTAAAGGGTTCCAAAGTCAGTGGACTCTTTTCCTTCCAGGCAGCCTATAGCAGGTTACAGAAACTGGCATTCAGAGAGCCCTAGCTAACTGCCATGTCCTGATACTGAGCAGGCTCCAGCAGAGAGAACACACTTGCATACCACTGCCCAGCTGGAAACGGCCTAGGCAGGACAGAGATTGGAGTCTGCAGGACTCCAGGGAGGACTGCACAACAGTGCACTGACACGGAAGGGAATCCACACCACCAGTGGGGGCCTGTAGCTCTCTGCCCAGATGCCCACACACACATCAATGTCCTGGGTAAGGTTGCCCTCTCATCCTTCGTCGTGGTGAGCCATCAGCCATATCACACCGTTCAGTACATCCCAGACCCTCCTAGCTTCACAGCCCCTGCCCTCCTCCCCCACATCTCATTCCCAAATTATGTTTGGCAGACACATTCCCAAGCCTTGAATTAGTTCCAACTATACACACGAGAGCAGAGTGTCTGGGTGGAAGAGTGTGGCTGTGGTTACACGCATGAGCCTTCTGGCTGAAGAAAGAAGGACAGGTGTCCACTCTGGTCTGCGCTTCCCACAGGCCTCCGAGTAGAGACCTAGACAGGCCCAACAGCTACAGTTGGCTACAGGAAAGGGGAAGAGGGAGGTGGAAAGAAGTGGAAAGGAAATCTACTGAAACCTTCTCCAAAGATGCCATGAAATGATGAAGGAGAAAACAGAAATTGTGGCTGGGCTTGTATTGGGCATTCATGAAAAAAGAACAACAAATACACATACACAAAAATAAAATGTTTTTGCTCTTTTTAGGCACGGTGACTAATGTATATTTTCATTGTTCTCATCTCCCTACACTCCCAACACACACACACTCACACACACACCCACCCACACACACACACACACACACACACACACAAACACAAATACAAACCAGTGACAGAAGACTCATTCATGCAGCACTTGCAATTTACCACCTGATCATTCACAGTCAGTCTGTACAAGGAGAAAGATGATCGCTCTCTCTCTCTCTCTCTCCCTCTCTGTCTCCCTCTCTGTCTCTGTCTCTCTCTGTCTCTCTGTCTCTGTCTCTGTCTCTGTCTCTGTCTCTGTCTGTCTCTCTCTCTCTCTCTCTCTCTCTCTCTCTCTCTCTCTCTCTCTCTCTCTCTCTCTCTCTCTCTCTCTTGCACACACAGACTCAGGGCATTGTCTCTCCTGAGTTAGTTGGTTCCTCATCTGGGAAATGTAGAAGCTCGAGCATGGATCCTACCAAGGAGAACATTGCTCTAATAACACAGAACCCCCCTGCCTCTCCCTTTCACCAGGGACAGACCCCTCCCATTGGGAACAACCAGCCTTGAGTCCCCATTCACTAAAAACCCTATGCTAGGACTCTTGGGTGAAGGAGTCCTGAGACAGGTGGCTCCTCAGAGCCAAGAGAGAAAACAAAGAAGGAGGTCATAGTGCTTCTAGAGGGGTGTCTGACCCGGGGTGGGGGCAGTGTTGGGGAATTTAATGGAGTCCTAAAGGCTATATACATGGATGGACTCCCTACTTCCAGCCTAGATGCTTCTGGGTGACTTGGTGGATTCTTGAGGAGGATGAGGAGACCAAATGTACCAGGAGCACTAGCAGAGCTGGCAGAGCTGGGAAATATGATAACTCTGGGAAAACTGTTAACAACTGGGGTGGGAGGGGGACAGGACAGGTGTATGTGTGCTGGAGGAACACACCTCCCAAATATTCACCTCCCATCTGACCCCTAGTGCCCTCACCTCCCTACTGGGCTCTTCTGGGACCTCCTCAGGTGAAGGTGTGACTGAGCACAGAAGACAGACAAGGGCTCCCACAACAATAAGGGGGCCTATCTTCTGCATCCAACACCCTCTACCCCCAGAAAAAAAGGAAAAGACCTGAGTGGTGCTGCTACCCACCTCTGACTAAAGCCATCAGGTTCTCACCAGCGAGAGGAAGGGTGCAGATATCCGGCTGTGTGGCTCCCACTGCTCCAGGCCAGAGGCTCTGGGGTGTCCCCTCCTCACCCATTTCTTCATCTTCTCTTTTCCTGGGGACACTGGCCACTAGGGATGGGAATGGGATCCCAGGGTCAACACCCCACCTCAGCAACTGGGTCTCATTTGTGGCAGAGCCAGGGCGGACTGTGGGGCATGAGGGAGGTGCAGGTGGGACAGGAGAGGGGAGGCAGGAGGCGCGGGTCTGGGTCCACTGGGGGAGTGACAGGAAGTCACGAGGTACAGGGGTCACGGGGTGTGGGCCCAAGGGACAGTCACTTATGTGTGTTGCTGGGGAGAAGCTATAGGCGGTTGCTCCTGGTGTTTGAGGGCCCTGGAGTCTGAGGACCTGGGGCGGGGTCACGTTCGGGCCACAAGCAGGTTAGGGCTGCGCCATCTCTGCCAGACAACTGAGAGAAGCACCAAGGATCTGAGCTGGCAGCACCATGTGTTAAATGCGGCACTGCTGGGAGGGGGCAGGGGCGTCTGTCGGTGCCTGGGAAGGCTGTGAGCTTCCTCTGCTCCTCCTCCTCAGCTGCTGATACTGCCCATTCCTCAGTAGCCTCTGCCATCACCTCAGCAGCCTCCTCCCCAGGGGCCTCTGCTTTCACCCCCGCCCCATCTCAGCAGCCACCTTCTCCACTGCTGCACCTCAGCCACTGCCACCTTGCTCCCCCAGCCAGGATATCAGACTCATTGATGCCATGGACGCTTCGCCTCCATGGGGCTGCTCAGCAATATGCCTGCTGTGCTGGCTCCGCATGCTCTCTGCTCCTTGCCAGGACCCGCACTATGATCTAAGTGGCCTCCAGCCACTGAAGCTGCTTCCCCTCCTGCATGTGCTTGCTCTTCTCTCTGACCTCACTCTCTGCCCTCCACTCGTCTCCTAGGCTGCCCCACCCCCGCCCGTGCATGTGCGCCCACCCTCACAGGGCCCTGGCCTTGGCTGCCATTGCAGTGTGCCCCTGGGCAGCCCTCCCCTGGGTTCGCCCCCTCACCCCGACTACAATGGCAACCCTGACTGGGCCCTGGTTCTTCCAGTCCATGGAAGCTTCCAAGCCATGGCAATTGCAACCTCACTTCAGCATAGCACTCCCCACCAACCCCAGTACCTGCTCGGGGAAAACTAGTCTCCCCTCAGCCCCACTCCCTCTACTCCACACACCAAGCAAGTGCATGGTGACCCTTGTGTGTGTGTGTGTGTGTGTGTGTGTGTGTGTGTGTGTGTGTGTGTGTATGTGTGTGTTTGATTGTGTTTGTGTGCCTCTGATTGTTGGGATAACTACCACTGAAGGACTCAGAACATAGCACCCTTTTGAATGACGCAATACACAGCCCACTTCCAAAAACAGCACAAAGCACCCTGTGTAAAGGACTCAGCACACAGTTAACTTTGAAGGTCTCAGCAGATAGTACCCTGTTTAGAGAACTCAGCACACAGCACTATTTGAAGGAGGGAGACCATAGCCTGCAATGTAAAGGACTAAGTGCATGACATGTTTTGAAAAACTCAGCCTGTAGCACTCTTTCCCAGGTACTCATTACATAGCACCCTGGGTTAAGACTCCACAAACAGCACCCTTTGAAGGGCTTAGTATGTAGCACACTGTGTGAAACACTCAGTGCACAGCACCCTTTCAAAAACTCAGCATATAGCACAATTTTGAAGGACTCAGCACAATCACATTGTGGAAGGTCTCAGAACACAGCACCATTTGAAGGACAGTACAGAGCACCCTCTGTAAAGGACTCGGCACACAGCACTCAAAAATCTCACCTCATCCCTCTCTTCCCAAGGGTTCAGCACATAGTAGCACCCTTTGGGATGAATTAACACACCACACTTTTTGAAGGACTCAGCATACAGTACATTGTGTAATGGACTCTGCACACAGTACCCTTTGGAAAACCCAGAACAGCTCAACTTTCTTAGGGACTCAGAACATAGCACCCTTTGTGATGACTCAGCAAACAGCACAAAACCCCCAGGTTGGAAGGACCCAGCAAACAGCTCCCCGTGAAGGTATCAGCACATAGCTGTATGTCACAAGTTCAGCTGTCATTAGAATTAGTGTGCTTTCTTCAGTATCACCGTTCTTCAGAAATACTTCACAAATCCTATTAGTTCACATTTAGCTAACCGGTGTTTTATGGAGGAGGGTCAGTTGGGGGTCTTGAACTCAAAGCTTGGGGCCTTGTCTCTGAGCTCTTTGTTTCAATTCTAAAGCTCGACCATTTTGAGACACAGCTCCAATTTTGTTTTTTGGGATTGTACTTTGACAGGCCTTACAGTGATCAGAAAGGCCAAGTAGGGGTGTCCATGGGCAAAGGCTCTTAGCTTGGCCTGGAGCTGACCTCTCCCTTCCTTGTGCCCCTCAGAGCCAGGCCTCCTGGAGCTCTCTTGGTCTAGGTTGGAACAGACCTGCTCTGGCATCAGCACTCAGGGTGAGCAAAATCAGCTTGGCCTGGGTCACTTTCCCAAATTGAACTGTAGAGGATGATGGCAGGGGAGGGGGGGAGGAAGAGGGGAGGGGCAATGTCCCGTGTCTGGCCACCAGGGGGCAGGAGTATCCCACCATAGGGATGGTACCTGCGAGTTGGGTTTACTCTTGCTTCCCTGGGGCCCCCATCATGCTTCAAAGCCACCCTGGACATCGAAGTCCTTGAGACTCTTACCTACATTTAACTATAGAAAAGCAAGTGGGGCTGTGGCTCAAGTGGCAGAGCGCTAGACTTGAGCAAGAAAACTCAAGGATAGAGCCTAGGCCTTGTGTTCACACACACACACACACACACACACACACACACACACACACACACACACACACACACACACACACACACACACACACACACCCCACATGCATGCAAAATCAAAGATTTCTACACTGCAATCTTTGGGTATTCTCTACCTTTTCCCCACTAAGCCTGGTGGTTGTTGGCCTAAGAGTTTGATGCATACATCACCATCTGGCATCTTTGATTTTAAGGAACAGAATGGATAGAAGGTCAGCCTTCCCGCATCCCAGTTCCTTAGTCATGTCAATGTCTATCCAGTCCCTTTGGGGCTCCTTTTACAGACTCGCCAAGAAGCCTTCAAATGGTATCACATTCTGGGCACTGGTAGCTCACTCCTGTCATCTGAGCAACTTAGGAAGCTGAGATCTGGAGCTTTATGGTTCCAAGACAGCATGGGCAGGAAAGTGTGTGAGACTCTTATCCTCAATGAACCATCAGAAAACAAGAAGTGGCCTTGTGGCTCAAGTAATGAGTTCTAGCCTCGAGAAAAAGAGCTCAGGGACAATGCTCACAGCCAACAACAAAAAGGAGAGGTATTGCATGTTGGCTTTGGGATTAGCATGGGCCAAATGTAATTGGAATTTTCAATTGCTCCAAGACAAAGCAGTACCTCCTTTAGTCCCTGCTTCTCCATCTCGTCTCACCCCCTGGCCTTGGCCATGCTTTAGGTCAGCCTGGTCCTGGCTGGACGGGAGGGCTTCAAGGAGGAAGATCCCAGAGCAATCACCCCCCTCTTTCTGCCCTGCTCACCCTGCTGTTTCTGCTCTTTGCCATAGACCTTTTTCCTGGAATCCATCTGTGAGGTCATCACTGCCAATATAGTGGTGAGTGGTGGTGGTCCAGGCTAACAGGGCAGTCAGAGGTGGAAGTGGGTCTGGGACTAGGACCTTCCACGCTAAGTGTGGGCTGAGGCCAGGACTGACCTCTATTTCATCCTGAGCCTTGCAGGGGTGGGGAGTCAGTGTAGACTCCACATTGAGTCAGGTAAGATCGGAATCTGGAGAACCAGTTGTGTGGGGAAAGATGTGGGGCTCAGGGGGGGGACACTGTTGTTGGTACTCCTCTCAGGACTCCCCTCTCCCTCTCTCATCCCTCAATGGTAGAAGAGAAACTTCAACTAAGGGTGTGGGAAGAGGGGGCTGAGGAATATTTCTGTGTGAACCAGACTTGTGCTTCATAGTCATCCTAGCTCCTACTTTCTATTTATCTGAGGAATGGCCATATGGATTTGGGAGGACCAGGGATCATCCTAGCTGAGAATGTGTCTTAGCTGTAGAGTAGTTGCCTAGCATGCTTGAAGACCTGGGTTTGATTCCACACAGAAAAAGTTGTAGGGAGAGGTGGTGCTCAACTGGTAGAGCAACAGATTTGATCAAAAAGAGCTAAGGGACAGTGGCCAGCCACCGAGTTCAAGCCCCAGGACTGGAAGAACAAATCTTTGTTGGAGGCTTTTTTTTCCTTTGAAAACAAATTATTCTTTGTGATAAGCAAAATACGGACCTCTTCCCTGGCCACCAATGGGCCATTAGATGTCCCTTGAATTTTGGCTGCCTCCTGGCAGCCTCTGCCCTACCCGACCCACAGTTTACCCTTCCCATCACCTGGGAGATAGAGGACTGAGAGAAGGCCACCTGGCCACCTACTTGTGGTGTCTGCTGAGTTTTTGAGAGTCATGTCACATAGAAAGTTATCATCTGCATGAGTCTACAGAAGAAAGGGAGGGAGCAGCCCTTGCCCAAGCCCTCGAGCTGTAGGCTGCTCTGGGTGTGGGGCATCTGCCACAGGATGTGCTCTGTGGGGGAGTCTTCTATGTGGTCGGGAACTCTGACCTCTCCTTTGGCAGTTTCCAATGGTCTTGAAGTTGCAATTCTTCAAAACCTTTCTGCTCCTCCCTCATTTTGCCCACTCTGGAGCCTGAGGCGTCTGAAGGGACGGTGGTTGCGGGGGCCTCAGCCTATGCAGGCATCTGGAGCATTCTGTCAGCACCTTCCCCTGCAAGTAACAACAGCAGCTCTCTCTTCTCCATCTTCTGGGAGAGCCGTCACACATGCTTGTCTTTCTCCAAACACAGCTCATCCAGGATGAACATCTGCTCTTTACATGACAGGAGGGACTCATCTATGGTGCAAATGTGTGCTGACAGCTGGGTGCATCGATGGTGGAGTTAATCTGCTGGACTATGGAAGTCCACCTCATCATGCAGGTCATGGATGAAGCAGATTTTCTTCTTTTTTTTTTTTTTTTTTTAAATTGTATTTTATTTTATTTGAGAACATACTGTACAGGGGGGCTACAATTACATGGGCAGGATAATGCATACATTTCTTACCAAGCATTGCAGCCTCCTCCTTTGTTTACCCTTCACTTCCCTTCCCGGCCTCCCCCCTCCCCCCACCCAATTTTACCCCCCTCCCCCCACCCAATTATACCCCCCTCCCCCCCCCACACCGACATTGTAAAGCTGGTTTTGACATGACATTTTGTACTTCTCATTGTTGCAACAGGTCCACCTGAATCCTTAAACGACTTGTTTGTCCCCATCTCCTCCACATGTTATACTGACATCAAATATAGTGAAAGCGGGGGTTACACTGTGGGGGAGGGACATACAAAGCAACAAAGAAATCATCTTATAAATGCGTTAGAAACACATGCATGAAAGAAACGAATTCATTAAAATACATATTTAAGGGTTCATTTTCCTAACATCACATTATCTGACCTTTTCCGCTTGACTCATACATATACTAGATATTGCAAATAAGGGAAACCATGGGACCTATGCTTCTTTGGGCCTGGCTTACTTCACTTAATATAATTTTTTCCAAACCTTTCCATTTCCTAACAAATGGGGAAATGTCATTCTTTCTGATGGAGGCATAGAATTCCATTGTGTATATATACCACATTTTCTTGATCCATTCATCTACTGAGGGGCATCTGGGTTGGTTCCATATCTTAGCTATGGTAAATAATGCTGCAATAAACATAGTTGTGCTGGTAGCTTTAGTGTGGTCTTGTTTTTAAACATTTGGGTAAATGCCCAAAAGTGGGATTGCTGGATCATAGGGGAGATCTATGTGAAGTCTTCTGAGGAACCTCCATACTGCTTTCCAAAGTGGTTGAACAAGTTTACATTCCCACCAACAATGAAGTAAGGTTCCTTTCTGTCCACATCCCCTCCAGCATCTGTTGTTGTTAGAGTTCTTGATTTTTGCTGTTCTAACTGGAGTGAGGTGATATCTCAATGTTGTTTTGATTTGCATTTCTTTTATGGCTAGGGATGTTGAACATTTCTTCATGTGTCTATTGGCCATCCTTCTTTCTTCTTCAGAGAAGCTTCTCTTTAAGTCTTTGGCCCACTTATTTATTGGGCAGTTGATTCTTTGAGGATTTGTTGTTGGGTGGTTTAATTTTTTGAGTTCCAAGTATATTTTAGATATGAGACCCTTGTCCGTTGTATGGCTAGTAAAGATCTTCTCCCAATCGGTGGGCTTTCTATTGATCTTGCCAGCTATGTCATTTGCCCTGCAGAAGCTCTGCAATCTTATGCAATCCCATTTGTCCAACCTTTCTTTGATTTGTTGTGCTTCCGGGTCTCTATTCAGAAAATTTCGACCTGAGCCAAGGAGACCTAGGGTTTCTCCTACTCCATCCTGTAATGTTTTCAGAGTGTCTGCTTTGAGTTCAAGGTCTTTGATCCATTTGGAGTTGATTCTGGTACAGTGTGATATATAAGGATCTAGCTTTAGTTTTCTACATGTAGTTAACCAATTTTGCCAGCACCATTTACTGAAGAGGCTGTCTTTCTTCCATTCTATTTTTTTAGCTTCCTTATCGAAGATTAGATGGCTATAGGTCTGTAGGTTCATTTCTGGGTTTTCAATTCTATTCCATTGGTCCTGAGGTCTGTTCTTATGCCAATACCAAGCTGTTTTGATTACTATGGCTTTATAGTAGAGTTTGAAATTTGGTATTGATATTCCTCCAGCAGTGTTCTTTCCGTTGAGGAGCGTTTTTGCTATTCGGGGTCTTTTATTGTTCCATATGAATTTTTGGATTGCCTCCTCTATTTCCTTGAAGAATGAGGTTGGAATTTTGATAGGTATCACATTGAATTTGTAGATAGCCTTGGGAAGTATTGCCATTTTCACGATGTTAATCTTGCCAATCCAGGAGCATGGGAGGTTTTGCCATTTTTTAAGTTCTGTGTTGATTTCCTTTTTCAAGATTTTAAAGTTTTCATCATAGAGGTCCTTCACTTCTTTGGTTAAGTTAATTCCTAGGTATTTTATTTTTTGTGGGGCTATTACAAATGGAGTTGCTTTCCTAATTTCAGCCACACTTTTCTCATTGTTGGCATATAGAAAGGCCATTGATTTTTGGGGGTTAATTTTATAACCTGCTACTTTGCCAAAGTTTTGAATCAGCTTGAGTAATTTGGGAGTGGAGTCTATGGGATTCTTTAAATACAAGATCATGTCATCTGCAAAGAGGGAGAGTTTTATTTCTTCTTTCCCTATTTGGATCCCCTTTATGTCTGCATCTTGTCTTATTGCTGTAGCTAGGCATTCTAATACTAGATTGAAGAGAAGTGAAGAGAGTGGGCATCCTTGTCTTGTTCCTGAGTTAAGAGGAAATGGCTTTAGTTTTTCACCATTGAGTATAATGCTGGCTGTAGGTTTGTCATATACAGCCTTTATTGTATTGAGGAATGTTCCATGGATTCCTAATTTTTCCAGAACCTTCATCATAAAGGGGTGTTGGATCTTGTCAAATGCTTTTTCTGCATCTATTGAGATAACCATGTGGTTCTTATTCTTGCTCCTGTTGATGTGATGAATAATATTAATTGATTTGCGTATATTGAACCAGCTTTGCATCCCTGAAATGAATCCTGTTTGATCATGGTGTATGATTTTTTGGATGAATTGTTGAAGTCGATTGGCCAAAATTTTGTTGAGAAGTTTTGCATCAATGTTCATCAAAGAAATGGGTCTATAGTTCTCTTTCTTTGATGAGTCCCTGCCTGGTTTTGGGATGAGGGTTATGATGGCTTCATAGAATGTGTTCGGTAGTGAGCTTTCTCTTTCAATTTCATTGAAGAGTTGGAGGAGTATTGGTGTGAGCTCTGCTTTGAAGGCCTTGTAAAATTCCGCTGTAAAACCATCTGGTCCTGGAGTTTTCTTAGCTGGGAGGTCTCTTATTGCTGTTTCTATTTCAATGCTTGATATGGGCCTGTTAAGCTGGTTTAACTCATCTTGGTTTAGTTTTGGCATGTCAATATTTGCTAGGAAAAGGTCCATTTCTGTCAAGTTCTCAACCTTATTAGCATAAAGTATTGAGAAGTATCCCCTAATAATGTTCTGAATCTTGGTTGTTTCCGTGGTGATGTTTCCATTCTCATCTCTGAGTTTATTAATTTGGGTGTGTTCTCTCCTTTTTCTGATAAGGTTTGCTAAGGGTCTGTCAATTTTGTTAAGTTTTTCGAAGAACCAACTCTTTGTTTTGTTGATTCTTTCTATAGTTTTTTTGGATTCTAATTCATTTAATTCTGATTTAATTTTGATTATTTCTTTCCGTCTACTGGATTGGGGTTTATCTTGCTGCTCTTTTTCAAGGAGGTTTAGATGTGTCATTAAATTGTTAGTTTCCGATCTCTCCAATTTGTTGATGTAGGAGCTCAGAGCTATAAACTTGCCTCTGAGTACTGCCTTTGCTGTGTCCCAGAGGAGCTGGTAATTTGTGTGTTCATTTTTGTTGAATAGCATGAACATTTGAATTTCCTTTCTAATCTCTTCCATGACCCACTCATGATTCAACAGTGTGTTGTTCAGCCTCCATGTGATACCGGACTTTCTTTGGTGGCTTTTGGTGTTGAGATCTAATTTTATTCCCTTGTGGTCAGAGAGTATGCAAGGTATAACTTCAATGTTTCTGAATTTAGACAAGTTTGCTTTGTGGCCTAAAATGTGGTCTATTTTAGAAAACGTTCCATGTGCTGCTGAGAAGAACGTGTATTCTGTTGCTGCTGGGTGAAATGTTCGGTAAATGTCTGTTAAGTCTAGTTGATCTATGCAGCTGTTTAGATCTGCGGTTTCTCTGTTGAGTTTTTGCCGAGTTGATCTATCTAGTGTGGAGAGTGGTGTGTTAAAATCCCCAACAATTAATGTTTTTGGATCTATATGGGATTTGAGGGAAAGTAGTGTTTCTTTGATAAATTTGGGTGCTCCATTGTTTGGCGAATAGATATTTAGAATTGTAATATCCTCCTGAAGGAGAGATCCTTTAATTAGTATGTAGCGACCTTCTTTATCTCTTCTCACGAATTTTAGTTTGAAGTCTATTTTATCTGATATTAGGATTGCAACTCCCGCCTGTTTATGAGGGCCGTTTGCTTGGTAGATTTTGTTCCAGCCTTTAACTTTGAAAATATGTTTGTTTTTACGGGCAAGATGTGACTCCTGCAGGCAGCAGATAGAGGGGTCTTGTCTTTTAATTCAACTAGACAGTCTATGTCGCTTAATTGGAGAGTTCAGTCCGTTAACGTTAAGAGATAGGACTGAGAGATATTTGGGGGTTCCTGCCATGTTATCCACCTTCTTGGGGGCTGTGAAAACTGGGTTCTTCCTAAGGTTCTTGGATTCTCAGTTTGGGTGCAGTTTCTTGGCCTTTGTTGCGTTCTTGTTGGTTTTCTATGTGTAGGACATCTTTAAGAATCTTTTGCAGGGCTGGTTTGGTGGAGATGTATTGTTTCAATTTTTCTTTGCTATGGAAGGTTTTTATTTGGCCTTCAGTTATGAAGGAGAGTTTAGCTGGGTACAGTATTCTTGGTTGATAGTTGTTTGTTTTTAGGGCATGGCATACATCATTCCAGGCTCTTCTTGCTTTGATTGTCTCTGCTGAGAAATCTGAGGTAATTCTAATTGGTTTCCCTTTATAAGTGATAGACCTTTTCTCCTTGACAGCTTTAAGGATCTTTTCCTTGGTCTGGGTTGATCCTGTGTGGATTATAATGTGACGGTGGGATGTCCTATTCTGGTCTGCTCTATTTGGGGTTCTAAAAGCTTCTTGTATCTGAATAGGCCTATCTTTTTGTATGTTTGGGAAGTTCTCTGCTAGGATCCTGTTAAACAAATTTCCTAGACCATTAACTTCTGTTTCTAGGTGCTCCTCTACACCCATTATCCTTAGATTGGGCCTTCTGATGGTGTCTTCCAGGTGTTGGATAGACCTATCATATTTCTTGGACTTGTCTTGGATGGTTGTATGTTCTTTCTCTATAATATCTAGGCTGTCTTCAATCCCTGAGATTCGATCTTCTGCATGGTCTAACCTGCTGTCAAGACTCTCTACTTTGTTTTTTATCTCTTTTCCTTCTAATTGGTCAGCTTTGATGGTTTCAAGTTCTTTGTTGAAGCTCTGTTTTAGGTCTTGTATGATTTTCTTTACTTCCTTAATTTGGTGTTCAGTGTTTGTTCTCAAATCACTTAGTTGATTGGTTATGGTTTCTTTGGACTCCCATTCCTTCTGTTGGGTTCCATTCAGCATTCCCTTTGTGGTCTCCCTGACTTCCTTCAGCTCTTTGTTAATGGATTCCATGAATGTCTTTAGTGATCTTTGTGTATTCTCTACCTGGTCTCTTAATTCGTGAATTACTCTTTGATTAGTTTCCTCCCTTCTGTGGGATTCCTGCAGTTCTCTTTGAGTGTTCTCTGCCTGCTCACGCCATTCCTCCCTTTCTCTTTGAGTATTCTCAAGTTGTTCACGCAAATCCTGTATCAGTTTTTGAGAAGCTTCCTCACGCTTATGATATTCCTGTATAAACTTCTGGGATGCCTCCTCTCTCTCCCTATCACACTCATACAGAGTCCTTTGTACATTGTCAAACTTCTCATTTATCATGTTTGCTATTAGTGTTTGTAGAGCTATTTGGGAACTCTCCTCTGGATTATTCTTTATCTGTTCTAATCCCTGATTATCAAGGTTGGGAATTGAGATACCCGAATTTGCCATTTTTCTTGTGTTTTTCCGGCTTACTCGGCCCATTTGAGATAAAGATTGCACCAGTTTTGTGCTAGAAACCTATCTTAAGGCAACCATCAACCAAAGTTTGCATTTGTACAGTCAATAGTCTACAGATACAATCTAGTTCAACAGATACATCTATTCAACATCAAACGACTATATGTTAAAGGACTTCGAACCGCAGAAAAGAATTTGGAAAACCAGAAATTATTAGGATTAGGGAGAGATTTGGGTAAAAAATAGGAGTAGGTTGGTGTGGGGAGGCACAGGGAGAGTTAACTATGTCCTAATCACAGTGCAGGAAATGAGTTGGGTAGGATGAAAGTAGAGAGAGAGAGAGAAAAAGAAGAGACGGAAAGGGGAATAAAGAGAGACCAGAAAAAGAATAGAAACGTAAAAATTAATGTTATTATAGAGGTTAAAAGACCGTCTATTTAGAGTGGAATGTGAATATGTTCAGAGAAGGGGAGGGACATAGAGGAGATGTGAAAACCTTTAAGGATGGGAACGGGAGAAGAAAAGATCAGAAGTTCAGTAGAGCTAGATAAAAAACAAAAAGATAATTAAGAAAGAAAGAAAAAGAGAAAGAAGACAAGAAAAGAAAGGAAAACTCTTATTCACGTATTCCTAAAATAAAAATTATAAGATGAGAAAAAAAAAAAGGTTACTGGAAAACAATTATTTTTTCAGAAGAGGCAAAAATTAAAGATTAATAAAAGTTTTAGAAGGGAAAAAAATTTATATATATATATATATATAAGGTAACAAAAAACAAAAAACAAGCAAAAAAAAAAGAAAAGAAGAAGAAGAAAAAAAGAAAAAAAAAGAGAAAAAAAAAAGTCTTTTGATTTTTTTTTTTTGGGGGGGGAGGAGTGGGAAGAATCCTGTATCTCCCTTTTGTCTGCAACCAGTCTCTTGTTGGAGTCTCTGGTCAGCTTGAGGTCCTGTGGCTTGATTGGTTTCTTAAGTCGGTTGGTTGGAAGAGTCAGAAAAATGCTCTGCTTTACCCAAGATTTTGAGATCCCCCTCCCAGGTTAGTTTTCTGGGAGGGTGGTCTGCCTTGAGAGTCACAAAAGAGGGGGATGTGGTGATGAGGCTAGGTTCTGGGTAGAGTTGAGGCCTTTCAATAAACAGTAGCTTTTCCCTGGGGCTATTTTGTGATAAAGCTCACAGCGCCCAGCCTGGAGCCATTCTCAGGGTTTCTGTTTTTCAATTGATTGTCGAGGCTGCTAGAGGGAGGGGCAGCCTCTGGCTCTGGTTACCCAGTGAAGTAAGGCACTCCGATGGCTGGCGCCTGAGCTGGGTGGCTTTTCCCTGGATGGAGCTGAGTCTGGCAGGTCACTTCGCCGTTAAGTTCTTGTGACCTGCTAAATGACTCATTTTATTCCAAGGCCTGAGCTGGAGCTAGCAGCTCCTCCGAACTTTGTCGGTATCCAAGATGGAGATCACCGGTGCTGGGGGGGGGAGGGGTGGCCTTCCCTCCTCTGCTCCCTGAGGAGTGAGGATGTCGGGCTTGTACTCACGCCGAGTCTTGGATCCTGGGTCGTCTCTGGTCTGCAAACAGCAGGATGAAGATGTTCGCTCCTTGTCGGTTCTTGTTGGTGTTGAGTAGAATCCGCTCGTCCGCTGCGTCTGGCTCCTTCGTCCCCGACTCTCTGTGTCTCAGGTATGTTTCCGGGGCGGTGGTCGCCGCCGCCGCGGCCCCGCCGCCGGAGCAGCAGCTGCTGCGTTTCCTTGGCTTCCCCTCTCTTGTCTAACTCTCTGTCCTGTGATGACACACTTGGTGTGATTCTCTGGCTTAGGACTGTTCACTGGAACTCTAAAACTCCTTTCTATGCGAGAGCTTGTTCAGATTCCAGCTTCTCCTCCGCCATCTTCCCGGAACGATCCAGATTTTCTTCTTGGATGCCCACGTGTCCCACTTGCCATCCTCATGCCTGCTGTGGTAGCAGCTCATGGGGCGGGAGGCTTGTGGCTCCAGCACCATCTTGCACTGAGCTGCTGTGTTGGCAGGGCGCCTGCAGTGGGGCTGCCGCTCCTGCAGCATGAGTTTCTCCCTGTGGATCTGAGCCTTTGAGAGTGCTCGCAGAGCCATGTCACTCTAGGTCTGGGGCATGTCTCTGTCTTCTGCGATTGTCATGTTGGGAGAAGTCACCTCCTCACCTTTTGCTTCTCCAGGGCTCACAGCTTCCACTCCCCAGGGAAAGCCAGGAAGCTCAGCTGGGCCTGCAGGCTCTCCTTCTGTGGTCTGGTCACTTCTAGGAACTTAACCTGTCCTACCACTTTGGGGGCACCTCGTCCCCCCAGTTGATTGGGCCCTGCACTTGCTTCATCTGGGTGTGCCTCTGAAGGGTCAATTGCAGGGCCTCCTCAGAGTTGAGCCACTCATTGGAGGCAATGTGCTGCTCACAGGTGGCTCTGAGCTCTTGCAGCTGGGCTAGGGACTGTTCCTGCTGCTCCTGCAGCTCCCAAGCTGCTTGGATCTCTCTCTCTCTCTTAGCCACCTCTTTACATTCGTCTATCTTCTCCTCTGAGTGGACTAGCTGTTCCCACAGATGTTTCTACACCTGCTGCTCTGTGGCCAGGATGCTGGTGAGCTCCTCCTTCTCACTTCTTACCCTGTGGAAAGCATCCCACAGCAGAACCAGCTGTTCCTCTTGTTATGGGTTTCACACACATGTGCATCGTGGGGTCTTGGGGATCTCCTGCCAATCCTTGGCCTTTTCCTCCAGTCTCTGTAGTTTCTCCTGCTGCTCCGCATTCTGGAGACAGAGCCTCTGGTTTTCCTTGACCTGGATGTGAAGTTGTTTCTCCAGGTTTTTCAATTCCATCTGTCTATGGTATTCCTGGGCCTGCAACTGCCGCTCAGCCTGAGATGGTTCTGCCAGCTTCCTCCTCAGTTCCCCCAGCTCATTCTCTAGGTCAAGCACCTGCCTCATCCTTTGCTCCTTCTCCTCTGTCAGTTGGTTCACCTGCTTGGTGAGCCAAGGAAAGTCCTCCTCCATTCAGGCCTGTCAATGCTCAGGTCCTCTGGGAAGGTGTTTCTCTCCAGATTTGCTGAGTTGGCCATCCAGATCAGATTGTCCAATAGTCCCTCCAGTAACAACGCCCCACCAGCACTTGTTGGAACTTGCAGATTCTGTTCTTCCTGTTACTCTTCTGTGTCCAGAGCACTCCCAGCTTCTTCTGAATTTCTGTGTTCACTTTCTCCAGGTCATCGAAACTTCTGGTCTTTTCCTCGAGCTGAAGTGTCACATATATCAGCTCTTTGAAAAACATTTCTTTCTCCTTCTGTGCAGTAGTGACCACAGAAGCCGCCATCTCCAGTTCTGCCATGTGCCGTTTTGAGACCTACAGGTGGCTGGTGAGAACTCCTTGCTCTATTTCTCTGCCATTGGTTGCCTGCTTGACTTGGGCCAGTGCAGATTGTAAATCACTTTCTGCTGAAACCAACCTCTGTATGGGTGGCTTGGGGATCTCTAGCTCTGTTTTTGGTGCTTCGTGCACCTGAGCTATCTTCTCCCTCTCTTTCTCCAGTCAATCCAGCAGGTTTGTCTTTTCCTGCTTCAGTGGTTGGATCTTGGCACAGAATGCCTGGTTTCTTTTGCTGCAATCCAGGGTAGGTATCACATGTAAATAGCACCTCTGCAGATCCTTGGTGGTATCAGGAATATTGACTATGACTGTGTCCAAAGGCAAGGGAGGCCTGCAATCAGCATCAGCTTTGGCCAGACGCTCTGTTGAATCACGCTCCCCAGTGGTGTTTGTCGTGGGGATCCCTCCCTTTTTCCTGTTCTTTGTTTTCTTGAATGTTGCAGGTCTGATGGAAGGATTCTTCTGCCGGTGTTCTGGCAGTAGTTTCTTGTCTGTAGCTCTCTCATGGAGTCTTGTTGTTTCAGACATCTGAGCACTGGGATGGGAAAGATGGGCTGGTCACATTACCAGGCTCTGGGAAATCCTCTATTCTCCCACTCACTGACTAGGATGTCAATTTCCTATTCTATTCCAAAGTCTCCTCGAATCTCCTGCTCACCACTCAGCCACCTCTACCTTCCTCAACTGCTGGTGGTAGTGTCGAACAACTGACGGAATCCTGGTGCTGGGCAGCATGGAATGTGGTCATGTCTACAATTCTTGTTTTGCATTGGTCAGAAAGAACCATGAAAAATGGGGGTGTGGCCGAAATTATGAGATGCAGTCACCATGGGTGGAGTCAAGGTGACAGCAGCTCCCCCAGCCCCTTTCCCAGGGAACTCTGTCCAATTCAGTTGGGTACAAGAGGGTGACATGCTTTAGCCGGATGGTTGCACAGATTGTTGTGCATGTCTGTTTGTTGCCAGGATCTGGGCACATTCTTTGAGCTGCTTTTGCTCCAGTGGTAGCCCTCTACCACTGGAGCCACACAGCTTTGTTGACACTGAAGTTGGATCGGGGTCTCAAGGACATTCCTGCCTAGGGTGAATTTGCCCATGATCCTCCTATCACAGCCTTGTAAATATCAAGGAGGCCTGGTTCCTGCTTAATCATGGATGTTGCTGTTCTTGGACAGATCAGTGAGTTCCCTATCCTCAGGTTTAAGTGATGGGAGCTGGAGCCCACAGTTTGAATCCTGGTCCTGCCACCTCCAAATGGCAGGAGAGCCTTAGAAATTCATTCCTATCTATACGAATACCAATGGAATGTGATTTATGTTATGACTGAATGGGCAGTTCTTGAATGATTCTAGGATAAAATTATATACAATTTTGTTATAGAACACTGATCATCAATACTTTATGAAGCATTTAAACAATCACATTCATTAAATGGAGGCATAATGAAACACCTAAGAATTGGTATTTCATTCCCTAAGAATTGCGCCTCACACAGTATAAAGGTGTCATTTTTTTCTGCCAGGATTGGGATTGGAACTCTTAGTGTGGGTAACTCTGTTACACTGTGTGGAATGGGGAAGCTGGCCTCGAAGTCAAGAAATTCATGTGTACACCTCAGTTCTGAAATCGATCCCCAACACTAGAAAACATCCTCTTCATGTACATTTTAAATATGTGATTTATATTTACATACATATGTTGACTCCATATTGCTTTCAGTGTAGTTATTCATTTTATGTTTTGTTTCATTCATGTAGTGACTATTTTATTGATTATTATGGCACATAGAACATTGATTACATTGATTACATAGGATATAGGTCTGCATGCGTATTACAATTATACCAAACACCCAGAACTTTCACAGGAAAGGAAAACATGTGTCACCATCAGCTTCTTACTCCACGATTCATTTTGTCAGAGTGCTGGTATCTGAACTCATGGCCTACAAGGCCCAATTCATGAATGGGTGAGTGTCAACACACCATCCTGGGGCAAAATGAATTGACAGGCAGTTCCTAGGACCTTATCTCGAGCCCCAGGTTTTGAAAAAATAAGAACAGAGTGACACCCAGATGGTAGTATGCTAAAAATATATATCTTTATAAGGTGTCAGAGATGTCTATCCATTATTCACTTATAAAGACTACATTCCTACCAAAACTTGGGTATTTATTATGCCTCCATGTAATTTATGTTATTATTTTCATCCTTAATAAATGATTAAGTAAATCAGTGTCCTGAAATTATTGTGTCCCTGTGAGAAATAGTATTCTTTTAATGCTTCATAAGATAATTAAATAAAATCAATCCGCTGACTGAAATCATGAAGTCTAATTTTATTCAAGTGTCATTCATGAGCAACTTATTCAACCGTGACATTGATAACATTCCATCGTTATTCCTGTAGATGGGAATGAGACTCTTAGGATCTCCCACCATCCAGAAGTGGCATGACTGGGATTCGAACTGGAGGCCTATGTTGCCATGCAGGACTATGGCTTCCTCAAACGCCCACCATTACAAAAAAATATTTAGCTCCATGGTTTGCAATTTGTGCCATTTTTCTGCCAGACCAAGGATTTGTACTCAAGGTCTGGGTAAATATGCAGCACTGTGCGGGATGGGAATCTGACCATATTTGAAGACAAGAAAATCAGGCCTGTTCCCTAGGCCTGAATTCAAGCCTCAGGCCTGGAAAAGATACTCCTTATATCCATTTTAAAGATAGAATTTATATTTCTATACAGATATTGAGTTCATATTGTGTTTGGTATGGTTATTCATTTTATGTCTTGTTTTATTCATTTATTTACCAATTATTTTATTTATTTGGATGACACTGCTACCATTTATTACATTATTTACATCCTATCACATAGCATCTAGATTTGTAGATATGTTCTCCATCATAACTGCCACCCAGGACTCTCCCAGAAAAGGAAATCATGTGTCACACTCGGCTTCTTACTCCAAGATTAAATTTTTGTCAGTGCTAGGATCTGAACTCAGGGCCTGGCAGGCCGAATTCATGAATGGATGAATGTGAGCATGGCAACCTCTAGCCAATGAAGCTCTCAGGTGCTTCCGAGGTGCTGAGATCCAGCCCCAGGTTTGGCCAAATCAGTGATGCATAGATAGGCAGATGGTGCTATACAAATAAATATATATTTGTAAATGCCGCGGAACGGCTCTGGCGGGACGACGGAGGACACCTAGGGGAGGAACCTAGAATAGGGGGGGAAATGGCAAACAGACAACTCACACACATTAGGAATGGATGCTGAGTGCGATTTAATGCAGAGGATAACAAACTTTTTTAGCAAAAAGTCTACATAAGAAAGGGCAAAAGGTTACACAATCTTGCTACAGGGCTTCATTCTTGTATGGTCACCAGCTGGTCGCCTGAAAGGCACTTGTTTCCGGCTTATCTCTAAGAAATATAATGGGTTTCGATGTTTGTCACCATCTAACCATTACCTTATTTCTATAAAGGCCTTAATTGTCCCATAAGATTTTTCCTGTTCCTTCTTTAACAATAAGGTTATGGAGGCCTAGATCTAGCAAGTCTCTTAGTAAATGAAAGAGAGTAACAGGAAGATCTTTCTCCTAAGTAGTTATCTCAGCAATTGCTATACATTCTTCCTGTTCTAGCCGCACCTACAGCTTATTGTAAATCTCTTACAAACAATTCCTTCTGCTGAGATGACATCGTGAAACCCCCAATACTTTTATATTTAATTATGACTTGTCTACTAAACTCCATAAGAGGGGTTTCAGGGTAGCACTTAACTCTGGTGAGTTAGTCATATTTTTAAGACACTCATGAGATATTTGAGTCGTCAGCACTCTTAAGAAAGAGCTTTGAATAGGGGAACGTTGACAATGAGTAAGTACAATGAACAGCAGAAACAGTAAAAGATTTATAGGCACTCTTACACAGTGGAGAAAAGAAAAGCAAGAACACATCTTTCCCAGGGGTTTGCCAGCCTTTCCAGGAGTAGGCCTCTTTGAAGCCCTATTCTCCTAGGTAGACTTCGGTGAAGTCCCAATACTCAGAAATAGGTTTCTGTAAAGCCCCATTCTCTGAGGTAGACTTCAGTGAAGTCCCAATACTCAGAGGTAGGTCTCTGAAGCCCCATTTTCAGGTCTGAAAGCTCATTTCCCATGCTAAGCAGACTCCACTGGAGTAGGCATGGCAGATAAAGAGCACCAGCGCCCTCCATCTATGATTGAATGACACCTAGTACATTCCTACCAACTCTTAGGCATGTATTATACCACCATTGAAAGAATATTATTCTTTTTGGGCTTAATAAACTATTAATTAGGATCAATCAGCTTTCTAGGATTATTGCATTCAATTTTAGACTAGACCGAAACATGAACTACTCTTTCAATTGGTATTCCTATGCATAGGAATGAGTCTCTTGTGATCTCCTGCCATTGGTAGGTGTCAGGACTGGGATTTGAACCCGGGACCTATGTTGACAGGTTTGCCTATGTCTTCCCTGATACCCCACCAGCCTTTAGCAATGGCAGGTCAGGTCCAATATGCAAACATGTCATTCAGGCCCAAGATAGTCACTGTGCAAAGAAAAAAATGTGAAATCCTGAGCCCTATGCAGCTCACCACTTTTTTCTATGCTACATTTTTTTTCTTCCTGCAAACCCTGTGGGCCTGATACGAGGATCAGCTATGGGTCCAGAGGCTACACTCTAGCCTACGGCGATTGAAGCTGAGGCAGGGTTGCCACGACCTGAGTTCAAGCCCCCTGTTGGCAAAATAAAGAACAAATTAAAAATTAATGATTTAACTAATTTAAAAAAGTAAGAAAGCTCCCTGGTTTGGAATTTCTGCCAGTTTTGTTTCCTAGGCTGGGATTTGAACTCAGGTCTCATTAATTCTATAGCAGTGTGCACGAAAGTGGCAGAGTTGCCACTTCTTGAATTCAAACCCGGTGCAAAGCCAAAAATAAAAATTAAGTCACTGAGCTCAGCAGGGGGAGTAGATGTGGAGATGGGAGGGGGGGGATGGTAGGTGGAACACAAAGGAGGAGGCTACAATCCTCAACAGGAAATAAAATCATTACCTTGCTCATTTTACTGTAACTTCTCTGTACAATATTTTTACAATAAAAAAATGAAAAAAGTCGTGCTCAGAGAAGAAGTTTGGGGGTAAGGGAAAGAGGTCTGAATAGATGTACAAAATTCCACACTGATTTTATTTTAATATTCAGTATGTAACTGATTAAACATAGCTGCTTACTTAAAAATAATTAAGTCAAAATCCCCAACAATTAATGTCTTTGCATGTATGTGGGATTTGAGGAAAAGTAGTGTTTCTTGGATAAATTTGGGTGCTCCATTGTTTCGCGAATAGATATTTAGAATTGTAATATCCTCCTGAAGGAGAGATCCCTTAATTAGAATGTAGCAACCTTCTTTATCTCTTCTCACGAATTTTAGTTTGAAGATTATTTTATTTGATATTAGGATTGCAACTCCCGCCTGTTTATGGGAGCCGTTTGCTTGGAAGATTTTGCTCCAGCCTTTAACATTGAAAATGTGACAAGACCACACTAAAGCTACTATCACAACTATGTTTATTGCATCATTATTTACCATAGCTAAGATATGGAACCAACCCAGATGCCTTTCAATAGATGAATGGATCAAGAAAATGTGGTATATATACACAATGGAATTCTATGCCTCCATCAGAAAGAATGACATTATCCCATTTGTTAGGAAATGGAAAGGCTTGGAAAAAATTATATTTAGTGAAGTAAGCCAAGCCCAAAGAAACAAAGGTCCCATGGTTTCCCTTATTTGCAATATCTAGTGTATGTAAGAGTCCAACAAGAAAGATTAGATAATGTGATGTTAGGAAAATGAACCCTTAGATAAGTATTTAAATGTTTTTTTTTCCATTCCTGCATTTGTTTCTAACTCATTAATAAGATTATTTCTTTGTAGCTTTGTATGTCCCTCCCCCACAGTACAACCCCTGCTTTCACTATATTTGATGTCAGTATAATTTGTGGAGGAGATGGTGAAAAACAAGTCGTTTAAGGATACAAGTGGACACTATGAAACTATGTGAAGTACAAGTCGTCATGTCAAAAACGAACTTTACAACTTTGGTGCGGTGGGGGGGGTGGGCGGGATTGGGTGGGGGGCGGGGGGAGGCTGGAAAGGGATGTGAAGGGTAAACAAAGGTGGAGGCTGCAATGCTTGATAAGAAATGTACTCATTATCTTGCCCATGTAATTGTACCCCTCTTTACAGTATGTTCACAAATAAAATGAAATTTAAAAAAAAAAAAGAATTAAGTCACTGTCTTGGAAATGGGGCCAGTATTTCTTTCAGTGCTCGGATTTGATCTCACCATCCAGGTTACTCTTTTGCACCGTGGGTGAAAGCAAAGTTCACTGTCCTTGAGGAAAAGAAATTCAGTTTAGAGTTACCAGGGTCTGAATGAAGGGCCTGCAATGGAAAAATATTTCTATATATGTGTAATATATGATATATATTTTCTTATGTATGTTTATAACACTATGATTTTTATTATTGATTTTGTATTTATTTTATTTTTTACTTGATTCATTTACTTATTGTCTATTGTATTTAGCATTTTTTTTGGGGGGGGAGTCCAGTCGTGGATCTGAACTCTGGGCCTGGGAGCTGTCCCTCAGATCTTCAGCTCAAAGCTAGCACTCTACCACTTGAGCCACAGCGCCACTTCTGGCTTTTTTCCCTACTTATGCGGTGCTGAGGAATTGAACCCAGGACCTCATGCATGCAAGGCAAGTGCTCTACCAGTGAGCCACCTTCCCAGCCCCTATTTAGTATTATTATACACATACTAATATAGGACTGAGTTCCGGGAAGATGGTGGAAGAGAAGCTGGGGGTTAAACAAGCTCTCCCATAGAAAGCAGTTTCAGTGCTTCAATGAACAATCCTAAGCCAGAGAATCACACAAAGTGTTCCATCACAGTAAAGAGTATTAGGCTAGAGAGGGAAAATCCAGGCAATGAGATGGATCTGAGCACTTGCTAACAGCTGTGACTGTGGTGGTGGTGGCAGTGGCAGTGGCAGCAGTGGCAGTTGCAATGGCAGCACCTTTGGTGGCAGCCATAGACACTATACCTGCAACACAGAGAGTCCAGGACAAAGACGCCAGACGCGGCCAGTGAGCGGGTTCTACTCAACACCAGCAAGAACTGACAAGGAGCACATATCGTCATCCTGCAGTTCACAGACCAGAGATGACCCAGGAACGAAGACTCCGGCTTGAGTAGAAGCCTGATATCCTCTCAGGGATCAGAGGAGGGAAGACCACCCTTCTGCCCACTATGGGAAATCTCCATCTTTGATAATGGCAAAGGCCTGGTTGAGCAGCTAGCTCCAACTCAGGCCTTGGAAGAAAACAAAAGAGTCATTAAGCAGGTCACAGGAACCTAACCTGACCTGCTAGGCTCTGCTCAACCCAGGTAAAAGTCACCTAGCCTGGGTCGCCAGCCCCAGGAGTGTCTTTCTTCACTGGATAAACAGAAACAGAGGCTTCCCCTCTCTACAGCAGTCTTGACAATCAATTGAAATTCATTAAACATAAACCCTGAAAATGGCTCCAGGTAGGGCTCTGTGAGTGTCTCAGAAGCTAGACCCCCCGGGGAAAAGCAAACGTTTGCTGAAAGGCCTCAACTCTATCCAGAACCTAGCCTCATCACAGCATCTCCAAACTAGAGAAAACAGCCACTCCTTCTTCTGTGATACTCAAAGCAGATCTCCCTCCCATTGAACTAGCCTGGGAGGAGGATCATAAAATCCTGGGTAAAGCAGAGCATTTTTCTGCTTGCTCAAACAAACTGACGTAAGAAACCAATCAAGCCACAGGAATATCAAACACCACAAACAGACGAGAGACTCCAACTAGAGACTGGTTAAGGACACAAGGGAGATACAGGATCTTCCCATTTCCAAAAAACTCAAAGAACTCTTTTTTTGTACCATTTATAAAGAAATTTTTTCTAAAACTGTTTTTAATTTTTTTCATTTTGAACTTTAAAAAATGTGTTTTCTATTAACTTTTTTCTTCCTCATAATTTTTATTTTAGGGGTATATGTATGTGCTTTTTTTCTTTTTCTTTTAAAAATTTTTTTATGTTTAGCTTTATTGATCTTTTGATTCGTTTTTTTCTTTCCTTCTCATTCTTTTCACCTTTTTCTTCTCTTTCATTCTTCTTTGTGTTATTTAATTGATGTTCTGCTCTTCCTCAGATATACCCATAGTCGATTATTAGACATTATCCCCCATTGTGTACACATTTAATCCAAAAATTTATTACTCAATTCCAAACCTCTTAGACTTAAATTCCTTAATAGCAGTACTATCTCTTTACACTTATATAATATTTTAAGCATGTTTATTTTTAAGTTTTTCACATCTCCTTTCTATCCCTACCCTTCTCTTATCCTATCCATATTCTCTGAATATTGTGTTTTTAGTTTGCATAATTTTTAAGTATTTAAGTGTTTCACGTTTTAACTTTTAAATTTTGTTTTTCTATTTTTTCTTGTCTCTTTTTCCTCTTTCTTCTTTTTTTTTCTCTCTCTATTATCATTCTATCCAACCTATTTCCCGCTTAGAAATTAGGACTTCGTTAAATTAACCTTCCCTCTGTCTGTCCACATCCCTCTATTCCTATTTTTAACCACATCTCTCCCTAAACCTAATAATGTCTGGTTTGCCAAACTATTCTTTGCGGTTCGTAACCCATTAATACATAGGTGTTGGATGTTGAATAGATATATCTGTTGAATTAGATCGTATCTGCAGGCTTTGATTTTGAAACTACAGATTTTAGTTGATGCTTGCTTTAAGATAGTGTTCTAGCACAAAACTGGTGTTACTTTCATCCCAAATAGGCAGGGCTAAGAACACTCAAAGAGAAATACAGGAAATGCGTGAAGGGGAGGAAGCTAATCAAAGAGTAATACAGGAATTGAGAGCGCAGGATAAGAATACACAAAGATCGCTAAAGGCATTCATGGAATCCATTAACAAAGACTGAAGGAAGTCAGGGAGACCACAAAGGGAATGCTGAGTGGAACCCAACAGAAGGAATGAGAGTCCAAGGAAACCATAACCAATCAACTAAGTGATTTGAGAATAAACACTGAACACCAAATTAAGGAAGTAAAGCAGCTCATACAAGATCTAAAACAAAGATCCAACAAAGAATTTGAAGCAATCAAAGCCAACCAACTAGAAGGAAAAGAAATTAAAAGCAAAGTAGAAAGTCTTGATAGTAGGTTAGACTATGCAGAAAATTGATTTTCGGAGATTGAAGACAGCCTAGATATTATAGAGAAAGAACGTACAACCATCTAAGACAAATCCAAGAAAGGGGATAGATCTACTCAACACTTGGAAGACACCATAAGAAGGCATAATCAGAGGATAATTGGTGTAGAGGAGCACCTAGAGACAGAAGTTAATGGTCTGGGAAATTTAACAGGATCCTAGCAAAGAATTTCCGAAACATGTAAAAAAAATAGGCCTATTCAGATAGAAGAAGCTTTTATAACTCCAATTACACCAGACCAGAACAGAACAACCCAGCATCACATTATAATCTTCACAGGATCAATTGATACCAAGGAAAATATCCTTAAAGCTGTCAAGGAGAATAGATAAATCACTTAGAAAGGGAAAACAATTAGAATCACCTCAGATTATTCAGCAGAGACAATTAAAGCAAGAAGAGCCTGGAATGATGTACGCCATACCGTAAAGACAAACAACTATCAACCATGTTTATTGTACCCAGCTAAACTCTCCTTCATAACCAAAGGTCAAATAAAAATTTTCCATAGCAAAGAAAAAATTGAAACAATTTGTCTCCATCAAACCAGCCCTACAAATGATTCTTAAAGTTATCTTACACATAGAAAACCAACAAGACCACAAAAAGGCAAAGAAACCGCAGCCAAACTGAGAATCCAAGAACCATAGAAAATACCCAGTTGCCACAGCCCCCAAGAAGGTGGATAAAATAGCAGGAACTCTCAAATAATTCTCAGTTCTATCTCTCATCATTAACGGAATTAATTCTCCAATTAACTGACATAGACTGTCTAGTTGGATTAAAAAGCAAGATCCTTCTATCTGCTGCCTTCAGGAGTCACATTTTGCCCAAAAAACAAAGACATTTTCAGTGTTAAAGGCTGGAACAAAATCTACCAAGCAAACGGCTCCCATAAACAGGTGGGAGTTGCAATCCTAATATCAGATAAAATAGATTTCAAATTGAAATTCGTGAGAAGAGATAAAGAAGGTCGCTATATACTAATAAAGGGATCTCTCCTTCAGGAAGATATTACAATTCTAAATATCTATTCGGAAAAAAATGGAGCACCCAAATTTATCCAAGAAACACTACTTTCCCTAAAATCCCATATAGATCCAAAGACATTAATTGTTGGGGACTTTAACACACCACTTTCCGCACTAGATAGTTTAACTTGGCAAAAACTCAAGGGAGAAACCGCAGATCTAAACACCTGCATAGATCAAATAGAATTAATAGATATCTACCAAATATTTCACCTAGCAGCATCAGAATACACGTTTTTCTCAGCAGCAAATGGAACATTTTACAAAATAGACCACATTTTAGGCCACAAAGCAAACTTGTCCAAATTCAGAAACATTGAAGTTATTCCTTGTATTCTCTCAGACCACAAGGGAATAAAATTAGAACTCAACACCAAATCAAAAATTCCTGTAACACATGGAGGTTAAAAAACACACTTCTGAATCACGAGTGGGTCATGGAAGAGATTAGAAAAGAAATTCAAATGTTCATGCTATTCAACAAAAATGAGCACACAAATTACCAGCTCCTCAACATATGGGGCTTGATCTCACTGCCTGGGAACTGTCTAGGAGTTGAATTGGCTAGTGGCTGCTGCACTGAAAATCACCCATTCATGAAATTCTAGGCCTTGAGTTTAGATCCCAGCACTGCCAAAAATGTAATCTTGGAGTGAGAAGCTGAGCATGACAGTTTTCTTTCTCTTTGAAAGTAGTCGGTGACAGGTAAGATGTATAATTCAGGTGCAAATCTATATGCTATGTAATAGGATGTCATAGGTGTAATAATTGTCACTACAATAAATAATGAAGGGTTTAATTAGTGTATAATTTTAAATAAAATTAGATGAAATAATTCTAGGATATGTATTAAGTTTTATTAATATTTTATTAACCATTAACACAATAAAAATTGCATGGAGAAGTTCCAGGAAGATGGCGGAGGAGAAGCTGGAATCTAAACAAGCTCTCACAGAGAAAGCAGTTTTAGAGTTCCAGTGAACAGTCCCAAGCCAGAGAATAACACCAAGTGTGCCATCACAGGACAGAGAGTCAGGCCAGAGAGGGAAAATCCAGGCAAGGAGACACATCTGAGCTCTTGCCAGCAGCCGCCACTGCAACAGCTGCAGTGGCAGCGGCGGCCACGGCCATACCTGAGGCACAGAGAGTCCAGTATGAAGGAGCCAGACACAGCGGACAAGCTGATTCTACTCAACACCAGCAAGAACCGACAAGGAGCAGACATCGTCATCCTCCAGTTCGCAGACCAGAGACGACCCAGGAAGCAAGACTCAGCGTGAGTAGAAGCCTGACATCCTCAATCCTTCTCAGGAAGCAGAGGAGGGAAGGCCACTCCTCCCCCCCCAGTACCGGAGATCTCCATCTTGCATACCGACAAAGCTTGGCGGAGCTGCTAGCTCCAACTCAAGCCTTGGAATAAAACGAGTCATTTAAGAGATCACAAGAACTTAACGGCGGTGTGACCTGCCAGACTCAGCTCCAGGGAAAAGTCACCCAGCTCGAGCACCAGTGCTAGGAGTGGCTTTCTTCACTGGGTAATCAGAGCCAGAGGCTTCCCCTCCCTCTAGCAGCCTCGACAATCAATTGAAGTTCAGTAACAGAAACCCTGAGAGTGGCTCCAGGCTGGGGTCTGTGAGTTTTCACAAACTAGCCACCAGAAAAGCTACTGTCTGTTTAAAGGCCTCAACTCTACCCAGAACCTAGCCTCATCACTGCATCTCCCTCTTTTGTGATACTCAAAGCATATCTGCCTCCCAATGAACTAGCCTGGGAGGAGGATGGAAAACAATTTTTTTTCAAAAAAGGCAAAAATCCTGGGTAAAGCAGAACATTTTTCTACCTGTTTGAACAAACTGACTTAAGAAACCAACCAAGCCACAGGACCAAAAGCAGACCAGAGACTCCAACAAGAGGCTGGTTAAGGACACAAGGGAGAAACAGGATTTTTCCCACCGCTCCCAAAAAAATCAAAGAACTTCTTTCTTCTTCTTCTTCTTCTTCTTCTTCTTCTTCTTCTTCTTCTTCTTCTTCTTCTTCTTCTTCTTCTTCTTCTTCTTCTTCTTCTTCTTCTTCTTCTTCTTCTTCTCTCTTCTCCTCCTCTCCTCCTCCTCCTCCTCCTCCTCCTCCTCCTCCTCCTCCTCCTCCTCCTCCTCCTCCTCCTCTCCTCCTCCTCCTCCTCCTCTTCTTCTTCTTCTTCTTCTTCTTCTTCTTCTTCTTCTTCTTCTTCTTCTTCTTCTTCTCCTTCTTCTTCTTCTTCTTCTTCTTCTTCTTCTTCTTCTCTTCTCTTCTTCTTCTTCTTCTTCTTCTTCTTCTTCTTCTTCTTCTTCTTCTTCTTCTTCTTCTTCTTCTTCTTCTTCTTCTTCTTCTTCTTCTTCTTCTCCTCCTCATCCTCCTCCCTCCTCCTCCTCCTCCTCCTCCTCCTCCTCCTCCTCCTCCTCCTCCTCCTCCTCCTCCTCCTCTTCTCTTCTTCTTCTTCTTCTTCTTCTTCTTCTTCTTCTTCTTCTTCTTTCTTCTTCTCTTCTTCTTCTTCTTCTTCCTTCTTCTTCTTCTTCTTCTTCTTCTTCTTCTTCTTCTTCTTCTTCTGCTTCTGCTTCTGCTTCTGCTTCTGCTTCTGCTTCTTCTCCTCCTTTGTTGGAACAGGCACCCAAAAAGCCTCACTCCTGTACAGCTGTGAAACAGACAATTCATCTGTGGGCAATTGGTGAGGATGATGTGGGTGGCTCTGAAGTCAAGGAGAAAAAGGCCTCTTTGTAACCCAAGCTCTGTCTGTCCCAGTGCTCTGTTTTGACAGGAAGCCTTCATTTGTGCCACCTCCCAGTGGCAGGCCAAGTTCCCTGCACTTATCCTGTCTTTGTTAAACTATGTCCCAGTGTTGAAACAAGTTGCTACAATTAATTCAAGAGTCCTTCTGGCAGAAAAGTTAGGGAGCCGAACCTAATGAAATGATTCATTATCGGCAACAATGCATCCCTCGGTTTCCAGAAGCTTGCTAAATCTAAGTACATATGTAATATCACAATGTTTCTGGTCATCTAGTGCTGGTGAAGCTCATCAGGTTTTGAAACCTTTGACCTCTCCTAGTTGGGCCTTGGGTGGCTAGGTTTTGCGGTTGAACACAGGGCCAGGGTGCTGATCGTAAGCTCAGAGCAGAAGCACTTTGCTTTACCATTTGGTGTCACAGCTTTACTTCTGGTATCTTCGTGTGTGAGTGTGTGTGTGTGTGTGTGTGTGTGTGTGTGTGTGTGTGTGTGTGTGTGTGTGTGTGTGTGTGTGTGCGCGCGCATACACCAGTTCTAGAGATTGAACTCAGCACTATACCTGAGTTTCTCCTGTACGAAGATAACACTTTCCCACTTGAACCACAGAGACACTTCAGGCTTTTTTTCTAGGGATGTGTTACTGAGGATTCAAACCCAGGGTTTCGTATATGCAAAGCACTCCACCCCTAAGACACATTTTCAGCAATCCACTTCAGGTTTCTTGCTTTCTTTGCTTGTAATTTGGAGGACTTGAAGTCTGGGCCTGGGTGCTGTCTCTGAGCACTTCAGCTCAACTCTAGCACTCTACCACTTGAGCTACCAGCACCCCGCTCAGGCTTTCTGGTGACTCACTGGAAATAACCATCTCAAGGAATTTCCTCTCCAGCTGGTTTGGACCCTGATCCTCAGCTCTCTGCCTTGTGAGCAGCTAGATGACAGACGTGATTCTGTGGCACCTGGCTTCCATTTCAAATTGCTAAATGGTGAGTAGGAGGTAATAGTCTCATAGGACCTTTGTGTCCGGGATAGTTTGAACCCAGATTATCAGATCTCAGCTTCCTGAGTAGGCATGATGACAGACCTCAGTATATATGCCTAGGGTCCTTGACTCCATGTGATAAGGCACTAGCCATGAACTCAACAGGGAAAGGTCAGTGTCCTGAGTTCAACATTTACGACCAAGAAAAATAAACCAAAACAATTGTCTGCAGGAGGCAACTCATTAGAGTTCAGTACATACATAATTTTGGCCCTGACATGGGGACATATCTGAGCCTCAACTTTCTCATGTGCACAATCATCTTACTTGTGGAACTTTACAAGGACCAGCAGGTGGATGAACGTGTGATGCACTCTGTGTGTGTGTGTGTGTGTGTGTGTGCGTGTGTGTATGTGTGTGTGTGTGTTTCAGGGAAGGCTTTCAGGAGAAGTGATACTCTCTGAAGAATGAGCAGATACCAGGTTAAGGTGAAAGACTCAGCACACAACACCTCATGAAGGACTCATCACATAGCTATATCCCACAAGCTGTCATTATAATTAGGGTGTTTTCATCAGTATCACCAATTTTTCAGAAACACTTCACAAACTGCACAAAGTTCACATCTAATGGCTTAAAGGGGTGGGGTTGTTTTAAGGGGGAGTTAGCCATGGGCATTGCACTCAAAGTTTGGGGCTACTGTCCTAAGACGTTAGCTCAAGGCTAGAGGCTCTAACACTTTGAGCCACAGCTCAGAGTTTCGCAGACTTCCTGCCAGGGCTGGGATTTAAACCCACCAGTGTCAGACCTCAGCCCTGGACTATCTTGGATGATAGGGGTGAGTGAGCCAGCAGCATCTGGTTCCGTGGAGCTGGGTTGCAGCAGTTTACCTCTGGTTAAGTCAGATTAGATAGCAGCTGTCAGCACCAGACTCCCAGCTTGCTATGTGATATTTGCAGTCCTATCCTTATATCATTGCAATCACAACCTTCTTTTATTTTTTTTATTTTTGGTGCCAGTCTTGGGTCTTAAGTAAGGGTCTAAACACAGTCCCTAATCTTTTATGCTCAAAGCTAGTGCTTACTGCTTGAGCGACAACACAACTTCCAGACTTTTCTGTGCATGTGGTAGCAAGGAATTGAACCCAGGGCTTTGTATGTACTAGAGGAGCACTCTACCACTGAGCTCCAGGAGTGACAAGTATATAAACAGATAAATGTGTAGATTGGTAGATAGATAGGTGTATATGTATAAACTAAGAGAGATGTCTGTATTATGAATTTGCATATACCATATTACTACTAATTATTGGCAACTAAATTATTCCTTCCTTTTTTAATCATCATGATTGAATACATAATAAAGTATTAATTGAAAATTATTCAATGTAGTATAATTGTGTAAAATTTTATAATATAAAAAATACACTACTAATTTAATTGTTACTTTTATAACATTCCATTTGTATGGATATATCATCAGAATGGGTTTCTCAGAACCTCCCACCATTCATTAGTGGCAGTCCCGGGATTAAAACTCCAGGGCAAAGTTGCTGGTTTTGGCTATGGCTTCCCTAATAGCCCACCAAACATCAGCAATGCAAGGTCATGTGCACTTTCTGGGCCTTGTCATTTAGACTCAGGATGGTCACAATACAAAGCAAAAAAATTAATATCACCTTCTTGAACTTCTCAGTTTTATACTTCTCTTTCTTTTTTTTTGCCAGCCCCGATATTTGAACTTGGGTCCTAGAATCCCAGGTTTGGTTGTGGCAGAGGTGCAAAGACCTAAGTTCAAGTCTTGTGCTTGGTCAAAAAAAAATAATCATAATAATAATAAGGCCCTGGCTTGGAATTTGCACTATTTTTCTAGCAGGCATGGGATTTGAACTTGGGACCTAGTTAAATCTGTGACATTGGGGGTGAAGTGGAAGCTCACCGTCCTTGTAGACAAGAAATTCAGACCAGTTCCCTAGGGCCTGAATTCAAGCATCAGCACTGGAAAAAATAATATTCGTATATGAGATCTATTTACATACATCGGTTTACTGTGTATGATGTTTATTACCATTATTTATGTAGTATTATTACACATATAACACTTCATTTATTACATCATATCACCTAGATTATATTTGCATATAGATTATACATCGTACTGAGACCTAGGACTTTCACAGAGAAGGAAACAAATGTGTCAAAATTGGCTTCTTACTCCACAAATAAATTTTTGGCCATGCTGGGATTTCAACTCACTGCCTACAATGCCCAATCCATAAATTGGGTCACAGTCTTAACACAACAGCCTCCAGGAAACTGAGCTGCCAGAAAATTCTGAGGACCTTTGATCAAGGCACCGTAGTGCCCAATATATACATTGATAGATATGTATATATGTATGTGTGTGTATATATATATATATGTATATATATATATATATATATATAAAGAGAGAGAGAGAGAGAGGGAATGTGAGGATATTAAATGATATATATATATATATTATTACCAATTATTAGTTATTACATTATTCCACCATTTTATAAATATCATGATTGAATACTTATAAAAGCATTCATTAAAAATTAGTTAAAATCTTTCCATTAGGGGAATCAAACCATGGTGCTAAAATAGAAGATATAAATCCAATAATATTTGTGTGGCATTATGAAATAGAATCATGAATCAACTGCAAATTTAATTATTACTTTTATAGCATTCCATTAGCAGTCATACGAATAGGAATGAGTTTGTCAGAATCTCCCTCCATTTGTGGGTGGCAGTCCTAGCATTCGAACTCCAAGGCTGGGTAGTTTACTTCGAATGCAAACCATTGGAATGACACCATGAAGATTTCAGATTGTCACAATTGAAAAAAGAACAACAAGAAGAAAAGAAATCCAGGTGTCAATGGCTCTTGCCTATAATCTTAGCTCCTCAGGAGGCTGAGAATGTAGAGAATGCCATTTTGAATTCAGCAAGGGCAGGAAAGTCGGTGACACTCTTATTTCTAACAGATCACCAGAAAAATAAAAATAAATAAAAATAAAAAAATGAGTGAAATTGTGGCTCAAGTTTCACAGTGCTACTCTGGAGCAAAAAGAGCTCAGAGACAGGGCCTAAGCTCATGGTACAAACACAGAACTGCCCCCTACAAAAGGAGGCAATCACTCCATGTCTCTGTGTATGGATGGATGATGTATGGATAATGGGCATTCAGCAGGTTGCCCATGCTCAGCCCACCCAACTTGGGCAACCCGGGACAAGCCCTCAGATTTCCTAGGCTGTAGGAGTGGTTGAAGGTTCTGGATACATATTATCTATCCCTATGTAGAATGTGAGCCTAGACATCTAGGGCCTGGTGGCTCTCACTCATTCATCATTCCTCATTGCACAGTCACAGACTGGTCCAAAATGTCGGCAAAGTTATGAAATATTCAGCGATTTCTATGCCAAAAGGGGTAAGCCAATAAATCCCACCCTCATAACTCTGGTTACAAGTCAGCCTTGGGCTGTGTATGTGGATTAGCGGTAGAGAGGTTACCAAGCATGCACGAAGCCCTGGGTTTGAATCTTCAGTAATACAGAAACAGAAAAAGCCAAAAGTGGCACTGTGGCTAGCCTTGAGCAAAAGAAGCTAAGGAACATACCCAGACCCTGAGTTCAAGCCCGATGAACAGCAAAAAAAGAAAAAAGTGAGCCTGGTGAGACATATTCTTCTGTGTCTCAGGAGGGTCGAGGTGCGAGGTAAGAGGTAGAGAGCAGCTGCTGGTGGCTCACCCCTGTAATTTCAGCTATTCAGGAAGTTGAGATCTGAGGATCACAAGTACAAGCAGGAAGGTCTACATGAGACACTTTTCTCCAATTAAACATCCAAATAGCCAGAAGTAGAGCTGTGGTTCAAGTAGTAGACTGCTAACCTTGAGCAGAAAAGCTAACGGATAGCGTCCAGGCCATGAATTCAAACCCCAGAATGTGAAGACTCCGGGTCTATGTTGAGGGGTAAGAATGATGCAGGCTCCAGCCTCAGGATTATCTGAGGACTGTGTTTGGGATTAGGAAAGCTCTTGGAATGCCAGGCTAGAGAGGGAAAATGTTCTCTCTCCCTATCTCAAAACACATGTCACAGACTCCTGGGCTAGAGAGGGAAAATGTTCTCTCTCCCTATCTCAAAACACATGTCACAGACTCCTGGGAGCTGAGGAAGTGGCTCTTCTGCTTGCTTAAGCATAGATGAACAATTGGTCAAGCATTTTCCTGAGGAGATTGGAGAAGTAGTTTTAGCTTTCTCTAAAATAGTTTAGATAATAATATACCTAGACATTGTCTTATAGGTTAAGTAAAAATGTATCTGTTGAAATTTTTGTGTGAATGTCTTCTGATCAAATCTTGGCAAAGATTATGCTTGCTTGTCTTTAAATACCCACTAACAATAAAGCACAGCATGCAGTGGCAATTGTTTGCACGCTGCATCCCCTGTGTCCTGGTGATATTGTGACCCTTATCCAGGGACCCCAATACACTAGACGTTGACACCAGAACTGCACACACACACACACACACACACACACACACACACACACACACACACACACACACACACACACACACCAAGATAGAGCATTTGCCAGTAAGTCTGCACAATTCTACATCTAGAGAGAGATAAGAAGGAAAGATTTGCTCCAGAAGGTGATATAACCAGTGCCAAAATTCCACAGGAGTTCTAAGGCTTGGAACAGGACAGAGAGCCTCAGGCAGAAGGCACAGAATGGGTAAAGGTCCTCCGGTGTGGTGTAGAGCAGGTGGTGTGTGTGAAATGAAGGTTCTGTGGCTTCAGACAAGTTTGGCAGGACATTCAAGGCTGGGTCAAGGTTTGTACTTCAGGCACAGGTATGAAAGAGTGTGAAGTCCCAGAGTGGGGCTCAGGGGGAAGATTAGATCTTTTTCACCATGGACCCTAGTCATTTCCTGTGGCTGGAAGCCTATTTTTCACAGCTCCTGACCCTTAGGCCTCCTTTGCATCTGTCATGGGCGCAGTGTGGATCTGAGCAGTAAATCAACTTCTCAGACCACAGTTTGGGGCAAGGAGGTCCAAAAGCTGCAAGATGGCATGGCAGGTAACATCTGCTCATGCGGTATCACAAGAGTGCAAATCTGTCAGGCACATCCTGAGTGGGTGTTGAGTTGGGCTCATGAAAGACTTGTGGGCTCACCAATGCACAGCCAGCTGGCTGCTGCTTGTAGCAGTTGCTATCCCAGGAGTCCCAGGGCTCAGAGCCCTGCTTTCCTCACCAGTGCTCGGGGACAGATGAAAGTCTGCAATCGTTGGCCTACTACAAAGGAGCATCCATAGTGTCGTTTCCCTTGGCTCTGTGTCCCCGTGCAAGGATGGAGGGGCAGGTTCCATCGAACTTACTGCCATGGTGCAGACCCCTCAGCCCAAGTACTTAGGGAGAAACACTTGAACTGGCTAAAGAGTTTACTACTACTATTCCTCAGGACTTCCCCCAGTTCTGGCTCAGGTCATCATTACCGCCTTTCTATGTGTGGGTGCATCTTAGAATTAGGGCTTGAACTCAGGGCAGGGGATCTGTCCCTCAGTTTTTTTTCATTCAAAGCTAGCACTCTACCACTTGAGCCACAGTTTTTCTTTCAGCTTTTGGGTGGTTATTGAGAGAGGAGAGTCTCACACACTTTTCTAGCTGGGCTGCCTCTGAATCGCAATGCTCAGATCTCAGCTACTCAAATCTCTGAGTAGCTAGGAATATGAGAGCATGACCTAATAGCACCTGGCCACACTCTCCTTCTTGGCTAATGACAGAGGACCTCTCTCCCAGCCTAGCACCCACGTACAGTTACCCCTCCTACCCCACTCCTATTCCTCCAGGCTTCACAGGAATCATACCCTCCCCTGAGGTCAAAGAAATAAGATCAGGTTTGAGCTTTTTGTTCTCCAGAGAGTCAGTAGCTGCAGAGAGCTGATATGTACTGTAGTTCAAGTGGTAGAGCACCAACCTTGTGCAAACCAGCTAAAGGATACCACCTAGGATCTGAGTTCCAGCCGGCAAACTCACACAAACACGCAAACACGCACACACACACACACACACACACACACACACACACACACACACACACACACACACACACACACACACACACACACACATATCCTTAGCAGGGTCCAATGACTCATACCAGCAATCCTAGCTAAAGAAGCTGAGCTCTTAGGATGGCAGCTTGAAGCCATCCCAGGCAGTAAAATCCGTGAGACTCTTCTTTCCACTAAGCTACTAAAAAAATGAAAGTTGGGCTCTGGTTGAAGTGATAGAGTGTCAGCTTTGAGCAAAAGAAGCTCAGAGACTGTGCCTAGACCTTGAGTTCCAGCTCTAAGATTTTTTAAGACACCCTTTACCCCCACTCCACATCCAATCAAGCCATAAATCCAGATTTTGGTCACCCTGTATCTCACTTCCATTCCTGCCGGTTCACAACACTGCCATAAGTGGCCGGTGTGGGGCCAGCAATGGATTAAGAAGTGAACATACAACAAGGGGGGCATAGCTAGGTCAAGGCTAATGTCCCATAACATTGAAGTATTGGCCATACTAGTCTCTAATCCCCCCAGTTTCCTGGACCTAGAATTTAAAGTGTGTGCATCTGTATTCTGGGCAACCAGAATTGTCTAGAAGGACATGAGAGGCCAAGCTCAGGTGGGAAGATAGACTTTGCTGCAACAAGATATGTTTACATTTCCTACACACCAATGGATACTTCCAAGCCACCTTGACCTCAAATCCCATGTAACCCTGAATCCTCGTTTCTTGGGCAGCCTTCAGTCAGATATCAAGCTCAAGTTGGCCAGAGCCACCACAAACCCCCCTTCCCCCACTCCAGTGCCAGCATGCAGGGAGGGACGTGAGTCAGAGGCCCAGATTGGGAAAAGGACAGGACATCACATGACTAACGCCTGCCCAGAGGCAGGGGAGAACTTATGCAAGCCGGCCCTGCTGACCCAGAATCCTCTGGAGGTGCCCTAAGATTTGGACAGGCCTCACTTGAGCCCCCCAAAAAATCTGGAATCCAGGCCTCTGGCAATTTAGGACTCATTGTTGACCCTGATAGGGGGCTAAAGGGAAGATCAGTGTGGAGAAGGGGCACCATCCGAGATCAGAAAGAGGCAACTCAGGAAGTGGACAGAGGAAGATGAGGGAACACACACACACACACACACACACACACACACACACACACACACACACGCATGCACATGCACACAGGAAGCCCAAGGCCTCAGCAGTCCCTGAGGACCCTGACCATCCCCACCCCCAAGAAGATGGCACTACTATCCTCAGACCATTTATAGACAAAACTAAGGGCCTCTGACAAGTCTGAAATGGCTCATAACAGCTTGGCATTTTCTAAATGTACACACTGCTATGCAGAAATCTCAGCTACCTTATTTTTGGTTGTCGGTCATGGGATTTGAACTCTGGGCCTGTGTGCAGTCCCTCAGCTCTTCAGCTAAAGGTGAGTGCTCTACCACTGGACCCACAGTGCCACTTCTGGATTTCTGGTGTTTCACCGGAGATAATGTCTCACAGATTTTCCTGCCCAAGTTGGCTTTGAACCACCATCCTCAGATATCAGCCTCTACCATCCCACACCTGCTACCATTCATCCAGTCCCTGCCTGCCACAGGCCACGACCTCTGGAGTTCTTGGTAAGGCATTGCCCACTGTGCTGTGGCTTCACACTGGGGTACACCTGGGGAGTTCTTAGAAATGTCTGTACAGTGAGGCCAGCACCTGTTCTCCCAACCAGAGCAGCCCTACTACTTCACCATCTCTTACGTTTTGTCTTTCTTTCTTTCTTTCTTTCTTTCTTTCTTTCTTTCTTTCTTTCTTTCTTTCTTTCTTTCTTTCTTTCTTTCTTTCTTTCTTTCTTTCTTTCTTTCTTTCTCTCTCTCTTTCTTTCTTTCTCTCTCTCTCTTTCTTTCTTTCTCTCTCTCTCTCTTTCTTTCTTTCTTTCTTTCTTTCTCTCTCTCTCTTTCTTTCTTTCTCTCTCTTTCTTTCTTTCTTTCTCTCTCTCTCTCTTTCTTTCTTTCTTTCTTTCTTTCTTTCTTTCTTTCTTTCTTTCTTTCTTTCTTTCTTTCTTTCTTTCTTTCTTTCTTTTGGGTTGAGGGACTTGAACTCAGGGCTTGGGTACTGTCTCTAATGTCTCTTTTTCCTCAAGGTCAGTGCTTTACCACTTGAACCACAGCTCCACTTCCAGTTGGATTGGAGATGAGGCTCTCATGGTACTTTCCTGCCTGGGCTGGGAAATGAGATCCTCTGGATCTCAGCCTCCTGAGTGTGCAGGATGATAGGCGTGGGATGACAGGCATGAGCCACTGGCACACAGCTTATGGTATCTCGTCCTTCAGAATTTCCACCTAGTCCTCCTCTAGATGCTACTACCTAGACACTCCTCTACCTCCCTCATGGACAGCAAAGGGAGGCTGAGAATTTGGGTAGGGCCATAGGCTTTAAAGGGCCCCCTCCACATCACTAGCCCTCTCTAAATTCCCATCTGCTTCCTCTGATGGACTGGTCGTCCAGGGAAGATCAGACCCACTAAGAGTTCTGGGGCCTGCCTTCTATCTCCCTGCACCACCACCCAACAGATACCTGCAGATTTCTGGGGCCCGCTGCTCCATGACCTGGTGGAAGACATTGGGAGGGTTGCTGATAACTGGGTCCAGGGGTGCTCAGGACAGAAGAGTTTCCAGCTAGCCTCTATCAAAGAGGGAGACACAAAGCATGGATGGGTCTACTAAAAGCTTCAGGGCATAGCCATCCTCATGTCACCAAGGTCCCTTGGAGAACTGTATCGGACAGTCTCGCACATCTATACCAAGACTCACACAACTGTACCGAGTCTCTCACCTGCAGCCCTGGCTGGAAATGAACACGCTCTGCTATGCTGTCCATCATCTGCAGCACCTTTGCTCTCTGTGTTTCCTGTCAGATCCTCCTTCTTAAGCAGGACCAACTTTTCAAGTGCTGCCTGCAAGAAGCCCGTTCCGATCACCTTGGCACAGCTGGAGCCTCTCGGCTCTGCGGGCTGCGGGCTTTTTCACACTGTGCCTTCTGGCCAGTGTGTGTTGAGAATGCACAAAGGGGCAGGCCTGGGTTCCACTACTGGATTTCTGAAGGCCCTGGTACACCATCCAGGGACAGGTGTTTTATCACACTCCAAGAGAGGGTACTCAAAACCCAGGCAGTTTTTAGTCATAAAACAGGGCCATTTCTTGGTGTGGGCTTGAACAGGGGATCTGGGAGAAGAATCTCTGAGTTTTATTGCTCAAGGCTGGTGCTCTACCTCTTGAGCCACAGCTCCATTTCTGGCTTTTTGGTGGTTCCATGGAGAGTAGAGTCTCACGGGCTTTTCAGCTTATGGCTGACTTCAAATAGTGATCCTCAGATGTCAGCCTCCTGAGTAGCCAGTATGACATGGATGAGCCTTAGCCCCAGATGAATGGCACCAAATGCTTCTTTTTGCTCCTGTTTATCTCCAGTCAACTAGCAAGCCCAAGTTAAAATAATCAGTTACTGGGGATCAAAATCCTCTCCTAGGTCAGTTAATCCAAAGAGATAAAGTGTCTTTGGAAAAGGCTAGTCTGAGTTGGCTAGGGGTATTTGTGTGTGTTTGTGTGTGTGTGTGTGTGTGTGTGTGTGTGTGTGTGTGTGTGTGTGTGTGTGTAAGTGTCAGGGATACCTACCCGTATCTCTGTGGTGCCTCATCCTCCCAGCAGGGAATGCATCCAGGATACTGACCCCAAGGAAGGTGGATGAGCGAGGGTATTTTAGGTCATATCCAGGGGGATGATCCGAATTCTGTCCTGCAACCAAAGCCTTGACAGATAATGGAGAGAAGGAGAGGTATAGGGGGACATCAAGGGAAGCCCCTTACCTTTGGCTAGAAGTGCCAGCCAGCTAGAAGACTGAATCCATCTTTCTTGGTAGTCAGATAAAAGGTGTACACTGTTCATTTATTTTATGATGATTGTGTGAGCCTTAAGGCTTGGATTTAGGGCCTGGGTGTTATCCTTGAGCTTCTTTTGTTGAAGGCTGAGGCTCTACTACTTGAGCTACACCACCACATCTGGCTTTTTTGTGTGTGGGTTTGTGGGGGGGGGGAGAGGTGGTTTATGAGAGATAAGAATCTCAAGGACTTTTCTGCCCGGGCTGGCTTTGAGTCACGACCATCAGCCCTCAGACTCCTGAATAGCCAGGATGATGGGTGGGAGCCACAAGCTCCTGACTGCCACCATCCATTTATAATTTCTTTGGCCCAGGGCTGTGCCACCCACACTGCACCTCCTTGTTGGGAATGGGAAGCAGACATGAGTGGGTTTGATACTTCAACAGCTTACCTATCTTTGAGCATTGTTCCAGGTCAGTCTGATGGCGGATTCCTCCTTATCCACAGCAATGACTGGGCTCTCTCACAAGAACAAATGTCCCCCGGGAGGTGTCAGGTCTGAGGTCTTTCCTCTGAACCCTGGCCCCTAACCGAAATGAGGGTCTTTCCTGCCTAAGCTGGCTTTGAGTTGAATCGTGATCTTCAGATTTCCACTCCTGATTACTTAGGATGATAGCCATGAGACACTGGCACCTGGCCAAAGATACTTTTCCAAGCCTGTCATTCTATCCACTCAGGAGACTGAGCTCTGAGGACTGCATTTGGATGCACCCTTTTCAGCAAAGTCCATGAGAACTCTTATCACTAACTAAACACCCAAACAAGTTGGAAGTGGAGTTGTGGCTCAAATGGCAGAGTGCTAGCTTTGAGCATAACACAAGGGATGGGACCCAGGCCCTATTTATAAACTTTTTCTAGCATAGACCCACCCAAGAAAGGGAAGCAGGTGGGCACACGGGAGCTCAAAGCTCACACATAATACTCAAGACTCACAGAATAGACCCCATCCTGCTCTGATTCTCTAGATTATATGTCCTAGATTATGGCAGTCTTAGATGGGACTGACCATACACCAAATCAGGACATTCAAGTACAATCTCATAATGAGTATCCCGTGACCTCATCAAGGACTCAAGATCCTTTGACACTGGGCAGTCAGTTGTGGTCTAGTTATCCAGCCACAAGATATGGGATTGAAAGGATTTCTTGGTCAAGGGATGCAGACTTGAGAGCTGTAGGTCCCTCTCTCCCGGAAAGGAGAAAAGGCCTAACCATCCCAGGAATGTTCCTGGGTTGTGAGTATCCTCAATGAAACAACCCTGCTCAGAGCTCAGTGCCTCTGGTTTTCCCACCAGCCTCTAACCAGCCCTGCTCCACCTCCAGTCGGTCCTCTCTGAATCCCAGATCTGTCATCTAGACTAAAGGTTGAGTCAGCAAAGGGACCCACCTCTATCTCTGAGAATGGCCGTCACAGGGCCCTACAGTCCCCTAGAGGAAGTCTTGGGGCAACACGGGTCTAACTTCCCCCCTCATTCTCTGGATGTGCTGTGCCAGTGGCAGGCTTACCTCTGTCTCTTGTCGAGGAATGAACACTGGGGGTGTCATCTTCAGAGTAAGCCAGAAGAAGTCCCAATCCCCAAGGATGTACCACACAGGTATCCAGCAGTGAATGACAGCAAGCTGGTCAATAGTGAACACAAAGTGCCAGGACTTTTAACAGCCATGTGGCTGGGTCGAAGTCTCTATCACTGATGGTCTAAGTTGTCAGGTGAGGTCATGGCTCCAATGGCCTGACACACCTAACCTGGGATCATCCTCCCTCTTCATCTTCTTGCTTATCCCTTGCCACCTCCCTCTTGACACTCCCTCAGCCTATACCTCCCTATCCCTTGGATAATTTCTTCTTATCTGACTAGAAAATAAACTCGGTGGGCTAGGAGAGACTGATATTTGGTGACACACCCTGAGCCCTAGGGTTTACCCAAGGCTGTTTCCCTCTGCAGTCGGTGACCACACAGCTCCTGGATGTCATGAAGTTGCTGAGGGTCAGTGGCTTGGTCCTACATACTGGCTTGAGGCTCTGAAACTGTCCCCACAGTGATTATGAATGGTTGGCTCCCTTGATCCAGGGACTCCAAACCAAGGCATGCATGTTCCGTTCTTCCTTCCTTTTCTCCTTTTCTCCCTCCATCCTTCTCTCCTCTCTTTCTCTTTCCTTTCTTTGTGTCATTCCTGGGCCTTGAACTCAGAGCCTGGGTGCTGTCCCTGAGCCTTTTTTCCTCAAGGCCAACGGTCTACAGCTTGAGCCACTCATCCACTTCTGGAGTTTTCTTTTTGGTAGTTTGTTGTAAATAAGAGTTTTACGGGCTTTTCTTCCTGGGACTTAAGCCTCAGTCCTCCCATCTCAATCTCCTAAGTAGCTAGGATGACAGGTGTGAAGCACCGTCATCCAACTCAAACCAAGATTTCTTCAGGCGCTGTGGAACCTTTCATCTTCTATTACCACCTGGACCTGGCACTCGCTGTAACGGTTTGTTGGATAAATAAATGAGCATCTGTCTATGACAATATTACAGAAAACTCCCATCCAACTCAGGTAAGCATCCTGGGGGTGGAGGGGTTGGTGGGGGAGATGTCGAAGCCTGACATAGCTCTTCCACAGTTCTCCCTCGTCCTTTGTCCTGCCCTCCTGGTGCCACTGCACTTAACTCTTTTGGCTCTGAGGATGTGAGCCACGATGTACTCGCTGGATTCTGGGACCTCTGCGATGCCTCTCTTCTCAAAAATCTTTGTCCAGCGGCTGACCCACAGTTTGGCACTCAATTCGTGCCTCAGGTGAGAATGAGGCACTTGAAGTGAAAGCCTGGCTCAAGGGGCCTCCTCTCCTCCCCCTGGGGCCAGACAGGATGGTCCACCACATCCGGCCCCCAAGTTTCATGTTGCAGAGAAAGGATCCTTGAGGCATTCCGGTTCTCTGAATCTCCCAGATTCCAGTGCAGGTGCTGGGAATCGTCTCTGCTCACAGCTAGCAGGCTGGGGATGGCGAGGTCACCATCTCTGTTCCCCATGATATACTTGACTGTGGTGGTCACCCTAGAGAAAACCAGAGGAGAATCAGCAGCTGCTAGAGGAAGGCAGTTAAAGCAGGATGTTCATGACAGGAGACGATCTGGCTTGGGAACTCTACCTGTGCCACTTTGAACATCATTGTTTGGCAGCTGAAATCGTCCATCTAATTTGACCCATAATCCCAGTCATTAGTAGTAATTGCCAGCTTAAAGAAAAAATCCTGGAAAAGCTGGCATTTCAGTTGTCCCAATCAAACGTAAAGGCTTCCAAAGTCAGTGGTCCCCTTTTCCTTCCAGACAGCCTACAGCAGGTTACAGAAACTGGCATTCAGCCAGCCCTAGCTAACTGCCATGGCCTGATACTATGCAGGCTTCAGCAGGGGGAATGCATTTGCCTACAACTGCCCAGCTGGAAACGGCCCAGGCAGGACACAGATTGGAGTCTACAGGACTCCAGGGAGGGAGGACTGCCCACCGGTGTAATGCCCTAGGAGGGAATCAATGCCACAAGTGGGGGCCTGGAGACCCCTGCCCAGATGCCCATGGTCACCACCAAAGCCCTGGATAAGTTTCCCCTCTCATCCTTGCTTGTGGTTAACCATGTGCCATGTCACACCATTCGCCACCCACCAGACCCTTTTAACTTCACATCTTCTGCCCTACTCCCCCCATCTCATTCCCTAATTATGATTGGCAGACACATTCCCAACCCTTGAATTAGCTCCAACTCTACACACCAGAGCAGGGTGTCTGGCTGTATGAGTGTGGCTGTGGTCACCGGGAGCACCAGCAGATTCTGGCAGAGCTGGGAAATGTGATCACCCTGTGAGAACTGATGACGGCTGGAGTCGGGAGAATAGGCTGGGTGTGTGTGGGAGGGGGTATGTTCCTCCCAGATATTCATCTTTTCTCTGACCCCCAGTGCACTCCCCTCCTTAGTGTGCTCTTCTGGAACCTTCCTCAGGTGAAAGGGTGACCAAGCATAGAGGACAAGGGCTCACACAGCAAGGGGGTCTATCTTCTGCATCCAACACCTCCAACCCCAGAAAAAAGGAAAAGACCTGAGAAGGCAAGTTTGGAGATGCTGTTCCCCATCTCTGACTAAAGCCACCAGGTTCCCACCAAGGTGAGGAAGGGTGCAGATGGGTGGCTGTGTGGCTCCATTACTCCAGGCCAGGAGCTCTCTGGCGCCCCCTCCTCACCCAACCCTGCATCTTCCCGTTTCCTGGGACACTGGCCACTAGGGACATGAGAGGGATCCTGGGGTTGCCACACACCCTACCCCCACTCCTGGGGTGCATTTGCAGCAGAACCAGGGTGTACTGTGGGATGCAGGAGAGGCACAGGAGGGACAGGAGAGGGGAGGTGGGAGGCACTGGTCCAGGTCTGCAGAATGGGGGAGGCGGTGAGGGGGGGCCGAGGGGTTCGCTGGGCAATATGGTTCCCAGAGTGTGGGCCAGCAGGGTGGCCACTCACGTGTGCTGCTAGGAGAAGCTGTAGGCAGCACTCCAGGTATGGCAGGCCCGGAGTCTGAGGACGAGGGACCTGAACCAGGTCCTGAGACAAGCCAGCCAGGGGTGCGTTATCTCAGCCTGGCAACTGAGAGAGGCTCCCTGGGTCTAGGATGGCAGCGCCATTTTTGAAACGCAGCACCTTGGGAAGGGCCGGGGTCTGAGGGCACATGGTAGGGTGAGTTCGGCCTCTCTTCCCCCTCAGCTGCAGACAACTCAGCTCTCGCCTCATCCTCAGCCAGACCTGTTTCTGCCGATGCCGCTATCACCTCTGCCACTGCTGCCGCCAAGGCTGCCTCTTCAGCTGCCTCCTCCTCAGTGGCCTCCTCCTCTGTGGCGACTGCCAACACCATGAAAATTGGAACCTTGGACTTGGGACAGCTCATGGCCACCACGCCACCGAGAGGCTGCTTGAGGTGATGTGTCTGCTGTGATAGCTCCACATGCTTTGCACTCCCAGTCAGGACCTTCACTTCAATTGAGGCCTCAGCCAGCCAGTCAATAGAGTGGAAGAAAGACAACCTCTTCAGTAAATGGTGCTGGCAAAATTGGTTAACTACTTGTAGAAAACTTAAGCTAGATCCTTATATATCACCCTGCACCAGAATCAACTCCAAATTGATCAAAGACCTTGAACTCAAAGCAGACACTCTGAAAACATTACAGGATGGAATAGGAGAAACCCTAGGTCTCCTTGGCTCAGGCCGAAATTTTCTGAATAGAGATCAGGAAACACAACAATCAAAGAAAGGTTGGACAAATGGGATTGCATAAAGTGGCAGAGCTTCTGCAGGGCAAATGACATAGCTAGCAAGATCAATAGAAAGCCCACGGATTGGGAGAAGATCTTTACTAGCCATACAACGGACAAGGGTCTCATATCTAAAATATACTTGGAACTCAAAAAATTAAACCACCCAACAACAAATCCTCAAAGAAACAACTGCCCAATAAATAAGTGGGCGAAAGACTTAAAGAGAAACTTCTCTGAAGAAAGAAGGATGGCCAATAGACACATGAAGAAATGTTCAACATCCCTAGCCATAAAAGAAATGCAAATCAAAACAACATTGAGATATCACCTCACTCCAGTTAGAACGGCAAAAATCAAGAACTCTAACAACAACAGATGTTGGAGGGGATGTGGACAGAAAGGAACCTTACTTTATTGTTGGTGGGAATGTAAACTTGTTCAACCACTTTGGAAAGCAGTATGGAGGTTCCTCAAAAGACTTCACATAGAACTCCCCTATGACCCAGCAATACCACTTTTGGGCATTTACCCAAATGTTTACAAACAAGACCACACTAAAGCTACCAGCACAAGTATGTTTATTGCAGCATTATTTACCATAACTAAGATATGGAACCAACCCAGATGCCCCTCAGTAGATGAATGGATCAAGAAAATGTGGTATATATGAAGCTACTTCCTCTTATGCATGTACTTACTCCTCTCTGCTCTCTCTCTCTCTGCCTCCACTTCTCTTGCGGGCCACTTCGACCCCTCTGCGTATGCATGCCTGCCACAGAGAGCCCCTGGCCACTGCTACCACCACATTAAGCCCCTGGGCCCTGCCTCCTCTTCCCCTCAGTCCCACCCTTTCCTCTCCTCAGCCCTGCCACCAATTCCCCTCAGCCCCGCCCCCACCCTTGCCTAAAAGAGCAGCCCTGACTGGGCCCTAAGGCTTCCAGGCCATGGGAATTGCCTCACCTCAGCTCAGCACTCCCTGCCAACCCTAACACTTGCCCAGGGAATCAAATCTCCCCTCAGCCCCACCACTGGAGGAGACTCTTCTCCATTCCTCTCCACTCCACACATCAAGCAGGTACACAATGACCTCTGTGTGTATGTATGTAAGTGTGTGAGTGTGAGTGTGTGTGTGTGTGTGTGTGTGTGTGTGTGTGTGTGTGTGTGTGTGAGAGAGAGAGAGAGAGAGAGAGAGAGAGAGAGAGAGAGAGAGAGAGAGAGAGAGAGAGAGAGAGAGATTATTGGGGATAACTACCTCAGAACCTAGCACCCCTTGGGATGACTCAGCACATCGAACATTTCAAAGAACAGCACAAAGCACCCTGTGTGAAGGACTCAGCACAGTGCTCCCTTTGAAGGACTTAGCATATAGTAACCTTTGGGATGACTCAACATGCAGCTCCCTTTGAAAGAGGAAGTCCATAGCACGCAGTGTATAGGACTCAGTTCATGGCACACTTTGAAAAACACAGCACGTAGCACTCTTTCCCAGGACTCAGCACATTGCACCCTGTGTTAAGGCTCCACACACACCACTCTTTGAAGGGCTGAGTATGTAGCACCCTGTGTAAAACATTCAGTGGACAGCACCCTTTAAAGCACTCAGCACATAGCAGTGTTTTGAAGGACTCAGCACATACCACCCTGTGGAAGCCCCATTTGAAGGACAGTACAGAGCACCCTGTATAAAGGACTCGGCACACAGCACTCGAAAAACTCACCTCATCTCACTCTTCTCAAGGATGCAGCACATTGCACCCATTGGGATGACTCAGCTTACAGCCCCCTTTGAAGGCGTCAGCAAAAGTACCCTGTGTAAAGGACTCGGCCCACAGCACCCATTGAAAAATTCACCTGTCCCTCTCTTCTCAAGGGCTCAGCACATAGCATCCTTTGGGATGAATTAGCATACTGCACCTTTTGAAGGACTCAGCATAAATACATTGTGTAATGGACTCAGCACACAGCACCCTTTGAAAAACCCAGCACTGCCCACTCTTCTCAAGGACTCATAATATAGCACCCTTTGTGATGACTCAGCACACAAAATGCTTTTTGAGGACTCAGCAAAAATCCCCCATGTAGGAAGGACTCAGAAAACTGTACCCTTTGAAGGACTCAGCATAGAGCTGTATGTCACAAGTTCAGCTGTCATTAGAATTAGGGTGCTTTCTTCTGTATCACCATTCTTCAGAAACACTTCACAAATCCTACTAGTTCACCTTTAACTAACCTATGTTTTGTGGAAGAGGGTCAGCTGGGGGTCTTGAACTCACAGCGTGGGGGCCCAGTCTCTGAGCTCTTTGGTTCAATGTTAGAGCTCTACCACTTTGAGACATGGCTCCAATTTTGTTTTTTTTTGTGGGAGGGGATTGTTCTTTGACAGGCCTTACAGTAATCAGGAAGGCCAAGTTGGAGTGTCCATGGCCAAAGGCTCTTAGCTTGGCCTGGAGCTGACCTCTCCCTTCCTTGTTCTCCTGTAAGGCGGGCCTCCTGGAACTCTCTTGGCCTAGGGTGAAACAGATCTGCTCTGGAATCAACATTCACAGTGGGCAAAAGTCAGCTTGGGCCTGGTCACTTCCCCCAATTGAACTCTAGATGACAATAGTCCCCCACGATGGCACGTGGCCGCATGTCCTACATCTGGCTACAAGGGGGCAAGAGTCACCCACCATAGGGATTGTACCTGCGAGTTGTGTTTACTCTTGCTTCCCTGGGGCCCCCATCATGCTTTGAAGCCACCCTGGATGGGAATGTACTTGAGAGACTTACCTACAATTAACCATCAAAAAGCAAGTGGGGCTGTGGCTCAAGTAGAAGAGCACTAGCCTTGAGCAAGAAAACTCAGGGATAGAGCCTAGGCCCTGAGTTCACACACACACACACACACACACACACACACACACACACACACACACAAGAATGCAAAAGCAGATTTCTACACTGCAGTCTTTGAGTATTTTTTTATTTGGGGGAACAGAATGGCTAGAACATCAGCTTTCCCCCATCACAGCTCCTTGACTGGGTCAAGGTCTATCCTGGTCCTTTGGGGCTCCTTTTACAGAATCGCCAAGATGCCTTCAAAAGGTGTCACATGCTAGGCACTGGTGGCACATGCCTGTCATTCTAGCTACTCTGGAAGTTGAGATTAGAGGACTACAGTTCAAAGCCATTTTGGGCAGGAAAGTATGTGAGACTCTTATCTTTGATGAACCATCAGAAAACAAGAAGTGGCACTATAGTTCAAGTCGTGGAGTGTTAGCCATGAGAAAAAGAGCTCAGGGACAGTGGCCAGGCCCTGAGTTCAAGCCCCAGGACTGGAAGAACAAATCTTTGTTGGAGGCTTGTTTTCCCTTTGAAAACAATTCATTCTTTGTGATAAGCATAATATGGGCCTCTTCCCTGGCCACCAATGGTCCATTAGATGTCCGTTGAATATTGTCCACCTCCCAGCAGCCTCTGCCCTACCCGACCCGCAGTTTACTCTTCCCATCACCTGGCAGATGGAGTCCTGAGAGAAGGCCACCTGGCCACCTACTTGTGGTGGCTCCTGAGGCTTTTGAGAGTCAGTATGTCACATAGAGAGTCATCATCTGCATCAGTCTACAGAAGAATGGGAGGGAACACTCCTTGCCTGAGCCTGTGAGCTGTGGGTGATCTGCATGTGTGGCTTCTGCAGCAGGATGTGCTCCATGGGGGAGTCCTATATGGGGTAGGGAACCCCGACCTGTCCTTTGGCAGTTTCCACACTGCTTTGAAGTGGCAATTCTTCAAAACCTTTCTGCTCCTCCCTCATGTTGACCACCCCAGAGCCTGAGGTGTCTGAAGCAGTGGTGGTGGCGGGGGACTCAGTCTGTGCTGGCATTTGGTGCCTGCTGTCCATGCCTTCCCCTGAGAGGAACCACAGGGGCTCCCAAAACTCTCTCCTCTTCATCTTCTCCTGGGACAGCCAGCACATGTGCTCAGCTTTCTCCTGACCCAGCTCATCCAGGATGAATATCTGCTCTTTACACGCCACGAGGGAGTTCTCGATGGTGCAGATGTGTGCCAACATCTGGCTGCATCGATGATGGAGCTCATCCACTGGACTCCCGAAGTCCACCACAATAGGCAGGTCATGGACAAAGCAGATTTTCTTCTCAGACGCCCACGTGTCCTGCTTCCCATCTCCACATATGTTGTGGTGTCAGCTCACAGGGTGGGGTGCCAGTGGCTCCAGTTTTCTCTGGCACTAAGCTGCCAGGTGGACTGGGCACCCGCAGTGGGACTGCCACTCTTGGTGCAGGAGTTTCTTTCTCCCTGTGGATTTCAGCCAGGAGAGGGCCCCCTCTCGGTTTGGGGGATGTCTCCATCCTCTGTGATGGTCACATCTGGGGGAGTTGCCTCCTCAACTTTTGCTTCTCCAGGGCTCTCAACTTTCCCTTCCCCAGGTAAAGCCAGGAAGCTCAGCTGGGCCTGAAGGCTCTCCTCCTCTGGTCTGGTCACTTCCAGGCACTTGAGGGTATCCTGCCACTTTGAGACTACCACCTGGTCCCACAGTTGGTAGGCCTACACTTGCTTCAGCTGCTCCAGCAGCTGGGTCTGCCTCTCTAGGTGCTGCCTATCTAGGGCCTCCTTGTCAGAGCTCAGCTACTCATTGGAGGTGTTGTGCAGCTCACAGGTGTCTCTGAGCTCCTGCAGCTGAGCCAGGGACTGCTCCTGCAAATCCTGCAGCTCCCAATCTGCTTGGCTCTCTCTCTCAGCCACCTCTTTCCATTCCTCTATCTTCTCCTCTGTGTGGTCCAGCTCTTTCCACAGATGTTCCTTCATCTGCTGCTCTGAGTCCAAGATGCTGCCTAGCTTCTCCTCACTGATCACCATGTGTAGAGTGTCCCACAGCAGGGCCAGCTCTTCTTCCATCTGTCTGTTGCACACATGCACATCATGGGATCTTGCAGATCTCCTGCTGATCCTTGGCCTTCTCCTCCAGTCTCCACAGTTGCTTCTGCTGCTCAGTGTTCTGGAAATGGAGCATTTGGTTTTCCTGGACTTGGATGTGAAATTGTTCCTCCAGGTTTTTCAACTCCATCTGGGTGCAGTAGGTCTGGGCCTGCATCTGCTGCTTGGCCGGAGATGGTCCCAAAGGGGGCCATGTCTCTGCCAGCTTCCTTCTCAATTCCCCCAGCTCCTTCTTTATGTCAAAAACCTGCCTTGCCCCTTGATTATTCACCATGTCAATTGGTGTGCCCACTGGGTCAGCCTCCGGGCCTCTTCCTTCTGCACGTACCTCTCAATGCTCAGGTCTTCTGTGAAGATGTCTCTCTCTAGATTCACTTCAGTCACCATCCAGCTCAGGTTGGCCAGTAGTCTCTTTAGTACCTCACGCCCCGCCAGAGCTTGTTGGAACTTACAGATTATGCTTTTCATGTTGCTCCACTGTGTCCAGAGTGCTTCCAGCTTCTCCTGCAACTCAGTGTTCACTTGCTCCAAGTCATTGAAGCTTCTGATCTTTTCCTCCAGCTGAAGGGTCACATCATTCAGCTGTTCTAAAAACATTTCGGTCTCATTCTGTGAGCAGTGACCAGAGACGTCACCATCTCCAGCTCTGCAATGTGCTTCTCTGAGGTCTGCAGTCAGCTGGTGAGAGCTTGATGCTCCCTTTATCTGTCATCGGTCCCCTGCTGCATGCGGGCTGGTGAACATTGTAAATCACTTTCTGCCCAAACCAACTTCTGTATGGGTGCCTTGTGGATCTCTAGCTCCCTTTTCATTGCTGTGTGCAGTTGGGCTATCTTCTCTCTTACTCCCGTTCATCCTGCAGGTCAGTCTTTCCTGCTTCAGTGGTTGGATCTTGGCACAGAGCACCTCTTTTTTTCTTTTGCTGGGATCCAGGGTGGGCACCTCATGTCTGTACACTTCTGCAGATCCTTGGTGTTATCGGGACCATTGACACTCTGGACCCTGGTGGTTGCGGCTGTGTCCAAAGGCAGGGGAGGCCCATGGTCAGCATCACATTTGGCTGGACTCTCCTTTGAATCATACTTCACAGTGGCGTTTGTCTTGGGGATCCTTCACTTTTTCATGCTCTTGGTTTTCTTGAATGTTGCAGATCTGTTGGGAGGATTCTTCTGCCAGTGTTCTTGTGGCAATTTCATGCTCACAGCTCTTTCATGGAGTCCTGTTGTTTCAGACATCAGAGCGCTGGGACAGGAAAGATGGGCTGGCCACTTTCCCATGGTCTGGAAATCCTCTATTCACCCACTCACTGTCTAGGACCTCAATTTCCTACACTACTCCAATGTGGCCTCGAGTATCTTGCTCACCACTCATCCACCTCTACCTTCCTTAACTGCTAGTAGTGGTGTCATCCAACTGAGGGAATCCAGGTGCTACCGGGCAGCAAGGAATATGGGCGTGGCCACCATTTTTGTTTCCCATTGGTCAGAAAGAACCATAAAAGAATAGGGGTGTGGACAGAATCCTGTGATGCAGGCAGAATGGGCAGAGTCAAGATGACAGCACCCATTTCACATGAAATTCTGTCCAATCCAGTTGGGGACATGAGGGTGACTTGCTTTAGCTGGATGGCTGCACAGATTGTTGTGTATGTCTGTTTGTTGCCAGTCCCTGACCTTGAATTCAGGATCTGGGCACAGTCCTTGAGCTGCTTTTGCACAAGGCTAGCTCTCAACTAGTGAAGACACATGGCTCTACTTCTGGCTTTGTTGGCACAGAAGTTGGACAGGGGTCTCAATGACTTTCCTGCCTAGGGTGACTTTGACCATGATCCTCCTGTCACAGCTTTGCAAGTATCAAGGAGGACTGCTGAGAGCCATTGGTGCCTGCCTAATTATTGGTCTTGCTGATGTTCTTGGACAAACTGGTGATTTCCTTATCCTCGGGTTAAAGAGGTGAGAGCTGGAGCCCATATCCTGGTCCTGCCACCTCCAAATGGCAGGTGATCCTAAAAAACTCAATCCTATCCATATGAATACCAATGGCATGTGATATATGTGATTAAATGGGCAGCTCATGAATCATTCTAGGATAAAATTATACACAATTATATTATAGGATACTGATCAATTTTAATTAATACTTTATGAAGCATTTAAACAATCACATTCATTAAATGGAGGTAGAATGAAATACCTAAGAATTGGATATCACATAGTATACAGCTGCCATTTTTTTCTGTCAGGACTTGGATCAGAACTCATGGTCTGGGTAACTCTTTTGCACTGTGTGGAAAGGGGAAGCTCACCTACTTGAAGTCATGAAATTCAAGTTTGTTCCTTAGACCTGAAATCAATCCGCAGCACTAGAAAACATCCTGTTCATGTACATTTTAAATATATGACTTATATTTATATACATAGGTTGACTTCATATAGCGCTCAGTGTATTCATTGTTAATTTTTGTTTTATTCATGTGTTGGCCATATATTTTATTGACTGTTATGGCACATAGAACATTGATTCCATAGGATATAGGTCTGCATATATGTTCCACTTCATACCTGACTGCCAGGACTTTCACAAAAAAGGAAAAAGTTTGTCATTATCAGCTTCTTACTCCATGATTCATTTTTTGGGAGTGCTGGCATCTGAACTCATGGCCTACAAGGCCAAATTCATGAATGGGTGAGTGTCACACGCCATCCTGGGGAAAATTGACCTGACAGGCTGTTCCTAGGACCTTAGATCAAGCCCCAAGGTTTGACAAAATAAGAACAGCGTGACACCCAGATGGTATTATGCTAATAAATACATATCTTTATAGAGTGCCAGACATGTCTACACATTATTCAGTTATGTAGGCTACATTCTTACCAATTCTTGTGTATTTATTATGCCTCCTTGTAATTCATGTTATTGTTTTCATCCTTACTAAACTATTAATTAAATCAGTGTCCTGAAATTATTGTATCTCTGTAAGAAATAGTATTCTTTTAATGCTTCATATTAAATACAATCAGTCTACTGAAATCATGATGTCTAATTTTATACGAGTAGTATTCACGATCAGCTCATTCAACCGTGCCATTGATAGCATTCCATCATTATTACTATGGATGGGAACCAGTCTCTTAGGATCTCCAACATCTGTAAGTAGCATTACTGGGATTTACCTCTAGGCCTACATTGCTGTGCGAGACTATGGCTTCCCCAATAGCCCTCCATCCTTCAGCAATGCAAGGTGAAGCACCCTTTAGAGCCATGTCATTCAGACCCAAATGGTCACAGTGCAAAGGAATAAAATGTAAAAACGCAATCCTGCTACTTTTTTCTTTTGGGGGGGGTCGGTCATAGGGCTTGAACTCTGGGCCTGGGTGCTGGGCCTATGGTCTTCAGTTAAAGGCAAGCATTTTACCACTTGAGTCACAGCACCACTTCCAGTTTTCTAGTTTCTTGGAGATAAGTGTATCACGGATTTCCTTGCTTTGAACCGAGATACTCAGATCTCAGCCTCTTTAGTAGTTAGGATTACAGGTGTGAGCCACCGGCGCCTGGCTCTGCCACTTTTTTTCTGTGCATAGGTTTTCCCAGAACAAGGCCTGGAGGTCTAGGATCCCAGGATCAACTGTGGCTCTGTAGCTGCACTGCAGCCTAGGGTGATAGAAGCTGAGGCAGAGTGCCATGATCTGAGTTCAAGACCTTGCTTCACAAAAAAAACACAACCCCCCCCTACACACACACACAAAAAAATTTAGCTCACTGGCTTGCAATTCTCACTATTTTTTCTACTTTGGATTTGAACTCAGGGTCTTTGTAACTCTGCAGCACTGTGGATGAAGGGGAAGCTCACCATGTTTGAAGACAAGAAAGTTGGGCCTCATCCCTAGGCCTGAATTCAATCCCCAGCCCTGGAAAATATACTGTTTATATACATTATAAAGATAGGATTTGTACTTACCTATAGATGTTTAGGCCATATTGTGGTTATTGATTGTATTTTTGTTTCATTCATTTATTTACCATTTATTGACTGTGATGACACACATTCCATTTATTATATTGATGACATCCCATCACATAGTATCTAAATTTGTAGACATGTTCTCCATCGTGTCTGACACCCAGGACTCTCAGAGAATAGGAAAACAGGTGTCACAATCGGCTTCTTACTCCATGATCCAATTGTTTGCAGTGCTGGGATCTGAACTCAGGGCCTAGGAGACCCAGTTCATGAATGGGTGTGCCAACACGGCAACCTCTAGCCAAGGAAGCTGCCAGTCAGTTCCCAGACCCTGAGATTGAGCCACAGGTGTGAACAAAATAGCCATACATGGGTAGGCAGGTGGTATATATCAATAAATATATATTTGTGTAGAATTCCAGAGACATCTACCTAGGATTCAACATCAACTATATTCCCACCAACTCTTGGGTATTTATTATGCCTCCATTGAAGGAATAGTATTGTTTTCATGTTTAATAAACCAGGCATTAAGATCAATCAACACCCTAGGATCATTGCATCTAATTTTAGACTAGAACTTTTCCCCCCAGAAACTTCTTATTCAATCATGAGTTTGCTAACATTCCATCATTATTCCCATGCATAGGAATGAGTCTCGTGGGAAGACCCCCATTGGTAGGTATCAGGACCAGTATTCAAAATCAGGGTCTATGATGACATATGGGCCTGTGGCTTCCTCGATAGTCCGCTAGCCGTGGCCAATGCAAAGTGAAGTACCTTTGTAGCCTTGTAATTTGGACCCAGGTTGGTCACCATGCAAAGGAAGAAATTGTAAAAAATCCATCCTGTGGCTATTTTTCTGTGTGTGGTTTGTTTTTGACTCCTGCAAGGCTTCAGGGCCTAGGATCACAGGGTTGACTATGGGCCTGTGGCAGCCCACCAGGCTAAAGTGATCGAAGCTGAGGCACGGTTGCCATGAAGTGAGTTCAAATCCTTTGGTTAGCCAAAAACAAAAAACAAAAAACAAAAAACAACAAAATTCTAAAAACTAATAAAGCACCCTAGTTCAGAATTCACACCATTTTCTGCCACAGCTCAGATTCCAACTCAGGTCTAGGTAACACTATAGCACTGTGGGGGAAGGGGAAGCTTACCATCCTTGAAGACTACAAGGTCAGGCCTGCTCCCAGGGCCTAAATTGAAGCCCCAGCACTGGCAAAAGTCATATGCCCATCTATTTTAAACATAGGATCTCTATTCACATACATTTGTTCAGTACAATTATTCTTTTTATTGTGTATCTTAGTCACGGATGCAATTTGTTTATTGAGCATGATGACAGATATAACTGTGCTAGCATGGATGACAATCTATTCCCATGTCTATAGAGTTGCTTAAGCGTTCTCCATCCTAGCTGAAACCCAGAACTTTCACAGGACAGGAAACAGGTGGATGGATTGGATTCTCACACCTGCATTCCTCTTTTGGCAATGTTGGGATTTGATCTCAGAGCCTAGCAGGGCCAATTGGAGAAAAGGTCAAGGTGAAGACACCATGATGTGAGCATCTAAGGAACTAGGCTGTTCCCAGGACCTGAGATTGAGTCCTGGGGATAGGGCAGGTGGAGAGCACAATAGTCATCCATTCATAAGCTGAAGATACTATGCATATTTGTTTAGAATAGGAGAGATGGCGACCTGTGATGGAATCCAATCTACCTTGTAACTACTGATTCTTGGATCTTTCCCGATGCCTCCATTTCATGACTGTGATGATTATGGTCACGCTTCATCAATTCTCCATTAAAAATAATTGATACCCTAGGAATCTTGCCTATCAGTTCCTGCTCACATCCTGCAGGAACTACTCATTCAAGGATGAGATTGATCACATTCCATGACTCTTCCTAGGTCCAGAAACAAGTATCTCAGGATCTCACGCCAATCCCTCAATGTAGGGGGGCTGATTGGGATTCGACCTCTGGGCCTCTTTGCCTGGATGGCCTGCGGCTTCCCCAACAGCTGCAGGCCTTCAGTCACTCCAGGTAACCTTCACTCTGTAGGTCTCCGGTTTCAGACACACCATGGTCACTGTACAAAGGAAAATGAACATAAAAACACCAGGTGGAACTTACCACTGCTTTTTTTCCACTCACAGCTTTTTTTCTGCAAGCTCTGGAGTCCTAGGATTCGAGGATGGGCTGTAGGTCCAGAGGCCACAGCATAGGATGATAGAAGCTGAGGCAGAGTTGCCACTACTTGAGTTCGAGCACTGGGTCTGTGAAAAAAAAAAGAATATATATATATTTATACACACATATATGAATGAAGCATCTTAGTGCAGAATTCGAGCCATTTTACTGCCAGAGCTGAGATTTGAACTCAGGTCTGGGTATCTCTGTTGCACTGTTGGGGAAGGGGAAGCGAACCATCTTTGAAGACTACAAGGTCAGGCCTGTTGCCAGGGCCTAAATTGAAGCCCAACACTGCCAAAAATCATATGCCCAACTATTTTACACATAGGGTCTCTGTTTACATACATATGTGGAATGCATCATGCTTTCAGTGTAGTTATTCTTTTTATTGTGTGTCTTAGCCAGGGATGCATTTTGTATTTTATTGAATATGATGACAGATATAACTGTGCTTAAATGGATGACAACCTATACCCATGTCCATGGACTTGCCTATGTCTTCATGCTAGCTGAGACAAAGGACATTCACAGGACAGGAATACAGGTCGACCTATGGGTTCTCACATCAGGATTCTGCTTTTGGCAATGTTGGGATTTGAACTGAGTGCCTAGCAGGACGAATTGGTGAAAGACTCAAGGTGAGGACACCAGCATGTGAGCAACTGAGGAGCTAGGCCATTCCCAGGACCTGACAATGAACCCCAGGGAGGGCCAGGATAGGCATAAATTCATACTTCAAACATAGGATCTGTATTGACATATATGTGTGGGCAGCATCTTGCACTCCGTGCATTTCTTCTCCTTAATTTGTGTCTAATAAATGGAGGTATTTTGTATTTTACTGAGTATGGTGACAGATATAGCTGTCCTGACATGGATGATGACCTGTTCCCATGGTTATAGGGTTGCCTATGCATTCATTCTCCATCCTAGCTGAGACCCAGGACTTCCACATTAGAGGAAATCAGGCACAATGACTGGCTTCTGACATCAGGATGAATTTTTTGTCAGGCCTGGAATTTGAACTCAGGTCTGGGTAACCCCTTTGCACTGTGGGGGAAGGGGAAGCTCATAATCCCTGAAGACTAGAATGTCAGGCCTGTTCTTGGGCCTGATTTGAAGCCCCAGCAGTGGACAAAGCTTACCTTTTTTAAACATGTAAACATATTTACATACAGGTGTGGTATGCATTTTGCTTGCAATGTAGTTATTTTTAAATTTTGAGTCTTATTCATGGATGTATTGTGTATTTTATTGAGAATGGTAACAGGTATATCTGTGCTGCCATGGATGACAACCTATTCCCATGGCTATAGAGTTGCTTATATAGCATTCTTCATCCTCGATGAGGCCCAAGACCTTCACAGGACAGGAAATGATGTGAACCATTGGTTTCTCACATGAGGATGAATCTTTTGGCTGTGCTGCGCTTTGAAGTCAGAGCTTAGCAGGCAGACTTGGGGAATGGATCAAGGTGAGCACACCAGCCTGTGAGCCACTAAGGTGCTAGGCCGTTCACAGGACCTGAGCTAGTGCCCCATGGGGGTCAATATACTCATGAATTTAAATATACTCATAATTTAAAGACAGGAGCTATATTTCCATACATGAGTGGGAGGCATCTTGCTTTCAGTGTACTCATTCTCTTGATTTCGTGTCTTATTCATGGATGCAATATGTATTTTAATGAGTGTGATAACAACATGGCTGGCAACCAATTCCCATGAGTATAGAGTTGCCTATATAGCATACTCCCATTCACAGCATAGGAAAAATGGTGCAACCATTGGCTTCTCATATCAGGATGAATCTTTTGGTAGTGCTGGGATTTGAACTCAAGGGCTAGCTGGCTCAAGTGATGGATGAGTCATGGTGAGCACACCAGCACGTGAGCCACTAAACATCTAAGTCTTTCCTGGGACCTGAAATCAAGCCCCGGTGGGCGTTATAGTAGTCATAAATTCAGAATTTAAACAGAGGATCTCTATTTCCATACATGGGTGGGCAGCATCTTGGGTTCGGTGTAGTTATTGTCTTTATCTGGTGTCTTACTCATTGATGTATTGTGTATTTTCTTGAGCATAGGATGACAGATATAACTGTGGTGACCTGGATGACAAGCTATTCCCATGAGTATAGAGTTGCCTATGCATTTTCCATCCTAGCTGCAACCCAGAACTTGTACGGCACAGAAGAACAGGTGCAACGAATGGTTTCTCACATCAGGGTGAATTTTTGGAAGTGCTGTGATTCGAACTCGGGTCCTAGGAGGCCCAACTGCCCAATGGGTCCACATGAGCAAACCAGCCTGTGAGCCACTAAGGAACTGGGCTGTTCTCAAGAGCTGAGATCAAGCCCCAAGGAGGCCACAAGAGTCCTCCATTGCGGCGAATGCCTTCTCGACCAGCGAGGAAGAACGACCACCACACCAGGAGTCTTCTCAGATCACACTTTACTGGAGAGCCTTCTTACATGTAGGAGAGCTTGAGCGCGAGAGAGAGAGCGCACAAAAAAAATGGCCGCTTATATAGGGAATAGGGACACGTGTCGTTCTACTATTGGTCATCTGCCTTTCACCGTCACCAAGTGCCACGGGATTGGCTGGGGACTCTACGTGGCTCGCGCATGCGCAAAGCCCAGGACCCACTGTCCCACCAAGCACTGCCTAATATGGAGTTGTTTACCTCAAAGCTGCAAGGGAGTGGGCGGAGTCTAATTGCGTTCGCACTGGCTCCCCGCAGTTCCCCCTTTTTGTTTTTTGGCAACAGGTAAGAGTAGAGGTTGGGCCTCTGTCTAAAACATTAATGAGAGGACCTTGCACTGGCCTTCGCCTGAGGGGCGCCTTCCCCAGTGATGACCAGGCCCGTCCGATGCCTTTTTTGCAGAGGTGGGATCTTGGGCATCAACCCACTTGCAACCCAACATGCTCTTCTTGAGGAGATGGTCCTCCTCAATTGCAGTGCACTTGCCTCGCACCCTGTCCCAAATTGCAAGTTGCATACCTGTCCCGGTCCAATGGGATCCCCTGATCCCTTGGGGTGCTAAGGCTATGCAGAATGGTAAGGCTTAATTGCCTCTCAGGGCCGACAGCCAGATCTGGGGTGAGGATCCACTCTCCAAAGCGGCTAATGCTTGCGAGATAACAACCTTGTCCCTTCTGGTTTGGGCTCGAAGGCGACAGACCAACCATAGGCAGACCACGCATCCTCCCAGGCAGCAGGCTAAAAACATTCCGACTCCCACCCACTCTTTAAACCAGGAGACTGCAGAGGAGATCCAAGACTGGAGTCCCTCCACAAATCCAGGATCCACTCGCATTGAATTCACGGTCACGATGGCAATCCGCAGCTGATCCAGCATTTCATCAAACTCACCAGTCCAGTTACCTATAAGATAACTTGACAACTGTTTAGATAAGTTTGCAGCTCGGGTAAAGTTATCATACTGAATGCTTGTCACACATAACCCCTCATACTTCCACTGACAGCCAAGCTGAGCAATTTGCCAAAGGGTGTCCACTTGTTCCTGGACGAGATCAATCCTTTGGTTGACCACCATTAACCCTCCTCGCAATTGAGAATTAATGCCCCTCTGTAAATCCAGGGCATGGGCTACATTGGCAGAAAGATTATTTAAGGTTTGTGCCGTTTGTACCGTATGGCTCATTGCAACAGCTGCTGTGGCAGCTCCTACAGCCGCCAAGGAAATAGCTGTAACTATAGCAGCAGAAATGCCAAAATCTCTCTTTTGTCTAAACAAGGTCAACGCATTGGAAGCATTAACGGGCACAGGCACCCAGCGAGGCATACGGGTTATCACAGCATATTCATATTTAGAAGCATTCCAACATTGAGCATAGGAGCAAGATTTATCAGTACAATTAGCAGGATCTATGTTGCTAACAACAAAGACAAATGGGGGATACACACAAACTGGGGTAGGACCATATGTGATGTTATTATATGGCTTAACTCCGTCGTCATAATAGCCTGTATTGGTCCTCCACTTGAATGGTGTGGCTGCGCCTGCTGAGATTGTGGTTAATTTTTCCTGTGGGTCCCAGGAAGCCCATGGTTTGGAGGAACTCCACCCAAACTGGCTTAACCCGATCTTTCCCCCACCAATCATAACCAGGGGCTCCAAGTTCAGACAACTCCCATCCACACCACACAACAACCAATTGTCAAAGGGGTTAGAAACATGCCTGATTGGGTTTTAAATCAGTATAATTTCGTCCCTTATACGTCTGATTAAACCCCGTGCTTATACCAGGGGAGAAGAAAAAGGTCTTGTCTTTAGTAACCCAAGTCCCAATACGGGACTGACAACCTGTCCAGGGCCAGGCATTTCCCGAATGTCGACCAGCACAGAAGGGAGCCCACTTTGGAAAGCTAGTCAGGTCGCCTTCCTCCCTCCTTGCTGGCCACCACCCACTGACCCAGGAGGCATTGGCCTGATAACAAAGTGGCCCGCAAGGAATGTCAAACCAGCCTGCTGTCTGTGATGTAAGCAAAATGCATGAGGAATAAGAAGAAAGGGACGTATTTCGGACAAGTTGAAAGCACAGGCTTCCCTGCAAATCAAGAGACCTGTTGTCCCCCAGTGGGGCTTCCTCTGCATCTAGCAAAATATATGGGATATCCATGGTCCTGTTGGTCCCAAATAACCGTGGGAACAGTCTGGCATCATGTTTGACTGGCATCGGCCTCGGGAATACCGACAGGATTCCCCATCGAAGTTCCCCCTGGCTGGGGCAGATCTTGACCATCAATAATATTGTCACACTCAACACTTTCACGATCATCTTCCTCCTTGTCCTGGTTTTCTTTGACAGGTCTCGTTAGCCGACTTGGGACCCAATGTGGTGTTTCTTGATCCTGTGGAAAAACACAAACAACTCCTCTGGATCTCGTTATTAACGGATCCGGTCCATACCATTTATTATTAATAACATCCTTCCACATAACCATGTCTTTAGTATCCATGGAGTCTCTTGTCATATGCCGATCTGCGGCAGACTGATCATTGTCATTTAGAATTAAAAAATTAAGGGTAAAAAGCGCAAGAGAAAGCCTTTCCCTGGGGGACGCTGACTCAGCAATTCCCCTGTTTTGTTTTTGAAGCATTTCTTTTATGCTTCTATTAGCTCTTTCCACTATACCTTTCCTTGAGGATTGTAGGGCAATCTGGTGGTGTGGGCAACGTGCATTTGTGCGCAAAAGGCGCGAAAACCATGGGAGGTATAAGAAGGGCCATTATCGGTCTTAAGTCTAAGGGGTTTTCCCCAAGCTGCCCAAGCTTCTAAGCAGTGTATTTTGACATGAGACACCTTTTCTCCTGCCAGAGGTGTGGCATGAATGACACCGGAAAAGGTATCGACAGACACATGTAAATATTTTAATTTACCAAATTCTGTTAAATGAGTCACATCCATTTGCCACAGGGCGTTTGGCCTCAACCCTCTGGGGTTGATCCCCATGTGGGGAGAGGGAAGAAAAGTAACACAAAATTTACATGTTTTAACAATATCTCTCGCCACATGTCTAGGTAAGTTATATCTTTTCCTAAGGGTATTAGCAGGTACATGATACAATTTATGAAAGTCCTTTGCCAATTCTATGGGATTAGCAGCAACCAGAGCCACAGCCCGAGTTGCCTGGTCCACCAGGGCATTACACCTTGCCATCGGGCCCGGCAGCATAGAGTGGGCGCGAATATGTCCAATATAAAAAGGGTGTTTTCTGTTTAAGATAAGGGATTGAATCTGTAACAAAACATTAGAAATTGTACTGGCCTGCTTAATTGAAGCAGCAACTTCAAGGGAAGCAACAGCATTTACAACATATAATGAATCAGAAAATAAATTAAAAGGTTGATCAAATCTTTTAAAAACTTCAAGCACAATTAAACTTTCAACAGCCTGTGGGACATTCGGCCGAAAATTAAAGACCACCGGCTGTTTGTGTCCTTGAACAAAAAAGGCACCTTGTGCAGATTTTGAACCATCCGTAAAGATGGTCGGGGCACCAACTAGGGGCTCCTTTGAAATAACGACAGGAAAATACACTAAGTTTTTACTAACAATGGCAAGCAGGGGATGCTTAGGATAATGATTATCAATTACATTGGGAAACGAGCAAACAAGAATTGCCCACATATCCACTGTAGCGGCCAAAATCTCAACTTGTTCACGGGTATATGGAATGATTAATTTATCTGGGATCTTTGCAAAGTGCATCAAACAATACTTTATGCCCAAAAGTGCTTGCTTAGCCACTAATTCAGGAAAATATTGAACTGTTCTTGCTCCCACAGAATTGCCATGAAGCCACCACAAGGGGCCATTTTGCCAAAGAACCTCCGTGGGATAATTTTTTGTTTTTAATATACATAAATCGATAGGTAATTTTAAATCAACCCGTGAAAGTTGAGCCCTAGACAAAGCTGCCTCAACCTTTTGTAGGGAATTTAGTGCTAAAGGTGTCAGGGACCTAGAAGAGGTGACTTCAGGGTCACCCTCCAAAATGGCAAACAAAGGTAACAACTCTGACTGAGGGAGATTAAGAAACCCCCTTATCCAATTAATATCTCCAGCCAATTGTTGAAAATCATTAAGTGTTCTAAGATGACCAGTTCGAATGGAAAGTTTTTGTGGTTTAATCTCAGTAGGAGAAACAATGGTTCCCAGAAATTGAACAACACTAGTCTGTTCAACCTTTTCAAGGGCAATAATCAATCCTTTATCAGCTAAGGTCTCCGTTATCCGCCCAAACACTTTATGAAGAGTCTCTACCGAGGGAGCAGCCAACAAGATATCATCCATATAATGGATAATCCGTACTTTTGGAAAATTTTTCCTAACAGAGGTCAATACAGCTCCCACGAACAATTGACAAATTGTTGGACTATTAGCCATCCCTTGGGGGAGAACTTTCCACTGATAGCGAGCATCCGGGGTTTCATGATTAACAGAGGGCAAAGTAAAGGCAAAGCGCTCCCTATCCTTTTCATAAAGAGGTATGGAAAAAAAGCAATCCTTAATATCTAAAGCTAAAATGGGCCACTCTCGAGGTAACGCAGAGAGCAATGGAAGTCCCCTTTGGATGGGCCCCATAATTTGCATCTGGGCATTTACTGCTCTAAGGTCATGTAATAATCTCCATTTTCCGGAGGCCTTTTTGATCACAAAAATTGGGGTATTCCAAGATGACACTGAAAGCTCAATATGCCCCAGCTGTACCTGTTCCTGAACAAGAGTTTGAGCTGCTTCCAATTTTTCTTGAGAGAGGGGCTACTGGGGAACCCACACCGCCCTCTGTGTTAACCAAGGTATGGACACCGCACCTTCAGTGGAAGCCTTGTTTTCAGAGGCCCCTACGAAAAACCCAAACCCTTTCTATCCTGTTTAGAAAGTGGCTCTATCGGCTCCTTGCGTCCTTGGAGACATTGACCAAGCCCCAAGGCCGGAACAAATCCTTGCTGTCTCATTATATTCTGACTGGCCTCAGAATAATCATTGGTTAAAGTTAACTTCAGCTGTTGCTTCACGTCTCTTCCCCAAAGATTGACAGGGACGTCTACCACAAATGGCTGCATTTTTCCAACCTGGCCTTCGTCCGTTCTCCAAGTCAATTCTTTTGCACTTAACTGTGGGGCATCAGCATAGCCCAGCCCTTGCAAGGTCTGGGAGGATTTCTGAGTTGGCCATTGCTTTGGCCACTCCCCTCTTTGGATGATGCTTCTATCTGCCCCTGTATCCACCAGTCCCTCAAATCTTCTCCCTTCCACTTGGAGAGTTAGCATGGGTCTTTGGTCTAAAGTTATGGACAGGCATGTAAGGTCGACTCCTGTGGAGCCTAGCCCTTTATCTCCTCTCTTTATCTCCTTAGCAGGGAAGTTGCCATGAAGAGAAGGCAAAAGCAGGAGCTGTGCGATTCTATCCCCGGGAGAAATGGACACCACTCCATGGGGGACATGGCAGAGGACCTTGATAGTCCCCGTATAGTCAGGGTCAATCACTCCCGGGAAAATTATTAATCCTCTCATTGTGGAGGAGGAGCGTCCTAAAACTATTCCTACAGTGCCTTCATCTAAGGGTCCTGTCATGTCCGTCTCCACAATAGGACTCCCATCTGCTGTGTTAATACCAGTCCGGAGGTGGCACAGAGGTCCAACCCTGCGGTGCCTGAGGTTGCTCTTTTTGGCTGGGGGGTTGTTGTGGGTGCTGTCCGGGAGCTGGAGTCTGAAATGCCCCATAAATTTTCGGGCCCTGGGGACGAGGGCCCTTCTTCCCCTTTTTTGGCTCTGGTTCCGAATCAGTGTTTGGAATAATTTGGGGGATAAGATGTCCATTGATGTCTCTAACTGACCTGCATTCGTTGGCCCAATGCTTCCCCTTTTTACAACGAGGACACACCCCTGGAGTCCTTGGCGGCCTGGGCGTGTTTCGCGCAGGACCACCATTTTGTGGGCACTGCCGTTTAAAATGTCCCAACTGACCACACCGAAAAAATCATTTTCCTTTATTATCTTTTGCGGCCCTGGCAGCTGACAAGATAGCAGCTGCCAGCCCCGCATTGGTCAGGGGGCCACCCACTTCTCTGCAGGTCCTTAACCAAGCTTCTAGGCTTTGAGTTCTTACTGGGGTAATTGCCCTCTGACATTCCTTGGTGCTTTGTTCAAAAATGATTTGTTGTACAAATGGCATGGCTGTTTCCAGATTTCCTAACACCCGCTCAGCTGTCTCTAGCATACGGGCAACAAAATCAGAAAATGGCTCATCAGGGGCCTGAGTGATTTTTGTTTGATTGCCGGCCATCTCTCCCTTATTTGGGAGGGCTCACCAGGGTTTGTAAAAAAGAGTATTCACTTGTCGATACACTTCAAAGGGATATCCTATTTGATCTACAGCAAAGGGTCCCTGCCCGAGAAGCATATCTACGGTCCAGTCCGGGTGCCCGTCATGGACATTTTGTTTGTATTGGGCTTGAGCCTTGTCCTGAACAATAGACTGGAAATCGAGGAATTGCCCATGATTAAGACAGGTACGGGCTACCTCAAACCAGTCCGTGGGCGTCATAGCATTAACGGTCAGTCTTCGGAGCAGGGCAGTGGTATAATTAGCCGTCACTCCATAAGTCCGGACTGCCTCAACTAAATCCTTAAGCTGGGAGTAGGAAACTGGCTCAAAACTCCTCTCATTAGTAATTGGATTTTCAAAAACCGGGAAGGCGGCTGCCAGCCGCGACCATGTGCTTCCTGTTATAAAGTGACTCCTCCCTGCCAGCGGGTATGGCGGGGGGGGGGGGGGGGGGGCTGACGGGCGAAAGCCAGCTCCGTTTCCTCTTCCTTGCTGCTGCGGTACTCCCACCCCTAGGGGACGCCACCCCCCATATCTCTTTGCCTCATACTCAGCCTCAGCCTTTTCTAAGTCCTCACATTAAGCTGGATCGAGCTGCTCTCCCTCCTCCTCTAACATTTCCTCCTCAGAGTCACCCACAGGGTCACTGTTTTCTTGGTCCTGCCCTTCCACGTGTAGGGCTGAGAACCGGTTTGAAAATTCCTCCAAAGAAGGATACAGAGGTCCCCTCGAGACCTCTTTGCGGTCGTCCCTAAGACACTTTTCCTTTTCCTTTTCCTTTTGTGAGGGCTGCAGTCCCTCCTGTTTTAACTCTTTAGGATCCTTTTGTCTTTTTTCCTTTTTGGCCTATTTTCCTCCCCTTTACTTGATGCTGACTCCGATACACTATCCTGATGCTGCATTAATGCCTTGCATCCCTCCTGAATTAAATCGGACCCTCCCTCCTCGAGGCAGGTGCGCACCATCCGCCAAAGGGGGAGGGTTGCACCAGTTACTTAACCCTCCTCCTGGGCCCTAGTTAGGTCCTTACCCAACTTGTCCCAGCAAGGAAGAGTGAGGTCCCCGGAAACCGCGAACCAGGGCACATGTTCATGGAAATCGCCCAGAACCCTTTTAACGGTGCCTTTGGACACTCTTAGCCCTCGCTGCCTTAACAAAGTCTGTAAGGGAGTGTAAAAATCCGCTGGTCCACAAACGGTCCCCTGACTATTGCCCATGGTGTGCCCCTTAAGGCGTGAGGCTATTAAGAGCGGCACACCTTCCCAGGCTCCCCACAACGTAGGCAAGCACAGAGAACCACCAGAAAGACAAACCACAAAAGAAGAAGCAACGCAAGCAACCAGTAATCTATAGTAAACAACATACCGGGGTACACTTACCGACGTCTCCTCTCCGTGTGTTGAGTTCTGGCTCCTGTTCAGCCTCTCGCGTGGGTCCCGGGTTTCGGCACCACTTGCGCCGAACGCCTTCTCAACCAGCGAGGAAGAACGACCACCACACCAGGAGTCTTCTCAGATCACACTTTACTGGAGAGCCTTCTTACATGTAGGAGAGCTTGAGCGTGAGAGAGAGCGCACAAAAAAATGGCCGCTTATATAGGGAATAGGGACACGTGTCGTTCTACTATTGGTCGTCTGCCTTTCACCATCACCAAGTGCCACGGGATTGGCTGGGGACTCTACGTGGATCGCGCATGCGCAAAGCCCAGGACCCACCATCCCGCCAAGCACTGCCTAATATGGAGTTGTTTACCTCAAAGCTGCAAAGGAGTGGGCAGAGTCTAATTGCGTTTGCCCGGCTCCCCGCACTCCATGCATCATTGAAACATTGGATGTATATTCACATCTGTGAGTGGACTGCCTCATGCATTGAGCGTAGTTATCCTCTCTATTTGGTATGCTATTCATGGATGTATTATGTATGTTCTTGAGTATATATGACAGGTGTAACTGGGCTGACATGGATGACAACCTTTTCTCATGGCCACAGGGTGGCCCATGCATTCTCCATTCTAGCTGAAACCCAGGACTCACACAAGAAAACAGGTGCAACATCTGGCTTCTGACTGGATGAGTATTTTGGCACTGCTGGGATCTGAACTAAGCACATAGCAGGCCCAGTCGGCGAATGGGTCCACATAAGCACACCAGCCTGTGAGCTACTAAGGAGCTAGGCCATTCCCAGGACCTGAGATCGAGTCCCAGGGGTAAGGCAGGGGGAGCACAATAGTCATCCATTCATAAGCTGAAGGTAGTAAGCAAATAAGTACATATAGAGTAGGAGAGATGGTGACCTGTGATGGAATCCAATCTACCCTGTGACTACCGATTCTTGGATCTTCCCCAATGCCTCCATTTAATGATTGTGATGATTATGGTCATGCTTCATCAACTCTTCACTAAAAATCATTGATACCCCATGAGTCTTGACTATCATTTCCTACTCGAATCCTCAGGAACTACTCATTCAAGGAAGAGATTGATCGTATTCCCGGCTCTTCCTCAGTCCAGAATTGAGTATCTCAGGAACTCCTGCCATTCCTTCAATGTAGGATAGCTGACCAAGATTTGACCTCGGGGCCTCTGTTGCCCGATCGTCCTATGGTTCCCCCGACAGCCAGCAGACTTTCAGCCACACCAGGTCACCTTCAATCTGTAGTCCACGGGATTGGGTCTCACCATGGTCGATATTCAAATGAAAATAAACCGAAAAGTGCCAGGTGGAATTTCCCGCTGCTTTTTTCTCCTCTGGTTTTTTATTTTTTCCTACAAACTTTGGCCTAGGATCTGAGGATGGGCTGTGGGTCAAGAGGCTGCAGACTAGGATGATCAGACCTGAGGCGGAGTTGCCACAACTTGAGTTCAAGCCCCAGGTCTGGCAAAAAAATATTGAAAAATTGAAAAATTATGAATGAAGCACCCTAGCTCAGAATTCGTGCCATTTTACTGCCAGAGCTTGGATGTAAAATCAGGTCTAGGTAACTCTGTTGCACTGTGGGGGAAGGAGAAGCTCACTATCGTTGAAGACTACAAGGTCAGGCCTGGTACCAGGGCCTGAACTGATGCTCCAGCTCAGGCAAAAATCATATGCCCACCTATGTTACACATAGGATCTCTATTTACATACATGTGTGGAATGCATCATGTTTTCAGTGTAGTTGTTCTTTTTATTGTTTGTCTTAGTCAGGGATGCATTTTGTATTTTATTGAGTATGATGACAGATATAACTGTGCTGACTTGGATGGCAACCTATTCCCATTTCTAGAGTTTCCTACACCTTCTTCATCCTAGCAGAGACTCAGGACATTCTGGGGACAGGAAAACAGGTGGATCAATGGGCTTATCACATCAGGATTCATGTTTGGGCAGTGTTGGGATTTGAACTGAGAGCCTAGCAGGCCCAATTGGCAAAAGAGTCAAGGTCAAGACACCGGCCTGTGAGCAACTAAGGAGCTAAGTCATTCTCAGGACCTGAGGTTGTGCCCCAGTGAGGGCCAAGATAGGCATAAATTCATAATTGAATCATAGGATATGGATTGACATATATGTGTGGATAGCATCTTGCGTTTGGTGCAATCCTTCTCCTTATTTTGTGTCTAATACATGGAGGTATTGTTTATTTTACTGAGTATGGTGACAGGTATAATTCTGCTGACATGGATGATGACCTGTTCCCATGGTTATAGTTTTGCCTATGCATTCATTCTCCATCCGAGCTGAGACTCAGGACTTCCATAGGAGAGGAAAACAGGTGTAAAGTGCGGCTTCTGATATCAGGATGAATCTTTTGTCAGGCCTGGGATTTGAACTCAGATATGGGTAACCGCGTTGCACTGTGGGGGAAGGGGAAGCTCATCATCCCTGAAGACTAGAACATCAGGCCTGTTCCTGGGCCTGATCTGAAGCCCCAGCTGTGGACAAAATAACAAGTTTACATTTTTTAAACACAGGATCTCTATTTACATACAGGTGTGGTATGCATCTTACTTTTGTTGTAATTATATTTTAATTTTGAGTCTTATTCATGGATGTATTGTGTATTTTATTGAGTATGGTGGCAGGTATATATGTGTTGCCATGGATGACAACATATTCCAATGGCTATAGAGTTGCCCATATAGCATTCTCCATCCTCGATGAGGCCCAGGGTTTCACAGGACAGGAAAACAGCTGTAAGGATTGGTTTCTCACATCAGGATGAAACTTTTGGCATTGCTGGGAGTTGAACTCTGGGCCTAGCAGGCCCAACTTTCTAAAGGGTCCATATGAGCACAACAGCTTTTGAGCTACTAAAGATCTAGGCCCTACCCAGGACCTGAGATTGAGCTCTGGGGTGGGGTTTGTCAGCCATATTCATCCCTTCAAAAGCTGAAGCTAGTATGCTAATAAGTACCTATTTGTATAGAGAAGATGTGGCAAGCTATGTTGGAATCCTATCTACCATGTGACTACCAATTCTTGGATCTTTCCCAATTCCTCGATTTACCGATTGTAATTATTATTGTCACATTTCGTGAAAATCTTAATTAAAAATAATTGTTGTGCCAGAGGTCTTGCCTATCATTTCCTATGTGAATCATGCATGAACTTCTCAACTCTTCCCTAGGCCTGATTTCAAGCACCAGACCACAAAATATAACATTTATAGACATTTTAAATATGTGATTTATATTTACATCTATATATTCAGTCTGTATCGTGTTTGTTGGAGTGATTCATTATATATTATTACTGATTGATTGAATTAACATTTATTTTATGGACTGTGAGTGAACCTATATCATTTATTACATTTCTTCCAATCTATTCCATAGCATGTAGTTTTGCACACATATTATGTACATCATACCTGACACCCAGCATTTGCACAGAAATGGAAAACAGGTGTCTCACTTGGAATCTTACTCCGAGATGAAATTTTTGGCACCTGAACTGAGGGCCTAGAAGTCCCAATTCATGAATTGGTGAGTGTCAGCATGGCGTCTCTAGCCCATTCAGCTGCCAAGTGGATCCCAGGACCTGGGATGGAGCCACAGGTTTGGCCAAAATAGCAGTACCTTTCTATTCAGACGATGGTATACAGATAAATATATATTTAGATATTTTGATACTGTCAATGATGTCTATGTGGAATTAAATGACATACTACGTTCGTACAGATTCTCAGGTCTTTACTGAATAGTATTCTTTTAATGCATAATAAAGTATGCATGAAAATCAACCTATGTTCTCTGATTATTGGGTCTAAATTTATACTATACTGATTGATGAACTACTCATCCAACCATGACATTGATCACATTTCTCTGACGTTCCTATGGACAAGCAATAGTTTCCTAGGCTCTCCAGCCCTTTGTAAGTAGCATGACTGGGATTCAAACTCAGGGCTTAGGTGTCCAGGTTGGCCTATGGCTTCGCTGACAGCCCATCAGCCTTCAGCAATGTCAGGTGACCTACAAGTTGCAGCAGTGTTTTTTGGACCCGGGATCGTCACCATGCAAGGAAGGAAAACCAAGAAACTGCCTTCCGTAGGTGGTTCCTGGCTTCTTTTTGGTGCCGTTTTCATTTTGTTTTCCTGTCAGCCCCTGAGTCCTAGGATCCCAGGATGGGATGTGGGTCCAGAGGCTGCACCATCCCAGCCTAGGTTGATGTTAGCTGAGGCAGAGTTGCCACGATATGAGTTCAAGCCCCTTGCTGGGCAAAAAAAAACATTAAAAATAAATAAATAATTTAAAAATATTAAAAATAGCCTGGCACTGGCTATGGTTCACGCCTGTAATCTTAGCTACTCAGGACGCTGAGATCTGAACATCACAGTTCAAAGCCAGCCAGGGCAGGAAAGACTGTGAGACACTTATCTCCAATAAACCACTAGAAAACCAGAAGTGGTGCTGTGGCTTAAGCATTATAGCGCTCATCTTGAGCTTAAGAGCACAAGGAGAGCTCCCAAGGCCAGGCCAGAATTCAAGTCCCATGATATATATATATATATATATATACACACACACACACATATATATACATACATATATACATACATACATACATACATACTTACATACAATACTAATGAAGCTCCCTGGCTTGGAATTCATGCCTTTTTTTTCTGCCAGGCCTGGGAATTGAACTCAGAGTCTGGGTAACACTAATTCACTAGGGGGATGGGGAAACTCATTCTCTTAGAAGACAAACAATTCAGGCCTGTTCCCTAGGCCTGAATTCAATCCCCAGCCCTGTTAATGCAATATTCATTCACATTTGAAATAATGATTAATATCTACATACTTATGTTTATTGCAATTTGCTTTGAGTGTATTTATTTTATTTTTGTATTATTCATTCATTATTTTATTGACTATTATAACACTTATAACATGTATTAAATTGGTTACATCTTATGAGAACTATACAGATTTGCATATGTATCATATATCTTACTTCAGACCCAGGACATTCATTGAAATTCTATAGTAGATCATTCCATGCTTAGAAAAACAGAAAGAACACATCAACCAAATTAATTTATCCCTACACACCCCAGTGGCTCACATCTGTAATCCCAGCTACTCAGGAGGTGAGAACTGGAAGATGAAGTTTCAAAGCCAATCCAGGCAGCAAAGCCTGAGATATATCACCTCCAATTAACTGGCAAAAAGCCAGTCAACAGGTATTGCTGAAGTGTTAGAAAATCAGCTCTGAACAACCAAGCAAAGAAAGAGCAAGCTGAGTTCAATTGCAGGGAGAGGGGGGTAGGGGAATAAAGGGGAGAGAAATCCTCCAAAATCAGAGAACAAAACAACAATACACAAATCCCACCTAATTTGTGGCACCAAAAAACTGAAAAAAAATCAAGCTTGTGCATTTGTATAATTTTACATGAGCACATATATTCTTAGGTACACTCCAAAGCTATGTTTTTAATAATATGTGTGTATATAAATTAATAATGTATATATATAAATAAACTAAGAAACCAGCCAAAGAAAAAATACTTCTGAATTAGTGCCTTAACTATGGCATTATAAATTATTTGTAAAAAAAACTTTGTTCGAGGTTTCTTTCTTTAGAATCAATCTTAAAATATTTGTTCATGAACCAGGCATCATTGGCTCACAAGAATAATCCTAGTTACTCTGGAGGCTGAGGTCTGAGGATGTCGGTTCAAGGCAAGTCCGGGCAGGAAAGTCCGGGACACTCTTACTTCCAATAAACCACTAGAAAACCATAAGTGGCGATGTGGCTCAAGCTGTAGAGTGCTTGCAAACAGATGAAGAGTGCAGGGATAATGCCCAATCCCAGAGTACAAGCCCCACCACAGACCAAAAAAAAAGGAAGGAAATCAGTTTGTTCAGACAAAATTCTAAAATTCTGAGCTTTAGGAAACTTTTCTTCCAGGGTCTTATGCTCTTTAAGCAACTACTCCACTACTGAGCTACATCTTAGTACCAATATTTTTGTTTTTCATTTTACAATCCAGTTTAGTCCCAAAATGCTTACAAGTACCTACTGTCCTCACAGAAGTGAGTGTTTATTCAGAAACTCAACCTTTGGTGGTATGAGGACTCCCCTAGTCTATTTCGTGGTAGGCACTGAGGAAAACTCACAGGACACAATTGCAGACATTTTATAATTACAAGAATAACTCTAAATAGAAATAACATCAACTGCCAGGCACGGGTGGCTCATGCCTATAATCCTAGCTATGCAGGAGGCTGAGATTTGAGGAAGGCGACTCAAGGCCAGCCAGGGAAGAAAGTCTGTGGGACTCTTATCTTCAATAAACCTCTAGAAAACTGGAAGTGGTGCTGTGGCTTAAGTGCTTCAGCGTTTCCCTTGAACTGAAGAGCACAGGGACAGCACCGAAGCCCAGAGTTCAAGCCCCACGACCAACAAAAAAAAAAAAAAAGAAGAAAGAAAAAATAAGAAATAACATCAACTGTCCCAACCTTCTAAGGAGAAATAATATCCTCATTTTCATTCTCACTCTTCATGGCAGATGGTCAAAAACACCAATGTGCTATGCTGAAATGTAAAAGTTTAAACCCCTTTTTTGAAAAACTCTCATGTTATAAAATCAAAATGTTTCAAATAAAGGCAAAGTGAACTATAAAATAATATTAAAAAAGCTAATGAAACTCCTTGGCTTGGAATGTGCGATTTTTTGTAGGCAAGGCCTGGGATTCAAACTTAGAAACTGGTTAACTGTGTTGCACTGTGGGGGAAGGGGAAGGTCACTATGCTTGAAGACCAGAAATTCAGGCCTGTTCCCTAGGCCTGAATTCATGCCCCAGTCATACTCCTTATATATATTTTAAAGATAGGATTGAACTTCCATATAGATATTCAGTCTATATCATGTTTAGTGTGGTTATTCATTGTATTTGCTGTTTTATTCATTTATTTACCATTTATTTTACCGACAGTGAGGACACCTAAACATGTATGACATTGTTTACATGCTACCACATTGCATCTAGATTTGTAGACTTGTTCTTCATCATACCTGACACCCAGCACTCTCCCAGAAAAGGAAAACAGGTGTCACACTTGGCTTCTTACTCGAGGATGAAATTCTTGGCAGGTGCTGAGATCAAGCCCCAGAGGTGGCCAAAATAGCCATACATGGATAGGCAGGTGGTAGTATGCCAATAAATGCATATTAGTAGAGAGTGCCAGAGCCGTGCATCTAGTATTCAATGATATCTATTATGTCCCTACGAAGTCTTAGGCATTTAGGCAGCCTAGATATTATAGAGAAAGAACATACAACCATCCAAGAAAAGTCCAAGAAATATGATAGATCTATTCAACATTTGGAAGACACCATCAGAAGGACTAATCTGAGGATAATGGGTGTAGAGGAGCACCTAGAAACCGAAGTTAATGGTCTAGGAAATTTGTTTAACAGGATCTTAGCAGAGAACTACCCAAACATGGAAAAAGATAGGCGTATTCAGATACAAGAAGCTTTTAGAACTTCAAATAGACCAGACCAGAACAGGACAACCCAGCATCACATTATAATCCTTCACAGGATCAATTCAGACCAAGGAAAAGAACCTTAAAGCTGTCAAGGAGAAAAGATCAATCACCTATAAAGGGAAACCAGTTAGAATCACCCCAGATTTCTCAGGAGTGAAAATCAAAGCAAGAAGAGCCTGAAATGATGTATGTCATGCTGTAAAGACAAACAACAATCACCCAGGAAAACTGTACTCAGCTAAACTCTCCTTCATAAAGGAAGGTCAAACAAAAAGCTTCCACAGCAAAGAAAAATTGAAACAATACATCTCCACCAAACCAGCCCTACAAATGATTCTTAAAGATGTCCTACACATAGAAAACCAACAAGACCACAAAAAGTCCAAGAAACAGCAGCCAAACTGAGAATCCAAGAACCATAGAAAGAACCCAGTTGCCACAGCCGCCAAGATGAAGAAAATGGCAGGAACTCCCAAATACTTGTCAGTTCTATCTCTCAACATTAACAGACTTACCTCTCCAATTAATTGACATAGACTGTCTAGATGGATTAAAAAGCAAGATCCTTCTATCTGCTGCCTTCAGTAGTCACATTTTGCCCATAAAAACAAACACATTTTCAATATGAATGGCTGGAGCAAAATCTACCAAGCAAACGGCCCCCCTAAACAGGCATGAGTTGCAATCCTAATATCAGGTAAAATAGACTTCAATTGAAAATTAGTGTGAAGAGATAAAGAAGGTTGCTACATACTAATTAATGTATCTCTCCTTCAGGAGGATATTACACTTCTAAATATCTATTCACAAAACAACGGAGCACGAAAATTTATCCAAGAAACCCAACTTTCCCTCAAATCCCACATAGATCCAAAGACATTAATTGTGGGAGACTTTAACACACCACTATCCCCGTTAGATAGATCAACTTGGCAAAAACACAACAAAGAACCTGCATATCTAAACAACGGCATAGAACAACAAGATTTTAAAGACATCTACAGAAGATTTCACCCAGCAGCATCAGAATAGACATTTTTCTCAGCAGCATATGGAACATTTTCAAAAATAGACCACATTTTAGGCAACAAAGCAAACTTGTCCAAATTCAGATATATTGAAATTATACCTTGCATTCTCTCAGACCACAAAGGATTAAAAGTAGGACTCAGCACAAAAAGCCACTAAAGAAAGTCCTGTAACACATGGAGGTTAAACAAAACACTGCTGAATCATGAGTGGGTCATGGAAGAAATTAGAAATGAAATTCAAATTTCATGTTATTCAACAAAAATGAGCACATAAATTACCAACTCCTCTGGGACACAGCAAAGTCAATACTCAGAGGCAAGTTTATACTCTGAGTTCCTACATCAACATATTGGAGAGATCTGAAACCAACAATTTAATGACACATCTGAGCCTCCTTGATAAAGAGCAGCAGGATAAACCCCAACCCAATGAGCAGAAAGAAAGAATTAAAATTAAATCAGAATTAAATGAATTAGAATACAAAAAAAGCCATAGAAATAATCAGCAAAACAAAGAGTTTGTTCTTCGAAAAAAAATAACAAAATTGACAGACCATTATCAAATCTTATCAGAAAAATAAAAGAACACACCCAAATAAATAAACTCAGAGATGAGAATGGAAACATCACCAGAGAAACAACAAAGATTCAGAACATTATAAGGAAATACTACTCAATAATTTATACTAATAAGATTGAAAAATTGGCAGAAAAGGACCTTTTCTTACAAATACTGACATTCCGAAACTAAACCAAGATGAGTTAAATCACCTTAACAGGCCCATATCAAGCATTGAAATATAAACAGTAATAAGAGATCTCTCATCTAAGAAAAGCCCAGGTCCAGATGGTTTCAAAGTGTAATTTTACAAGGTCTTCAAAGCAGATCTCACATTAATACCCCTCCAACTCTTCAATGAAATTGAAAGAGAAAGTTCACTACGGAACTCATTCTATGAAGCCATCATAACCCTCATCCCCAAACCAGGCAGGTTCTTCTCAAAGAAAGAGAACCATAGACCCATTACTTGGATGAACATTCATGAAAAACTTCTCAACAAAATTTTGGCCAATTGAGTTAAACAATTCATCAAAAAAAATCATACACAACGATCAAACAGGATTCATTTCAGGGATGCAAAGCTGGTTCAATATACAGAAATCAATTAGTATAATTCATCATATCAACAGTATCAGGGATAAGAACCACATGGTTATCTCAATAGATGCAGAAAAAGCATTTGACAAGATCCAACACACCTTTATGATGATGGTTCTGGAAAAATTAGAAATCCATGGAACATTCCTCAATACAGTAAAGACTGTATATGACAAACCAACTGCCAGCATTCCATTTAATGGTGAAAAACTAAAGCTATTTCCTCTTAATTCAGGAACGAGACAAGGACATCTACTATCTCCAATTCTCTTCAATCTAGTATTAGAATGCTTAGCTACAAATAAGATTAGATGAAAACATAAAGGGGATCCCAATAGGGAAATAAGAAGTAAAACTCTCCCTCTTTGCAGATGACATGATTTTGTATTTGAAGAATCCCACAGACCCCACTCCCAAATTACTCAAGCTGATTCAAAACTTTGGCAAAGTAGCAGGGTATAAAATTAATACTCAAAAATCAATGGCCTTTCTGTATGCCAACAATAAAAAAAGTGAGGCTGAAATTCGGACAGCAACTCCATTCGTAATAGCCCCACAAAAAATAAATACCTAGGAATGAACTTAACCAAAGAAGTGAAGGACATCTATGATGAAAACTTTGAAAACCTGAAAAAGGAAATCAAAACAGAACTTAGAAAGTGGCAAAACCTCCCATGCTCCTGGTTTGGAAAGACTAACTTCGTGAAAATGGCCATTCTTCCGAAGGCTATCTCCAAATTCAATGCAATACCTATTAATATTCCACCCTCATTCTTCAAAGGAATCTTCAAAGAGGAAATCCAAAAATACATATGGTACAGTAAAAGACCCCGAATAGCAAAAACAATTCTCAACAGAAAGAACAGGGCTGGAGGAATATCAATACCAAATTTCAAACACTACTACAAAGCCATAGTAATCAAAACAGCATTGTACTGGCACAAGAACAGACCTCAGGACCAATGGAACAGAATTAAAAACCCAGAAATGAACACACAGACCTATAGCCAACTAATCTTCGATAACGGAGCTCAAAAAATAGAATGGAAGAAAGACAACCTCTTTAATATATGGTGCTGACAAAATTGGTTAACTACTTGTACAAAATGAAAGCTAGATTCTTATATATCATTCTGCACCAGAATCAACTCCAAATGGATCAAAGACCTCAGAGTCAAAGCAGACAATCTGAAAACATTACAGGATGGAATAGGAGAAACCCTAGGTCTCCTTGGCACAGGGTGAAAATTTTTTAATAGAGACCCAGAAACACAACAAATCAAAGAAAGGTTGAACAAATGGGATTGCACAAAATTGCAGAGTGTCTGCATGGCCAAGCACATAGCTAGCAAGATCAATAGAGAGCCCACAGATTGGCAGAAGATCTTCACTAGCCATACAATGGACAAGGGCCTCATATCTAAAATATACCCTGGAACTCAAAAAATTAAATCCCGCAATAACAAATCTCCAAAGAAACAACTGCCCAATAAATTAGTGGGCTAAATACTTTCAGAGAAACTTCTCTCAAGAGGAAAGAAGAATTGCCAATAGACACATGAAGAAATGCTCTACCTCTCTAGCCATAAAAAATTGCAAATCAAAACAACATAGAGATACAACCTCACCCCAGTTAGAATGGCAATAATCAAGAACTCTAATAACAACAGATGCTTGAGGGGATGCGGAGAGAAGTGAACTTTACTACATTGTTGGTGGGAGTGTAAAATTGTTCAATCACTTTGGAAAGCAATATGGAGGTTCCTCAAAAGACTCCACATAGAGTTCCCGTATTTCCCAGCAATCCCACTTTTGGGCATTTACCCAAATGATCACAAACAAGACCACACTAAAGCTACCAGCACTACTTTGTTTATTATTGCAGCATTATTTACCATAAGTAAGATATGGAACCAACCCAGATGCCTCTCAGTAGTTGAATGGATCAAGAAAATGTGGTATATATACACAATGGAATTCTATGCCTCCATCAGAAGTAATGACATTGCTACATTTGTTAGGAAATGGAAAGGCTTGGAAAAAATTATATTAAGTGTACTTACTAGATTGGTAGTTAAATAAATGATATTATTTTTAGTATTAATTTTAATGCAATTTCAGGGAACTCTCCTGTCTCTGACCTCCTAACACTTGTATTTTGGGATTTGTATCTGGACATCAAGGATTTAGCAGGACTCAAAATAAACCAAGATCTTGCCCATGTAGTTTTAATTCCTTGGTGTGGTATTCTCACAATTAAGAAAATATAAGCCAAGAGTATTTGAATTCTACTATTAATGTTTAATGGTAGATATCTACTTATCTTTCTCTTAAGTGTGTTGGAGAAACCAAAGCTGAAATTAACTTGGACTTTTGTGGTGGATGTAAAGGTCTTAACTACCATCTCTGGTAGAAGGTATCATTAAATTTCAATTAGCCATCAGAGGCTCAAGCCTGTAATCCTAGCTACTCAAGAGGCTGAGATCTGAGGATCATTATTCAAAGCTAGCTCAGATAGGAAAATTCATGAGACTCTTACTCCAATTGATTGCCAAAAAGACTAGAGGTGGAGATGTGTCTCATGTGGTAGAGTGCTAGCCTTGAGGGACTAAGCCCAGCTTCTGAGTTCAAGCCTAGATACTGACCATCAATTAACAAATTCAGAGGTTCCACTGTGAGTGCTATATTCTTTTAGAGACTGAAGTATTTTTATTCGCATAGTCTTTCAAACATCAGTATCTCTAATGGAGAATAATTCTAGATCCTTCTTTTCCACTTGAATAATTGTTGTTCTCCAAGAGTAGAGTGACCAAGAGGCTTGCAGATCAAGAGCTCAGACATTAAATTGGCTAAAAAGAGATCAAATTGAAATTTATTCTTTGGTTGCAAATACCACATTTTTGGTATGTGTTTGCTAGCCTTGCCTGGCACTTCAACTGAGGGCCTGGGTGCTGTTCCTGAGATTTTGTGTTCAAGACTATTGCTCTACCACTTGAACCACAACTCTACTTTGGGCTTATTGGTGGTTAATTGGAGATAAAATTCTCACAGACATTCTGGACCTGGGTGGCTTCAAACTAGAATGCTGAGTAGCCAGGATTACAGGTATATGCCACCATCATCTGTCTCAAATACCATATATAATGTTAAAAGTCAAGGATATCTGTTAACGTCTATCTCTGACAGATGTGCAATGTTTTACTCCTCACTGAATGAATGTTCCTTTGAACAGTATTGCATCAAATGGAGTTGACTCAAGTTAGGTCTTGAACACCAACAATCTGGTTTGGTGGAAATGGCCTTGTTTTTCTACACTCTATTTGGCCATAGGTGTGAATTGTAGAAAAAAAGACAATTCAATAAAAACAAATTCAAATAGTCTCAGACACTTACACAAGTTCTGGACATCACTTCCTCATGGGCTGCTGTTGTGCAGGCCCAATATTTAATCTGAAGAGAAACTTGGAATTACAAAAGTTAAAACCCAAAGTCTAGTAACTTCTAAAAGGCCTGTGTAACTCCTTGGTCCTCATACCTGATACTGTGACTTAGTAGGAAAGGCAAAATGCAGATTTCTAGCTATTGCAGACTTCTCCCTTAGTGAACAATAAGTTACCACCTTCAGTCCTGGTTGCAGCACAGACTTGGCTCAGGTCTGTGAACCTGAGTGTAGACGTTTGAATCTCCATAGTTTGAATGGAAATTTAACCTCTTACAAAGATAGCAGTTTGAGCGACTTGGATAGCTGTGGGCAAGTCTCTTTTTAATAGCCTGAACTTTGTGCACATTTGGTTTAGATGCAGGGTTACAAAGCTAAATAGTTGCAGTAGTCACCCCAAGGTAGAGCAAGAGAGACAGAGTAGAGGGACAGTGATCAAGCTCACGCCATCTGCCATTTTATGCTGCTTTAATTGACATGTTCTTCATGTATTTTAGTAATTCAAGAATAATCATTAACATTACATATAGATTTTTAATTGCATCTTTGTTTCTAACAAAAATTAAAAGTAAAAATGAATTTAAATAGAAAGGCAGTATGGTAAGAGCAGGGAAAAGGAATGGAGCAATGATCATGGACAGCTCCTGAAGTCCAGTCCGGAGGTTTTATTTACCAACATTGGGGAATAAAATGAAACTATGTAACAAGACAGGCCTGCCTCTTTTTCTCAGCAACAAGGCAGCTCTGTCTGCTTTCCTTAGCAACACAACAGCCCTGCCTGTCTTCCCTCATTTATGCCAGAGTCAAAGGGGTCAATAGACCATGACTAAGGGAGGAAATTAGAGCTGTCATTGAAAGATGAAAAAGAACAAGCCCTGGATATGTCTGGAAACCTATAAAGCATTTGAAGCCTTAAACACTTAGGCCTGAGACGAGTCTTTCACAGAAACTAAATATTCAGAGAGAAAGCCAAGATGTGCTCTGAGGTCTGTAGATAACCTTACTCAGAGAACAACAAATTTAAAGGGTTAAAAGGACATATCTAGAACCACCTTTCTAGCAAATATACTTCCTCCAAATGTAAGAGATGAGCTAAGTACCTACCGATGGTCAGGCCTATAATCCTAACTCAGGAAGGTGAATTGTGAGGGTGGTGGCTCAAAGACAGCCTGGAACTTGTCCCCTCAGGAGGAACTTGTAGGACACAGCTGTCCTTGAGAAGGGCGGAGTCCTTTGTGCAGTGCTATTGCTGGAAAAAGACATTGGATAAGGTGGCCATCAAGAATGGAGGCTATTAGCTAGTGTCTCCAGAGAAGAAATTTATAAGATTCAGTAGTCCTCCAGAAAATTAGAGGATTTTAACCACTGTCCTAGTGGTTTCAGATAGAAATGCCACGAGAACAACAAGAGAAACCTCATGGATTCCTTAGCAACAGTCTTTGAGGTCTAAGAGCTAGAGTGTCAATGCTGGCAGGCTGTGATTGGTCCACTATTTCTCTGACCTCACTGGACCAGACTCTGATTGGTCCATTTCTTCTATGACATCACTATGCCTGGTTGTGATTGCTCCATTGTGTGAGGTCATGAAAGATATATAGGAAGCCACTGTGCTCCAACCTATATCAGTTAACAGAGCCTGGAGCTCTTGCTTGATGACCCGCTGCACTGAATCAAAGTTAAATGATTTTTTGTTAGTGGGGACGGGCTGTTATTTGGATTTAGTTATTTCTTTTTACTCTTTCTGGGTTTTCCTTTACTTTATTTAATTTATTTAGGTAGACTTGCTACCTGCCATTGTAGCAGAACGATGGAAGTACAGAAAGAATCACTCTCAAGCCCCTTGAAGGAGGAGATCATCAAACAATACCAGAAGAAAGAGCTCTTTGACACAGGTACCTATGGAAAAGTGAAGCTGACCCATTCCCACCTCACAGACAAGGACGTGGCATTTAAAATACTCTGGAAGCGAGAGTCCTCATCATTGGATAAAGAAAATGTGGACATTTTTAAGAAGGTATGGCACAAACACAACGGCAGGTTGTACCAGGTAAAGGAGAAGGAAGAGAATGTGTATCTCATCATGGAACTGGCCACTAGGGGATACTTCCTGTGGTGGATCTGAAAATTCTGCTGCCTATATGAGGATGAAACCAGGAGGCTTGTCACACATGTAAGTGCTGTTCACTACTTACAACAAAACAAAATCATACACGAAGACCTTAACTCCAACAATATTCTTTTGGACACCAAAGACAATATCAAGGTCAATGGATTTGGTCTGAGCATCTGGCTCACCAGGGGCAGTTGCTAATAAATGTATGTGGTGCTGTGCTATTCCATCCCCCTGAAATGTTCTTGGAAGAAATGATGGCCTGGTGCAGATGTCTGTAATCCTGTAATCCTAGGTATTTAGGAGACCGAGATCTGAGGATCATGGTTCAAAGCCAGACCAGGCTGGCTCTACCCTCTGAGCAGACTCAAACTGATACCAAAGACTAATTTGAATAGGAAATGGCAGAGGATAGAGGTGGCTACCAAAATAGCTACCATTCTTCTCAGAACAAGCTGCTAAATGTGGGCCCAGATGAATAAGTTTATAAAATGAGGTGTGCATAAATTATAACTCATCCACAAAAGGCTGCAATTAATATATGTCTGTCATGGATGGACACTAATCAATTTATGTAAAATATATTGACTAAAGAATTTCTTAAGGTAAATAGGCAAGATTAAAAGTTTCTGGGGCTGGGCGAGGGTGGCTCACACCTGTAATCCCAAATACTCAGGAGGCTGAGATCTGAGGATCACAGTTGAAAGCCAGCCCGGGCAGGAAATTCTGTGAGACTATTATCTCCAATAAAACACTAGAAAACCGGAAGTGGTCCTGTAGCTCCAGCGGTAGAGAACTCGCCTTGAGCTGAAGAGCACAGAGACAGTGCCCAATTCAAAGGTCAAGCCCCATGACCGACCAAAAACCAAACAAAACAAAAGTTTCTGGTGCAGGTCATTGTGTGGATTCCATCAGTATTGAAAGGAAAGTTCACAAGCAGAGGTAATGGTTAAAAAGTAGTGTGCATATAATTAATGTCACTGAATTATATACCTAGCAAACATGAGGCCCTGTGTTCAATCCCCTGAACTTCCAAAAAAATGCTAAATCTTCCTTCTGTTACCTACATTAAGTGGTAGGTGCTCTTCTACTGTTATGATAGTATTGCTCAGAGGTTCTCTGGTGGATGTTTTTTCATGCTTTTACCCATAATCCATTATTTAAATATTGATGTTGAGCTTTAAAATGTAATTTGTGTATTAAAAAAAAGAGCAAAGCCTGTATTTCTAACTCAAGAGTCTAAAGCAGGAAGATCCCTATTCAATCAAGGCTGCATAGAGAGGTCCTACATAAATCCCCATGCTAGTGCTGAAACTAGAGGGACAATTGTTTATAAGCAATTACAAGTGAGAGATACGTTTCTGATCATATTAGATTTTGGTCATGACAGTTTGGATTTAATATTTACATGAATTTTAAAATTTTTCTTTTTCCCCTTACTCTCAGTATGTCATTTTGAAACATTGTAGTATGTTCTTGTTTGCTGAACTTAAAAAAAAAGTTTTCCTTTGTGTCATATTAAACATGATATTTTCTGTATTACAATTTATTATTTATTTTTGAAATTTTTATGTTTTTTTCTCCATCTAGGGACTGGCCACTGTCTCAGAGATTTTGCTCAGTTCTGCCAATTGAGCCACAGCTCAACTTCCAGCTGCTTTCTTTTTGAAGAGTCTCATGCAAACCCCAATACTACTAAGGAGGCTGAAATCTGAGGGTCTTGGTTTGAAGCCATTCTGAACAGCAAAGTCTGAGGTTTTTTTTAAATTGTTATTTTGCCATTGGTTGTGGGCCTGAAAACTAGGCTTTGGCGCTGTCCAACAGCATTCCAGCTTAAAGTTAATGCTCCATCAATTTTGCTGCAGCAACATTTTCGGCTTTTCCTGCTTATGTGGTTCTGAAGAATCAAACCCAGGTCCTCATGCATGCAAGGCTAGCACCCTACCACTGAGCCAACTTCCCAGATGAAGTCTGAGATTCTTATCTCCAATTAATCACCAAAAAGCTGGCGATTGTCCTATTCTAGACTTGAGTAAAACAGGGCAAGTTCAACACCTAGTACTGGAAATTACATACACAAGTCTCATGGACTTTCCTGTTAATAATGGCTTTGAAATGCAGCCTAGGTAGCTAGAATCTACAGGCATGAGCAACCAGCCTCTGACATTTTAATATTTTTACTCAGCTGTTTCTTGCCTTCAACCTCAATGCTTTTTAATTGCGGTCAGTAGACCTGATCTCTGGGCCTTATTGCTGTTTCTTAACTATTTTTAAGGAGCGTGGAGTTGAACCCTCGGCCTGAGTACTGTCTTTGAACTCTTCAGCTTAAGGCGAATGCTCTACTATTTCAGCCACAGCAGCACTTCAGGTTTTCTGGTGATTAATTGGAGATAAGACCTCATTAACTTTCCTTCCCAGGTTGGTTTTGAACCATGATTTTCATATCTCAAACTCCTGAATATCTAGGATTATAGGCTAGAGTCTCAGCACCCTTGTGTTTATTAGCTTTTTGAATCAAGGATTATGTTTTACAATTCAACCATAGCTCCACTTCTAGCTTTTTGCTGGCTTATTGAACGTAAGATTTTAATGTACTTTTCTGGGTCGTCTGACTTCAAACCATGATCCTCAGACTTCAGCTTCCTGAAGTGCTCCAATTATACACATGAACCACAAACCGAAAAAACATTTGAATACATATCTTAGGGTTCATTTCCCTAACATCACCTTATCTGACCTTTTCTGCTTGACTCAGTACACCATGGAATTCTATGCCTCCATCAGAAAGAATGGCATTGCCCCATTTGTTAGGAAATGGAAAGACTTGAAAAACAATTATATTCAGTGAAGTAAGCCAGGCCTAAAGAAAAATAGGTCACATGGATTCCTGGAATTTCTTGACTGGGTTTGCCTTTACACTCGATCTTATATTTTAGCTTCTTGCTTTTCTAGAATTACAGACATGAGCCAACAGTCCAAGGTTCTCTACTTCCAATCATTTATTTCTCTTATTGTGATCCTGAGGCTGGATCTCTGAGCCAGGGCACTGTTTATCATAGGTTTTTTTCCTCAGGGCTGGTACTTTCCAAATACAACCACATCCTCATTTCTGGATTTTTTTGCTGATTAGTTGGAGACTTAGGCACTTCCCTGCCCAGGTTGGCTACGAACAACAACCTTTAGATTTCAGCCTTCTGAATCACTAGGACTAAACACATCAAGCAAAAATTCAGGGATAATTTTTAAACTTTAATTGGATTTTCTCCCACCTTTTTTTTTCTTTTTTGTTCCTAGCCTTGAGGCTTGAAATCAGGGCTTGGGCACTGTTCTTGAGCTTCTTTTACTGAAGTTGAGGACTCTATTACTTGAGCTACAGTGCCGTTTCCAGGCTTTTCTATTTATGAGGTACTGAGGAAACAGACCCAGGAATTCAAACATGCTAGGCAAGCACGCTATCACTAAGCTATATTCTCTGCCATACTTACACCTTTTTATTTGTATTTTTATTTCCTTGTATATGCTGGTCCTGGGTCCACAAATCAGCCCAGGTGCTATCCCCGAGGTGTTTACTCAAGACTAGCAAATTAACAAATGAGCCACCGCACAACTTGTGGCTATTTGTTGATATTGTTAGGTTTTAAATAGCTACTTAGAGTTGAATATATGAATTCTCCTATCTGGTCTGGCTTTCAACTGTGATCCTCAGATTTGAGCCTCCTGAGTAGCTACCATCACAGGTGTGTGCCCACTACGCTTGGCTCATTTTAAACTCTAAAATTGACTCTTTCTTCTCCCACCCTCCTCCACATTTATTTTATTCTTTGTATGTATGTTTGCCCTGAAGTTAATATCAAGGTCTGGGTGCTGTTTCAGAAATTATTTTCTCATTTCTGCCATTGGAGCCACAGCTCAATCGCCAGGTTTTATTTGTCTTCCTTTTGGAGATTAGTCTCATGTAAAGCCCAGCAAGACTCAGGAGGCTGAAATCTGAGTATCATAGTTTGAAGCCAGCCTGAGCAGGAAAGTTCATGAGATTGTTTTCATCAACTGCCAAGATGCTGGGAGTGGTAGAGCTCATACATAAATTCAACCCCTAGGTTGACAAACAGAAAAAACAAAGCCCCATGCCTTTCCTGTTTGGACTGACCTTTAAATACTATCTTCAAACTTCAGCCTCCTGAAAACTAAAATTATAAGCATGAACCACCAGCGCCAGGCTTATTTTTTAAATCTCAAATGGTCATTTCTTCTCTTCTTTCAGTTTTGTTTTTGGTCGACTTTGGGCTGAATTCTGGACCAGGAAACTACTTCCAGCCTTTCACCGAATTTCAGTACTTTACAACTACTATCACACCTTCATTTCCAGCTTTTGCTGGGTAGTTGAAGATAAGAATTTCAATCACTTTCCTAGCCAGGCTGGCTTTGAGTTGTGATCCTCATATTTCAACTTCTTCAGTATACACAAATAAACCAACAACCCATGGCTCATTTTGAAATGATAATTTTCTCTCTCTCTCATCTTTCATAATTTGTGCTCTTTTTTCTTTTTTTTTGTATGTTTTTGTGCTGGGACCTCAGCACCAGGGCCTGTGTGCTGTACCGGAGCTTTCTATTTAAGACTAGGAATATACCACATGAAACAGAGCACAGCTAGTGTCATATTTTTGGTGACAAATGAGACATAAGGGTCTCATGGATTCTCCTACCTGGGCTTGCCCTCAATGGTGATCCTCAGATTTCATCCTCCTGAGTAGCTGATAGAACATTGGTGAGCTACGAATGCTTGATTTATTGAAACGTCTGTTATTGGATCTTCCTTCTGCACTTATAGCCTCTCTTTCTTTAATCCTCCTGTGATTGTCCTGGGGCATGAACTCAGGGTCTGGTTGCTGTCCCAGAAACTGATTGCCCAATTCTGCCACTTGAGCCATAACTCAATTCCCAGGCTTTTTTTCTTTTTGACAATTAATTGGAGAAAAGAATCTGAAGAAATCGTACATGAATCAAGCCAGGCTGAGAAGGAAAGTCAATGAGACCATGACCTCCAATTAACCACTGCAAATATTGGAGTGGTAGAGCTCTGTCCTTGAACAAACCAGCACAAGTTCAAGGAGGCACACACAAGCTTCAAGATGGCACACAGATGCACACATACACAGAACGTCTCATGGATTTTCTTGCATGCATTAACTTTAAATCGTGGATCCTCAGATTTCAGTCTCTCTTCATCCGCTCTCCTTTGTATTGATTTTGTTATTTGTAATTTTTAGTCGTCCTGCAGCTTGACCTCTGGCTCTGGGGACTTTTTCTTAGCTATTTAACTGAAGGGTGTTGCTTTACCACCTCAGCTCCAGCTCAGGGCTTTGTGTTAGGTAGCTGGGATAAGCATCTCAAGCACGTTCTTACCCAGGCTTACTTGATACCACAATCCTCAGATGTCAGGCTCTTGTGTAGTTAGGATTATACACAGGACCAACAACCGTTGTGTCATTTTAAAACGTTAATATGTGCTTGCCACTTCCTTCTTTTGTTTACTTTTTATTTTTTGCATTTGTGTGTGCTGATCCTGGGTCGACAAATTGGGTCTCATATTCTGTCCTAGAAGATTTTTTTCAAGCATATCCTCTATTACATGAGATGATCATAATTATTTGGCACTTTTTTGGAGGGTTGATTAATTAGAGACAAAAGTCATGGACTCTCCTGCCTAGGCTGGCCATGAACCATCATCCTCAGATTTCAGGTTCTTGAATCGCTAGTAAAACATGTATGAGCCACTGATGCTTGATTGATTTAAGCCTTTGTCACTCGCTCTTCCTTGGTTACTTCGACTCCTCTTTATTTCTTCTGTGTATGTCCTGGGGCTTGAACTCAGGGTCTGCATGCAGTTCCAGAAAATATTTTCCCAGTTCTGCCACTTAAGCCACTGCTCAAATTCCAGCTAAATAAAGTAGCTGAAATCTGAGGACAATGTTTCAAAGCCAGTCTGGGCAGGAAAGTCGATGACACTCTTATCTCCAATTCACCACACAAAAGCTGAGAATGCTAGGGCACTAGGCAAAGGATACTACAGAAACACACACATCACAAATAGAAACACACACACACACACACACACACACACACACACACACACACACACACACAAACATTCACACATACACACACATATACACACAAAATCTCCTGAACTTTGCTTTTTGGGTTGGCCTTTAAACTTGATCCGAAGATTTTTGTAGCCAGGGATCAACTACAGCCATTATCAACAAACCCCAGACTTATATTTAAATTTACAATTGGTCTTTTTTCACTCTCCTACAATTTTTTAGCACTAAGAATTGAACTCTGGGTCAGCAGTTTTTAAATTAGCTTTTGCACCAAATACAGTGCTTTACATCTACTATCATATCTGCACATCCAGCTTTTGGTTGGGTAGTTGGGGTTAACAGTTTCATATACTTTACTGCCCAGTCTAGCTTTGAACCTAGAATGGATAAGAATACACACATGAACCAAAAATCATGGCTCATTTTTAAACCTTAATTTTCTCTTTTTCCCATCCTTTTTTAATTCATGGTATATTTTTGTTTTTTTGTTTGTTTTGAAATGTATGTCTAGGACTTCAAATCAGGGCCTAGGTTTTGTCCCAAAGTTTCTATTTGAGACTAGCACTCAACCAAATGAGCCGAAGTACAAATTATAGCTTATTTTTTTGGTGCCAAATTAGATATATGAGTCTCATGGACTCTCCTGCCTGGGCTGACCATGAACCGTGAATCTTAGATTTAATCCTCCTGAGTCCCTCGTACAACATGTGTGAGAAACCAATGTTTGGTTCATTTCAACCTCTGTCACTGACTCTTCCTTTTGTACTTCTATCCTCTTTTTATTTCTTCTGAGTTTGTCCTCCAGCTTGAACTCAGCGTCTGGGTGCTGTCCCAGAAATTTTCCCACTTCTGCCAGTTGAACCACAGCTAAACTCCAGGATTTTTTTTTCTGTTTCGGTGTTTAATTAGAAATGAATATAATGTAGTGCCAGACCAGATTTATGAGGCTGAAATCTGAGAATCAAAATTTGGCAGCCTGGGCAGCAAAGTACATGGTATCTCCAATTATAACCACTAAAAAGCTGAGATTAGTAGAGCTTTGAACAAAACAGTACAAGTTCAAGCAACAGGACTCACACAGACATACTTACACACACACAAATCTTACGGACTTTCCTACTCGTTCTGGCCTTTAAATAATATCCACACAGTTTAGCCTCCTGAGTAACTAGAATTACAGTTATGAGCCACCAGTGATGGGCTGATTGACTCATTGCAGCCTCAGTTATTGGTTCTTCTTTCTCTTCTAGTCTTCTTTGAGTGTATTCATTTCATTTTTTGTGAGTGTGCTGGTGCTGGAGCCAGAACTCATGCAAGACCTGGCTTGTTTCAGGAGGCTGAAATCGGACCTTCATGCTTCAAAGCCAGGCTGAACAGGAAAGTCTAAAATCTTTACCTCCAATTAACTGCCAAAAATCTGGGAGTACTACAGTTCTTGCCCCAGGATGGCCCACAAACAACTGTCTTCTGGACTTTCCTGCTTGGGTTGGCCTTTACACTGGATACCCATATTTCTGCCTCCTGGAGTTCTAGAATTACAGGCATGAGTCACCAGCTCCAGGTTCTCTTCTTATTTACATTTTTGTGATCCTGAAGCTAGATCTCTGAGCCAGGGCACTGTTTCATAGCTTTCTCACTCAAGCCTGGTGCTTTACAACTCCATCACAGATTCACTACTGTTTTCTTGTTTATTTGTTTTGCTTGTGATTTCAAGATGAGAGACGATAGCCCTCAGATTTAATCTATCTTAGTATTTAGGATTACACACAAAAGGAAATGGCACTGTAGCTAAAGTGGTAGAGCACTATCCTTGAACTGAAGAGCTGAGGGACAGCCTTCAGGCCCAGAGTTCAAGCCTTACAACCGACCAAAAAAGAGGATTACACACAAAAACCAAAAACTCATGACTCATTTTGAAAATTTAATTGGATTTTCTTATACATTTTTTAATTTCTACTTTTTATTTCCATATATATTTTGGGCTAGGAACTATAAATCAGAGCCTAGGTATTGTCCCAGTTTCTATTTTTTTTTTTTTGCCTGTCATGGAGTCTGAACTCTGGGCCTGGGTGCTGTCCCTCAGTTCTTCAGCTTGAGGCTAGAGCCATACCACTTGTGTTACTGCGCCACTTCTGGCTTTTTCTGCTTATGTGTTGGTGAGGAATTGAACCCAGGGCTTCTTGCATGCAAAGCAAGTACTCTCCCACTGAGTCACCTTCCCAGCCCCATCCCCGTATATTTTTAATACTAGCCACAGCACATTTGGAGCTTTTAAAAAAACTGTAGTTGGCTAATTAGAGTTGAGTACATGGACACCCCTGCCTTGGCTGGCCTTGAACACTGATCCTCAGATGTGAGACCCTTGAGTAAGTACAGTAACAAGTATAAGCTCACTCAGTTTTGCTCATTTTAAACTCTGAAATCGGCTCCCATTTTCTTCTTCCACCTTTCTTTTCATTTATTTATTTTATTCTTGTGTGTGCTGGTCCTGGAGCTTGATCTCAAGGTGTAGGTGCTGTCCAGAAATCATTGTCTTATTTCTGTCATTGGAACCACAGCTCAACACCAGGTGTTTTTTTTTTTCCTCTTTTCGGTGGTTCATTGGAGATAAGAGTCTCATGTAAAGCACAGAATGTCTCAAGAAGCTGAAATCTGATTATCAGTTTGAAGTCAGCCTGCACAGGAAATTCCATGAGACTCTTTACCTCCAATTAGCTGATAGTGATCCCACCAATTAGCTGAGAGTAATAGAACACCAGCCTTGAGTAAAGTAGAACAAATTCAACCCCCATGACTGGCACACACAGCAAAATGTCCCATGTAATTTCCTGCATGGGCTTGCCTTTAATTGTTATTTTCTGATGAGTTCTGGGAAGATGGCAGAGGAGAAGCTGGAGACTAAACAAGCTCTCGCATAGAAAGCAATTTTAGTGTTCCAATGAATAGTCGTAAGCCAGAGAATTACACCAAGTGTGCCATCACAGGACAGAGAGTTAGGCCAGAGAGGGAAAATCCAGGCAAGGAGACAGATAAGAGCACTTGCTAGTTGCCACGGATGCGGCGGCAGCGGTGGCAGCCAGAGCCGCCATACCTGCAACACAGAGAGTCTGGGACTTAGGCACCAGACGCGGCAAGCGAGCAGTTTCTACTCAACACCAGCAAGAACTGACAAGAGGCACACATCTTCATCCTGAAATTCACAGACCAAAGATGACCCAGGAACCAAGACTCTGGCTTGAGTAGAAGCCTGACATCCTCACGCCTTCTCAGGGAGCAGAGGAAGGAAGGCCAACACTCCCCTCTGATTACTGGAGATCTCCATCTTCGATACTGACAAAGCCTGGCTGTGCAGCTAGCTCCAACTCAGGCCTTGGAAGAAAACAAGAGTCATTTAGCAGGTCACAGGAACTTAACCTGACCTGCTAGGCTCAGCTCCTCCTTGGGAAAAGTCATCCAGTTTGGGCCCCCAGCCCCAGGAGTGTCTTTCTTCACTGGGTAAACAGAGCCAGAGGCTGCCCCTCCCTACAGTAGCCTTGACAATGAATTGAAATTCAGTAAACATAAAACCTGAGAATGGCTCCAGATGGGCTCTGTGAGTCTCACAAGCTATCTCCTCAGGGGAAAACTACTGTTGGCTAAAAGGCCTCAATTCTACCCAGAATCTATCCTCATCACAGCATCTCCAAACTAGAGGAAACAGTCATCTCCCTCTTTTGTGAAACTCAAAGTAGATCTCTGTCCTATTGAACTAGCCTGGGAGGAAGATCACAAAATCCTTGGTAAAGCAGAGCATTTTTCTGCCTGCTCAAACAAATTTACTTAAGAAACTATCCAAGCCACAGGAAAATCAAACATCACAAGCAGGCCAGATACTCCAACAAGCGACAGGTTATGGACACAAGGGAGATACAGGATCATCCCATCCCCTCAAAAAAATCAAAGATCTCTTTTCTTATAACTTTTATAATTTTTTTCTAAACATTTTTTTTAATTTTTAATTTTTAACTAAAAATTTTTGTTTTCTATTAACTTTTTTTTCTTGCTCTTATAATTTTTATTTTGGGGTTATATGTGTGTATTTTTTTCTGTTTTTCTTTTAAAATAAATGTGCTGTGTTTACCTCTAGAGACCATTTAATCCTTTTTTTTCTTTCCTTCTCCTTCTTTTCACGTTTTCTTCTCTTTCATTCTTTGCATGACTTAATTACTTTTCTCATCCTCACATATACCCGTAGTTGATTATTTGACTTTAGCCCCATTGTGTACACACTTAATCCAGAAATTTATTACTTAATTTAAAACTACTTAGACTTAACTTCCTTAATAGCAGTACTGCCTCTTAATACCTATATAATATTTTAAGGATTTTTATTTTTAATTTTCCACATCTCCGTTCTATCCCTCCTGTTCTCTTATTCTATCCACGTTCTTCTCCAAATATTATGTTTTCAAATTTGCATGATTTTTAAGTGTTATACTTCTTAATTTTTAATGTTTGTTTTTCTATTTTTTCTTGCCTTTTTTTCTTTCAGTTTCTTCTTTTTTCTCTGACTACTATCATTTAATCCTAGCGATTTCCTGCTTTGAATTTAGTATTTATGTAAGTTAACTCTCCCACTGCATTTTCACATCCCTTTATGCCTATTTTTACCCACATCTCTCACTAAACCTAATAATTTCTGTCTGCCAAATTCTTCTTTGCGGTTCGTAGCCCATTAATACTTAGTTGTTTGATATTGAATAGATATATCTATTGAACTATATTGTATCTGTAGACTTTTGACTGTGCAACTACACACTTTGGTTGATGCTTGCCTTAAAATAGTGTGCAAGCACAAAACTGGTTTATTTTCATCCCAAATGGGCAGAGCAATCTGGAAAAATCAAGAAAAATGGCAAGGCCAGGTATATCAACTCCCACTCATAATAATCCGGGGACAAATCAGATGGCAAATAATCCATAAGAGAGTTCTCAAAAACCTCTACAAATACTACTGGTAAACTAGGTAAATGAAAAGAATGGAAACCTGCAAAGGGCTCTGTATGAGCATGATAGGGAGAGAGAGGAGGCAAAATAAAGAATATCATGAGTGTGAGGAAGCTACTCAAAGATTGATACAGGAATTGCGAGAGTAGCTTGAGCACACTTAAAGAGAAATAAAGGAATTGTGTGAACAGGCTGGGATCAGTCAAAGAGAAAGTCATGAATGGCATGAGCAGGCTGAAAACACTCAAAGAGAACTACAGGAACTGTGTGAATGTGAAGAAGCTAATAAAAGAGTAATAGAGGAATTGAGAGAGTGTGATGAGAATACAGAAAGATCACTAAAGACATTCAAGGAATTCATGAACAGAGAGCTCAAACAAGTCAGGGAGACCACAAAAGGGAATGCTGAACGGAACCCAACAGAAGGAATATGCGTCCAAGGAAACCATAACCAATCAACTAAGTGATTTGAGAACACCACTGAACACCAAATTAAGAAAGTAAACAAGTCCATACAAGATCAAAAACAAAACTCCAACAAAGATTCTGAAGCCATCAAAGCCGAGCAACTAGAAGGAAAAGAAATAAAAAACAAAGTTGAAAGACTTGATAGTAGGTTAGACCATGCTGAAGATCGAATTTCAGGGATTGAAGATAGCCTAGATATTATAGGGAAAGAACATACAACCATCCAAGACAAATCCAAGAAATATGATAGAGCTATTAAACATTTGGAAGACAACATCAGAAGGCCTAATCTGAGGCTAATGGGTGTAGAGGAGCACCTAGAGACAGAAGTTAATGGTCTAGTAAATTTGTTTAACAGGATCCTAGCAGAGAACTTCCCAAATACCCAAAACGATAAGTCTATTCAGATACAAGAGACTTTTAGAACAACAAATAGACCAGATCAGGATAGGACATGCCACAGTCACATTATAATCCACACAGAGTCAATTCAGACCGAGGAAAAGTTCCTTAAAGCTGTCAAGGAGAAAAGATCAATTACCTATAAAGTGAAACCAATTAGAATCACCTGAGATTTCTCAGCAGAGACAACTAATGCTAGAAGAGCCTGAAATGATCTATGCTATGCCCTAAAGACAACTATCAAACAAGAATACTGTAACCAGATAAACTATCATTCATAACCGAAGGTCAAATAAAAACATTCCGTAGCAAAGAAAAATTGAAACAATACATCTCCACCAAACCAGATCTACGAAAAATTCTTAAAAATGTGCTACACATAGAAAACCAACTAGATCACAATAAAGGCCAAGCAACCGCACCCAAACAGAATCCAAAAACCATAGGAAGAACCAAGTAACCACAGCCATCAAGAATGTGGATAAAATGGCAGCAACTCCCAAATACTTCAGTCCTAAATCTCAACATTAACAGACTTAACTCTCCAATTAAATGACATAGACTGTCTACTTGGAGCAAAAAGCAACATCCTTCTATCTGCTCCTTTCAGGAGTCACATCTTGCCCGTAAAAAAAAACACATTTTCAATGTGAAAGGTTGAAACAAACTCTGCCAAGCAAATGGCCCTCATAACCAGGCATGGGTTGCAATCCTAATATTAGATAAAATAGACTTCAAATTAAAATTAGTGAGAAAAAATTAAAAGGTCGTTACATACTAATTAAGGGATCTCTCCTTCAGCAGGATATTACAATTCTAAATATCTATTCACCATACAACGGAGCACCCAAATTTCTCCAAGAAAAACTACATTCCCTCAAATCAGACATAGATCCAAAGACGCAGGCCGAAATTTTCTTAATAGAGACCCAGACACACAACAAATCTAAGAAGGTTTGGACAAATGGGATTCCATGAAATTGCATAGTTTCTGCATGGCAAAGGACATAGCTAGCAAGATCAATAGAAAGCCAATGGATTGGGAGAAGGTCTTCACTAGCCATACAACAGACAAGGGTCTCTTATCTGAAATATATCTGCAACTCAAAAAAAAATAAACTCCCCAACAACAAACCTTCAAAGAAAAAACTTCCCAATAAATAAGTGAGCTAAAGACTTAAAGAGAAACTTCCCTGAAGAGGAAAGAAGGATGGCCAATAGACACATGAAGAAATGCTCAACCTCTGTAGCCATAAAAGAAATGCAAATCAAAACAGCATTGAGATACCACCTCACCCCAGTTAGAATGGCTATAATCAAGAACGCTAATAACAACAGAAGCAGTATGGAGTTTCCTCAAACGACTCCACATAAAGCTCCCCTATGACCCAGAAATCCCACTTTTGTTCATTTACCCAAAGGATCACAAACAAGACCATACTAAAACTACCAGCACAACTATGTTTATTGCAGCCTTATTTATCATAGCTAAGATATGGAATCCACCCAGATGCCCCTCAGCAGATGAATGGATCAAGAAAATGTGGTATATACACACAATGGAATTCTATGCCTCCATCAGAAAGAATGACATTGCCCCATTTGTTTGGAAATGGAAAGACTTGGGAAAAATTGTATTAAGTAAAGTCTAGGCCCAAAGAAACATAGGTCTCATGGTTTCCCCTATTTGTAATAACTAGTATATATCTGAGTCAAGCAGAAAAGGTCAGATAAGTTGATATTAGGGAAATGAACCCTAAGATATTTATTGAAATGTTTTTTTCTTTCATGCAATTTTTTCTAACACATTTATAAGATTATTTCTTTGTTGCTTTGTATGTGCCTCCCCCACTGTGTAACACCTGCTTTCACTGTATTTGAGGTTGTTATCATTTGTGGAGGGGAAGGGAAAAAACAAATCGTTCAAATAGTCATATAGGTGGACTCATTGCAACGAGACATACATTATGTCAAAATCGAACTTTACAAATTTGGTGGGGTGGGGAGGAGGGTTGGGTGGTAGGACGGGGAAAGGATGAGATGGGAAGGGGAAACAAAGAAGGAGGCTACAATGCTTTATGAGAAATGTACTCATTGTCTTGCCCATGTAATTGTAACCCGTCTCTACAGTATTTTCACAATTAAAAAAAGTGCTCTATTTAGGAAAATGTTCCATGTAGTGGTGAGAAAAAAGTGAATTCTGAGGCTGCTGGGCGAAATATTCAGTAGTTGTCTGTTAAATCTAGTTGATTTAGGCAGTTCTTTAGATCTGCAGTTTCTCTGTTGAGTTTTTGTCTACTTAATCTTAGTGTGGAAAGTGGTCTGTTAAAGGCCCCAACAATTCTTTGTTTTTAATTTTTATTTTATTTATTTTTTTATTTATTTTTGTGAACACACTGTACAGAGGGGTTACAATTACATGGACAGGATAATGCATGCATTTCTTAACAAGCATTGCAGCCTCTTCCTTTGTTTACCCTTCACATCCCTTCCCAGCCTCCCCCCCACCCCCTATCCAATCCTCCCTCCTCCCCTCCCCCCCCAGGCACCACTTGTCTTTGGATCAATTTGAGATTTTGGGGAAAATAGTGTTTGTTGGATACATTTCGGTGATCCATAATTTGTCGAATAATATTTATTATTGTAATACCCTCCTGAAAGAAAGAATTATCCCTTAATTCGTATGTAGTGTTCTTCTTTATCTCTTCTCACGAATTTTTATTTGAAGTCTATTTTATCTGATATTAGGATTGCAACTCCCACCTGTTTATGGGGACCGTTTGCTTGGTAGATTTTGTTCCAGCCTTTAACACTGAAAATGTTTTTGTTTTTTTGGGCAAAATTTGACTCTTGAAGGCAGCAGATAGAAAGATGTTGCTTTTTAATCCAACTAGACAGTCTATGTCGCTTAATTGGAGAGTTAAGTCCGTTAATGTTGAGAGAAAGGACTAAGAAGTGTTTGCTAGTTTCTGCAATTTTATCCACCTTCTTGGGGGCTGCAGCAACTTGGTTCTTCCTATGGTTTTTGGATTCTCAGTTTGGGTGTTGTTTCTTTGCCTTTATTGTCATCTTGTAGGTTCTGTCTGTGTAGGACATCTTTAAGTATCTTTTGTAGGACCGGTTTGGTGGAGATATATTTTTTCAGTTTTTCTTTGCTATGGAAGGTTTTTATTTCACCTTTGGTTATGAAGGAGAATTTAGCTGTTTACAGTATTCTTGGTTCATATTTTGTCTTTAGGTCATGGCATGCATCATTCCAGTCTCTTCTTGCTTTAATTTTCTCTGCTGAAAAAATGAAGTTATTCTAATTTGTTTCCCTTCATAGATGATTGATCTTTTCTCCTTGACAGCTTTAAGGATCTTTTCCTTGTTCTGAATTGATCTTGTGAATATTATAATATGACAGTGGGATGTCCTGCTCTCTTCTGGTTTATTTGGGGTTCTAAAAGTTTCTAGTATCTGAATAGGCCTATCTTTTTGCATGTTTGGGAATTTCTTTGCTAGGATCCTGTTAAACAAATTTCCTAGACCATTTTCTTCTGTCTCTAGGTGCTCCTCTACACCCATTATTCTCAAATTATGCCTTCTGATGGTGTATTCCAATTGCTGAATATATCTAAAACTATTTCTGGATTTGTCTTGTATAGTTGTATATTCTTTCTCTATAATATCTAGGCTGTCTTCAGTCACCAAGATTCGATCTTCTGCATGGTCTAATCTACTGTCAAGACTTTCTTCTTTGTTTTTTATTCATTTTCCTCTAATTGTTTGTCTTTGATGACTTCAAATGCTTTGCTGAAGCTTTGTTTTAGATCTCGTATGAGCTTCTTTACTTCCTTAACTTGGTCTTCAGTGCTTATTTTCAAATCACTTAGTTGTTTGGTTATGGTTTCCTTATATTCCCATTCCTTCTGTCAGGTTCCATTCAGCATTCCCTTTGTGGTCTCCCCGAATTTTTTCAGGTGTCTGTTTAAGGATTCCATGAATGCCTCTATTGATCTTTGTTTATTCTCGTCCCTCCCTTGCAATTCCTGTATTACTCATTGATTAGATTCCTCATGTTCATGCAATTCCTGTAGTTCTCTTTGACTTTTCTCAGCCTGCTCACTCAATTCCTGACATTCTCTTTGTCTGTTTTCAGCCTGTTCATACAATTCCTGTATTTCTCTTTGAGTGTTCTCAGCCTCTTCATGCATTTCTGTATCAATCTTTGAGTAGCTTCCTCATGCTCATGAGATTACTGTATTGATCTTTGGTTTGCTTCCTCTCTCTCCCTATCATGTTCACACCGAGTCCTTTGAAGGTTTTATTCATGTTCATTCACCATGTTTTCCAGTAATATTTATAGAGCTTTTGGGGAACCCTCCTCTGGAATACACATTATCTGTTCTGTCACCTGGTTATCATGAGTGGGAGTTGAGATACCAGGACCTGCATTTTTCTTGTGTTTTTCTGGCTTGTTCTGCCCATTTGATATGAAGTGACACCAGTTTTCTGCTAGAATCCATTTTTCAAGGCATGCATCAACCAAAGTCCTGTAGTGGCCCAGGCAAAAGTACGCAGATATAATCTAGTTCAACAGATACAATCTATTCAACATCAAACAACTATGGATTAATGGGCTAACAACAGCAAGGATGAATTTGGCAAACCAGAAATTATTATATTTAGGGACAAATGTGAGGAAAAATAGGATTAGAAGAATGTGGAGAGGCAAAAGGAGAGTGAATTTAACCAAGTTCTAATCTCAAAGAGGGAAATGGATTGGACAGAATAGTAGGAGAGAGGATAAAACAGACAAGAAAAATGGGAAAAACGAATATTTAAATTTAAAAAATGAATCTTAAAAATTATCTACGTTTAAGGTGATATTGAGAGAAGAAAAGGATACGATGAGAGGAGGGGAGGGATAGAAAGGATACATGAAAAACTAAAAAATAAAGATTCTCAAAAATTATATAGGTATAAAGAGATAATACTGCTATTACAGAATTTAAGGTTAAGAAGTTTTGAATTGAGTAATACAATTCTTGATTAAGTGTGTATACAATGGGGGTAAGGTATTGAAAAATTAAAAATTGATGATTACCATTACTAACTTGCTAACTGCTGATTGTGCTTTTGTAAACTTGCTTACGCTAGCACTGACCCTTCCTTCCCAGAAATGAGTTAAGAAGTTTCAGAGACCAGATGCCGGCCCCAGAACAAGGTCAGTGGTCATAGATAAAGAACAGACAGTACGTGTTCCTCAGTTCCCATTTAGAAATACCCCAGACAGGACCTTGAGATAACGACCACCTGGCAAGACCCCACGCTAAGCCAAATGTCAACCAATCATAGACCTGTAACCATGTAAACCCCCCTTAAACCAACCATGAGCCAATTGTTTTACAAAGAGTGTTACAAAATTTCCCGCTTGGCAAAGTGATTGTTGGCGTATATGGTGACCTTTAAATGGACCAATCATGGGATACTTTGTGTTAAGCATTAATCTTGTGGGTTTTTGCCTTTAAAAAGGCTTGTAACCGCTGCTCGGGGCTCTCTGACTGACCGGGGCAGAGAGTCCATTTGCGCAAACGTCAAATAAACTCCTTTTGCTTATTGCATCTCCCAGCCTGGATTCTGAGTTTCTGGGGTGCCCTCCCATTGATGAAAGTATCCTAGGGGATTAGGGTCTTTTGTTTGATGCATTGGCCAGGAACCAGGTGCCCCCAAACCCCAGATTCCAGGACCGGCAAGAGGTAAGATAGAGCTCTTGTCTTGTGTGTTTGTCTCTTTCGTTTTGCGTTCTGGGATCCAAATCTGTATTTGGACTAGGGGGAAAAGCAGACGTGCCCAGTACCCTAGTCCCGCCCTGGAGCCCTGCTCCAGGGTCCTCTGAATCTGTATTTGGGCCAGAGGGAAAAGCAGACGTGCCCAGTGCCCTGGTCCTGCCCTGGAGTGCTGCTCCAGGGTCGTCTCGAGGAAGGAAGAGATCCGAGTGTCTCTCTGTTCTCGGGAGTTAAGGCACGGCTGGCCACTCCCATCTGTAATTTCCTTCCTCATCTGTATTCACTTGGTTGCCGCGCGGCATCTGGTTCTGTCTGTCTCTGTTTAGTGTTAATCATTTTTAATGTGTGTTTTGTATTCTCTATAGAGATGGGACAACAAGTGAGTCCCCTCCTAGGACACCCCGAGACCCTGTCCTAGTTCGTTTGAAAACAAAAACTGCTGGTTCTGTTTTTGTAACTTGCTTGTTTGTCAATTATGAAGCTGCCACTGACCACCTGCAAGTGGCCCCAGTTAGATCTCAGCCTTGGGCCTTGGTTCAGGGGGGTCTGAGCGTGGGGGAGAACCTGTCAGTCTGAGGGGACAGCTGCTAGGGGTTTTAGTTTTCCTTTGCCCCAAGATGACTGGGAATTCTCCTCTGCCTTGGAAGGCCCCTCAGTCAACGTCTGCAGGAATCTAAAAGAAAAATCCTCCGGAGGTGAGTAGGGGGTGTTGAGTCCCCTTGTAAGCGAATGGTGGTGAGATGTAGCCCCATTCACTGAGTCTTGATTTTGTCTTTGTGGCCACTTGTTTGTCTTGTTTACTTTAGTGTGTGTGTTTGTTTTATGTTTTCTGGGGTAGGGAAGTTCTGGGTGAGTGTGGCAGGCTCACTCAGCAGACTCTGGATTCAGCTTGCTGAGTGGGAGCAGCACAGGGTTCCGGTAGGAATGAACTTGGGCCCATTAGTCCCCAACTCAGCCTTCAGTTTTTGTCTATTTCTGTTTTAGAATTGGTACCAGTTTTAAATGTGGATCCTTGTTTTTTGTGTTTATCTGTATTTTTGTTATTTATTTATTTAAACATCTCTGGGAGAATAAAAGTTCCAGCTGGGCTAGTTTGGTTCCCTTCAAGCCTCAGGCTGCATTTTCTCCTTGTGGAGGCTGCCGGCAAGGAGGGTATAGAAGGCTGTGTGCCTGGTTTGGACTTTTTCAGCTAGTCCTGACAATGTAACAATTTGTGAAGTGCTCTTGTCTAAAATTGGATTAAAAAAATCTGACTAGTTTAGTTTTAGGTGACCCCCTCCCCCAGCTCTCCTCCAACAGAAGGGATTCAAGAGACTAATTAGTGAATTGCCTTGCTAGACAAACAAGCTCTGGGAAAATAAAGCCCAACAAAGGTACCTAGTTTAAAAGAAATACTGTCTTAAATTTTTGTTTAAAAACTTTAAAAGGTGTACGTATGACTGATTTTGATTTTTTCGCGCTTTAAGATCTGTGTGAGTGTTTTTTGTGTGTCTGTGAACGTGTTCAAAGATAAGAATTGTCAGCATGCTGTAACAATTGGATGAGTTTAAATTTAAAAATTCAAAAGGTTAATCCTGAGAGTGTGTTTCTATTGATATCTGTCTAAAGGCCTGCAAAGGTAATTTAGGCATTGTTGGGATCATTACAGATAACATTCCTAAGCCATCTAGAAAGATGCTTTTGCAAACCAGAGTGTGACTGTTTTTTGTGTGTCTGTGAATGTGTTCAAAGATAAGAATTGTCAGCATGCTGTAACAATTGGGTGAGTTTAAATTTAAAAGTTCAAAAGGTTATGAGGTTTGGACATTAACAAAAATGTTTAAAAATTTTTCACATTGTTTTAAATGGCTCTTTAAAGTTTCTTTAACTTGCAAATTAGAAAATCTGGTATTTTAAAAAACTAATGTTTTAAATGCATAAGACTGTTTATACTGTAATCAAGTTATCTGGCTTAACAAAAATGCATTGGCTTTTTGGGATCTAGTTCCCTTGGCTAAAATTTGGGGATAAATATTAAAAATTTAAATATAAAGGTTAGTTTAACACCATCAAAGATATTACTTTTTCTGTCTGTCTAAAAACTGTGTATTTCATTCGAAAACCAAGAGATAAGAAAAGGGGAAAAACTTAGAAGCCAACAGAAGACCTATCTTTAGGGGTGAGGTGTGAACAAGCAGAAGTTCAGTTCAGCTGGACATGCATGGTGGGACAATCCCTGGGAATAGTCCACGCATGGTGAAAGAGGGCAAGCTGGCACAAACGCAGTTCATCTAAACCTAAAGAGTCAGATTGTGTGTGTGCCCATTCCATAGAAGTGGCTGAGTGGCCCATCTTTGTTCTCTCTTTTCCCTGCAGATAGACACTGAAAATATGATGGTTAAAATGAGTGATGTGATGATCTGATTAGTATTGCTAAAACTTCCCTTGCGTGTGTTAACATTAAAATTAGGAAGGCCTTAAAAAGAGGGTTAAAAAGTTATTTGTATAATGTGGCTTACTTTCAATTATGTTCTGCAATTAGGATGTTTTTAAAAGTTATAAAGGTGTTAAGTCTAGCTTTTTGGTTCAGTTATGATGATTGTTATTTTCGCATTAAGGAAAAATTGTCATTTGAGTTTAAAAATCTTAATGTGTATCTGTTATAAAACAAGCAGCCAAGAGGTAATGAGTGACACTTGGCCTCAAGATTTCAAGGGATCTTTTCAAAATGCAAATAAAAACTGAGGTATACAATATTAAAAAGAAGATTAAAGGAGACTTAAAAAATAGGAAATGGATTTTTGGATATAAAGTTTAAATGTAAAATTGTTCTTAACATTGGCCTCAATGTACACAAAGAAAAAAGATTAGTATTATCAAAATGATTGCTATTCTAGTTTGCTCTTATAGGGTTTTTTTTTTTTTTAAATTTTCCAGCAAAGCCCAGAGCAAAGCACAGAGGATTCTTACAAGTTTGTTTGATGTAACTTTGACTCTTAATACGTTTCAGGTAAGAGCATGCTTAAAAGCTACTTCTATGTTGACAGCCTTGTTGCTTTTAATTGGAGTAAGGTGGCCTTTTATAAGACTCATTGATCTGCAAACTGGTTCAAAGCCAGCCCAGGCACAAAAAGGTCCCTGTGAGACTGTCACCTCTACTCAGCCAGCAGAGTGCTGAAAGAGCAAGCAGAGTTGCTTTGGGACTCATAGTGGCAGAGTACTAGCCTTGAACTGTACAGTTGAGGGACAGCACTCAGGCCCCGAGTTCAGGTCGAGCGACCAGCTAAAGGGAAATGCCAATGAGGCATTTATCCCAATGTGGAGAAGACACTCCTAGGACAAAAGCAATGGAGGAACATCTAGAGACAGTAAGCCACTGCTTGGATGGCAGAAATGTCAGATCCTAGAATCATTTCTGTGTGGCCCTTCAAAACTGGTCAGAGCCAAGAGGTCATGGGAGATAGTTTGTAAGCATGCCTAATGTTCATGACTACCTTGTAAGGGACAGGAACTTGCCAGTCCTCTGTGATAGTAAAAAATTAATGTTATAAAATGTGGGGGATAGTTTAAATCTCAACCCCTTTATGTGCCAAAAGCTCTAATTGGCAGCTCTAATTGAGCTGACACTAGTTACATGAAGTTCATCTGCTCAGGAAAAATTTTGTAAACCTGAGAGTGTATTTCTATTGATATCTGTCTAAAGGCCTGCAAAGATAACTTAGGCATTGTTGGGATCATTAGAGATCACATCCCTAAGCCATCTAGAAAGATGATTTTGCAAACCAGAATGCTAAACAAGCTACATTGCTGTAGCCGGAGAAAAGGTCTGTGCAGTTGACAAAAGTTAAATATTGTTCTTAATGACATCTAACCCTGATAGCCTCTTTGTAAAATAGGCTAAGGTTATAGGTTCCTGGCTAAGTAAGATCAATGCCCCTGAAGTCAGCTTGAAGAAGTTACAGAAGATGGAACTTCGCCCTTCTACCCCCATTTTAAGATCAAGGGTCCATAGTCAGTTTTGAAAAAATGAGGCAAAATAGATAAAATAATTTTTTTTAAAAAGGCATAAAGAATAGTGTTAATAGTTGTCGGTGTGCAAGGTGTGGAGACTGCATCTGTCAGAGATGGCTACAAGACTAAGCCTTCTGAGCCTTCTGTGTCTATTTACAAAAATATCTGGTTAATAAAAAAGTTGTGATTTTGGTAAATTGTCCTGGACTATTGTTTAAAGATCTTAAAAACTAGCAGGATCAAAGTCTGCCAAGCCTATGCAATGTATCCTTAACCAGTCTGTGTAGGAATTTACAGCCCAGCATGAGGTATGACAGTCCCTTGGAGCCACTGAGAGACCCTACTGCTGCTGCTGCTGCTGTTGCATACCCTAATGGGTAAAGTTCGACGACGTCCTGACAACCACCTGGAGAAACTCCTTCCTGATTCCATGACCTGAGTCTGCTTCCTGGTTGACTGCTGCTAAATCTAAGATCTTGTGGGACATTCTTTTGGGTGATATCCAGAAACCCTCTCTTCCCACAGTGGATATTGGGGACAAGGATATCACTGGCTTGCTTGCCTTAGGTACTTCAGTGCATAGTGACTGGAAATCCACTCTATGGTCACAGCCTAGTTTGGCTCTGGTATGGTAATAACCTGAGTGTGTTATCAATGGAAGTAATACTCTTAGCCTTAAAATCTAGCAAGCTTCTCCAGCCCAGTGGTACCTTGAGGTTGTTCTGAGATAACTTGGTTTCACAAGCCACAGGAAAAATTGGGAAGTTTTAAACTGTAGCCACAAAGAAGCTCAAGGAATTGTAACAAAGAGGAGGGTAGTAAAGAGAGTTTTGAGAAAGGAATTGGGGAAAAATGTCCTCTTTGGAGAAGAAAGGATTTAAAAAGTAAGGATTGTCTTTAAGACAAACCTCAGAAAGTTCAAGTATGTAGCAAATGGTAAAGAAAGCCTTGGAAAAGGAATTGGATAAATTTAAAAATTGTCTTTAAGACAAACCTCAGAAAGTTTAAGTATGTAGCAAATGGTAGGAGTATGTTGCAAATGGTATACTCAACAGATTGGTATCTTTTGTAAAAGAAAAAAAATCAGCACAGTCCATCTATTAGTTCTGAGATCTCAATACCAAGCACTCAGAAAAACTGACACCCCACACTAATTAAAATTAGTCGAGAGAAGAAGGGGAGAATGAAAGATAAAAAATTGCCCATTACCATTACTAACTTGCTAACTGCTGATTGTGCTTCTGTAAACTTGCTTACGCTAGCACTGACCCTTCCTTCCCAGAAATGAGTTAAGAAGTTTCAGAGACCAGATGCCGGCCCCAGAACAAGGTCAGTGGTCATAGATAAAGAACAGACAGTACGTGTTCCTCAGTTCCCATTTAGAAATACCCCAGACAGGACCTTGAGATAACGACCACCTGGCAAGACCCCAAGCAAAGCCAAATGTCAACCAATCATAGGCCTGTAACCATGTAAACCCCCCTTAAACCAACCATGAGCCAAATGTTTTACAAAAAGTGTTACAAAATTTCCCGCTTGGCAAAGTGATTTTTGGCGTATATGGTGACCTTTAAATGGACCAATCATGGGATGCTTTGTGTTATGCTTTAATCATTTTTTTTTTGCCTTTAAAAAGGCTTGTAACCGCTGCTCAGGGCTCTCTGACTGACCATGGCAGAGAGTCCGTTTGCGCAAACGTCAAATAAACTCCACTTGTTTATTGCATCTCCCGGCCTGGAGCCTGAGTTTCTGGGGTGCCCTCCCATTGATGAAAGTATCCTAGGGGACTATGGTCTTTCAGTCTAATATTTGATGACGGCATATATCTGAGGATGAGCAGAACAGCAATTAAGTCACACAAAAAAGAAGGAAACAGAAGAAAAATGAAAAGAATGAAAAAGAAAAAAAAAGGAAAAAAGGACCAAAAGGTCAGTAGAGATTTAAACAAAGCACACACACACACATATACACCTAAAATAAAAAATAGGAGGGGAGAAAAAAAGATTAATAGAAAACAATTTTTTAAAAAAACAAAAAAACAAAAAAGGTACAACAAAGAGCTCTTTTCTTTGGGGGTGGGCGCGGAGGGATTAGATGGGAAGATCCTGTATCTCCCTGTGTCTGTAACCAGTCTCTTGATGGAGTCTCTAATCTGCTTGTGTTTTTTTTTTTTTGCCTGTGGCTAGATTGTTTTCTTAAGTCAATTTGTTTGAGCAGGCAGAAAAATGCTCTGCTTTACCCAGGATTTTGTGATCCTCCTCCCAGGCTAGTTCAATGAGAGAGAGATCTGCTTTGAGTTTCACAAAAGAGGGAGATGGCTGTTTCCTCTAGTTTGAAGAAGTTGTGATGAGGCTAGGTTCTGGGTAGAAATGAGGCCTTTCAGCAAATTGTAGCTTTTCCCTGAGGGGTAGCTTCTGAGACACTCACAGAGCCCAGCCTGGAGCCATTCTCAGGGTTTATGTTTACTGAATTTTACTTGATTGTCTAGGCTGCTGTAGGGAGGGGCAGCCTCTGGCTCTGTTACCCAGTGAAGAACGTCACTCCCCTCATGGCAGAGCTTTGTCTGCTTGGGCTGGGTGACTTTTCCCAGGGAGGAGCTGAGCCTGGCAGGTCAGGTCAGGTACCTGTGACCTCCTAAATGACTCGTTTGTTTTTTTTTCCAAGGCCTGAGTTGGAGCTAGCTCCTCAGCTGGGCCTTTTCAATATCAAATATGGAGACCTCCGGGGGTGAGTGCAGGTGAGTATGTCAGGATTCAACTCACCCTGGAGTCTTGATGCCTGGGTTGTCTCTGGTCTGTGATCTGCAGGAAGAAGATACCTGCTACTTGTCAACCCTTTCTGGTTTTAAGAAGAATCCTGTCACCTGCTGTTTCTGGCACCATTGTCCCAGACTCTGTGTTGTTCGTTTGGTGGCTAGGCTGCTGTCATTGCTGCCGCCACTGCAGCTGCAGCTAATGGCAAGTGCTCAGATATGTCTCCTTGCCTGTATTTTCCCTCTCTGGCCAAACTCTCTGTACTGTGATGGCACACTTAGTAATTCTCTGGCCTAGGACTCTTCACTGGAACACTACAACTATTTTCTATGTGAGAGCTTGTTTAGCCTCTAGCTCTTTCCTCCTGCAACCTCCCCTAAAGTAATCTGTTGTTGCCTTTTAAAAAACTGGTGCCAGTGGCTCATGCCGGTAATCATAACAACTCAGGTGGCTGAGATCTGATAATCGAGGATTAGTAACAGCCTTGGTAAGAAGGTCTGTGAGTCTATTATCTTATTAACTGGTTACCAAGAAACTAAAAGAGGCACTGTGGGCCAAACTAGTAGAGTGATAGCCTTGAGCACAAGAGAACAGAGATTTCAACCAGGCGCTCAGTTCAAGCTTCACATATTACAAAAAGTTAAAAACAATTTGCCATCATTTGTAATCTCAGCATCCTCAAGTAGTGGTTTATTTAAAGCCAAATTGCATCTCAGTGTGCACGTATTTAGGTGGGGGAACTAAACTTTTATTACAGTTAAAAGAAAAACAAATGAGCACAAGTGTACAGGTGGCTCACGCCTGTAATCCTACCTTCTCAGGAGGCTGAGAAATGAGGATGGTGTTTCAAAGCCAGCCCTGGGCAGAAAAGTTACCATGAGACTGCTATTTTCAATTAACCATTAAAAAACAAGAAATGGCACTATGGTTTAAACTTGTATGGTAGAGTGCTAACTTTGAGCAAAGAAGCTCTGGGACAGCACCCATGCCCAGTATTCAAGCCCCATGTCTAAAGGAAAAAATGCAGAGTTCAGGGCTGGGAAGGTGGCTAAGTGGTAGAGTGCTTTCCTTGCATGTATGAGCCTTTGGGTTCAATTTCTCAGTACCACATAAGCAGAAAGTCCAGAAGTGGCACTTTGGTCCGAGTGGTATAGTGATATCCTTGAGGTGAAGAGCTAAGGGACAGTGCCCAGGCCCAGAGTTCAGGACCCATGATTGACAAAAGACAAACAAAAAAAGAGTTCAAATAATTAAATGATGTGTACAATAGAATATACACGAAACATGAAAGATTAAATTAATAAATTAATAATTGAAATTATCAGCATTGTTTCAATTTTTAGGTGGTGAATGTAGCAGAAAAAGTGATAAGACATAATGATTCATTTCTAACAACTCTTCGATTTTTTAAACTCATTTACTACTTTTAAACAAAAGAAGTATGTAAATATCAATTTACGGAAAAACAAATTTGTACATGTATTTTAGCCTGAATTCCACATTTTATAATTTGCCTTTTAGTAAACAATCAGTATCTTTTCATATAAAATACCTGTAATAACTTTAATTAATACTTCACATCTTTCCAGTATTTGGTTAAATCAAAATTCCTCCCTTCCTTCTTTTCTTCATTCCATTCCTTCATATCCTTTCCTCCTTTCAATACTAGCAATTAAACTCAGGGCTTCATGTATTTTAGGTAGGTGCTCTACAAAGTGAGCTATACACCTGCTCTTTTCGCTTTAGTCACTTTTGTTTTTGTTGGTCATGTGACTTGAACTCTGCGCCTGGACACTGTCCCTGCATTCTTCAAATCAAGACGAGTGTTCTACTGTTTGAGCCACAGTGCCACTTCTGGTTTTCTAGTGGTTTATTGAGATAGGAGTCTCACACAATTTCCTGCCTAGATTGGCTTTGAACTGGGATCTTCAGATCTCAGCCTCCTGAGTAGCTAAGATTACAGGCATGAGCCACCTGAGCTCAGCTCTGCTTGAGCCATTTTTATGACAGGGTTTTCTGTTTATGACCAGGCCCGCATGGATCACAAGCCCTCAATGACAGGGAGGGTTGTGTGTAGCAAGTCAGATACAGTGGGGAAACAACTTTCTCTGTCCATCACAGGGAGAATTTTGGAGGATTGTATTAGAAATTTCTAGAAGTGGGTTGTGAGCAGCATCCTGCTTCCAGGAGTCTCTTCCCACTTCCCAACATTCTAGTCTTGCCAGAAAGGGTCTATGGTAGAAAGCTCAGGATGGAGAGGGCAGACTCTCATTTTCCTTGTCAACAATTTGCCAACAGCATCGATTGTTCCGTCTTAACTATTTGGATGGACTTCTACCATGATGATTTTTGAGCACAAGAAACTTGACATCCTAAAAAAACTTACAAAGTATGACAAGCTCAACATGCCCTCTTCAGAATTGCTGTCCTGCTTACATATCCTTCTGGACCAGCTGGAGCAAAGCATGACCCATGAGACCAAGAAAAAGAGTAAGTAGTACTTGTTTAGATGCCTTAGAGCTTGTGAGTAGGGATGGAACCTAGGTCTCAAGGGATGGGCCTGCTTGTCCAAGAGCCCTTTGTACTACCCAGCTTGGCAAAATGTCCTTTTATGGATGTTCTATGCCTAGTAATGTCTGTTCCCATTTTAAAAGAACTTGGACATAACCACTCATTAGAAACACCCTACCTTCTCATCAGTGTTCAGTCCAAACTCAAGTTCTACAGCTTCTCCTATTAAATCCTCATAGAAGTTTAGTCACACTTTAACTTCTAGAGTCTACTCTAAGATTCCTGTACCTATTTCCATTCTTATGTTTCTGTCAATGTAGAGAACTTCCTGCTGAACTACAGATAAAAAACCCATCTGTGATGTCGCCTATGGTGACTGATGGAGATTGGGAGCCAAAACTGGACTCTAGAAAGCATGTGAACATAGAGGCTTTTTCAATGTGTAGAAAGGCTCAAGTAGGTTTTGAGTCCTGTGGACATCCCACTGGTTCTGAACGCCACATGTGATGTAGGTGTACATGCACATACCACCAAGGAAGATGATCCAGCATGTCTTCCATTGATGTTCACAATTCACCTAGATCACATCCAAACCAGTAAAAAAGTATTGGTTTTGGAGTGCAGGGTAAATATATGCTAATGGAAAATGACCCCAGTCTAAGTTCAGGAAAACCAATGTTAGGTTCAAAGTCTAGATTCAGTTGAGGAAAGGGAATCTGTCCTCACAGATTATCCAGACCAATCTGTCCTGCTGCTGGAGATCCAATTTCCAATTGAGAAATAAGAATCTGTCCCTCCCTAGACTCAGGAAGAAAATACTGCCTTTAATGAGGAAGTAGATCCCTTTGAGGAGTCTGAGGCAGAATATGTGTCTGAAGGCAACTTAGAAGACAATCCAGATTTAGAGATTGCTTCCCCTCTTCTTTAGAAAATCTTTATATTTCTTTTTGGTCCTGATTGTTGTAAAATGATCATTCTACTTATTTTTTTTAATTTAATTTAATTTTATTTGAGAACATACTGTACAGAGGGGTTACAATTACATGGGCAGGATAATGCATACATTACTTACCAAGCATTGCAGCCTACTCCTTTGTTTACCCTTCACCTCCCTTCCCAGCCTCCCCCCTACCCCCCACACAATCATACCCTCCTCCCCCCCACACCGACATTGTAAAGCTGGTTTTGACATGACATTTTGTACTTCTCATTGTTGCAACAGGTACACCTGAATCCTTAAACGACTTGTTTGTCACCATCTCCTCCACATGTTATACTGACATCAAATATAGTGAAAGTGGGGGTTGCACTGTGGGGGAGGGACATACAAAGCAACAAAGAAATAATCTTATAAATGCGTTAGAAACACATGCATGAAAGAAACGAAAATATTAAAATACATATTTAAGGGTTCATTTTCCTAACATCACATTATCTGACCTTTTCCGCTTGACTCATACCTATACTAGATATTGCAAATAAGGGAAACCATGGGACCTAAGTTGTTTTGATTTGCATTTCTTTTATGGCTAGGGATGTTGAACATTTCTTCATGTGTCTATTGGCCATCCTTCTTTCTTCTTCAGAGAAGCTTCTCTTTAAGTCTTTCGCCCACTTATTTATTGGGCAGTTGTTTCTTTGAGGATTTGTTGTTGGGTGGTTTAATTTTTTGAGTTCCAAGTATATTTTAGATATGAGACCCTTGTCCGTTGTATGGCTAGTAAAAATCTTCTCCCAATCGGTGGGCTTTCTATTGATCTTGCTAGCTATGTCATTCAGAAAATTATAAGGGAATATTTCTCAAAACTTTATGCTAATAAGTTTGAGAACTTGACAGAAATGGACCTTTTCCTAGCAAATATTGACATGCCAAAACTAAACCAAGATGAGTTAAACCAGCTTAACAGGCCCATATCAAGCATTGAAATAGAAACAGCAATAAGAGACCTCCCAGCTAAGAAATGTCCAGGACCAGATGGTTTTACAACGGAATTTTACAAGGCCTTCAAAGCAGAGCTCACACCAATACTCTTCCAATTCTTCAATGAAATTGAACGAGAAAGCTCACTACCGAACACATTCTATGAAGCAGTCATAACCCTCATCCCAAAACCAGGCAGGGACTCCTCAAAGAAAGAGAACTATAGACCCATTTCTTTGATGAACATTGATGCAAAACTTCTCAACAAAATTTTGGCCAATCGACTTCAACAATTCATCCAAAAAATCATACCACATGATCAAACAGGATTCATTTCAGGGATGCAAAGCTGGTTCAATATACGCAAATCAATTAATATTATTCATCACATCAACAGGAGCAAGAATAAGAACCACATGGTTATCTCAATAGATGCAGAAAAAGCATTCAACAAGATCCAACACCCCTTCATGATGAAGGTTTTGGAAAAATTAGGAATCCATGGAACATTCCTCAATACAATAAAGGCTGTATATGACAAACCTACAGCCAGCATTATACTCAATGGTGAAAAACTAAAGCCATTTCCTCTTAACTCAGGAACAAGACAAGGATGCCCACTCTCTCCACGTCTCTATTATTTTTCTAACGTTATTAAAATGTCAATGTCTATGTTATGTTATACAATTCAAAAGTCTTAAATGTGTTTTTTTTTCACCTACAATGTAAAGCACCATGCACATGTGTTCTGTGTGTGGGCAAACACAAAGTGACAGCGGGCTGAACAAGAGAGACTACTAGATATAAAGGGAACGGTTAAGTGCACAGGGAGTTGCAAGGAAGCCAGGCCATGCCTGCATGGGGTGATAAGGTGGTTACAAAAGCTTTAGGACATACCAGATCAGATGACCTAGAAAGCTGTTCTGTCAATTGGGACAAATGCTACAATACTTATAGTGGTATGTGGGACTTTCTTCCAACAATGAGTTCAAGCCTCTATACATATTCATTGTGCTTTGGGAAATATTGAAGAAAAATTTGGCTCCGTTAATATAAAAAATCTACTTAGGGCTGAATATATTTGACAAAATACATAGGAAATATCGACACTGGAAAGTATAAGCCATCATCAATAGAAGAAAGAAGGCTTACATAGATGGACAAACACAACATCAGGAAGTAATTAAATCAGATATATGGAAATACATGCTATATTCATTACATTTTATATAGTATATTATATGATGTATAAGATCGAATATGATTTTTCATACTACAAGGGCTTTTAACATTTTCAATAGTAAGCATTTTTTCACATAATATTACTGTAAAACATTATTGGGGAAAGTGGTAATATAACTTTGATTATAATTATTTGAATATATATTTTTGTGTTTCTAGATATAACACTGATTATAAATAGATCAATAAATATTAACATATATTTGTATATCGGTCTATGAGTTGAATATATTGAAAAAGGCTAAACGATGTATAAAAAGGCAGTTATGAGTTAGTATATGAGACTTAGGCCTGTAATCCTAGTAATGTGGGAAGCTGGGTTCTGTGTTTTAATTTCTTTTACCCCCATGCCATTAGATTTTCAGAGGAGACCTGGTCCCTCGGGTGTAGCCAAGGGACACATATGCACTAGGATCACTCTCTGTGACCCCAGAGGAAAGTCAGTAGAAATCAGGACAAGTCTCTTATGCTATAACAGTCTACTTAGTTCCTTTGCCAAGATGGCCATCTGTAGAACATCAGATGGAATGTTGGTATTCCCTCCCAAAATGTTTTTGACTATCCTGAATTAAACCTTATTTCCCTTTCCAAGCTGCAAACACATAGAAATATGCCCAGGGCTCAAGAGAGATGGACAAAGACTTACAAATACATAAAATTATATACTTTTTTGGGGGGGGGGTCCGGTTGTCAGCTTGAACTCTGGGCCTGGACGCTATCCCTCAGCTCTTCAGCTCAAGGCTAGCACTCTACCACTTGAGCCACAGTGCCACTTCAGGCTTATTTTCTTTTTACTTATGAGATGCTGAGGAATCGAACCCAAGGCCTCATGCATGCAAGGCAAGCACTCTACCACTGAGCCACCTTCCCAGCCCCCAAATTATATACTTTGTTTCAGTAATTCAATGACAAATCATCAAAGGCATATCTTGAATTTTTCTTTTTTTAATGGAAATGGGAATATACACTGAGTGCATCAGGGAGTAGGTGATAGTTTGGATGCTGAATTGTGGAATCCACTCCTGGGCATGGGAAACACTTGTCTTGGAGAACTTGTATGGGGATGTGTCTCCTCACACAGCTTCACAAAACAATTCCCATAACTTGTATGATGTCATACCAATCTTTCCATAGCAGCAAATAAGTGTCAGGCACTGATCTTGCTCTGAGGTGGACTCAGCAACACAGAAAGGCACAAAGAACAAGAGGGAATGACTGCTAACCACCAGACATCAGCTTCAAGAGCTGTCCTGACCAGAAGCTAGGATAAATTGAGCTGGAAAAGGCTGATCCCCATGCAAGGCTCCTGAGCATTAAGGTCCAGGCACTATTATAGGTGTTGGAGAAACAAGTGAATGTGGCTCTCACCTCATCAATTTCATGCTGAAAAGAAAACCAGAAATCATAATGATAATTTCTATATATCAGGGACATGACATTGGTAGTTTTGTGGCAACAACCTCACAGCAGGTATGTGAGGAGATATCTTTGAGGAGGAGACAATTAACCTGAGAGCCATCATCCATGCAATTAACTAGAAGCAGGTACTCCAGGCAGTAAGAACAGCAAGTACATTCCTCAGTGATGGGAAAGGACGTAACTTGCTTCAGAAAAGGAAAACATCACTGACGTGCTTGCTTGTGAAGTAAGAAAAAAAGGTACAATGAAGAAAAAAAAGATCAGACATGAAGATCGGAATAAATGATATAGATATTGGATGCTGCAGGTTACAAGAAGAAAAATTCTGATGTTATTCTAAATCTGACATGACCCACTGGAACCAAAGTTCTCAAATAGTAGCTAGACACGTCTGATTCACCTAGTGAATACTTTTAACATGTGATTCTAGCCAGGCTCTGGTGGCTCACAACTGGAATGCGAGCTACTCAGGAGGCTGATACCTGAAGATCAGGTTTGAAGCAAGCCCAAAGCGGAAATTGGAAAGACTGATCTCCAATTATCCACTAAAATTATGGACATGAAGCTGAGGTTCAACTGGTAGAACACTAGCCTTGAGAAAAAATTAAGGGACAGCACCCAGGTTCTAGGTTCAAACCCCTGGACTTCACAAAACAAAGAAGTCTACAAATAAAATTTGGTGCTCAGTTGATCATCACTTAGCATTCTACTACAATGTATTTGTTACGAGCCTAGGAAGTTACATCCTTAGCAAATGATCTCCCCTTATATTCTGCTTCATTACCAGTATTCAAACCCCTGGCATTACCAAAGTCTCCTCCCAGTTAGCATAGCAGTCTACCACTGGGAGTTAATAGATATATTTTTATTAATCATAATCTATCCACACACATCAAATGAGTAGTAGCCACATTCTACTATTCTGAATGTTTTTGCTCCCCCTTTGAGTTAATAAGCCTTACCATTAAAAACTAAAGAACACTTATCAAATTAAGTCAACAGTAATCATTCTTCCACCCAATCTTGAAACCTAAGTTATGTGTTTTTTTTTGTTTGTTTCTTTGATGTTGGTGCCCTGTATCTTGTATATACATTTCTCTAGCATTGGGAGGTGAAGGGAAAAATCCAAATGCTTAACTAGGGATAGACCAATTTTAACAATGAGATCAAGACACTATGTTCAAAAACGAACTTTACAATTTAGGCAGGGAGTGGGGAGGGTGGATGGAAAGGAGTAGTTGTGGAGGTGGAAGGGTAGGGATGGTAGGGGGAATACAAAGGAGGAGGTAACAATGCTTGAGAGGAAATGAACTCATTACCTACCTTATGTAACTGTAACCGCTTTGCACATTATTTTTACAATAAAAAAGTATTTAAAAAGATGAAAAGACCACATAAATAAAACCACATACTTACAATCATCTGATATTCGACAAAAGAGCGAAAGATGTAGTGTGGAAAAAACATAGCCTTTCCGGGTGCCTGTGGCTCATGCCATTAATCCTAGCTACTCAGAAGGCTGAGATCTGAGGATGGTTGTTGAAAGCCAGCAGGGCCAGGGAAGTCCATGAGACTCTTAGCTCCAATAAACCACAAGAAAATGGGAAGTGGAACTGTGGTTCAAGTACTAGCCTGGAGATGAAAAGCTGAAGGGTAGCTCCGAGTCCCAGAGTTCAAGCCCCACGACCCCCCCACACACCACACACACACACACACACACACACACACACACACACACACACACACACACACACACACCATAGCCTTTTCAAGTATTGATGTTGGGAAAACTGGACATTTATAGGCAGAAAACTAGAAGTGGATCTCTGCTTGCACTAACATCAACTCAAAATGGATTGCCTACATTAAAATCAGCCAAACTACTATAAGACAGAATAAGGATGACATTAGAATTTATAGGTGCTGAGGTGCGAGCTGGGCAGCTGCATGCCGAGCACTGGTAGTTGCGCTCCATTTCCCGCAATTTTGCACTGTGTGCCTCGACCCTGTAACCACTTACTCCAGTTGGCCCCTGCGACGGTTGCCATGCATCAGGCACACCCGTGCTAGGGGCAGCTCTGCTCACCCCCTGGCCCTGCTCCGCGGGCCGCCTGTGACGTGGGCCCCTTCCTGCGTTGTGAGCCCTGTGATGCGAACGGGGTGGCCCAGTGTGCGCCTCCACCTGCCGCGCCTGCTTGAGGCATGGGGGAGGCTGGGAGTGTACCCCACACCTCACAGGCCTCACCAGTAATGGAGTAATCGCTCTGGAGACAACAACAACAACAAAATGTTTTCTAATTTCACTCCTCTTTTAGGGTTGAGGATCATAAGCTATTTAAAGGCAAAAGTTTATTTTCACCCCTCATCTTTATTCTTGACCTAGCAAAACTATGGTGTTTAATGTTATCTAAACAGGAAAAATGAACAGCTGTTGAGAGAGCCTCATAGGGACACTGGGAACACATAGAGAATAACTTGTGTTTGTTGAACTTGGAGTCCAACTTATACTTTATAATTCAGACATATATGCAGAGAGAGATATATGTTCTCAATGGTTAACATTGTATACAGCATAGCCCAACTATAATAGGATCCATACTAGATAATCAAAGATAGTGTTATAGATACTAGAACGTGTAAGTATGGCCGTGACCAGGAGAGTACACTCAGTCCAGGCTGGCCTTTTCTCTCCCCAAGGCCAAACCCATGGCAGTATTGGGTGTGCGGCAATTGTCCTGTCCTACACTGCAGAGAGCTCTCCTTAAGAACAAAAAGAGGACTCAAGACAGTCTGCCTACCTATTACGAGCTTTCCTTTATTTTTAAAATTTTTTGGGGGGGGAAAGTATTTTTGAAAAGTTTTGTCTTGTGATGTATTTATAAAAGTAAATAAAATTTTTACCATTAAAGTAATCATTAAAAAAAAAAAAGAACTTGGGGCTGGGAAGTTGGCTCAGTGGTAGAGCGCTTGCCTTGCATGCCAGAGGCCCTGGGTTCGATTCCTCAGCACCACATAAGCAAAAAGAAAAAAACGCGGAAATGTTGCTGTGGCTCAAGTGGTAGAGCGCTAGCCTTGAGCTGAAGAGCTGAGGGACAGTGCCCAGGCCCAGAGTTCAGGCCCATGACCGGATCCAAAAAAAAAAAAAAAAAAAAAGAACTTATAGGTACTGGCAGGAACTTCCTGAATAGAATTCCAGGGGCACAACAGGTAGGAGAGAGACCCAACAAATGGGACTACATCACATGAAAAAACCTACACAGGCTAGGGACATAGCCACTAAACTAAAAAGACAGCCAACACATTGGGAAAAGATATTTACCTGCAATACATTAGACAAAGGGCTAATTTTCAATGTATACATGGATCTCAGGAAACTACACCACCCAAAACTTATAAACCAATCACCAAATTGGCAGAGGAGCTAAGGAGAGACTTCTCAGAAGAAGAGGTAAGAATGGCAAAGAAACATCTCAGGAAAGGTTCATCATCCCAGGCCATAAAGAAAATAAATATCAAAGTAATCCTGAGATACCATCTTATCCAAATATCTTGAATTCAGACAGCAAATGATGGTGGGGAAGTGGAGAAACTAGAAAATGGCAAGGACATTTGCACAACCATGTTCCTTGCTGCTCAATTCACAGTGACAAGAAATGTACACAACCCAGATGCCCCACAATAAATGAATGGAACCAATAATTATGCTCTCTATATACAATGAAATTTTACAGAGCCATTAGAAAGGATAAAATAATGAAATTTGCAGGGAAATGGAGGACACTAGAATAAATCATATTAAGAAAGTTAACCAACATCAAATTGACAAATGGTACATTTTCCCCTGATATGCAAAAGAAAGGTTTAAAACACAATGGGATATGACATACTGTACAGGACTCTAGGCATCATATATAGTAAGAACAGAAGAGGAATCCTTTGGCGAAAATCACCAAGTTGTAATACTCAAGCACCTTTTCTATATAATTCTCTCTCTCTCTCTCTCTCTCTCTCTCTCTCTCTCTCTCTCTCTCTCTCTCTCTCTCTCTCTCTCTCTCTCTCTCTCTCTCTCTCTCTCTCTCTCTCTCTGTATATATATATGAGTTCCAATAAGAAAACAAAGTGACTTTTCTTAATTTGTCTTTTCATTTTCTGATGAGTCTGTATTCTTCACATAATATACAGGGAAGATGGGGGAAGGACACAGAATATTGCAGCAGCAGAGCCCTCTGTCTGTACTGGACATTGATGAAAGTGAACCATGCAAGTCAAGGGTCAAGATGGGAGAGAGGGTATGGAAGAGAATGGGGGAACAGATGAGATTACGTAAAAGGAAGGAAATGTACTAGTTACCTGACATACATATCACCGCTAAAACAATTTTTTTAAAAAGAAGAGAGTTCCCTAATAAGAACATATGAGAATAGGAAAATACAGAGCAGATAATTCCATTTTTATGTCCTTGGTACATGATAGTTTCAATCAATAGCTATTGTCCTACCAACTAAGTCATAACTCTAAACCCAAAAGTCCTTACAATATTAAAATTTTTCATTGATTTCTTCATATTTTCTATTTGCTTTTGGGTTTGTGTGTGTGTGTGTGTGTGTGTGTATGTTTGTGTGTGTGTGTGTGTGTTTGTGTGTGCGTGTGTGTAAGAATGGAGTTTGATTGCAGGATCTAGGTACTATCCTTGAGCTTCTTTTTTGCTCAAGTGTACACTCTACCACTTGAGCCAAAGCTTCACTTCTGGATTTTCTTGAACAGTTTATGGGAGATAAAAGATTCACAGAGACATTTTTGCACCACTAGATTCAAATCATCATCTTCAGATCTCAGCCTCTAGAGTAGGTAGTATTATAGGCATAAGTCAAAGCTTCTGGCATATGAATTGTTGTCCCTTTTTTAAAAATCTGGTGCCAGTGGCTCATGCCTGTAATCATAGCACCACAGGAGGCTGAGATCTGATATTTGAGCTTTAAAGACAACCTGCGTAAGAAAGTCTGTGAGACTATTATCTCATAAACTGGTTAGCAAGAAACTGGTAGCAGCACTGGTTCAAACTGGTATAGTGATAGCCTTGAGCACAAAAGAACAGGGACTGCCCCCAGGCCCTGAGTTCAAGGCCCACATATAAAAGAATGTAAAAAAAATTGCAATCACTTGTAATCTCAACATCCTCAATTGGTGGTTCATTTAAAGTTAATTTGCATCTCACTTTGTATGTATTTGAGGGGGAACTAAACATATAACATTAAAAAAAAATGAGGAGCTGGGTTCAGGTGGCTTATACCTGTAATCCTACCATTTCAGGAGGCTGAGAAATGAATTTGGTGTTTTAAAGACAGCCTGGGCCGAAAAGTTCCCATGAGACTGCTATTTACAATTAACCATTAAAAACAAGAAATGGCACTGTGGTTTCAACTGGTATGGTAGAGTACTAGCATTGAGCAAAGGAGTTCTGGGACAGTACCCATGCCCTGTGGTCAAGTCCCATGTCTGAAGGAAAAATAGAGATCAGGGCTGGGAAGTTGTCTCAGTACTAGAGTGCTTGCCTTGCATGTTGAATCTTTGGGTTCAATTCCTCAGTACCACATAAGCAGAAAAAGCCAGAAGTGGCTCTGTGGCTCAAGTGGTAGAGTGCTAGCCTTGAGGTGAAGAGCGAAGGGACAGTGCTCAGGCCAGAGTTCAAGATCCATGATGGACAAAAAACAAACAAACGAAAAGAGTTCAAACATTTAAGTGATGTGCACAATAGACTATACACTAAAGATGAAAGATTAAATTAATGAATTAATAATTAAAATGATCAACATTGTTTGGATTTTTTAAGTGGTGAATATAGCAGAAAAATTGATAAGAAATAATGATTCATTTCTAACCACTCATATTGTTTTAAACTCATTTACTACTTTTAAACTAAAGGGACACATAAGTATCATTTTACAGAAAAACAAAAGTTGTATCTGTATTTCAGCCTTAATTCCACATTTTATAATTTCCTTTTAGTAAACAATCAGTATCTTTTAATATAAAATACCTGTAATCTCTTTATTTAATACTTATCATTCCAGTATTTGATTATATCATAATTCCTCCCTTACTTCTTTTCTTCATATCCTTTCCTCCATTCTATACTAGCAGTTAAATTAAGGGCTTCATGCACTTAAGGTAGGTCCTGAAAAGGTGAGCCACATACCTGCTCTTTTTGCTTTAGTCACTTTTGTTTTTGTTGGTCATGTGTCTTGAATTCTGGGCCTGGAGACAGTCCTTGCACTCTTAAGCTCAAGGCAAGTGCTCTATTGTTTGAGCCACAGTGCCACTTCTGATTTTCTGGTGGTTTAATGGAGATAAGAGTCTCTCAGACTTTCCTGCCTAGACTGGGTTTGAACTGTGATCTTCAGATCTCAACATTCTGAGTAGCTTCCTGGCATGAGCCACCTGAGCCCAGCTCTGCTTTAGCCTTATTTTTTTGGGAGGGGGGGCTGAACTCTGGGCCTGGCCACTGTCCCTCAGCTCTTCAGCTCAAGGCTAGCACTCTACCACTTGAGCCACAGTTCCACTTCCGGCTTTTTTTATTCTGCTTATTTGGTGCTGAGGAATTGAACACAGGGCCTCATGCATGTAAGGCAAGCGCTCTACCACTGAGCCACCTTCCCAGCCCTGCTTTATCCATTTTTATGGCAGGGTTTTCTGTTTATGACCATGCTAGCATGGTTCACAATCCTTCTTTTTACCTTTTCTGAGTAGATGAAATATAAAGCACAATGCATTGGGTTCAGATATTGATTTAGATCCAATATTGTGAATGTTTCCCTGGGCTATCCTCAAATCATAATCCTCTCTGTATCAGTCAAGACCCAGCAGCTAGCATTACAAGTATGAGCTCCCATGCGTGGCTCAAATTTCTGACAACTAAAACAAATGAACAAAGTTTTAATAATTTTAAATGTTCAATTTGAGGACAATGAGTGTTTTTAATTGCCTAGTTTCAAATTTCACCAAAAACCCAAATATTAACTTTTGATTTCCTAGATTAAATAAGCAAATAAACTTCAAAAAGCAATTAACTATTTAAAGAAAAAAGCTAGGGCTAGGAAGGTGGCTCAGTGGTAGAGCGCCTGCCTTGCATGCATGAGGCCCTGGGTTCAATTACTCAGCACCACATAAGCCAAAAGAAAAAAGCCAGAAGTGGCACTGTGGCTCAAGTGATAGTGTGCTAGCCTTGAGCTGAAGAGCTGAGGGACAGTGCCCAGGCCCAGAGTTCAGGCCCCACGACAGGACCCCCCCCCCAAAAAAAAAAAGCTAAATAGTAATCATCCTTACCACTGTACCTTTGGACTTAACAACTTGTCAAACTTTGTTTACATCATAGTTAGTTTTTATGGGCAGTATATTCCATAAACGGATCATGCCACCCCCAATGTCGATGGCCAAACAGACTATATGCACAGGAGTGAAAGCCAGGCTGTAGGCCATCACACCAAGGGAAGGCAGGGTCCAGCAGTATTGTAGGTGGCAATGTCCCAACCTATGACCTGAAGCATTAGGGCAACTTAAACAGAGCTTTTTCCTTAGGAATGATACTTTAATTATTAAGCCACACCTCTTCTTCTGGGTTTATCACTGCTTAATTGAGACAAGTCTTATGGACTTTTTTGCCTGGGCTGGAATGAAATCATGATCCTCAAAATCTCAGCTTCCTATGCAGGGAGGATAATAGGCAGGATCCACCTATGTCTAGAGTACTTATTCATTTAATAAAAATAAAAATGGCTACAGCATGGTTTAACAGAGAGCTTGAATCCTTTCCTGAGCCTTAGAGATTTTCTGACTAGAAGCAGAAAGGCAAACTGACATGTGGGAAACTGAATCTTCCTTAGGAAACCATTTTTCAGAAGAGTCTGTGGCTCATCAATTTGGCTTCTCACCAGCTATTCAAATAGGACTCACAAAATTTACATTCAACTTTCCACTGAAGTAGAGGGTATCCATTGCATGCTCTGCAGCATCATAAATCAGTTAATGGTTAGACAAAATCCCTCTTTTCAATAGGAAATGCTCAATAAATTTTGTTTATTGAATATTCATAAACCCTAGGAGATGGGAAATACCAGTATCCAATTGCATTTCTTTCTTTCTTTCCTTCTTTCTTTCCTTCTTTCTTTCCTTCTTTCTTTCTTTCTGTCTTTCGTTCTGTCTTTCTTTCTTTGTTTTTTTCTGGTACATTGTGGGACTTGAACTCAGGGCCTGTTCCTGATCCACTTTCTAGCACTCTACCACTTGAACCACAGCTGCACTTCTGATTTTGTTTTTGTTTAGTTGGTCATGGAGTTTGTTGTTGTTGTTCATGGGGCCTGAACACTGGGACTGGGTGCTGTGTCTCATCTCTTCAGGTTAGGACTAGCACTCTAACATTTGAGCCATAGTGCCACTTCTGGCTTTTTCTGCTTATGTGGTGCTGAGAATTCGAACCTAGGGCCTCATGCATGCAAGGCAAGCATGCTTGAGCCACCTTCTCATCCCACTTCTGGTTTTTGAGGGATTAATTGGAACTAAAAATTTCATAGGGCCTGTTCTGCCGGGGCTGGCTTTGAAACACAATCCTTCCCTCTCAGTTTCCTGAGTAAGATTATAGGCATGAGCTACCTGTCCCTGGCTCAATTCACATATGTACAAAAGTGAATAAAGCTCAGTGTTATAGTGCCTTCCTCTTTAACCAAAAGCCAGTAAGTAGACAAAATTGAATTTGAATTTATTTGAATCTGAGTCTATATCTTTTACTTTTTATTTTTTTGGTCCGGTCGTGGAGCCTGAACTCTGGGCCTGGGCACTGTCCCTTAGCTCTTCAGTTCAAGGCTAGCACTCTACCACTTGAGCCACAGTGCCAGTTCTGGCTTTTTCTTTTTGCTTATGTGGTGCTGAGGAATGGAACCGAGGTCCTCAGGCATGCAAGGCAAGCACTCTACCACTGATCCACCTTCCCAGTCCCTGAGTCTATACTCTTAACAACCAGGCTGTAAGTAATTTGATCTTTGCACAAGTCTTTTAGTAGATATAGAACACAGAATGGGCATTTTAAAAAATCATCATTCCGATATTTCCCCATTTGTTAGGAAATGGAAAGGTTTGGAAAAAATTATATTAAGTGAAGTAAGCCAGGCCCAAAGAAGCATAGGTCCCATGGTTTCCCTTATTTGCAATATCTAGTATAGGTATGAGTCAAGCGGAAAAGGTCAGATAATGTGATGCTAGGAAAATGAACCCTTAAATATGTATTTTAATGTTTTCGTTTCTTTCATGCATGTATTTCTAATGCATTTATAAGATTATTTCTTTGTTGCTTTGTATGTCCCTCCCCCACAGTGTAACCCCCGCTTTCACTATATTTGATGTCAGTATAACATGTGGAGTAGATGGGGACAAACAAGTCGTTTAAGGATTCAGGTGGACCTGTTGCAACAATGAGAAGTACAAAATGTCATGTCAAAACCAGCTTTACAATGCCGGTGTGGGGGGGGGAGGGGGGTATAATTGGGTGGGGGGAGGGGGGTAAAATTGGGTGGGGGGAGGGGGGAGGCGGGGAAGGGAAGTGAAGGGTAAACAAAGGAGGAGGCTGCAATGCTTGGTAAGAAATGTATCCATTATCCTGCCCATGTAATTGTAGCCCCTTTGTACAGTATGTTCTCAAATAAAATAAAATACAATTTAAAAAAAAAATCATCATTCCTAGGAATTAAAAGACAATCAGTAATATTAAGATTCCCAACCCAGCATTTTTACAAGTCAGTGAACACTGAAGACATTGGCAACTCTTTTATTAAGTGACTAGCAAGTGGCACATGGTACCTGGAGACATTAATGGTTCATAGTATACATTCTGTGAATTAGAACTTCTTGAGTTTGCTACTGTAGCTGCAGCAGGTGCAATACCAGTGGGAAAAGGACAGCGGCATCCATGGCTCGAGCCCTATGACCTTCTGAGTGCACCATGAAACCAAGCAGGCCTTCACAAAAGGCAGGAGAGAAGGCTGGATGGTCTCTGAACTGTGCCTTCCTCCTCAGGGGGCTTCCATGGTTCTCAAGGCTCGTTTGGTGTGGCATGAGACCATCAACTCACTTCTGTTTCCTGACTGAAAGTTCGGCCCATGCCTGTGTCACCTCACTCCTGCTTCCGGTCTGGGTGGGTAAGGACCATGTGCCTGTACCACCTCACTCCTGATTCTGGTCAGGGTGAGTGGGGGCTACATTCTTGCACCACCACACTGCTGCTTCTGGTCTGGCTAAGTAGTTGTTGTGTGTCTGTGTCACCTCACTCCTGCTTCCCCTCCTGGAGAAGAGGGAGTAAATGGAGTAAGTGGGGGCCGCATGCCTTTGTCACCTCACTCCTCCTTCTAGTTTGAGTGAGTGGGGACCTCATGTTTGTGTTACCTTACTCCTACTTCTGGTCTGGGTGAGTGGGGCCATGTGTCCATGTCACCTCACTCCCCTTTCCACTCTGGGTGAGTAGGGGCGACTTGCCTGTACGACCTCACTCCTGCTTCTGGTCTGCGTGAGTCAGTCTATGCTCAGAGCTACTTCATCCCTCCAGATGCTGTTTACCAGCAGGGATTGCAGCCCAAGCCAGAGGTTAGGCTTTTCTAATTCCATAGCATAGCAGGACATTAAGGGATTAGGATGGCACCTTGCTAGGTTTGAGAACTCGGTTATAAAATTGTGTGTGTGTGTGTGTGTGTGTGTGTGTGTGTGTGTGTGTGTGTTTGCGCGCTAGCGAGCACACATTCGCATGCACATGCCTGTGCGCTTGTCTTGGGGTTTGAACTCAGGGCCTGAGGTCTATCCCAGGGGTATTTGATCAAGGTAGAGCTCTACTTTTTGAGCCATAGTTCAACATACAGATGTTTTTGTGGATAAGTGGCACTAAAAGTCTCCCAGATTTTGCTGTCTGGGCTGGCTTTAAACCACTATCCTCAGATCTCAGACTTTTCAGTAGCTAGGATGTGTAGGTGTGAACTACTGGAAACTCTCTATTTGCTCAATTGCCATCCAGAGAGAAATGTGCGTGGCAAGCAGTCTGGAGGAAAAAGAATTGAACTCTTTCAATGATCAGTGGTGAAAATACTCAGGTTCTGGCTCAGCGTTGGCGGACCAGGCCTGTAATCCTACCAATTCAGGAAGCTGAAATCTGAGAGTTGCAGTTAGAAATCAGCATGTGGAAGACTGAGTTGTTAAGACTCTGTATCTCCAATGAACTACCACAAAACCAGAAGTGGAACTGTAGCTCCAAGTTGTGGAGAATCAACCTTGAGCGTAAAAACCTCAGGGACAGCACTCAGGTTGTGAGATCAAGTCCAGTGACAACAAAAACAAAACAACACAAGAAATATACCTGGGTTCTTCAGTAAAAGTTTACCTTTTCTTTTTTGAATTTTGTAAATCATTCTTTTTCTATTGAAAATACTATACAGAGGGGTTACAATTACATGGGCAAGATAATGAGTACATTTCTTTTTCTTTTTTTTTTTTTTTTTGGTGGGGGGGTCCGGTCGTGGGGCCTGAACTCTGGGCCTGGGTGCTGTCCCTCTGCCCTTCAGCTCAAGGCTAGCACTCTACCACTTGAGCCACAGTGCCACTTTGGCTTTTTTTTCCTGCTTAGGTGGTGCTGAGGAATTGAACCCAGGGCCTCATGCATGCAAGGCAAGTGCTCAACCACTGAGCCACCTTCCCAGCCCATGAGTACATTTCTTATCAAGCATTGTTGCCTCCTCTTTTGTTTCCCCTTCCCATCCCTTCTCATCCCCACCCCTGCCAAAGTTGTAAAATTGGTTTTTTGACATAACAATTTGTACATCTCATTGTTGCAATGAGTCTACCTGTATCACTTTTTAAACAACGTGTTTTTTCCCTTCCCTCCACAAATTATAACAACATCAAATACCATGAAAACAGATGTTAGGTGAAAAGTTTATCATTATAAATATCTCTTTCTCATTGTATTTAGCTCTGTCATAGGTGCATGAATCATAAGAGAATAAGAAGTTTGGCTAAAAGAATATAGGTAGCATTGGTTTGTGTGTGTGTGTGTGTGTGTGTGTGTGTGTGTGTGTGTGTGTGTGTGTGTGTGTGTGTGTGTGTGTGTGTGTGTGTGTTTGGCAGTCCTGAGGCTTGAACTTATGGCCTTCATCTCTTGCTTGGCATTTTTTCCATCAAGGCTGGTACTCTGCCAGTTGATCTACAGCTCTACTCTCAGATTTATTTTTATTGTTAATTGGAGATAACAGTTTTACATACTTTTCTACCTGTGGTGGCTTATTGTAGAACATGACTATTTGGAATGTGTAAAAAATGTGTGTACAGATAGCTCTACCATAAGGCTGACTTATGTTTCTTCAAGTGTATATATAGGTTTTCTTGGGTGGAACTTCCACACTGATTTCTGTTGTGGCTACACTGATTCTCTAAGTTGCCAACATTGTGTAGAGTACCTTTCCCCAACTCCTTTCTGGTATTTGTGTTTTCTTTGATAATAGACATTCTGATTATGTAGAGATGGAACTTCAACATAGATTTGATTTGCATTTCCTTGATTACTAAAGATGTAGAATATTTTTCGGGTATTCCTTAGACATCTATATCTTTTTTGGACCTATCTAGTCAATTCACTTGCCTATTTATTAATAAGATTATTGATCTTTGGGAATTTCATATTTATTTATTGTGAAAATACAATACAGAGAGGTTACAATTACATGGGCAAGTTATTGAGTACATTTTTTATCAAGCATTATTGCTTCCTCTTATGTTTCGCCTTCCCATCCCTTCTCATCTCCCACCTTTCACCCTCCACCTTCCCAATTTCCCCAGGCCAAAGTTCTAAAGTTCGTTTTTCACATAAAGACTTGTGCATTTCACTGTAACAATGTGTCCACCTGTATCTCTATTTAAATTGTTTGTTTTTTCCCTTCCCCTTCACAAATTATACCAACATCAAATACAGTGAAAACAGGGGTCATAATTATATTAAGTGAAGTTAGCCAGGCGCAAAGAAACATAGGTCCCTTATTTGCAATAACTAGTATATATGTTTGAAAGAAGCAGAAAAGAGCAGATAAGTTGGTATTAGGTGAAATGAACCCCAAGATAAAGATTCAAACGGTTCTTCTTTCTTGAGATTGTTTCTAACATATTCAGAAGATTTTTTTTTTTTTTGCTTTGCATGTCTCTCCCCCACGGGTGTTTAATTTTTTGAGTTTATACATTCTAGATATTACGATTTCTTCCATTACACAAAAGGCGGGAGTTTAGGCTTATTTTACTTATTGTTACCAAAAGATGCTTTGTAAGTTTCAAATTAATTAATCAATGATCAAATTAAAAAGGTCCCGAAGGATTTGGCTCACAGAGCAGAATGCTCACCAACAAGTTCTGAACTGACTTCAGTGTCTACCAAAAAAGATATGCTGTAGTATTTTAAATCAATAATAGCTAACCAGCTGCATTTTTCAAAATATGTAATTCTAAATATTTCACTATTCTTTACGGCAAAACTATTGCAAATTTTAGCACAAGCTAAAAATTTTAGGTTCTATATTTTTTCCTTGGTAATCATTCAAACTAGCCAAACTGAAAAGAAAATACTATTTTGGCCGGGTGCTGGTGGCTCATGTCTGTAGTACTAGTACTCAGGAAGCTGAGATCTGAGCAATTCATTTAAAAGCCAGTCTAAGCAGGAAAGTTGGTGAGACTTACCTCCAAATGACCACCAGGAAACCAGAAGTGGTGCTGTGTCTCAAGTGGTAGTGCGCTCTCCTTGAGCTGAATAGCTCTGGGACTGCCCCCAGGGTAAAAATTCAAGCCCAACGAACAACCAAAAAGAAAAAAAAAAGAAAAAAAAAGGAATTAAGAAAAAAACAACTTTGTATAAAGTGGAAGAATCTCCAAGTATTTATTCAAGTTTTTAATGCTTCAGGCAACTGTTTTCATTAGGTCGAAAGTGGACAATTTATATTTGTCATTGTGATAAACTTGCTACTCTGTGGTTGCTTTCCCCCTATTTATAGTTTCATTCATCTAATATTATGGAAGATGAAAAGTCCATCAAGGACAAGACACATTATTTGGTAAAACTGATCAGTGAAAATGACTATTGCATTCTAGTATTTTGGCAAAGAAACTGTGATCTTCCTTCCCTCCCCAGGATTTTAACAATGAAAAATATTATCTTGATTTTTCCAAGAAGTCAAGAAGACAACTCATATTCAAATAATTAGAAGATAATGAAAAGAAAGTTTAAGAAGTATAATACGTTTAATTTTGAACCTTCCTTACAAGAAAATTCCAAGAAACCTAGCACACATTGGTAATAGATATTCTTATCAAAGAGCCCAGGTGCCTCACACCTACAGTTTCCATATCAAGAGGATAAGATCTTGGATTGAGATTGGAGCCAGCATGGAAAAGCATTAATTGCATGGATGATGGCCCGTGCTGTTAGATCATATGTCTTTTCCTCTGATCCTCCAATGTGAAGCTTTCTCCCCAGATCACCATCCTTCTGATGGTTTGACGTTTTCATTGTGATTTCTGGTTTTCTCCCTCAGCATGAAATTTACATGGAGGCAGGCCATTTGCAGTTGTATTCACATCTGTTTCTGCAGTTGTCTACAACAGTGCTTGGTCCTTAGTTCTTAGGAGTCTTGTGTGGAGATGAGCCTGCTCTGCTCATGAAATCTCAGAATTCAATCAGGAAAGCTCATAAAGCTGTGGTCTTGTGGTCAATCGTCATTTCTTCTATTTTTTTCCTTCCTGTGTATCTAAGTCCACATAAGGGTGAGATCAGTGCCTGACACCTAAGGTTTGTGATGGCAAAGATGGCCGTGACATCATAGAAGTTTATTGTGAAGCTGCAGGAAGACCTGACAACTGAAACACCCAAACTGGTAGGCTCCCACTTCCTGAAATACATTCCACAGCTCTGCAATCAAACCAGCATTCACACTCTGCTGGTCTCAGACTAAGCATATGGTTTGCTTTCCTATTTAAAATAAAAAATTCAAGACATGCCTTTTTTGATATGTTATTGAATTATTGAACTGTCCCTCCAACCAAAAAAATAAAGCCATTAGTGGAATGTAAATATAGGCATGGAAAAAAAATCATTAAAGCTCCTAAGGAAAAGATCAAAAGTGGCAACTGCTACAAAAGTTGGTTCTTAAGCCCAGAACTGGTGGCTCACACCAGAAATCCTAGTAAAGCTAATGAATTTCTTTTCGTGCCAGTACAGGGGCTTGAAATCACCTCCTGGGCTCTGATTTCTTTTGCTCAAGGATAGCACTTTACTACTTGATTCATAGCAACACTTCTAGGATATTTGGTTGTTTATTGGAGATAAGAATTTCACAGACTTTTCTACCTATGTTGGCTTCAAACTGTGATCCTCAATGTCAGCCTCCTGAGTAGGATTAGAGGTATGAGCCACCAGTACCCATATAAGTTATTTTTGTAAGATATAAAAATTTACTTGTATAAGAAATAAAAAGCCATATAGAAAATAAAACCTTAGAGCAACAAAACTGAAAAAATGTTACATAAAAGACATAAAAAGAGCAACACTGATGCCCCAAGTTCAACCCTCAGGTCCACCACAAAAGAAATGAAGTATAGAAGATGAGAAGGAATAACAGTGACAGAGTTTTAGTCAGTCACTGGTGGCTTACACATGTTGTATTAGCTACATAGGAAGCTAAAGTCAGAAAATACCATTTAAAGACAAGCCCAAGCAAGAAAGTCCATGGGGCATTTTTCCCTTGTGTGCCAGCCATGGTGGTTGAACATGTTCTACTTTACTCAAGGCTGGAGTTCTATCACTCTCAATTTATTGGTGGGATCCCTACCAGCTAATTGGAGATAAAGAGTCTCATGGAATTTACTGTGAAGGATGGCTTCAAACTGTGATCCTCGGATTTCAATTTTCTGAGTCATTCTGTGCTTTTCATGAGATTCTTTTTGTGGAGGGAGGGTCTGGTCATGGGGCCTGAACTCTGGGCCTGGGCACTGTCCCTCAGCTCTTCAGCTCAAGGCTAGCGTTCTACCACTTGAGCCATAGCAGCACTTCTGGCTTTTTACTTTCTGCTTATGTGGTGCTGAGGAATCGAACCCAGGGCCTCATGCATGCAAGGCAAGTGCTCTACCACTGAGCCACCTTATTTCCAATTAAGCACCAAAAAGAAGAAAATAACAGCTGGAGGTTGACCTGTGGCTCCAATGGTAGAAATGAGAAAATTATTTCTGGGACAGCCCCCACACCTTGCGATCTAGCTCCAGGACCAGCACACACAAAAATAATAAAATACATAAATAAAAAGAAAGGTGGAAGAAGAATAGGAAGAGACAATTTTAGAGGTTAAAATGAGCAAAACTGAGGTAGTTCACACCTATTATTGTAGTTCCTCTGGATTCTCACATCTGAGGATCAATGTTCAAGGACAGCCCAGTCAGGAGAAGACATGTACTCATCTCTAATTAGCCAATTAGAGTAAAGAAAACCACAAATTGTGTGGCTCACATATTAGAGTGCCAGTCTTAAAAATGTACTGGGACAATACCTAGACTCTGATTTATAGTCCCAAGCCCAGCATACATAAGGAAATAAAAAATAGAAAAAAAAGTATAAGAAAATCCAATTAAATTTGCAAAATGATTCATGAGTTTTTGGTTTTTGTGTGTAATCCTAAATACTAAGACAGATTAAATCTGAGGGCTATGGTCTCTTATCATCAATTCATCAGCAAACCAAAGAAGAAAACAGAAGTGAAGCTGTGATTGGAGTTGTAAAGCACCAGCCATGAGTGAGAAAGCTATGAAACAGTGTCCTGGCTCAGAGATCCAGACCACGGATCACATAAAATGGTAATAAGAAGAGAACATGAATCAACATGCAAAAGGTTTCAGCAACTTTAACATTTGCAATTGTCTGTTTCCATGAATATTCATTCCTTTGTTTGGGCATGGTGGCCAAATTCTCAGCTACTCAGGAGGCAAAGATGAGCATCAGGGTTTGAGCCTAATAGGGCAATAGAAAGATGAGAACCACTTTTTTTTGGTTGGTCATGTGGCTGAACTCTGGGCCTGGGCACAGTCCCTTAGCTCTTCAGCTCAAGACTAGCACTCTATTGCTTGAGCCACAGCCCCACTTACAGTTTTTTTGAGTGACTTATTGGAGATAAGAATCTCAGGGACTTTCCTGTCCAGGCTGGCTTTGAACCCTGATCCTCAGATCTCAGCCTCCTGAGTAGCTAGCATTACAGGTGTGAGTCACCAGCGCCTATAAGCAAGAACCTTTTGTTTTTTTGTTAATTTTATTTTATTGTAAATGTGCTGCATATAGGAGTTACAGTTACATGAGTAAGGAAATTGCATTTCTTCTCAAAAATTGTTACCCCTCCCTTTGTTATTATCCCACTATTCTTTCCCTTATCCAATTAGCTTTCTCAAGAAAATGAGAAAGGTGCCAGTCAACAGTGGCTCATGAATGTAATCCTAGCTACTCTGCAGGCTGAGATCAGAGGATCGCTGTTCTAAGCCAGCCCGGGCAGGAAAAGACCATGAGACTCTTATCTCCAATAAACTAACAGAAAACCAGAAATGGCACTGTGGCTCAAGTGGTAGAGCTGCTTGCCTTGAGCTGAAGAGTTGAGGGACAATGCCTAGGCCCAGAGTTCAAGCCCCATGTCCGACAAAAATAAAAGAGCCAAGTGTGGCTATTCAGCAACTAGATGTAGGGGGAATTCAAGTATAAGTCTTTCCTGGGGAAAAATATACACAATATATATTTCTTGTCTTATGATGTTACAATAATGGTTATTAAATAGCACATGTCCCTGTATTCAAATACTCAGAGGAAACTTGGGCAATTACTTGCAGTTAGCCATTTAACCTGAGTTGGCCAAAGGACATCATTTAAAATGATAAAATACCAGTTTGAAAATGCCCCGTTTTCTAAACATTCACATAAAGAAAACTGGCCATCTTGCTGGATATACAGGATCTAATAAAGACACAACCTAAAATATTGTTCATAGGAGTGACAAAATCCCCACAACCACTTTCAACCAAGGAACTAGAAGATTGAATCTTAGACGTTACTTAAACAATATTTACACAAAATATCAAGGTGAGACATCCCAAAATGTAGATCCATAAATCAAATAAATTAAATATATTTATCCTTTTGTTTGAACTTGTTCACTGGTTTATTACACAGGAAAGCCAATTTCCCATGATTTGTTTTTATACACTAATGTAGAATGGAAACTCTTAATATAAAATTAAATAAACTTTACATTGACTGTTACAAAAACTCAAAATCTAATCTGTAGACTTCAGTTAGGTTGTCTGTATTAGGAAAGATAATATTAATCATTTAAAACAATGTTTACACATTAGTTTTTCTACATCAGAAGAATGCTTTCTTACTTTAAAACCTTAAAAAGAATATATTGTTGGCTAAGTATTCATATTCAAAATGCTCAAGACCAGAAGTGTTATAGATTTCAGGGTGAAACAATTTATTTATGCTTTGTAATTTGGACTATTCTCATGCATATTAGTGACTGAACATCCCTCTTTAAAATTTTAAAATTGGGGGTGGGAAGGTGGCTGAGTGGTAGAACGCTTGTTTTGCATGATTGAGGCCTTGCGTTCAATTCCTCAGCACCACATAAGCAAAAAGTAAAAAGCCACAAGGGGTGCTGTGGTCCAAGTGATAGAGAAATAGCCTTGAGCTGAAGAGCTCAGGGACAGCATCCAGGCCCAGAATTCAGGCCCCACATCCGGACCCCCCCAAAAATTTTAAATTTTGAATTAAAAATATTTTTTTTAGAAATGCAATCTGTATTTTAAAGAGGGCAGTATAACTGGACTCTGGTTGCTGAAGCATGTAATTCTAGCTACTCAAAGGTCTGAGAATTTAGGATCGCAAATTGAAGCCAGCTGGGGCAGGAAAGTCTGGGAGACTCTCATCTCTAAGAAATTAGCCAAAATAGTTGGTAGTGGAGATGTGACTTAAGTGGTAGAACATTAGCCTTTAGCAAAAGAAGCTCATGGTCAGTGCCAAGATCTTGAGCTTAGAAGGATGACTAGCACACAATAAAACGGCATTGGATTGTATTTGTTCTTTTACAATTTTTTCATTTTGAAAATACCATAGAGAGGGGTTAAAATTACATGAACAAGGTAATGAGTATATTTCTTATTGAGCATTGTTGCCTTCTCCTTTGTTCCCCTTCCACCCCTTCCCATTCCTTTCCCCCAAACACCAAAGCTGTAAAGTTTGTTTTCTACATAACGTCTTAAACATCTCATTGTTGGAATGGGTCCACCTGTATACCTTTTTAAACAGTTTGATTTTTCCCTTCCCATCCACAAATTATACCAACATCACATCCAATGAAAAGAGGGTTATACCATGGGGGAGATACATACAAAGCAACAGAGAAATCTTCTTATAAATATGTTAGAAACAATACCAAGAAAGAAAAACATTTGAGTCCTTATCTTGGATTGTATTTAAATTATATTTTATCAATTGTTTTAGAATACATATTTAGGCCGTCTCATTTTTAATTATGTAAAATGGGATCATGCCTATAATTCTAGCTACTGAGGAGGCTGAGATGGAGGAGGATGGTTCAAAGCCAGGCAGGGCATGAAAAGCCAGCAAGGCTCTTATCTCCAATAAACCACCAGAAAACTGGAAGTGGCACTGTGGATTAATTGGTAGTGCCACTTGTCTTGAGCTGAAGAGTTGGTGGACAGTGTCTACGTTCAAAGTTCAAGCTTCATGACTGACAAAAAAAAATCCAGTTGTAGCTCGTCAGCAAGAAGAGGTAGGGGGAATTCACATATAAGGCGTCCTGGGGAAATTCCCAAGTGTATACTCAAAAATTAAGATACCTGGTTGAGTGGCTCACGTGGATACAGCACTTCACTTACAAGATAAAGGTCTCAAATTCAAACTAAAATACTGCCCTTAGAAAGGCACCAACTCCTTCCTTGTCATTAGTTTTCCTCAGGGAATTATTCTGCCATGGTGTGGGAAGCCAGATGGGAGACAATCACCAGCTGCCTCATTGTAATATACCTCGATTCTCTGCAGATGTAAGCTGCTGTCTCCATAGTAGTTGGCAGTGCAGTCAATGCTGTGCTCATCATTTAGTATTTCCTAAAACTGAGATGGAAAGAGAAGTGTATTATGGCCTAGGACGTTAACTGTCCGAACAATGAATTTTAAAGTAAATATAAGAAACCCATGTCCTGTTGACACTAATATATTTGTGAAAATGACTACATTTTCTAAATTAAAAACACACAGAAATTGGTGGTATTTTAGTTTTGTTAATCTTTGCGATCTGACTTAATGAAAGACCTCTAGATTCTTCTATGAGTATTCCATCTTATATGATACCATATTCTGTTTGGATTCTATGATAAGAACGTGGCCTTATATGGAGATGATATTGCCAAAGCTGTATCTTTTTTTTAAATATTATTTTATTTTATTTTTTGTGAACATACTGTACAGAGGGGTTACAATTACATGGGCAGGATAATGTGTACATTTCTTATCAAGCTTTGCAGCCTCCTCCTTTGTTTACCCTTCACATCCCTTCGCAGCCTTCCCCCCAAGCCTCTCCCCGCCTCCTGCACCAACGTTGTAAAGCTCGTTTTCGACAGGACAACTTGTACTTCTCATTGTTGCAACAGGTCCACCTCTATCCTTAAACGACTTGTTTTTCCCCATCTCCTCCACAAATTATATCAGCATCAAATATAGTGAAAGCAGGGTTTATACTGTGGCGGAGGGACATACAAAGAAACAAAGAGATAATCTTATGAATGCATTAGAAACAAATGAATGAAAGAAAAAAGCATTAAAATACATATCTAAGGGTTCAGTTTCCTCACATCACATTATCTGACCTTTTCAGCTTGACTCATACATATACTAGATATTGCAAATAAGGGAAACTATGTTTCTTTGGGCCCGGTTTACTTCACTTAATATAATTTTTCCAAGTTTTTCTTGTCATTATTTCTGATGGAGCCATAGAATTCCAATGTGTATATATACCCCATTTTCTTGATCCATTATCTACTGACGGTCATCTGTGTTGGTTTCATATCTTAGCTACGGTAAATAATGCTGCAGTAAACATAGTTGTGCTGGTAGCTTTAGTGTGCTCTTGTTTGTAAACATTTGGGTAAATGCCCAAAAGTGGGATTGCTGGGTCATAGGGCAGCTCTATGTGAAGTCTTTTGAGGAACCTCCATACTGCTTTTCAAAGTGGTTGAACAAGTTTACACTCCCACCAACAATGCAGTAAGGTTTCCTTCTATCCACATCCCCTCCAGAATCTGTTGTTGTTAGAGTTCTTGATTTTTGCCATTCTAACTGTAGTGAGGTGGTACCTCGATGTTGTTTTGATTTGCATTTCTTTTATGGCTAGGGATGTTGAGCATTTCTTCATGTGTCTATTGGCCATCCGCCAAAGCAGTATCTTGAAGACTCAGCTAGAGGTGTCTCCAGAACTCCAAGGGTCCTCAGAGCATACACCAACAATTACTGATTTAGAGATCAACCAACTTAAGGGAGCTGAAATGAGGCATGAGAACTCAGAGAAATTTCCATTAAAGTGGAAGAACTGTTCTCAATTATCTGACACTCATCAGTTAGCAGAAAGCGAATCCTCTGTATCTGTCAGCTCAAAGACACTGAATTCCTTTCATTCAAACCAGACCCCAAATGGATTATTCTCTTCCCAGGAAACTAAGTACAGTGACTTGAGTCTCAGGTAAGACTAAGTCATGCAAGGGATTTGAAACTACCCCAGCCTTACTTAAAAACCACACCCACCTGGGCCACACAAATTAGGGAAATTGGGGAAGCTATCTAGGGGACTTTATTTGCAGAAGGTTACGGACTACTATGGAGCCCCATCTACCTCAGACTAGCCAAGACCACCACTTTTTCCACCCTCCAACCCTGTCCTCTTCCTCCTCCTCCCCCTATATTTGAGACTAGGATCCTAGTCCAATGCCATGTTCATCTTTGCGCCAATCTGGATGCCACTCTGGCCTGCCTGTATGTACACAATCTCCCTCATTGTGCAAGGCTATAGAGAATTTGGATGTGTGTCCTCAGCAGTGGTATGCACAGAGGAAAACGGGTAGCATTGGGGAGCAGGAATCTGACACAGCCAACTCAGATCCCCATTTATACCTCTGGTGGTGGGGTAGACTTGATAGGCAGAGCCAGCAGGTGCTCCAAGTCAGTCTCCCTACTGCTGCGTAATCAGAGGGCACTACAAGTTGCCACCTAGCCCTGGCATCCAGCTGCCAGCTGCAAGTTCATTAGCATTGCTGCCACTCTATTTGGAACCTCTTGTCACACTGCCATCCACCTCCCACCGTGATTCCCAAGAGAGGCTGAACCCTGGAATCTAGGAAGCAAGAGGATAGGTTTCTTCTACACAACGTACTTGTGTGCCAGAAGCAAAGAACAAGCCTAACTTCCGTTTCTGATTGGAGGGCCTAGAACTGAAGGGGCATTTTTCAGCTGTGATACAAAGAATAAGCACAAACTGTTGGATTCCGTGACTGATCCACTTTCCATTCTGGGAAGTCAGGGGATTAGGGCCTTGCCTTCATACTCAGGTTTTCTTTTTCTTTTCTCTTAAAAATAGCTTGCTTTAGCTGATTCAAAACTTTAGCAAAGTAGCAGGATATAAACTTAACTCCCAAAAATCAATGGCTTTTCTTTATGCCAAAAACGAGAAAAGTGTGGCTGAAATTAGGAAAGCAACTCAATTTGTAATAGACCCCCAAAAATAAAATACCTAGGAATTAACTTAACCAAAGTTGTGAAGGACCTCTATGATGAAAACTTTAAAATCTTGAAAAAGGAAATCAAAACAGAACTTAGAAAATGGCAAAACCTCCCATGCTTCTGGATTGGAAAGATTAACATCGTGAAAATGGGAATATTTTCCAGACTATCTAAAAATTCAACGCGATACCTATCAAAATTCCAACCTCATTCTTCAAGGAAATAGAAGAGGCAATCCAAAAATTCATATGGAACATTAAAAGACCCCAGTAGCAAAAACGCTCCTCAACGGAAAGAAAACTGCTGGAAGAATATCAATACCAAATTTCAAACTCTACTCTAAAGGCATAGTAATCAAAACAGCTTGGTACTGGCATAAGAACAGACCTCAGGACCAATGGAATAGAATTGAAAACCCAGAAATGAACCTACAGACCTATAGCCATCTAATGTTTGATAATGGAGCTAAAAAAATAGAATGGAAGAAAGTCAGCCTCTTCAGTAAATAGTGCTGGTAAAATTGGATAACTACTTGTAGAAAACTAAAGCTAGATACTTATATATCACCCTGCACCAGAATCAACTCCAAATGGATCAAAGACCTCAGTGTCAAAGCAGACACGCTGGAAACATTACAGGACGGAATAAGAGAAACCCTAGGTCTCTTTGGCACAGGCTGAAATTTTCTTAATAGAGACCCAGAAACACAACAAATCAAAAAAAGGTTGGACAAATGGGATTACATGAAGTTGCAGAGCTTCTGCATTGGAAAAGGACATAGCTAGCAAGATCAATAGAAAGCCCACGGATTGGGAGAAGATCTTCACTAGCCATAAAACAGACAAGGGTCTCATATCTAAAATATACTTGGAACTCAAAAAATTAAATCCCCCAACAACAAATCCTCAAAGAAACAACTGCCCAATAAATAAGTGGGCTATAGACTTAAAGAGAAACTTCTCTGAAGAAGAAAGGAGGGCCAATAGACACATGAAGAAATGTTCCACTTCCCTAGCCATAAAAGAAATGCAAATCAAAACAACACTGAGATACCACCTCACTCCAATTAGAATGGCAAAAGTCAAGAACTCTAACAACAACAGATTTTGGAGGGGATGTGGACAGAAAGGAACCTTACTGCATTGTTGGTGGGAGTGTAAACTTTTTCAACCACTTTGGAAAGCAGTATGGAGTTTCCTCAAAAGACTTCACATAGACCTACCCTATGATCCAGCAATCCCACTTTTGGGCATTTACCCAAATGTTTACAAACAAGACCACACTAAAGCTACCAGCACAACTATGTTTATTGCAGCATTATTTACCATAGCTAAGATATGGAACCAACCCAGATGCCCCTCAGTAGATGAATGGATCAAGAAAATGTGGTATATATACACATTGGAATTCTATGCCTCCATCAGAAAGAATGACATTGCCTCATTTATTAGAAAATGGAAAGACTTGGAAAAAATTATATTAAGTGAAGTAGCCAAGCCCAAAGAAACATAGGTCCCATGGTTTCCCTTATTTGTAATATCAAGTGTATGTATGAGTCAAGCCGAATAGGTCAGATAATGTAATGTGAGGAAAATGAACCCTTAGATATGTATTTTAATTTTTTTTCTTTCATTCATTTGTTTCTAATGCATTTATCAGATTATTTCTTTGTTGCTTTGTATGTCCCTCCCCCACAGTATAACCCCTGCTTTCACTATATTTGATGCTGATATAATTTGTGGAGGAGATGGGGAAAAACAAGTTGTTTAAGGATAGAGGTGGACCTGTTGCAACAATGAGAAGTACAAGTTGTCATGTTGAAAACGAACTTTACAACTTTGGTGCTGGGGGGAGGAGGATTCGGTGGGAGGGAAGGGGGGAGGCTGGGAAGGAATGTGAAGAGTAAACAAAGGAGGAGGCTAAAATGCTTGGTAAGAAATGTACTCATTATCTTGCCCATGTAATTGTAACCCCTCTGTACAGTATGTTCACAAAATATAAAAATTAAAATTAAAAAAGTAGCTTGCTTTATTACTTGGGCCTTAGGTCTACCACTGTCTACCTTTTGCTTCATTTGGCTTTTGCTCAGAGCGTGAAAACTCAGCTCCTGCTCATAGTGTATTTTTGTTTGTGGCCCTTGTTGGGAAAGGTTGTTGAGTTGGGGGTTGAAAGTAATTCCTAGTGACTCTTTCTGAGGTTTATATTATTATTGTGAGTAGGTGATTACATAAATTTCTCTTATTGCAGAGTATTGTGGAAAAGTAATATTTAGTTGAAATCACAAATGTATTTTAACCTTCACAAGGTAAATTGTCATTATCATGGTCTAAATTTTGTGAATTCTGTAAGCTTTGACAATACAATTCCATAAGCTTTGACAATACAATTATTTCTTCCAGGTGATATTTACATTTCTTTCCTTTTGCTTATTGTAAGATGTTCTGTCTTTCGCTCTCATCCCTCCCATTTGTTTCTGAGGTTTTATTGATTTACTTATTTAATTGAAGGCTATACTACTTGAGCCACAGCTCAACTTTTGCCTTTTTAAAGTGGTTAATATGAGGCAAGAGTCGCATGGGTAGTCAAGACAGTAAAGAGAGGCTTGAAATTGGAGCATTATAGATCAAAGTCAGCCTTGGAAAGAAAGTCCATGAGACTCTTATCTCCAGTCAAACACTAATAGGCAGAAGATAGTAGACCTGTAGCCATGAGCAAAACACTTCAACTTTTAGTCCCTCAACTGAACACAGTGAAGCAAATTTCATGGAGTTTCCTGCCCAAGATGGCTTTGAACCATCATCTACAGATTTCAGCGACCTTAGCCTTCAGGATTATAAGTGTGAGTCAACATTTAGAAATCTTTAATTACCCGTTCTTTCACCTTTTCAGTTATTTATTTATTTTTTTTTTGTCATTTGTTCTTAGGCACTAGCTCTCATGCTCCGTTTTGCCTTTCCTCTTGAAACTACCATGCTCTACAACTTTGACCACAGGTAAACTACAGGCTGTTTCTCTTTTTTGTAGCTCTTCTTCTAGGGCTCAAACTCAGGTAACTGTGACTGAGGTTCTTTTTGTTTGTTTGTTTGTTTAAGTGAGTGGTGGTTGTTAAGTCTTGAAATTAAGTCATGATGACTCTCCCTGAGGTTTTATTTACGTTTACCTTAATGGTAGTTGGTTTCACTACTTGAGCCATAGCTCAACTTCTGCATCTTTTGTGGTTAATAGGAGATTAGAATATCAATAGCAAGCCACGAGCATTACAGAGAGGACTGAAATTTGAGAATCATCGTTCAAAGCCAGTCTTGGGCAACAAAGTCAATGAGACAATTATATCTAATAAGCCCCAACACGTAGGAAGAAGTAGATCTCTAGCCATGAGCAAAGCATAGCAAGTTCAAGCCTCAGTACTGAACACAGTAAAATGTCTCCTGCCCAGGCTGGCTTTGAACCACAGTCCTCAGATATAAGCATTCTGAACAGGTAGGATTACAATTTTTATTTAGAAAGCTTCAATATACTCCGTTTTGCACCTTTTCATTTATTTGATTGTCTCTTCCCCCTTTTTGAAAGTTCATGTCTTTTATTATTAGGGCATACCCATTTACGCTCAGTAATTAATTAATTTATTGATTGATTGATTTTGTCAGTTGTAGGGCTTGAACTCAGTGTCTATGCACCGGCCTTCAGGGACAAAGCAGGCACACTACCACTTTCAGCCACAGTGCCACTTCTACTTAGTTGGACAAAACAGTCACCAGGGGACTTTTCAACCTAGGCTGGCTTCCAATTGTCATCCTCAGATCTAAGCTTCCTGAGTAGCGAGGATTACAGACATGAGCCAGAGGCACCTGGCTTGTTTTTTAGATCAAAACTAACAAGCTCTACATTTAGGCCACACTACTTCACTGACTTCACTGTCCATGAGAGTTTTGGCTTTTTTTTTAATTGTGAAAATACTGTACAGAGGGGTTACAATTACTTGAGCAAGGTAATGAGTACATTTCTTATCAAGCATTGTTGCCTCCTCTCTTTCCCCTTCCCATCTTTTCCCATCCCCCCACACCCCTGCCCCATGCGAAAGTTGTGAAGTTCGTTTTTTGACATAACATCTTGTACATCTCATTGTTGCAATGGGTCGACCTGTATCCCTATTTAAACATTTTTTTCCCTTCCCCTCCACAAATTATAACAACATCACATACAGTGAAACAGGGTTATATCATGGGGAAGGGACATGAAAAGCAACAAAGAAATCATCTTATAAATATGTTAAGAAAAATAGCAAGAAAGAAAAACCATTTGAATCCTTTTATTTTTTGCTCAAAGCTAGCACGAACAAAAACTCTACTCCTGAGGGTTTTTTTTTTTTTGGGGGGGGGGCTGGGTGGGGCTGGAGGCTTGAATTCAAGGCCTAGTTACTCTCGCTGAGGATTGTTTTGTTTTGGGTATTTTGTTTTTCATTTCAAAGCTAGCAGGCTCTACTACTTGAGCCTTAGCTTAATTTCAATCTTTTTTTTGGTGGTTAATAGGCAATAAAAGTCCCATGGAAACCAATAGCACTACACAGTATCCTAAAATCTAAGGATTACAGTTTAAAGCCAGTCTGGGCTTTGAAAGCCCATCAGTCTCATCTCAAATTAACCACATGTGACGGTAAGTAGTAGTTTTAAACTTGAGCAAAAACCCTCAAGTTCTAGCCCATGCCTAGCACACTCAAGTTAGTTGGGCTTTCCTGCCCAGGCTGGCTTCGAACTGTGATCTTTAGATTTCAGATTGGATTAAAGGTATGCGTCTATATTTTAAAAACTCATTGACTCTTTTCTTCTTCACATACATTCACTTGTTTATTTGTTGGTTCTCTGGCTTGTTTTGAGGGCCTCACCAATCTTGCTGAAGGATAGCATGCTCGAAACCAGTTGCACTTTGGTTGAGTTTTTGGTTTTGGTGTTTAGCTGGAAGTAAGTATAGAGATTAACATAGGGTCCTGAATTGTGCGGATTGTGATTCAACCTCAGGAGCAAGGAAAGTGCATGAGTCTGTTATCTCAAATTAACCTCCAAAAGATCAGACATGGTCAAACAAATACTTGTAGTTCATATCCCAGAAAGGCACAGACACACTCATGCACACACACACACACACACACACACACACACACACACACACAATGGTCTTTCCTGTCCTGGCTGGCTTGGAATGGTGATCCTCAATTTCAGTGTTTTGAGTAGGTAGAATTACAAGTGTGATCCACCAGTTTCTTCGTCATTTTATCATTTTTAATAGACTCTTTGTGCTCTCTTCCACTTTTTTAAAAATTTATTTTGTGGTTTTCTTAGTGCTAGATCTGTTTTTCACTTAGCTTTTTTTATGCTCAAGGTTGCTGCTGTACCACTTCAGCCACAGCTCCACTTCTGACTTTTTGCTGATTAGTTGGAGATAAGACGCTCATAAATTTTCCTGCCCAGGCTGACTGTGAACTGCAGTCCTCAGATTTAAGGACACTGTGTAGTTCCCTTGGCTTCCTGTGGGACACTTTCCTATTTACCACCAAAAGAAAAGAAAGTGGGGCAGAAGTTGATCTGTGGTTCAAATAAGAGAGCCTTCTATCCCTGAATTAAAAAAAAAATACTTGTGAGTCTAATTCTGCTACTAATCGTACACACTGCTTGTTCTATTCAAATAAAAACGAAACAGAAACAACTCATGCACAGTGACCAGGTAATAAGGATTCCTGACTGATAACCAGAAACGAATTCCTAAACTCATCTCCTATAGCCTTTTTTAGATAAAATTGGTCATTTGTGTAAGCTGAGGAGAGATTAAAGAACAAGACTTTACAGGCCAGTTACACAGGACTTGGAAATCAGGATCCATTGGTAAAGCTTTTCAGAGAATGACTAAAAACACACTCTTCACCATTCCAAATGGTTCTTCCCTCTGTGCAAGGGAAAGAGAGATGAGAAGGATTAAATATGGGAAAAGTAAGAAGCATCAAACAAGGTAAGTAATGTTAACTGTATTAGATAAAGTAAAACATAGGTGTACAGTATGCAATCCAGAAAAGGACATGTCACCTCTGTGTGGATCCCAGTTAATTTAGTTAATAAAATTAATCGATGGTAAGGAGTAAAACCTTCTATTGATTTACGGAAAAGAGGTACATGGTGGGCAAGTCAGTTCAATAACCTCAAGGATTTTGAACATAAAGAGTGAAAGTTTTTGACTCTGCTTGAGCAACAGGAAAGAACATCTGAGGAGGACTGAGATGTGCAGACATTCCCCAAGAATGATCTCACTGATATCAAGCGTTCTGATGCATGCTGGTTGCCAGGGGCCCATGCCTGTAATCCTAGCTACTCAGAAGGCTTAGATCTGAGGATTGTGGTTTGAAGCCATTTGGGATAAGAAAGTTTGCAAGCTTTTTATGTTTTACAGTTCAAGAATATTCTTATTTGACACTAATTGTAACCCAAGGCAGTGCAATTGGATACCAAGCTGAAGAATATTAGAAAATACACAGACAAGTGTAGACAAAAAGAACAAAATCAATGAGGACCCGGGGTACCAAGGCTCAATGGCACCTGGGCTCCAGATCACACAAGCAATCATATTTATTTGAATTCACACTGGGAAGGTTACCATGGATACATGCAAAAATGAAGCATCAATATTACAATCAGAGCCACCACAGTGAGTAACACTGGTTCCCTTATTGTTTTGAGAAAGGAGACTTCTCTTTTATCCCCCAGGTTTCAAGGCCTTTAAAGCACTATGGAAGGGGCAATAGTTTAACCCTCTCCAGAGCTGTGTTTTAACCCTTCCATGGCCAGCTGTCACCTTTCAGAGTACTATTGAGGTGATGTTCAACCTCTCAAAACTTTTCTAGATTCAACAGCTCAGCTTGAGTCCAATACACCTATTAATATTAATAACATGTATTACAAACACAGTAAAAAGAGAAAAATAATATTAGACATTTAAACAGAAATAACTGACTGGGAGAGTTCTGGGAAGATGGCGGAGGAGAAGCTGGAATCTGAACAAGCTCTCGCATAGAAAGTAGATTTAGAATTCCAGTGAACAGTCCTAAGCCAGAGAATCACACCAAGTGTGCCATCACAGGACAGAGAGTTAGACAAGAGGGGGAAGCCAAGGAAACGCATCAGCTGCCGCTCCGGCGGCGGGGTCCCGGCGGTGACCACTGCCGCGGAGTCATACCTGAGACACAGAGAGTCGGGGACGAAGGAGCCAGACGCAGTGGACGAGCGGATTCTACTCAACACCAACAAGAACCGACAAGGAGCGGACATCTTCATCCTGCTGTTTGCAGACCAGAGACGACCCAGGATCCAAGACTCGGCGTGAGTACAAGCCCGACGTCCTCATTCCTTCTCAGGGAGCAGAGGAGGGAAGGCCACCCCTCCCCCCCAGCACCGGTGATCTCCATCTTGGATACCGACAAAGCTCGGAGGAGCTGCTAGCTCCAGCTCAGGCCTTGGAATAAAACGAGTCATTTAGCAGGTCACAAGAACTTAACGGCGAAGTGACCTGCCAGACTCAGCTCCATCCAGGGAAAAGTCACCCAGCTCAGGCGCCAGCCATTGGAGTGCCTTGCCTCCCTGGGTAACCAGAGCCAGAGGCTGCCCCTCCCTCTAGCAGCCACCACAATCAATTGAAAAACAGAAACCCTGAGAATGGCTCCAGGCTGGGCGCTGTGAGCTTTATCACAAAATAGCCCCAGGGAAAAGCTACTGTTTGTTGAAAGGCCTCAACTCTACCCAGAACCTAGCCTCATCACCACATCCCCCTCTTTTGTGACTCTCAAAGCAGACCACCCTCCCAGAAAACTAACCTGGGAGGGGGATCTCAAAATCTTGGGTAAAGCAGAGCATTTTTCTGCCTCTTCCAACCAACCGACTTAAGAAACCAATCAAGCCACAGGACCTCAAGCTGACCAGAGGCTCCAACAAGAGACTGGTTGCAGACAAAAGGGAGATACAGGATTCTTCCCACTCCTCCCCCCCCCAAAAAAAAAAAATCAAAAGACTTTTTTTCTTTTTTTTTTTCTTCTTCTTCTTCTTCTTTTCTTTTTTTTTTTGCTTGTTTTTTGTTTTTTGTTACCTTATATATATATATAAATTTTTTTCCCTTCTAAAACTTTTATTAATCTTTAATTTTTGCCTCTTCTGAAAAACTAATTGTTTTCCAGTAACTTTTTTTTTTCTCATCTTATAATTTTTATTTTAGGAATACGTGAATGAGAGTTTTCCTTTCTTTTCTTGTCTTCTTTCTCTTTTTCTTTCTTTCTTAATTATCTTTTTGTTTTTTATCTAGCTCTACTGAACTTCTGATCTTTTCTTCTCCCTTTCCCATCCTTAAAGATTTTCACATCTCCTCTATGTCCCTCCCCTTCTCTGAACATATTCACATTCCTCTCTAAATAGACGGTCTTTTAACCTCTTTCTGGTCTCTCTTTATTCCTCTTTCCATCTCTTCTTTTTCTCTCTCTCTCTACTTGCATCCTACCCAACCCATTTCCTGCACTGTGATTAGGACATAGTTAACTCTCCCTGTGCCTCCCCACACCAATCTATTCCCATTTTTTACCCACATCTCTCCCTAATCCTAATAATTTCTGGTTTTCCAAATTCTTTTCTGCGGTTAGAAGTCCTTTAACATATAGTCGTTTGATGTTGAATAGATGTATCTGTTGAACTAGATTGTATCTGTAGACTATTGACGGTACAAATGCAAAATTTGGTTGATGGTTGCCTTAAGATAGTGTTCTAGCACAAAACTGGTGCAATCTTTATCTCAAATGGGCCGAGTAAGCCGGAAAAACACAAGAAAAATGGCAAATTCGGGTATCTCAATTCCCAACCTTGATAATCAGGGATTAGAACAGATAAAGAATAATCCAGAGGAGAGTTCCCAAATAGCTCTACAAACACTAATAGCAAACATGATAAATGAGAAGTTTGACAATGTACAAAGGACTCTGTATGAGCGTGATAGGGAGAGAGAGGAGGCATCCCAGAAGTTTATACAGGAATATCATAAGCGTGAGGAAGCTTCTCAAAAACTGATACAGGATTTGCGTGAACAACTTGAGAATACTCAAAGAGAAAGGGAGGAATGGCGTGAGCAGGCAGAGAACACTCAAAGAGAATTGCAGGAATCCCACAGAAGGGAGGAAACTAATCAAAGAGTAATTCACGAATTAAGAGACCAGGTAGAGAATACACAAAGATCACTAAAGGCATTCATGAAATCCATTAACAAAGAGCTGAAGGAAGTCAGGGAGACCACAAAGGGAATGCTGAATGGAAACCAACAGAAGGAATGGGAGTCCAAAGAAACCATAACCAATCAACTAAGTGATTTGAGAACAAACACTGAACACCAAATTAAGGAAGTAAAGAAATTCATACAAGACCTAAAACAGAGCTTCAACAAATAATTTGAAGCCATCAAAGCTGACCAATTAGAAGGAAAAGAGATAAAAAACAAAGAGAGTCTTGACAGCAGGTTAGACCATGCAGAAGATCGAATCTCAGGGATTGAAGACAGCCTAGATATTACAGAGAAAGAACATACAACCATCCAAGACAAGTCCAAGAAATATGATAGGTCTATCCAACACCTGGAAGACACCATCAGAAGGCCCAATCTAAGGATAATGGGTGTAGAGGAGCACCTAGAGACAGAAGTTAATGGTCTAGGAAATTTGTTTAACAGGATCCTAGCAGAGAACTTCCCAAACATACAAAAAGATAGGCCTATTCAGATACAAGAAGCTTTTAAAACCCCAAATAGACCAGACCAGAATAGGACATCCCACCGTCACATTATAATCCACACAGGATCAACCCAGACCAAGGAAAAGATCCTTAAAGCTGTCAAGGAGAAAAGGTTAATCACCTATAAAGGGAAACCAATTAGAATTACCTCAGATTTCTCAGCAGAGACAATCAAAGCAAGAAGAGCCTGGAATGACGTATGCCATGCCCTAAAAACAAACAACTATCAACCAAGAATACTGTACCCAGCTAAACTCTCCTTCATAACTGAAGGCCAAATAAAAACCTTCCATAGCAAAGAAAAATTGAAACAATACATCTCCACCAAACCAGCCCTAAAAAAGATTCTTAAAGATGTCCTACACATAGAAACCCAACAAGAACGCAACAAAGGCCAAGAAACTGCACTCAAACTGAGAATCCAAGAACCTTAGGAAGAACCCAGCTTTCACAGCCCCCAAGAAGGTGGATAACATGGCAGGAACTCCCAAATACCTCTCAGTCTTATCTCTTAACGTTAACGGACTGAACTGTCCAATTAAGCGACATAGACTGTCTAATTGGATTAAAAAACAAGACCCTTCTATCTGCTGCCTGCAGGAGACACATCTTGCCCGTAAAAACAAACATATTTTCAAGGTTAAAGGCTGGAACAAAATCTACCAAGCAAACGGCCCTCATAAACAGGCGGGAGTTGCAATCCTAATATCAGATAAAATATACTTCAAATTCAAATTCATGAGAAGAGATAAAGAGGTCGCTACATACTAATTAAAGGATCTCTCCTTCAGGAGGATATTACAATTCTAAATATCTATTCGCCAAACAATGGAGCACCCAAATTTGTCAAAGAAACACTACTTTCCCTCAAATCCCATATAGATCCAAAGACATTAATTGTTGGGGATTTTAACACACCACTCTCCCCACTAGATAGATCAACTCCGCAAAAACACAACAGAGAAACCGCAGATCTAAACAGCTGCATAGATCAACTAGACTTAACAGACATTTACCGAACATTTCACCCAGCAGCATCAGAATACACGTTCTTCTCAGCAGCACATGGAACGTTTTCTAAAATAGATCACATTTTAGGCCACAAAGCAAACTTGTCTAAATTCAGAAACATTGAAGTTGTACCTTGCATTCTCTCTGACCACAAGGGAATAAAATTAGAACTCAACACCAAAAGCCACCAAAGAAAGTCCGGTATCACATGGAGGCTGAACAACACACTGCTGAATCATGAGTGGGTCATGGAAGAGATTAGAAAGGAAATTCAAATGTTCATGCTATTCAACAAAAATGAACACACAAATTACCAGCTCCTCTGGGACACAGCAAAGGCAGTACTCAGAGGCAAGTTTATAGCTCTGAGCTCCTACATCAACAAATTGGAGAGATCGGAAACTAGCAATTTAATGACACATCTAAACCTCCTTGAAAAAGAGCAGCAAGATAAACCCCAATCCAGTAGAAAGAAAGAAATAATCAAAATTAAATCAGAATTAAATGAATTAGAATCCAAAAAAACTATAGAAAGAATCAACAAAACAAAGAGTTGGTTCTTCGAAAAACTTAACAAAATTGACAGACCCTTAGCAAACCTTATCAGAAAAAGGAGAGAACACACCCAAATTAATAAACTCAGAGATGAGAATGGAAACATCACCACGGAAACAACCAAGATTCAGAACATTATAAGGGAATACTTCTCAAAACTTTATGCTAATAAGTTCGACAACTTGACAGAAATGCACCTCTTCCTAGCAAATATTGACATGCCAAAACTAAACCAAGATGAGTTAAACCAGCTTAACAGGCCCATATCAAGCATTGAAATAGAAACAGCAATAAGAGACCTCCCAGCTAAGAAAACTCCAGGACCAGATGGTTTTACAACGGAATTTTACAAGGCCTTCAAAGCAGAGCTCACACCAATACTCCTCCAACTCTTCAATGAAATTGAAAGAGAAAGCTCACTACCGAACACATTCTATGAAGCCATCATAACCCTCATCCCAAAACCAGGCAGGGACTCATCAAAGAAAGAGAACTATAGACCCATTTCTTTGATGAACATTGATGCAAAACTTCTCAACAAAATTTTGGCCAATCGACTTCAACAATTCATCCAAAAAATCATACACCATGATCAAACAGGATTCATTTCAGGGATGCAAAGCTGGTTCAATATACGCAAATCAATTAATATTATTCATCACATCAACAGGAGCAAGAATAAGAACCACATGGTTATCTCAATAGATGCAGAAAAAGCATTTGACAAGATCCAACACCCCTTTATGATGAAGATTCTGGAAAAATTAGGAATCCATGGAACATTCCTCAATATAATAAAGGCTGTATATGACAAACCTACAGCCAGCATTATACTCAATGGTGAAAAACTAAAGCCATTTCCTCTTAACTCAGGAACAAGACAAGGATGCCCACTCTCTCCACTTCTCTTCAATCTAGTATTAGAATGCCTAGCTACAGCAATAAGACAAGATGCAGACATAAAGGGGATCCAAATAGGGAAAGAAGAAATAAAACTCTCCCTCTTTGCAGATGACATGATCTTGTATTTAAAGAATCCCATAGACTCCACTCCCAAATTACTCAAACTGAATCAAAACTTTGGCAAAGTAGCAGGTTATAAAATTAACCCCCAAAAATCAATGGCTTTACTATATGCCAACAATGAGAAAAGTGTGGCTGAAATTAGGAAAGCAACTCCATTTGTAATAGCCCCCCAAAAAATAAAATACCTAGGAATTAACTTAACCAAAGAAGTGAAGGACCTCTATGATGAAAACTTTAAAATCTTGAAAATGGAAATCAACACAGAACTTAAAAAATGGCAAAACCTCCCATGCTCCTGGATTGGCAAGATTAACATCGTGAAAATGGCAATAATTCCCAAGGCTATCTACAAATTCAACGCGATACTTATCAAAATTCCACCCTCATTCTTCAAGGAAATAGAGGAGGCAATCCAAAAATTCATATGGAACAATAAAAGACCCCGAATAGCAAAAACGCTCCTCAACGGAAAGAACACTGCTGGAGGAATATCAATACCAAATTTCAAACTCTACTATAAAGCCATAGTAATCAAAACAGCTTGGTATTGGCATAAGAACAGACCTCAGGACCAATGGAATAGAATTGAAAACCCAGAAATGAACCTACAGACCTATAGCCATCTAATCTTCGATAAGGAAGCTAAAACAATAGAATGGAAGAAAGACAGCCTCTTCAGTAAATGGTGCTGGCAAAATTGGTTAACTACATGTAGAAAACTAAAGCTAGATCCTTATATATCACCCTGCACCAGAATCAACTCCAAATTGATCAAAGACCTTGAACTCAAAGCAGACACTCTGAAAACATTACAGGATGGAATAGGAGAAACCCTAGGTCTCCTTGGCTCAGGCCGAAATTTTCTGAATAGAGACCCGGAAGCACAACAAATCAAAGAAAGGTTGGACAAATGGGATTGCATAAGATTGCAGAGCTTCTGCAGGGCAAATGACCTAGCTGGCAAGATCAATAGAAAGCCCACCGATTGGGAGAAGATCTTTACTAGCCATACAACGGACAAGGGTCTCATATCTAAAATATATTTGGAACTCAAAAAATTAAACCACCCAACAACAAATCCTCAAGGAAACAACTGTCCAATAAATAAGTGGGCAAAAGACTTAAAGAGAAGCTTCTCTGAAGAAGAAAGAAGGATGGCCAATAGACACATGAAGAAATGTTCAACATCCCTAGCCATAAAAGAAATGCAAATCAAAACAACATTGAGATATCACCTCATTCCAGTTAGAACAGCAAAAATCAAGAACTCTAACAACAGGTGCTGGAGGGGATGTGGACAGAAAGGAACCTTACTTCATTGTTGGTGGGAATGTAAACTTGTTCAACCACTTTGTAAAGCAGTATGGAGGTTCCTCAAAAGACTTCACATAGATCTCCCCTATGATCCAGCAATCCCACTTTTGGGCATTTACCCAAATGTTTACAAACAAGACCACACTAAAGCTACCAGCACAACTATGTTTATTGCAGCATTATTTACCATAGCTAAGACATGGAACCAACCCAGATGCCCCTCAGTAGATGAATGGATCAAGAAAATGTAGTATATATACACAATGGATTTCTATGCCTCCATCAGAAAGAATGACATTTTCCCACTTGTTAGGAAATGGAAAGGTTTGGAAAAAATTATATTAAGTGAAGTAAGCCAGGCCCAAAGAAGCATAGGTCCCATGGTTTCCCTTATTTGCAATATCTAGTATAGGTATGAGTCAAGCGGAAAAGGTCAGATAATGTGATGTTAGGAAAATGAACCCTTAAATATGTATTTTAATGTTTTGTTTCTTTCATGCATGTGTTTCTAACGCATTTATAAGATTATTTCTTTGTTGCTTTGTATGTCCCTCCCCCACAGTGTAACCCCCGCTTTCAACTATATTTGATGTCAGTATAACATGTGGAGGAGATGGTGACAAACAAGTCGTTTAAGGATTCAGGTGGACCTGTTGCAACAATGAGAAGTACAAAATGTCATGTCAAAACCAGCTTTACAATGTCGGTGTGGGGGGGGGGAGGGGGGTATAATTGGGTTGGGGGAGGGGGTTAAAATTGGGTGGGGGGAGCGTGGAGGCGGGGAAGGGAAGTGAAGGGTAAACAAATGAGGAGGCTGCAATGCTTGGTAAGAAATGTATGCATTATCCTGCCCATGTAATTGTAGCCCCTCTGTACAGTATGTTCTCAAATAAAATAAAATACAATTAAAAAAAAAAAAAGAAAGAACTGACTGCATTCTTTTATCCGGTACAAGAAATTTAGCACTGTTGTTTAAGTCTCTAATAACACTTTTTTAGATATAACTTCATGGCTTTCATAAAACCTCCTACATAGTCCTTAGAGTGTCTTTTTGACTCCCATTTTTATTTGTTACATTTGCATAGTAGTATAGTATATCATCTTTAAAATCATATCACCTCATAATTAAAGTTTATCTTGTAAGTAAGTACTTCTGAAACTCCAATAAAATATCACAATAGTTGGAAGTGGAGCTATGGCTTAAGAGCTATAGTGCAAGTCTTGAGCCAAAGAAGCTCAGGGCCCAAAGTTTAAGCCCTAGTTTCCACACATACACATCTCCCCATCCGTCACCCAGACACACAATCAGATGATAATGTCTATCAAGTTCTTCCTTAGGATGATCTTGATGATGTCAGCAACTGTATCAAGTTTCTATCTCTCTTCCATGCATTTGTGGTAGTAGACAACAGAGTCGCTGTAGTATAAAATGTGTCTAAGACTTGTCCATGAGCAAAAGCAGTTATGTAACATATCCATCACAATGTCCAGCTCTCTTGATAGTAGATTTGCCCATCTTGGGACTTGATGGGACCCATGTACTCTTCAACTGACTTTCCCATCCTCTGTCCCAACTGCTTCAATGTTTCACCATCCACACCAAAGAGGCTTTAATTACCTCCCCAAAATTATCTGAATCCTGGATGCCTGAGATGTCGTGAAGACACTCTGTGGGTATTCCCCTCTCTGACAGGCCATTTTAACTCCTATGCTCTCCTCACAGATGTAGGCAATGGTCTCTGTGGGACTTCAGTGCCAGATCTTCGAGAGATTTAGTTTCATTGTTTCCATAAGCTCTGGGAAATCATGCAGTGAAGGGTCCAGTTTAGAAACATAGGGGTATACATACCTCCTCATTCTGGAGTTTTTCATGTATGTTCTCTTGGCCATTGAACAGAAGTGGGGTCTCTGAAAGGAAACTTGTATGGTGATCTGTCTGCTTTGGTCCATACAACATAGAACCACGTTCCCATCCCTTCAATGATTTTGACAAGCTCCATGTGATTCATGCTGAACTGCTTTCAATGCTGTAACAATGTAGAGGTCACAACTTGATGTGTGGATAGCTGTCCATGCTTGATCCTGAGTTACCTTGACACGCAGGGACCAAAACTCCATGTTGGGAAAGTGAGAGCATTATTAGCTGGCTTATATCTGTGTAGTTTGAATGACACCAGTAGGCATTGAGGCCTCCTCTTCATGTCCAAGTACCCTCAGCATATTGATAAAGATTGACACACCATGGCAAGTCGTCACAAAAAAATTCTGACCTGGTCCTGGGCATTATCTCAAGCATCTCACCCACTTCTAGCAACTTCCCTTCTTTCAAGGTCTTGCCAATTCTCCTCCTTGTGTTCTCAGGTAAAATAATGCTGTCAGTGAGTAAAGAGCAGAGGACAAGGAAGCAGGTATTCTAGAGAAAGTAAATACTGAAGCCTCTTCCATGGTGAGAAGATAATGAAACCTGCAACTATAGAATAGCGAAGGAGTTAAGATGGTTATGCACACATTTTGTGCACAAAAATGCCAGACCTAGTATGCTGTGTACAGAGTTTCAGTCCATAATGGTCTGTAACAAAGGCATCACAGTTACAGATAAACCAAGTTCATAATGTCTTTTCTTCTTTTCTTCTGTGCCGTTCTGGGGCTTGCACTCAGGAAATGGACACTATCCCTGAAGTTTATTTTTTCCCCTCAAGGCTACTACTTCACCACTGGAACCACAATTCTACTTCTAGTTTTTTGGACATAATTGGAAATAGAATTCGTACAGGCTTTCCTGCCCAAGTTGGCTTCAATCACTTATCCTCAACCTCATGAATAGCTAGGATTAGAAGATTGGCCATTGAGCATGGTAGCAACTCTCTTCCTTTTTAGTTCTTTTTCTTTGTTCCTTTTTTCCAGTTATGGGCCTGAATTCTAGGCTTGGGCACTGTCCCTCATCTCTTCAGCTGAAGGCTCGTCTCAACCACTTGAGCCACAGCGTGATTTCCAGCATTGTTTCTGCTTAAGTAGTAATGAGCAATTGAATCCAGGGCCTCATGCATGCAAGGCAAACACTCTACCACTGAGCCACCTTCCCATCCCCATCTTTCCTTTTCTTTAAAAAAATATTATTAGGAAAATGATGTTCAGAGGGATAACAGTTAAGTCAGTTAAACAGTTGTCAGGTAAAGAATCCATTTTTGGGGGACAATTACTCCCCTTTCCTTTTTCTCAATTTATACCTCTCACTGTGGCTTTTTTGTGGTTAACTGGAGATAAAAATCTTGCAGACTTTGCTGCCTAGGGTGATTTTGAACCGTGATCCTCAGATATCAGTCTGCTGATGAGTTAGGATTACAGGCTTGAATCTGAAAGACAAGAAGACTGTTCTGAAGATTGTCCTATATTGGTTATAGGGCTGTGGGCCTGAATGGACTTATGCAGTGAATGCTAGGCAGATCAGTCATCTGGAAGCATGTGTCCCTTCTTAACCCTGATTGTCCCTCAGAACAGATAGGTGATGCTTTCAGAGCAAGAACCAGTTTGTACCAGCTCAACAGACGTCCTCACTATATATGTTTTATTCAACAACTATTGGGTTGCTTATATTATCAAGACATTTTCTTTCTTAAGAACTTTTTTATTGTAAGATTGCAATAACTACAGATTCATCATGGTCTAGGAATACATGTCTGCTATCAGCTTTAATATCAAAGCCACATAGCTGTTCCAAATCATGTTTTATTGATCTTAAAGTAGTTCTTGAATATTAGTCTTTATTAGTAATGATATTATTAATGTAAGTATTAAAGTTCTTCAAACATATTTCTCTTATTAAATGAATCCTTACAGTAACATTGAAAGCATCTTCTGGAGCAGCATTGGAAAAGATACTTGGATAATACTAAGAATGAAGGATGAGAAGTGTGAAAAACAGAACTAAGAATTACCAGTGTGACTGGGAAACATCTTCTACAGAGCAGAATCCCAGATTTCTGGAAACATATCATGTGAGAACAGGGCTTCAAACAGTACATGTGACCACATGGGTGAGCCTCAGTGTTGCCACATAGATGTTATTCCTATATGAAAGTCTCATGTTCGATGGGCTTTCACAACCCCAGATTTATGAAAGTTTGTTGTCTTCATTCCTTCAATATTACTTCATACTTTGCTATTGAGTGTAATTATTCTTTTAAAACATGAAAACTCAACACCATCTCTTGGACTGAGGCATTTACTGTCTCCCTATGAATAGATCTGTTATTTAAGAGGCTTCCTTGGGCTGGGTAGGTGGCTCAGTGGTGGAGCAATTGCCTTGCATGCTTGAGGCCCTGGGTTCTATTCCTCAGCACCACATAAGCAGAAAAAATGCCAGAAGTGGCGCTGTGGTTCAAGTGGTATAGTGCTAGCCTTGAGCTGAAGAGCTGAGGGACAGCACCCAGGCCCAGATTTCAGGCCCCACGAACGGACAACCCCCCCCCAAAAAAGAGGCTTCTTTACAGGTGCCAGTGCCTCCCTCCTTTAATACTAGCTTCTCAGGAGGCTGGGATCTGAAGGTCACAGTTGAAGCCTGCCTGGGTGGGAAAGTCCATCAGATTCTCATCTCTAATCAACTACCAAAAAAGCCAGAAGTGGAGCTGTGGCTGAGGTGGTAGAACACTCGGCTGGAGCAAAAAACGCATAAGGACAGGCAGCACCCAGCCTGATCCTGAGCCCCAGACCCGCCTTCAGGCACACACACACACACACACACACACACGCACAAACACACACACACACACACACACACACAAGTGGCTTTCTGCCAGACATGTCATGTGGGCCCATGAAATGGTTGGAGACCCCTCTTCAAATGGACTTGCCCTTGTATTTACTCCAGTAATGTGGAAATTGACTCTCAGTCACCTATAGGTCCATTGGTTTAGGATTTGTACTTTGCATCCCACTTCCTCTGCTTGTTTTTTGAGGTGAGTCTTGTAGCTCAACACAGATGTCAATACACTTCAAGATACTGCTTACGGTCTCAAGGCCTGCATTCACACTACACATGGAAAAATAAAACATGACCTGAGAGCCTCTGCTTACGCTGAGGGCCAGCTATCCAAGCAACGGCAGCTTCCTATGAATGGCAAACTGGAATCCAGGCTCAGGTTGTTCACAACAGACAGATGTGAGTTGTGTAAGGCTTGAATTGTTCTAAGGAAAAGCAGAGAATGGAGGAAGGCAGAGGAACTGGGAAAAGACAATCTACCCTCCCATGTTTCCTTGCAGTTCCTGGTCCACATTATATCCTTTGCTAATTGCTCTGCTGTGTGTGTGTGTGTGTGTGTGTGTGTGTGTGTGTGTGTGTGTGTGTGTGTGTGTATGTGTGTGTGTTTGTGTGTTTGAGAGTGTCAGTGAATGTTTGCATGTGTACAGTGGTTCTGGGCCTTGAATTAAGGGGCTGGACACTGGGAAGGTAGGGTGAATATGAGCAAGTACATCATATGCATGTGTGGAAGTAACTCCATCAAACCTCTGAGTGTGCAACTAGTATATACTAATGAAAGTGAAAAAATGATTAAGCAATGCTCAAAATCCTCCATAAGCTATTTAGAGATAACTTTAAAAAAGGATCAGGAAGCATAGTTGGTAGGGGATATGAAAAATCTGTAGTTAAAACTGTGGGATCATTAAAGCAAGGTGCTGGTGGCTCATGCTTGTACTCCTAGATATTCAAGAGGCTGAGATCTAAGGATCATTATTTGAAACCTGACCAGGCTGAAAAGTAATCACACTCTATATAAGATATACTACTCAGAAAAAGCTCAAAGTGGCACTCTGAGGCTTCAGCAGTAGAGTGCCCAAATTCAAACCACAGGATTGGCAGAAAATAAAAGAAATAGTCCAAACTTAAGATGTCTAAGGAGTTTTAGACTAAATGTTGTATATAAACAAGTTACTATATTTTGGGGCTCATTTGTTGTTGTTGTTTTAAATATATTATGTATATTCTTCCCCCTATGATATATCCCCATTTGACTTTGAATTGACTTTGATACCGTGCACCTTGTATATACATTTTTCTAATTTGGGAGGGGAACCAAAATAACAAATTGCTGAAACAAGGACACAGGATGACCCATTGCAACAATGATATCCATAGGACAGTATGTTAGAAATGAACTTTACAACATTGGGTAGGGAAGGGTGGAGGGGAAGGTAAGGGATAGTAGAAAAAAACAAGGGAAGGGGTAACAATGCTTGACCAGAAATGTACTCATTGCCTTATTCATGTATCTGTAGCATTTCTATAGAATCTTCACAATAAAATAAGATTTAGAAAATGAAAAATATCTAGTTACAGCTAAAGTACGAAAGGAAAAATCCGTTCATTCATTTGCCTGTGGCAACAGAAATTAGAAATACACAGTCAATAGATATTTATTGCAAATCCCACACGGATTCATGCCCATGGCTACTTCACCCTCCTTGTCTTCAGGGGAAAGTCAGGAGGAATCAGTACAAGCTTCCTATCCAATAGCAGTCTACTCAATTCCTGTACCAAGACTGCCATCTGTAGTACATCAGATGGAAAAAGTTAACATTCCTTCCAAAAGCGTCTCAAATGAGCCCTATAAACCATAGCCTCCAACTGTCCTGATTTAACTCTTATTTCCTTTCCCAAGCTACAAATACATATAAACTTGTGGAGGGCTCTACAGAGATGGACAAAGACTTATAAAACATATATTGTTTCACACCTGTAGAAAATTAAAACTAGACCCTTATAAAGCACACTGAACAAGAATCAACTCCAAAGGGATCAAAGACCTCAGAGCCAAAGCAGATACCCTGAAAACATTACAGGAAGGAAAAGGAGAAACTCCAGGGCTCCTTGGCACTTGCAAAAAGTTTCTTAATAAAGACCCAGACACACATAAAATCAAAGAAAGGTTGGACAAATGAGATTGCATGAAACTGCAGACCGTCTGCACGACAAAGGACATAGCTATCAAGATCAAGAGAAAGCCCAAGGATTTGGAGAAGATCTTCACTAGGCTTACAATGGACAAGGATCTCATATCTAACATATAATTAGACCTCAAATAATTAAACCCTCCAAAAACAAATCCTCAAAGAAAAACTGCCCGATAAATAAGTGGGCTAAAGACTTAAAGAAAAAGGTCTGAAGAGGAAATAGGAATGGCCAATAGATACATGAAGAAATGATCAAAATCTTTAGCCATAAAAGAAATGAAAATCAAGACAACGTTGAGATTCCACCTCACCCAAGTTTGAATGGCTATAATCAACAAATTTAATAATAACTGATACTGGAGGGGATGTGGTTAAAGGGAACGTCCTGCATTGTTGGGGGGAGTGTAAACTTGTTCAACCACTTTGGAAGGCAGCATAACCATGTTTATTGCAGCATTATTTAGCAAAAGTAAGATATGGAACCAACCAGATGCCCCTCAGTATATGAATGGATCAAGAAAATATACACAATGGAATTCTATGCCTCCATCAGAAAGAATTAGGCAGGTACCTGAGGAGCAGCCGGGATGCTGCTGATCAGAGCCGCTTGAGGCTAGGGCTGCACCTTCTCTGCCCTGATAGGCATCCTACTCTTGCAGGATTAGTGCAGCTGCTGACATACGAGGTTATGTTGGAGAAAATGTCAAGTTGAGATGTACCTTCAAGTCATCTTCATATGTCACTGACAAACTGACCATAGACTGTAAGTACCGTCCTCCCAGCAGCAGTTGCACAAAATCTATTTTTCACTATCAGTCTTTCCATTACCCAACCACAGCAGGCACTTTTCTGGATCAGATCTCCTGGGATGGAAATGCATACAAAGGGGATGCATCCATAAGCATAAGCAACCCTAACCTGATGGACAATAGGACATTCAGCTGTGCTGTGAAGAATCTCCCAGATGTGCACCATGACATCCCCCTGACGGAACTAACAATCACAGAAAGGGGTTTTGGTACCATGCTGTCCTCTGTGGCCCTTCTTTCTATTCTTGTTTTCATTCCCTCAGCAGTAGTTATTGTTCTGCTGCTTGTGAGAATATCAAGGAAGGCTGCAGGGATGAAAAAGCGGAGGGCTATAAGAAGAAGTCTTGGAGTTCCAGGAAGATAGCAGAGGAGAAAGTGGAGGTTAAACAACTCTCGCATAGAAAGCAGTTTTAGTGTTCCAGTGAACAGTCCTAAGTCAGAGAATCACAAGTGTGCCATCACAGTACAGAGAGTTAGGCCAGAGAGGGAAAATCCTGGCAAGGAGACAGATCTGAGCACTTGCCAGTAGTCGCGGCTGTGGCTGTGGCTGCAGTGGTGGCAGCGGTAGCCGCCATACCTGCAACACAGAGAGTCCGGGATGAAAGAGCCAGATTTGGCAGGTGAGCAAATTCTATTCAACACCAGCAAGAACCGACAAGGAGCAATCATCTTCATCCGGCAGTTAGCAGACCAGAGACAACCCAGGAACCAAGACTCGGCGTGAGTAGAAGCCTGACGTCCTCACTCCTTCTCAGAGAGAAGAGGAGGGAAGACATCTCTCATCCCCCACTACCAGACATCTCCATCTTTGATACTGACAAGGGCCTGGCTGAGCTGCTAGCTCCAACTCAGGCCTTGGAAGAAAACTAGAGTCATTTAGGAGCTCACAAGGACCTAACCTGATGTGCCAGACTCAGCTCAACCCAGGGAAAAGTCACCCAGCTCAGGCTGTCAGACCCAGGAGTGGCTTTCTTCACTAGGAAACAGAACGACAGGCTGTCCATCCCTTTAGCAGACTCTACAATCAATTGAAATTCAGTAAACATAAATCCTGAGAATGGCTCCAGGCTGGGCTCTGTGAGTGTCTCAGGAGCTAACCCTTCAGGGAAAATCTACTTTTTACTGAAAGGCCTCCACTCTACCCAGAACCTAGCCTCATCACAGCATCTCCAAAGTAGAGGAAACAGCCATCTCCCTCTTGTGATACTCAAAACAGATTTCCCTCCCATTGAACTATACTGGGAGGAGGATCACAAAATCCTGGGTAAAGCAGAGCATTTTTGTGCCTTCTCAAACAAACTGACTTAAGAAACCAACCAAGCCACAGGAAAATCAAACACCACAAGTAGACCAGAGACTCCAACAAGAGGCTAGTAATGGACACAAGGGAAATACAGGACTTTCCTAACCCTGCCCAAAAAATCAAAGAATTTTTTTTTTTACCTTTCATAAATTTTTTTTCTAAAACTTCTTTTAATTTTTACCTTTAAAAAAATTGTTTTCTAGTAACTTTTTTTTCTCCCTCTTATAATTTTTATTTTAGGGGTATATGTGTGTGTGCATGTTTTCTTTCTTTTTTTTTGCTTTTTAAAAAATTATTTTTTTTTTGTTTAGCTCTACTGAACTTTTAATCTTTTTTCTTCCTCATTCTTTTCACCTTTTCTTCTCTTTCATTCTTCTTTGTGAGACTTAATTGCTGTTCTGCACATCCTCAGATTACCCGTAGTCGATTATTAGACCTTATCCCCCACAGAGTACACAATTAATCAAGAAATATATTAATCAATTCAAAACCTCTTAGACTTACATTCTTTAGTAGCAGTACTAACTCTTTATACCTATATAATATTTTAATTATTTTTATTGTTAAGTTTTTCACGTCTCCTTCATATCCCTCCGCTTCTCTAATTATATCCTCATTCTTTTTGTATTGTCTGATATATTTATTCATTCATTTCAGTAATCAATAGCACCAGATAGTTAGTTTAAATATATGAGTGCCATTTTACCCAATCACAGTTTTTCCTCTTGAAATGGAATTAATCATGGAAAAATAGTCATGTCCTCTTCTGTGAGAAACCTGAGACCTTTTATACCCCAGCTTAAGAATGTAAAACAATAAAAATCACACATAATTTTTTCCTCTCTAAGAAGACCAAAAGCCAGGAATGTGCTTTTTATAAGACAGTGACATGAACAAAACATTATGTCAAAAAACAAACTTTACAACTTTGGCCATTGGGGGAGTGAGATGGGAAGGGAGGGAGAGGGGAAAGGATGGGAAGGTGAAACAAAGGAGGAGGCAACAATGCTTGATAAGAAATGTATTCATTACCTTGCCCAGGTAATTGTAACTCTTCTGTATGGTATTTTCACAATAAAAGAAGAAAAAGAGAAGAAAAGGCAAAACAAAAAAAGCAGTGACACTTGTCAGTTCCTTGTGGAGTGGTAATTCCCAAGGCCACCATTTATAAGGAACAGTGGTTTCATATAGATGGGCTGAAGATGTCACACAGCTAAGACTATTCCCATGAAGAGATTATGTAGACACTATCTTTTTTTGGGGGGGGGGTCCGGTCGTGGGGCCTGAACTCTGGGCCTGGGCGCTGTCCCTCAGCTCTTCAGCTCAAGGCTAGCGCTCTACCTCTTGAGCCAAAGTGCCACTTCCGGCTTTTTTCTTTTTGCTTATGTGGTGCTAAGGAATCAAACCCAGGGCCTCAGGCATACAAGGCAAGCGCTCTACCACTGAGCCACCTTCCCAGCCCCCTGTAGACACTATCTTTATTGCACCTTTTCCCATGGTCTTACTCTTCCCAACTCTTTTGTTGTTGTTTTAACAGAACATCACTATTTCCATTTCAACCATCCACCAAATCTCCATTAACACGCTGAGTATTTATTTTAGAGAAATAAAGCTTTAAGAAAAATTAATATGATTTCCAAAAAGCATGAAAGACACGAGCTAAGTTAAGAAGTTGTCAAATCAGACAGGGAAGATTGAGAAGATTGAATAAGCACTTAGCTTGGTTTCCTAACCATGACAAAATCTTTAGACTCAGTGAGTGGACACATGATTCTGCACATAATCACTGAAGTGAGACCACAGAATGACAATGGTTCCTGGGCTACTTCTTTGCTCTTCTGGTCTGACACCCTATTCTCTGCGGGTACTGTTATTTATGCTCTCTTCAATCCCTTCAAGTGACTACCGGTTTATAGGCATGCACAAGGTAGGCTTGTTCTTCTTTTTGAACTTTGTTTTAGGTTCAGAGAGACATATTTTTATTCTGTAATTCAATACTTTTTGCCTACAAACAAAAATCACAAGGAAAAGTCATCTAAAAGAGGCATTCTTGGTTAAAGGCATCCTAGATGGTAATCTCCAAACTCTGATAACATATTTCACTCTTTGTTTTGACATCCTTTTGCGTTCTTCCCCAATCATTTTTTTAAAAATTTGAACTCAGGGCTTGGGATCTGTCTCTGTTTCCTTTTTCCCCTCTCAAAGTTAATGCTTCACCACCTGAACCACAGCTCCTCTTGTAGATTTTTTGGTTGTTAAATGGAGACAATTGAACCATGATCCTCAGATCTCACCCTCTGAGTAGCTAGGATTTCCCAATGAAGTTTTAGTCAAAGCCATGGCAGTGTCAATACCCTTGAAGACATAACATACATCTTATGAACAAAGACATTCTCAACACCATCACAGCACAACAACTGATGTCAGGGACTTTACAAAGCAATACATTACTACTATCCATATCTCCTTCAAACTACAGTATCATATACTGCAGCTGGCTATTCAGGCTCACTGGTTGCCTAGAACTGCCTACAGCAGTTTCTGCTTTCCTATTAATTTGACTTGAAACATGAAGATGAGGACTTACTTTGTTCAATATCCCTCAATTTGAATCTCTTAGATGTTTTGCCTAATTTGCTGTTTATCGATTTTTAACTTGAAGTGATAGTGTGCTCATGTCAGAGCAACCTTTTTATTTCTCCCTTTGATTGGTTTACTTTAACCATTTGATTAAGAGAGCTATTATATGGCTATCAGGGGGTAGCAGAGAGAGGGGAAGGCCAAGTAGACAGGCTAAATATAGGTCAAAGTACATTATATGCACATATAAAAATGAACAATGAGACAGGGTTTGGTGGTCAAAGCTTATAAACTTAGCTACTCACTAGGCTGAGAGCTAAGAATCATGATTCAAAGCCAGTCAAGGCAGGAAAGTCCATAAGACATTTCTCTCCCTTTAACCACCAGAAAACTGGAAGTGGCACAGTGGCTCAAGCGATAGAGCACTGGCCTTGGGCTGAAGAGATCAGGGACAATGCCCAGGCCCATATCTCAAGCCTCAGGACTGACAAAAAATGAAGCTGGAAAAATTGGATGACAAGTGTAATTCTTGTTAAGTGGGAGGCTGAGATTTGAGGATCCTATTTCAAGGCAATTCGAGCAGGAAATGTCCACGAGTGTCTTACCTCCAGTACACTACCACTAAAAAAGGAAGTGGAGCTTTGGCTTATTTGATCACAAGCTAGCCTTGAGCAAAAGAAGCATAGGCATAGTTCCCAGGCACTGATTTCAAGATCCAGGACCTGCAAAAAAAAATAAAACCAAGTAAAATTTACTAAAATTGCCTTAAGAAGGGATAGAAAAAAATGAATACTTTTGATTTGAGTACATTTTATTCTGCATGAAAATGTCTCTATATATGCTAATAAAAACTCAAAAGAAGTTGTTGTAGGTTACCTCTGAAAATGTATTCCTGATTAGATTCTGAAATATTTGCATTCATTGTATCAGTGTGTACTGATGTATCTCCTCTAATAATATTAATGAGAAAGCTGGCAATGATGGCTCATACTTATAATCCTAGCTACTGGGAAGGCCGAGATCTGGGGATTGCTGTTTTGAAGCCAGCCTGGGAATGGAAATCCGTGACACTTATCTGCAAAAATTATTCAAGAATTGCCGGAAGTTGTTCTATGGCTCCATTAGTAGAGCACTACGTTTGAGAAAAAGGAGCTCAGGGTCAGTGCCTAAGCCCTCAGATCAAGCCCCAGGATTGGCATACACACACAAATAAGGCATACACACACAAATAAGTCTTATGACTTGTAAATAAGGACTTGTACATATTTCCCATGAATTCAATTTCAGACATCACTATGTACTGTGTGAGGTTTGAGTGCTCTGGGATGTACAACATATCTATTAGATTATGTGAAAGGGGCATCTACACTAAATTCTCTCATTCAATTTATATTGATCAGTTACCATTCTATCATGAGAAAGAACAGCATTTCGTATTTATTAAATATTCACTTACTTGTCAGTATATACATGGACTCCTATCTGAATTATTTACTATTTTTAATAACTTAATTGTTCTTTTAAAGTTCCTATCATTTGCCTAATTTTAAATCACGTTAGTAAATTATGACTTAATGCTATAGCTATATAGCATTTCAATATTCTCATGAATTCACACTTATCCACAGCCACCATAAAGTATAAAGGTTTTCCTTGACCCCCTAAAAGATCTCCTGTCTTTCTGTAGTAAAATTCAACTCCATACTGAGTCACAGGTTGTATGATTGATAGACCATCACTACAATTAATCTTTCATGTAAAAAGAATTATAAAGTAATATGTCATTTTTATGACTGGCTTCTTCTGTTCAGTTTATTTTTTGAGACAAAATTTTATTGTGTTTATTAATATTTACTTTTACATGTGGCATGCTCGACTATAGTCTTTTTCCTTTATCTAATTTCTGGTTCTATACATTCAAACAAGCACCATACTCGAGTACCTACACACAAACTTGCATGCACGAACACACACACACACACACACACACAATCTATATATGTATAACACATATTAATATATAATATATTATTATATAATATATATTATGTAATACAATATATAAAATATACTATAGTGTATATACTATATATGCACTGTTACATAATATACCATATTATATATACATTGCATATACTATATATACATACTATAAAACATTATGTACACTGTTATATATTGAATATCATATAACAGTGCATATTATGTCATTATGTATTACATATAATTTATTGCATGTTATATAATATATAATTATACAATATATCATATGAGTAATATATGATATAATAGGCATTATATAATATGCTTATACAATTTATGTTATGTATTATATATGGTGTATAGTATGTATAGTATATTGTATATAGTTCATATAATATATTATATATTATGTATTATATACAATATATTTTATATTTTAAATCATATATATTTTATATTATATAATTATGCATTTTATACAAGTGGACACTATATGGTCCATATGTAGTATACACAATATATTTCTCATAATTCATAATATGATATATTTACTATACACTATATTATATATCATATACCATATAATAATAATTTATAATAATACACAGTAAATATAAAATTTAATACATATTATAATATGTAATATAAATACATATACAATATTGTTACAATGCCTTGTACTGGTGGCTCACTCCTGTAGCCATAGATACCCAGGAGGCTAAGATCTGAGGATTGTGGTTCAACGTCAGCCTGTGGAGGAAATCCATGAGATTCTTATTTCCAATTAACCACTAGAAAAATTGGAGTGAAGCTGTGGCTCAAAGGTACAGTGTACATTGGAAAAATGTGTCTAGGAACAGTGCCAAGGCCCAGAGTTCAAGACCAATAACCAAGGAGAGGACAAATATCTCACAGTCTTTGCTGCCTGGGTTAGTTTCAAATCACAATCCTCTGTTCTCAGTCGCCTGAGTAATTGGTTTTACTAGATTGAGCCACCAAGTCTGGATTCTGGTTGTTTTTCATTATATTCCAATTATCTCCTGTTATTTATGCCTGTATTCAGGTTAGCTATCAGTGTTCTGCAGTCAGAAATAAGTTTTTTCTATATCTTATTTTCAACTCCAAATAGTACCAGATCCATCAGTAGCAGCAGCCCCTTCCAGCTAGCTACGGTATCCTTAGTTCTGCTTGGATCTTTGATGATGTCTTTCCTTTCTGATTTATCAAAACATCCCTGATCCTGTCATTTCCCAAAATAGCCCTGGATCTTTTCAGTGAAGAATGACACGTAGGAATCAACCTCTGGATGATAGGCAGTGTTTTCCTATAGACCTGCCTCCCTTTCTGGGGCTCTGCGTGAACATTTCTTGCATTGTTCTGCTTACCTAATAAAAACAAGAGAAAGGGTATTCAGCACACATTTTAGTGGCTCCATGTTTTGAGTACCCTTGAGGAGGCCTGGAGTGATCTTGCCTGGACATCAGCCATTTGTACATACACAGTTTATCTATTCCTAAGTAGATGCAATCTAGACCCAATGGGGGCCTTGCTACACAGAGCACTCAACCTCGATGTACTCAGGAGTTGCACAGAGGCTATTTCCAGATATTATCCTACACATGCATCTTATACTAGGCGACAGAATATCCATTGACAAGGTGTAGTTACTCTGTTATTCTCAGAGGATAAAATGCTATTCAAAACAACTCTGGACCTTTATTTTCTTATTTCACATTGTGGGGAGCTAAGTGCCAGACATCACTATTTCCTGTACACTGCAATATGCTACAAGATGGGCAGGCATTCCCACAGCAAATTTCTGTTGAGGGGGGCAGTGATTGTACTAGGGCTTCAATTAAGGGACTGGGAAATAAACTTTAATTTTTTCCAAGGCTGGCAATCTACCACTCGAGCTCCCCCTCCAAATCTGGCTTCTATTGGATTAATGGAGATAAAACTGGGTAGGAAGAAAAGGAGGGGATGGAGGATGTGAGATTGTGATCCATTTGTATCCTCCTCTGGAAAGGTCAAAACCTCCCTGTTGTACAACTAATGTGTGCTATTATATCGAAAGGCAACTAGAGGTCTAATAACCCAATAATATTCTCTTGTTTTTGAGTTCCTGGGAAAATTACCATGTCCCTTGCTTTGTCCCCCCACCTTTTTGGTGCTAGGACTAGGACTTAAACTCAGGGCTTGGTTGCTGACCCTTAACTCTCCCTTATGACTAGTTCTCTACTGCTTGAGACACAGCTTTACTTCTAGCTTTTCACTAGTTAACTGGAAGAAAGAGTCTCTCCAATTTTCCTACCCAGGCTGAATATGAACCCTAATACTCATATTTCAGCATCCTGAGTATCAAGGATTATGAATGTGCACCACTCAGATCCTTGTTATCTCCCAATAACAAGTGTTATCTTTCAGTATGAAGGGTTTCAGAGAATTCAGCATTTCTTCATGGTGCCCAGATTTGTGCACAAATCTCAATTAAAATTCAACACCAAGCCACACATCCACCACAGATGCTACTCCCTAATCTGCTAAAAACAATCTGGCTCTGACATCTAGAACTTCTACATGGCAGCCATAGCTTGGCATGTCATTTTTATTTTTGAGAAAGTGGAGGTTTCTGATTTACCAATTTATTATTTAAAAAATGTTTCTGAAAGTAGCGCTGTGGGTCAATTGGTAAAATGGTCTCCTTGAGCTGAAGAACTCAGGGGAAGTTCACAATTCAAGACCCACGACTGACAGAAAAAATAAAAAAAAATAACTGAGACAACTTTTGTTTCTGTGCCAGGCATAATAATACATGCTCATAATCAAAGCATGCAGAAATATGAAAACAGGAAGATCTATAGTTTGATGCCTAAGGAACAGAGTAATAGGTTATGTAAAAAAAAGAACCAACAATAAAACATAACTCCCCAAACAAAAACAATAATTTTTGCAATCAACCAACATTTCTGAGTTGAAGTTAAGATAAGTGCTTTGTGTCAGTATATGTGGTTCATGCCATAATCCTAGCTACTCAGGAGACTGAGATCTGAAGACCAATATTGCAAACCATTTGGGGCAGAAAAGCCCGTCAGACACTTATCTCCAATTAATCACCAAAGTGTGAATGCCAGACTTCTGTGAAAAAGCCAAGTTAGAGCATGAGTTCATAAGTTTAAGCTCTTCTAATGGCACAAAAAGCAAAGTTAAAACCAAGGCAATACAAAAACAAAGACAACTGTTCACATGAATCCTGGCCAGCTCACTCCCAGAATGAGCGCTAAGATTATGGATTAGTGGTAGAGTGCATGTTTAACATGTATGAAGCCCTGGATTCTATTCCTCAGTACCACATAATCAGAAAAAACTGGAAATTGTTCTGGGGCTCTTGTGGTAGAGTGCTAGCTTCGAGTAAAAGAAGCTGAGGGACAGTGCCCAGGCCCTGAGTTCAAGGCCCAAAACTGACAAAAAAGAAAAAAGAAAGAATGAAATATGTAAAAATGTTTTATCATTGAATTTCTGTTTATGAGAATATTTAAAAAAGAAACAAAGTTTATGTATCCATGTGATTTGAGGCATCTGTACCTAGTAGTGGTGTGTAAATTACACAATGTTATCACAATATTGAAAGACTGATTTATATCTCTTTGTAGATGAAAAAAAAGTTCTCTGCATCCACATTGAATAGCCAAGAAGTACAATGTTTATCCTCTTAGCTCTCACAGTCATCAGATTTTTATTGAAATTCCAGCTCTGGAATCTTTAAAAAATTTAATTGTGAAGGTGATTTACAGAGGGGTATTAGTTATCACTATATTTCTTCTTGTCTAAGTTTAAAATCCAGACAAAATGGCTTCTAGAGCTCACATCTGATGACATCAGGGAATGAAGAACATGTCCATAACTTCAAGAAAAAAGACAGAATTTTATGTCTCCTTAGATTTTAGGTTTTTGAATGCACAGGGAGGAACCCTCAAGATTGAGGACAGGTTAAGGACAAAACAGTTCCTGTGATATTCCATCAAATGAAGCTGATTATTCTCTTACATTACTACACAGAAATGCAAAATTACATATTATCATATATATATATATATATATATATATATATATATATATATATATATATATATATATATATTTAGGTTAATACCTGCAAAACTTGGAGAAAATGGGTGCTGAGTTTATAGCATTGATTACTACTAAAGGATGCGATTATAAGAGAAATGTATTTTGTGTGTTTCTGTAAGGGCGAGTGTGTGTGTGTGTTTGTTTGTGTGTGTGTGTGTGTGTGTGTGTGTGTGTGTGTGTGTGTGTCACAAGTGAGTAATGGAGTTTGAACTAGACCTCTCAGTCATTTGTAGTGTCTTTCCTCAATGTTGTTACTCTACCCCTTGAGTCACATTTCCTCTTCTGGATTTTGATTGTTTAATCAGAGATAAGTGTGTCTCAGATTTTTTTCTGCTGGCTTTAAATCAAGATCTACAAATTTCAGCCTCCCCTGCAGTTAGGATAAAAAACAGAGCCACTGGTGACTAGCGACTATTTTCTACATTAACCATTTTAGAATACTTGAATATTAAAGGTAAACAAGTGTTCTATTTGAAAAACGGAGAAAAAATAATGCTTAAAAGAACTAATAACCAAATCTCAGAATTGCAAGTGGCTGAACACAGCATGAAATACAGGTTTTAGATTGTGCACAGAAACAACTATATTGTTGGAACCTGAGGCCATCAGTCTCCTAAACAAACATTATAGATAGCAATTGCCAGATTGTGATTTTAAAAAGGGTAATGATAGTTTGTTTTTTAAAAAATAATTTTAGGCTAGCACTGGTGGCTCAGGGCTATAATCCCAGCCACTCAGGAGACTGAGATCTGAAGATCTTGGTTCAGAGCCAGCCCCAGCAGGAAAGTCTATGAGATTCTTATCTCCAGTTAACCATCAGAAAACCAGAAGCGGCACTATGCCTCAACTGGTAGTGTTTGCCTTTTACAGAAGAGTGCTGCGACAGCATCCCGGCCCAGAGTTCAAGCCCCATGACAAAATAATAATGATAATAATGATAATAATAATAACAATAATGATAACAATAATAATGCCTTTATGATGTTATTAAGGTGTTGTATAGAAAGGCTACCATTTCATAAGTTTTTTTTTATTTTCTAAAGGTTACAAACAAGCCCATCTTCATTGCCAAGAGCCATTATTTTGTCATCTGCATTCCAGCTAATCTGTCTGTACACGCAATTTGAACTAGAAAGCAAAGCAAACTAATTTTGACAATAAATATGTTTTTCTCTATACATCTTATAACTTAATTCTGATAACACAAATTTAAAAAAAATCCCTATTACTCATCCTAATTACATGGCAGCCATTCTTGTCTGCAAGTTGAATTAATAAAAGAAACATTCTAAGAATAATTTATTTAATGAGACAGAGGCCAGTTAGTATTAAATATCAGTCATGGTTAACTTTGTAAAATACACTACTTTCTATAATAGAAAATAAAGTACGCCCACTTGCAGCTGGGAAGTTCTCAGTGGTAGACTGCTTGCCTTGTAGGCATGAGGCCCTGGTTTCTATCCCTCAGCACCACATAAGCAGAAAATCCCAGATGTGGCGATGTGGCTCAAGTAGTAGGGCACTAGCCTTGAGATGAAGAGCTGAAACCCAGGCCCAGAGTTCAGGCCACTCGACTGACCATGTATATATATACACAACATATATATATATATATATATATATATATATATATATATATATATATATATATATATATATACATATATACCCACTTACAATAAGAACATATATATTTCAAGGTCGTTAAAAATAGGTACACATTTTTCTTGTTTTCCAATCTTCCGGAGTTTTTATTTTCCAGAATCACCTCTTTGCTAATATTTTATTATTCCCCAAGTCTGTGTGGCCCTATTCTTTTGGGTTTCTTTAGCCTTTTTCGTACATGCCAAGCTTATTCAACTATTATATATGTATATGAATAACTTGAAAATGCCTATTTCCAATCAAATCTCTTTGTATACATTTCTGATGCTTAACTGCCATTAAAAACTTGTTAAACAGGAATTATTTCCTTATATTATGATATTCGTATATAAATAACTTTAGGAAAGTAAAGGAATATCACCAATAAGTAAAATTTATGATTGCTATATTAATGTTAACCATTAATTAATACAATGTTTATCCTTTTAACTTATTAGAGTGCTGAAGTGAAAGTGTCAATGTATAAGGGGTTGGGGTCCCTGGGTAAAGGTCACGAAATCACCAGGACACAGGGCATGGAGAGTGCAAACAGCAATTTCCACTGCATGCTTTGCTTTATTGCTAGTGGGTATTTAAAGACAAGCAAGCATTATCTTTGCCAAGATTTAGTCAGAAGACTTTCCCACAAAGAATTTCAACAGATACAATTTTGCTCACACTATGAGACATATCTTTGTATATTTTTATCTAAACTATTTTAGAGCAAGTTCAAACCACTTCCCAGTACTCAGGAAAATGATTGACTAGATGTCCGTCTATGCTTAAGTAAGCAAAAGAGCTACTTCGTCAGCTCCCAGGAATCTGTGACATGTGTTTTGAGATAGGGAGAGAGAACATGTAACCTCTCTAGCCCTGCATGCCAAGAGCTTTGCACATACACAAATACAGTCCTCAGATAATCCTGAGGCTGGAGCCTGCATCATTCATCCCTCCAACACAGACCCTAAGTCTTCACAGGAAAGGAGATTAACTTTTTGTGTGCTACTTGACCTCAGGACCTTACTTCTCATTCTACCTTTGCGCTGAAGGCTTGGGCTCTACTATTTTTCACAGCTCCACTTTCCTACTCATTTACGGGATTAATTATAGATAAGAGTCTCACAGACTTTTTTGCCTGGGCTGGATTAGAAACTTGATGCTCAACCTCAGTCTCTGAGGCAGCCAATATTATAGGCATGAACCGTAAATGCCTAGTTTCTGTAAGAGTGAAAGGTACTGATTTGAAGCCCAGTAAACAAAAACAAAACCAAAAAGACAGCATATAAGTATATTGAGAGACTATTAAATCAAACATAATTATATGTGGGCTTCTGGGAGAAGAAAATCAGAGAACAATTATCACTATTATCTTTTATGAATCTTTAAAATCAGAAATTAGTGTTGAAGGCATGGCTCAGTTGGTAGAACTTAGTGAGCGGAAAACAGTCAGATATTAAATTTGAGTCCCAGTGTTGGATCTTAAATAAACAAATTTGGAAAATAAATAAGAAATTGTTTCTTAAGAGTAAAATGCCTAAAGGTGACTCCTGTATGAGTTTATGGTTCAATGTCACTGCTACTGAGGAAAAACTGAAAATGCTCAGGAAGACAGAATTTTAGAATTAAGCAATGACCATATGCATAGCAGATCTTAGCACCTGTAATTCGATACTACATGAAGTGTATTATATTAATGACATAAAAACTGTTGTACACATTAATACTGCTCATAAAATATATTTTGCTTCATGCTCTATCTCTGAATAGTTGATTCATTTCTTTCCAAAATGCTACTAAATATATACGGTCTTTCAACAACAACTCCAAAAAATATACTTTATCACTTAAATTTAGAATATTATGTATTTTTGTCTATTTCGGAGAATCACAATAACTTTTATTTTGTTGTTTAACTATTTATTTTGGTGAGGCATATTTTTACAAAAAACGATGGGAGAACCCTTAGAAGATTACATGATTTAAATACAAGTAACATAGCTGGGCACCAGTGGCTCATTCCTATAATCCTAAAGAGGCTAAGATCTGAGAATTGTGGCTAATCAGACTGGGCAGGAAGGAACTTGCTTTCCCTAAGCTCTAACTAATAACCAACAAAGATGAAAGTAGAGCTATGGCAAGTGGTAGAGCACTAGCCTCATGTAAAAACAAATCAAAACAAACAAAAAGAGGACTGGCACACACAAGAAAATCTAAGTGACAGGAATAGAGTTCTGAGAGCTTCTGGGTATCACCTCAACTTCCTAATGGGATATGCACATGGGAATTTAAAATATTTTTCATTTTTAAAAATAAATTAAAAATTTTAGTCACAATGAAGAATTTTCATATGGTCAAACAAGTACTAAATTGGGCAATGAGGATAGCTCATTTTATGTTTTCATGAGCAGAAATACTTCGCAGTTGGATTTGAAAACACTATTATATTTTAATTTTGCCATGTCATCATTTTGATTCAAGTTGAAGTACTTGGCCTATGGAACATTAATGGATAAGATATGAAATCTCATCACAAATCTCCACAATTGAGAACTGATTCCTATTATGTGTAAATTCTTCATGCATGTCACTCAATGATAAAGTCCCGTAAGATACCTTCATTCACTCATAGACTTTCAAAAAAAACTAAGCAGTCTGCCTATCATGGTGGACATCTCTAGTTTGGAATGTAACTTGCAAGATGGGAACAGAGCAACCGGAGGGGAGACTTCAGACCATGGCAACTCATTTTGGTTTAATTGATGTCCCTGATGAGAATGTTTATGTCAAAGTTTCACCACCAAAGTTTCAAAGGTGATGCTGTAGGACAATCCCTTCCCCTCCACAGCTATATAAAGTGAAGCAAGTTCTGTCTCCTCCTTGTCCTGTGGCAGAAAGAAAGCTCATCAGTTTTCAATAACTTAAGGATTTGTTTTCAGAGTATGACTATCAGATTAGGAGAATCAAAAAAATCTGAAGTATTCTAATACATTGGAATAAACTATTTTTTCATCCTATACACAGTTAGAGTGAGATTAAAAGAGATATTCTTAATTCTATAATAATGTCTAAGATACAACACAATTAGTTTAAACATTTTTCTGGATCATCAAAGCTGTAATCTGAAAAGAAAATGTTCCTGAGGCAAAAGTTGAGAATTCTCACTCGTACCACACCCCCACCGCCAAAATTATTTTTTTGGTCATTCAAATTTATCAGTAGGTGGATGAGACTCTTATAGGTTTAAAATTAAAGCCATTTGTTTTCAATTTTTTTTTATTTTGGGAAAAGGGACTAGGATATTAGAGATATTCAGTATTAAGACACATAAATCATATCTAATATAGTAGAACATAGACTAATCATCACTGCTTTTGGAAAGCCTTGCTTTATTTCTAGAGATTCCTATACTTTCCTTCAAGGTATCTGTCTAGTATTCTCTTTTTTTTCTGGTACTTGGTTCTGAGCTGCTTTTATTCAAAGTTAGTGGTCCACCACTTGAATCACAACGCCACTTCCAGATTTTTCTGTGATTAGTAGGAGATAAGTGTCTCATGCACGGCAGGTGTGAGCCATCGGTGCTCAGGCATTCTCAGAAGTGGGGCTGTGAATATAAGTAGTAGAGCAGTAGCTTTGAGCAAAAGACCTCAGGTACAGGATCCAGGCCCTGAGTTCTAGCCATATATCTAGCAAAAATAAGAAAAAAGAAAAGAAAAAAGAGGTAGAATCTTTAAGACATGATCATGAAGGAGAACTCTGTCTTCATATACAGATGACTTCATTGTGCAAATAAACTTGTTGCAAAGTCAGTATAGTGTTACCCTCTCAGTCTCTCATTCATGCTTTTTTGCCTTTCTAATATTCTTCATGGGGAGACACAGCAAAAAGACCTCAGTTACATATTTGAACACCATGCTCCGGTGCTCTGTTTGATTCATTTCTTTGAGATAAGAATAACAGGTGGACCCATTGCAACAATGAGATGTACAAGTTGTTATGTCGAAAAACGAATTTATCAACTTTGGTAAGGGGTAGGGAGAGGATCGAGGGGGAAGGGAGAAGTATGGGAAGGGATGGGAAGGGAAAAAACGAGGAGGCAACAATGCTTGATAAGGAATGTACTCGTTATCTTGCCCATGTAATTGTAACCCCTCTGTATGGTATTTTCACAATAAAAACAAAAAACAAATACATATATATATATATATATATATATATATATATATATATATGACTAAAATTAATAACAAAGACAAGGTTTGTGGAGGGGAAGGGAAGAAACAAATGGTTTAAATAGGGATACAGCTGGACCCATTGCAACAATGAGATGTACAAGACATTACGTCGATAAACGAACTTTACAACTTTGGCGGGGGTGGGGGAGGTGATGGGACGGGAAACAAAGGAGGAGGCAAAAATGTCTGATAAGAAATATACTCATTACCTTGCCCATGTAAATGCAACCCCTCTGTATGGCATTTTCACAATTAAAAAAAAAAATAACAAAGACAAGGTTGATTTTGGCTACAAGTGCAAAAGGAACAGAATGTATTAATCAACGGTCAGAACACTGAACAAGAAACCTGTGTACAATGAAAAATACTTGCTCTCTCAGTGTTTTAGAGGTTAGGGGAGCTTATAGGTAAATAATTTCTCCTAGATACTTCAATTTAACACTTGCTACTACTGCTTTCATGGATCTTTTTGTACACAGCAAACCACAAGTGCAGTCACTGACTTAGAACTTTTCTAACTCCTTCTATTTTTAATTCATTAGGATTAAAGTGAAAGAAAATCCCCAGATATTTGTTAAAGAGTGGTTCATAGCCTTACCTAATGACATGGGAGGCACTGGTGGACCCCAGAATAATGTGTACAGTCTTCTTATGATACACTCTGGAAACGTGTGGAAGTGGAAGGTGGTGCAGAACAAAGAGGAAGATTTAAACGATAAAAAGGAATAATGGAAAATAGACAATCTTTTACAAAATTACTTTATTACAAACTCATTTATTCATAAAAAAAAGTAGCTTAAGAACCTTCAATTCATTGCAAAAAATCACAACGTATGAAGTAAGACAAAATATAGAAAAACTAGCCCTAAATATACTTCATCGAGAAAATGTACTCAATTTGCATCCATCTGTCCAGTTAGGAACATTTTTTTTTGTCGGTTGTGGGACTCGGGATTCTGGGTCTGATTTGAGCTTTTCAGCTCAAGGCTAGCGCTCTACCACTTAAGCCACTGCACCACTTCCAGTTTTCTTACAGGTTTATTGCAGATAAGAGTCTCATGAACTTTCCTGCCTGAGATAGCTTTTAACTGCAATCCTCAGATCTCAGCCTCCTGAGGAGTTAGAATTACAACCAAGAGCCACTAGCGCTGGCTTGAGATTGTTTTTCTTATCTGTCCTTTCGAAATTGTCAAGATTCTAACACTGTTGTAGCATTACTTAAGTATAAATATTATAACAACTAGAAATCGAAGAAGCTACTAATCCTACCTGTCAAAATAGATAGTGATAATTATTTCAAGTTATTGCTTAGCCATGTATCATCACTATTCAAATCTATTCTTAATTTGACAAGATTTGAGTATAGACTGATTTTCCAAATTCACTATATTTTTAAGAAAATTTTTCTAGTGATATGTGTCAGTAAATCATGCTTTAGATAAAATCGCTATACTGTATGGCTTAAAATACAAAGTAATTTGTAAATATTGTTTTAGAACTCTAAAATCAATGACTGAACCAGGTCTGTCATTATTTTTATGTACCTCAGAAATTCATAGGAATTATTCTATACAATGTATCAGATTTCTCAAGCTAAGATATAGAATAAAGTATATGACTTGGATACCTAAAAATAAAGCAATATCATTTCTCCAAATACTTTGTTAGTGTTAGTCCTGAAAATTCACCTTATAATATCTTATTAATAGAAATACTTGTCTGGTGCTGGTGGCTCACGCCTGTCATCCTAGCAACTCAGGAGGCTGAGATCTGAGGATCGCGGTTCAAAGCCAGCCTGGGCAGGAGAGACCGTGAGACTCCTATCTCCAATAAACCACCAGAAAACCGGAAGTGGTGCTGTTACTCAAGTGGTAGAGCGCTCGCCTAGAGCTGAAGAGCTGAGGGATAGCGCCCAGGCCCAGAGTTCAAGCCCTACGACCGACAAAAAAAAATACTTATCAATTTTGTGATGATACAGAGATATTTAAATCTATACAGTTTTCAGTTGTTTACTTCTCTGAAAGGTTCCCACACTTGTTCTCTTTTACATTTAAAGAAGATATATGTCATTTGGATATAGGTTCTAATTGAAAACTTAAAAAAAATGTAAGGTAGATGCCAATGTCTCATTCCTGTAATCATAAGCTGATGAGATCATGGTTCTAATTCAGCCCAAGAAGGAAAGCTAATGAGACCTTATCTCTAATTAACCACCAAAAAGACAGAAGTGGGGCTGTGGCTCAAGTGGCAGAGAACTAGCCTTGAGCACAAAAGTTCACAGACATTGTCCAGGACCAAAATTCAAGCCCCGAAAATCTACCCCGTCATCAAACAGGGCTGGAATTCAGCTTAGCAGCTTAGCATGCATGAGTTTTGATCCTTAACACAAGAAAAGGAAGGGATTGGGTGAGAGAAGAGAGAAGGAGAGAGAAAAGAAGAGGGAGAATAACTGTATATGGAAAAGAGAGTAGCTCTGCATAATAAATGATGTTCACTAGGGAACATGGTCAGACAAACATTTTCTGTAAAGAAACAGAGTAAGTAAGTATGTCCAGGCCTTGGGAGCCACATGATATCCCATACGTTTTACATTCTGCTGTGGCAGTGTGACAGAGGACATAGATAGAAATAATATATTAAAACTTTACTAACATTAACTGAAACTTGAATTCTATTTTTATTTAAAATATGGCTAGGTAAACTGACTGTCTGAATTTTTAATTTCATGTAATTTTGCTTACGTTAAGTGTTGTCACTTACAGGTTTGTGGCTGGCTACTCAACTGAGTAGAACAAGTTTGGCCTCTGATGAAGTTTCTAGAGCACCTCCAAAGTCATCCAGGAACAGAAGCCATGGAACTCATTCAGTTTTTCAGTAGTCACATAAGAAACAGTAAAATAGGAAAATAAATAAAACCTATAATAAAAACCACCAAAAGAGCTTTAATCAAAATTCAGCATAATTATCAGATGTCATCATTCTGAGTATTACAGATGTGAACTACTCTCAGCTGTTTGTTAGTTTTTTTTAAATACCAAGACAGCAGTGTATTTTATATTAGACGCATCTCCTTCCTGCATTCAGCAGTCATTTATACCCAAGGACTACTGTAATGGATGAGGTACAACTAGCCCTACTTTGTAGTTTGCTAGGAACTACAAGGAGTCAGCTAGAATTCAACATAGGAAAACAAATCGATTAAATAGGGATATAGGTGGACCCATTGCAATAATGAGATGTACAAGTCGTCATGTCGAAAACCAACTTTACAACTTTGGTGCGGGGGGGGAGGGGGGGAGAGGATGGGAAGGCATGAGAAGGGGAAACAAAGGATGAGGCTACAATGCTTGATAAGAAATGTACTCATTATCTTGCCCATGTAATTGTAACCCCTTTGTACAGTATTTTCACAATAAAAAATTAAAAAAATAAAATAAATGAGGAAGCTGGGTACAGGTGGCTCACACATGTAATCCTAACTACTCATGAGACTGAGATGTGAGGATTGCAGTTCAAAGCCAGCCCAGGTAGGAAAGTTCATGAGATTCTTTTTATATTTTTAGTTTCTTTTTCATTGTAAAAATACAATACAGAGAGTTTACAATTACATGGGCAATGTAATGAGTACATTTCTGATCAATTATTTTTGCATCCTCCTTTATTTCCCTTTACCATCTCTTCCCATCCACCCCAACCCAATACACCCCTCGCCCACTGCCAAAATTGTAAAGTTTGTTTTTTGACATAAAGACTTGTACATCTTATTGTTGCAATGGGTCCACCTGGATCCCTACTGAAACAATTTGTTTTTTCCCTTCCCCTCCACTAAGTATACCAGTATCAAATACAGTGAAAAAAGGGTTATACTGTGAGGGAAGAACATACAAAGCAACAAAGAAATAATCTTATGAATATGTTAGGAACAATCGCAAGAAACAAAAAAATAAACATTTGAATCCTTATCTTGGGGTTCATTTCATCTAATATCAACTTATTTGTTTCTGCTTGTCTCAGATATATACTAGTTATTGCAAATAGGGGAAGCTTGGAACCAGTGTTTCCTTGGTCCTGGCTTAATATAATTTTTTCCAAGACTTTCAATTTCCTAGCAAATGGGGCAATATCCTTCTTTTGATAGAGCAAAGAAATGTGGTATATGTACCACATTTTCTTGCTCCATTCATCTAGTGAGGAGCATCAGGGTTGGTTATACTTCTTAGCTATGGTAAAGAATGCTGCAATAAACATTGTTGTGCTGGTAGCTTTAGTGTGGTCTTGTTTGTGATCATTTGGGTAAATGCCCAAAAGTGGGATTGCTGGGTCATGGGGAAGCTCTATGTGGAGTCTGTTGTAGACCCTCCATACTGCTTTCCAAAGTGGTTGAACAAGTTTACACTCCCACCAACAATGCAGTAAGGTTCCCTTGTGTCCACATCCCCTCCAGCATCTGTTGTTATTAGAGTTCTTGATTATAGCCATTCTAACTGGAGTGAGGTGGTATCTCAATGTTCTTTTGATTTGCATATCTTTTATGGCTAGGGAGGTGAACAATTCTTCATGTGTCTACTGGCCATCCTTCTTTCTTCTTCAGAGAAGTTCTCACTTCAAGATTTTAGTCCACTTATTAATTGGGCAGTTGATGCTTTGAGGATTTGTTGGAGGATTTAATTTTTTGAGTTCTAAGTATATTTTAGATAGGAGATCCTTGTCCGTTGTATGGCTAGTGTGGGCCTTCTATTGATCTTGCTAGCTAAGTCCTTTGCCAAGCAGAAGCTCTGCAATTTCATGCAATCCCATCTGTCCAACCTTTCTTTGATTTGTTTTGTTTCTGGGTCTCTATTAAGAAAATATTTTCCTGCACCAAGGAAACCTAGGGTTCCTCCTGTTCCATACTGTAATGTTTTCATTGTTTGCTTTGATACTGAGATCTTTGATCCATTTGGAGTTGATTCTGGTACAGGGTGACATATAAGAATCTAGCTTTAATTTTCTACAAATGATTAACCAATTTTGCTGGCACCATTTACAAAAGAGTCTGGCTTTCTTCCATTCTATTTTTTAGCTCCCTCATTAAAGATTAGATGGCTATAGTTCTGTCGGAACACTTCTGTGTTCTCATTTCTATTCCATTGGTCCTGATGTCTTTCCTTGTGCCTGGACCAAGCTGTATTGATTACTATGGCTTTGTAGTAGAGTTTCAAATTTGTTATTGATATTCTTACAACACTGTTCTTTCTATTCAGGATTGTTTTTGCTATTCGAGGTCTTTTATTGTTGTGTATGAATTTTTGGATTGTCTTTTCTATTTCCTTGAGAAATTAGGTTGAATATTGATAGGAATCCTGTTGAATTGGAAGATAGCCTTGGGAAATATTGCCATTTTCACGATATTGCTTCTGCCAATCCAGGAGCATGGGAGTTTTTATCACTTTCTAAATTCTATGTTGATTTCCTTCTACAGGTTTGTAAAGTTTTCATCATAGAGGTCCTTCAGTTCTTTGTTTATAGTTAAGTTCTAGGTATTTTATTATTTGTGGAGCTATTATGAACAGAGTTTCTTTCCTGATTTCAGCCACGCTTTTTTCAAGGTTAGCATACAGAAAAGCCATTGATTTTTGAGAGTAAATATTATACACTGTTACTTTGCCAAAGTTTTGAATCAGCTCGAGTAATTTGACAATGGAGTTGGTGGGATTCATTAAATACAAGATCATGTCATCTGCAAAGAGGGAGAGTTTTACTTCTTCTTTCCCTATTGGGATCTCTTTTATGTTTCCATCTTGTTTTATTGCTGAAGCTACGCATTCTAATATTAGATTGAAGAGATATGGAGAGGGTGGACATCCTTGTCTCATTTCTGAGTTAAGAGGAAATGGCTTGAGGTTTTCTCCATTAAGAATAATGCTGGGTATTTTATTTTTTGTGGGGCTATTACAAATGGAGTTGCATTCCTAATTTCAGCCCCACTTTTCTCATTGTTGGCATACAGAAAAGTCATTGATTTTTTAGGGTTAATTTTATACCCTGCTACTTGCCAAAGTTTTGAATCAGTTTGAGTAATTTGGGAGTGGAATCTATGGGATGCTTTAAGTATAAGATCATGTCATCTGCAAAGAGGGAGAGTTTTATTTCTTCTTTCCCTATTTGGAACTCATTTATGTCTGCAACTTCTCTTATTGCTGTAGCTAGGCATTCTAATGCAAGGTTGAAGAGAAGGGAAGAGTGTGGACATGCTTGTATTGTTCCTGAGTTAAGAGGAAATGGCTTTAGTTTTTCACCATTAAGTATAATGCTGGCTGTAGGTTTGTCATATACAGACTATTGTATTGAGGAATGTTCCATGGATTCCTAATTTTTCCAAAACCTTCATCATAAAGGGGTGTTGGATCTTGTCGAATGCTTTTTCTGCATCTATTGAGATAACCATGTGGTTCTTATCCTTGCTCCTGTTGATGAGATGAATAATATTAATTGATTTACGTATATTGAACCAGCTTGGCATCCCTGAAATGAATCCTGTTTGATCATGGTGTATGATTTTTTTGATAAATTGTTGAAGTTGATTGGCCAAAATTTTGTTGAGAAGTTTTGTATCAATGTTCATCAAAGAAATGGGTCTATAGTTCTCTTTCTTTGATGAGTCCCTGCCTGGTTTTGGGATGAGGGTTATGATGGCTTCATAGAATGTGTTCGGTAGTGAACTTTCTCTTACAATTTCATTGAAGATTTGGAGGAGTATTGGTGTGAGCTCAGCTTTGAAGGCCTTGTAGAATTCCGTTTTAGAACCATCTGGTCCTGGACTTTTCTTAGCTGAGAGGTCTCTTATTGCTGTTTCTATTTCAATGCTTGATATGGGCCTGTTAAGATGGTTTGACTCATCTTGGTTTAGTTTGGGCATGTCAATATTTTCTAAGAAAAGGTCCATTTCTGCCAAGTTCTCAAACTTATTAGCATAAAGTTTTGAGAAGTATTCCTTAAAATGTTCTGAATCTTGGTTGTTTCCGTGGTGATGTTTTCATTCTCCTCTCTGAGTTTATTTATTTAGGTGTGTTCTCTTCTTTTTCTGATAACATTTGCTAAGGGCCTGTCAATTTTTTTAATTTTTCGAAAAACCAACTCTTTGTTTTATTGATTCTTTCTATCGTTTTTTGGATTCTAATACACTTAATTCTGATTTAATTTTAATTATTTCTTTCCGCCTACTGGATTGGGGTTTATTTTGTTGCTCTTGTTCAAGGAGGTTCAGATGTCTCATTAAATTGTTGGTTTCAGTTCTCTCCAATTTGTTGTTGTAGGAACTCAGAACTCATTTTTGTTGAACAGCATGAACTTTTGAAGTTCCTTTCTAATCTCTTCCTGGACCCACTTGTGATTCAGCAGTGTGTTTTCAGCCTCCATCGGTTACCAGACATTTTTTGGTGGCTTTTGGAGTTGAGATCTAATTTTATTCCCTTGTGGTCAGAGAGAATGCAAGGTATAGCTTCAATGTTTCTGAATTTGGACAAGTTTGCTTTGTGGCCTACAACTGGGTCTATTTTGTAAAATGTTCCATGTGCTGCTGAGAAAAAATGTGTATTCTGCTGCTGGGTGAATATTCAGTAGATGACTGTTAAATCTCTTTGATTTATGCAGTTGTTTAGATCTTCAATAGCCATACAATGGACAAGGGTCTCATATCTAAAATATATTTGGAACTCAAAAAATTAAATCCCCCAACAACAAATGCTCAAAGAAACAACTGCCCAATAAATAAGTCGGCTAATGACTTAAAGAGAAACTTCTCTGATGAAGAATGAAGAATGGCCAATATACACATGAAGAAATGCTCAACCTCCCTAGTCATAAAACAAATGCAAATCAAAATAACATTGAGATACTAACTCACCCCAGTTAGAATGGCAAAAATCTAGAACTCTAATAACAACAGATGCTGGAAGTGATGTGGACAGTAGGAAACCTTACTTCGTTGTTGGTGGGAGTGTAAACTTGTTCAAACCCTTTGGAAACTAGTATGGAGGTTCCTCAAAAACTCCACATAGGGTTCCCCTATGTTCCAGCAGTCCCACTTTTGGGCATTTACCCAAATGTTTACAAACAAGACCACACTAAAGCTACCAGCACAAGTATGTTCATTGCAGCATTATTTACTATAGCTAAGCTATGAAACCAACCCAGATGCCCCTCAGTAGATGAATGGATCAAGAAAATGTGGTATATATACACAAAGGAATTCTATGCCTCCATCAGAAAGAATGACATTGCCCCATTTTTAGGATATGGAAAGACTTGGAACAAATTATATTAAGTGAAGTAAGCCAAGCCCAAAGAAACATAGGTCCCATGATTTCCGTTATTTGCAATATCTAGTATATGTCTGAGTCAAGCAGAATAGGCCAGATAATGGGATGCTAGGAAAATGAACCCTAAGATATGCATTTTAAATATTTTTTTCCTTTCATGCATTTGTTTCTAACGCAATTATAGGATTATTTCTTTTTTGCTTTGTATGTCCCTCCCCCACAGTATAACCCCTGCTTTCACTGTATTTGATGACGGTATAATTTGTGGAGGGGAAGGGGAAAACAAGTCGTTTAAATAAGGATATAGGTGGACCTTTTGCAATAATGAGAAGTACAAGTTGTCATGTCGAAAACGAACTTTACAACTTGGGGGGTGGAGGATTGGATGGGGAGGGAGGGAGGATGGGAAGAGATGGGAAGGGTAAGCAAAGTAGAAGGCTACAATGCTTGATAAGAAATGTACTCACTATCTTGCCCATGTAATTGTAACCCCTCTGTACAGTATTTTCACAATAAAAAATACAAATTAAAAGAAAGAATAATGCTGGCTGTAGATTTGTCATATACTGCCTTTATTGTTTTGAGGAATGTTCCTTATATTCCTATGTTTTCCAGAACCCTCATCATAAAGGGGTGTTGGATCTTGTCGAATGCTATTTTCTGCATCTATTGAGATAACCATGTGCCTCTTATCCTTTCTTTGTTGATGTGAAGCTTTATATTGATTTGCATATATTGAACATGGTTTGCATCCCTGAAATCAATCCTGTTTGATCATGGTGTGTGATTTTTTGGATTAATGGTTGAAGTTGATTGTCAAAAATTTTGTTGAGAATTTTTGCATCAATGTTCATCAAAGAAATGGGTCTATAATTCTCTTTCTTTGATGAGTCCCTGCCTGGTTTGGGGATGTAGGTTATGATGGCTTCATAGAATGTGTTCGGTAGTGAACTTTCTCTTTCAATTTTATTGAAGATTTGGAGGAATATTAGTGTGAGCTCTGCTTTCATGGCCTTGTAGAATTCTGCTGTAAGTTCATCTGGTCCTGGGCTTTTCTCAAATGGGAGGTCTAATATTTTTGTTTCTATTTCAATGCTTGATATGGTTCTGTTAAGATGGTTTACCAAATCTTGGTTTAGTTTTGGCATTTCAATATTTGTGCCATGTTCTCAAACTTATTTCATAAGGTTTGAAATATATTCCTTTATAGTGTTCTGAATATTGGTGTTTCTGTGGTGATGTTCCCATTCTCATCTCTGAGTTTATTTATTTGGGTGTGTTTTCTTCTTTTCCTGATAAGATTTGCTAAGGGTCTGTAAATCATATTAATTTTTTCAAAGAATCAACTATTTTTTATTCTTTTTCTGGTTTATTTGGAGTATAATTCTTGTAATTATTATTTAAATTAATTCTTTCCGTCTTCTGGATTGAGGTTTATATTGCTGATCTTTTTCAAGGAGGTTCTGATGTCTCATTAAGTTGTTGATTTCAGATGTCTCCAATTTGTTGATTTAGAAAATCAGCGCTGTAAACTTGCCTCTGAGCACTGCCATTGCTGTGTTCCAGAGGGGGTGGTAATATGTGTGTTAATTTGTTTTGATTACCATGAACATTTAAATTTCCTTTCTAATCTCTTCCATGAACAACTGGTGATTCAACAGTGTGTTGTTCAGCCTCCATATGCTACAGGAATTTCTTTGGTGGCTTTTCATGTTGAGTTCTAATTTTATTCCCTTGTGGTCTGAAAGAATGAAAGGTATATCTTCAATGTTTCTGAATTTTGACGTTTGCTTTGTGACCTAAAATGTGACCTATTTTTGAAAATGTTCCATGTGCTGCTGAGAAAAACATGTATTCTGGTGCTGTTTGGTGAAATATTCTGTAGATATTTGTTAAATCTAGTGTTTTTCTCTTTGACTGTTCTCAGCCTGATCACACAATTCCTTTGTTGCTCTTTTTCTCTTCTCAACCTGCTCATACAATTCCTGTATCAATCTTTTAGTAACCTCCTCACACTGTCGAGATTCCGGTATTAATCATGGGTTTCCCTTCTCTCTCTCCCTATCACGCTCAAACTGAGTCCTTTTCAGGATTTCAGTCTTTTAATTCACCATGTTTACCAGTATTGTTCATAAAACTTTCTTTGAAACCTCCTCTGTATTATACATTCACTATTCTCAACTGATTGTCATAAGAGGGTGTAAAGATACATTGAATTGCCATTTTCTTGTGTTTTTCCAGCTTGTTCTGCCCACTTGGTATGAAAGTAACACCAATTTTGTGCTAGAACATTATTTTAAGGCAAGCATCAACCAAAGTCCTGTAGTTGCACAGTCAACATGGCTGCAAATACATTCTAGTTCAACAGACACAATCTATTCAACATCAAACAACTATGAATTAAGTAGATAAGAACAGCAAAGAAGAATTTGGCAAACCAGAAATTATTAGTTTTAGGGAGAATATGTGAAAAAATAGTATTAGAGGGATGTGGAAAGGTAAAAAGAGAGTGAATTTTACCAAGTCCTAATCTCAGAGAGGGAAATGGATTGGACAGAATGATAGGAGAGAGATTGTTTTTTAAAAAGGAAAAAATGGAAAAACAAAAATTTAAATTTAAAAAGTGAAATACAATAATTATTTAAGTTAAAAGAAGTTATATTGAGAGAAGAAAAGGTTAGAATGAGAGGAATGGAGGGATAGAAAGGAGATATGAAAAACTAAAAATAAAAATTCTTAAAATTATTTACTTGAAAATTATATAGCTATAAAGATATAATACTGCCGTTAAAATTTTAAGCCTAAGAGGTTGTGAATTGAGTAATAAATTTATATATTAAGTATGTACACAATGGGAGAAATGGTCTAATAATCAGCGATGGTTATATATCTGGGGATGAGCAGAACAGCAATTAGTTCGCACAAAAAAAAGAAGAAGGAAAAAAATTGAAAAGAATAAAAAGGACCAAATGTTCAAAAGGGGTAAAAAAAATGTACACACACACACATACACCTAAAATAAAAATTAGAGGGGGAAATAAAGATTCATAGAAAAAAAATTTTAAAAATTAAAAAATTAAAAAAGGTACAAAAAGAGTTTTTTGATTTTTTTTTTTTGGGGGGGGAGTGGGAAGGTCCTGTATCTCCCCTGTGTCCATGACCAGTCTTTTGGTTTAGTCTTTGGTCTACTTGTGCTTTTTGCTTTTCCTGTGGCTTGAGTGGTTTGTCAAGTCAGTTTGTTTGAGCAGACAGAAAAATGCTCTGATTGATCAATCTAGTTGATTAATCTAGTGGTGAGAGTGGTGTGTTAAAATCCCCTACAATTACTGTCTTGGATTTATATGGGATTTGAGGGAAAGTAGAGTTTCTTTGATAAATTTGGGTGCTCCATTGTTTAGCGAATAGATATTTAGAATTGTAATATCCTCCTGAAGGAGAGATCCCTTAATTAGTATGTATCGACCTTCTTTATCTCTTCTCACGAATTTTAATTTGAAGTCTATTTTATCTGATATTAGGATTGCATCTCCCGCCTGTTTATGCGGGCCGTTTGCTTGGTAGAGTTTGTTCCAGCCTTTAACATTGTAAATGTGTTTGTTTTTATGGGCAAGATGTGAGTCCTGAAGGCAGAAGACAGAAGGATCTTCTTTTTTAATCCAACTAGACAGTCTATGTCGCTTAATTGGAGAGTTAAGTCCGTTAATGTTGAGAGAAAGGACTGAGAGGTATTTGGGAGTTATTGCCATCTTATCCACCTTCTTCAGGGCTGTGAAAACTAGGTTCTTCCTATGGTTCTTTGATTCTCAGTTTGGGTGCAGTTTCTTGGCCTTTATTGTGGTCTTGTTGGTTTTCTATGTGTAGGACGTCTTTAAGAATCTTTGGAGGGTTGGTTTGGTGGAGATACATTGTTTCAATTTTTCCTTGCTATGGAAGGTTTTTATTTGAGCTTCAGTTATGAAGGAGAGATTAGGTGGGTACAGTATTCTTGGTTGATAGTTGTTTGTTTTTAGGGCATGGCATACATCATTCCAGGCTCTTCTTGCTTTGTCTATGCTGAAAATCTGTGGTGATTCCAATTGTTTTCCCTATATAGGCAATTGATCTTTTCTCCTTGACAGCTTTAATGATCTTTTCCTTCCTCTGAATTGCTCCTGTGTGGATTATAATGTGATGGTGGGATGTCCTATTCTGGTCTGGTCTATTTGGAGTTCTAAAGGCATCTTGTATCTGGTTAGGCCTATCTTTTTGCATTTTTGGGATGTTCTCTGCTAGGATCCTGTTAAACAAATATCTTAGACCATTAACTTCTGTTTCTAGGAGCTCCTCTACAAACATTATCCTCACATTAGGCCTTCTGATGGTGCTTTCCAAGTGTTGAATAGATCTATCATATTTCTTGGACTTGTCTTGGATGGTTGTATGTTCTTTCTCTGTAATATTAGGCTGTATTCAATTCCAAGATTCGATCTTCTGCATGGTCTAACCTGCTGTCAAGAGTTTCAACTTTCTTTTTTTATTTCTTTTCCTTCTAATTGTCAGCTTTGATGGCTTCAAATTCTTTGTTGAACCTTTGTTTTAGATCTTGTATGAACTTCTTTCCTTCCTTAATTTGGTGTTGTGTTTATTCTCAAATCTCTTAGTTGATTGGTTTTTGTTTCCTTGGACTCCCATTCCTTCTGTTGGTTTCCATTCAGCATTCCCTTTTTGATCTCCCTGACTTCCTTCAGCTGTTTGATAATGGATTACATGAATGCCTTTAGTGATCTTTGTGTATTCTCATCCTGTTCTCTCAGTTCCTGTATTAGTCTTTGCTTAGCTTCCTCACGCTCATGCCATTCCTGTAGTTCTCCTTGATTGTTTTCAGCCTGCTCATGCTATTCCTGCCTTTTCTCTTTGAGTATTCTCAAACTGTTCCAAAAATCTTGTATCAGTTTTTGAGTAGTTTCCTCACGCTCATGATATTCCTGTATATACCTTTGGATTGCCTCCTCTCTCTCCCTATCACGCTCATACAGAGTCCTTTGTAGGTTTTCAATCTTTTCCTGCATTGACCTTTTTTTTTGCCTCCTCTCTCTCCCTATCACGCTCATACAGATTCCTTTGTATGTTTAAGATCTTTTCATTTATCATGTTTGCCAGCAGTGTTTGTAGAGCTATTTGGGAATTCTCCTCTGGATTATTCATTATCTGTTCTGTTCCGTGATTATCATGAGTGGGAATTGAGATACAAGGATTTGCCATTTTTCTTTTGTTTTTCCGGCTTACTCTGCCCATTTGGGATGAAAATATCACGTTTTGTGAAAGAACACTACCTTAAGGCAAACATCAACCAGAGTCTGTATTTGCACAGTCAATATTCTGCAGATACAATCTAGTTCAACAGATACATCTATTCAACATCAAACAACGATATATTAATGTGCTACAATCAACAAAGAATTTGGTAAACCAGAAATTATTAGGGTTAGGGAGAGATGTGGGTAAAAAATAGGAATAGAATGATGTGGGAAGGCACAGGGAGAGTTAACTAAGTCCTAATCTCAAAGCAGGAAATAGTTTGGATAGGATGACAGTAGAGAGAGAGAAAAAAGAATAAAGAGAAAGGGAAAAAATAGAGACCAGAAAAAAAACAAAAGTTAAAATTAAAAATATTATGCATATAGTAAAACAAAATATTCAATGAAGAACATGAATATAATGAGAGAAGGGGAGGGATATAAAGGAGATGTGAAAAACTTAAAAATAAAAATACTTAAAATATTATATAGGTATAAAGAGGTAGTACTGCTATTAAAGAATTTAAGTCTAAGATGTTTCGAATTGAGTAATAAATTTGTAGATTAAGTGTGTACACAATGGGGGATAAGGTCTAATAATCAACTACCGGTTTATCTGAGGATATGCAGAACAACAATTAAGTCACATAAAGAAGAAAGAAAGAGAAGAAAAGGTGAAAAGGATAAGAAAGAAAGAAAAAAAGTTCAGAAGTTCAGAAAAAAACAAACGTACACACACAAATACCCCTAAAATAAAAATTATAAGAGGAAAAAAAAGTTACTAGAAAACAATGTTTTTCAAAAAATTAAAAATTTAAAAAAAGTTTTGAAAAACATTTTTTATAAAAGGTACAAAAAAACAAGAAAAAAAAAGTTATTTGATTTTTTTGGGAGGGGTGGGGGAAATCCTGTATCTCCCTTGTATCCATAGCCAGCCTCTTGTTGGAGTCTCTGGTCAGCTTGTGGTATTTGATTTTCCTGTGGCTTGGTTGGTTTCTTGAGTCAGTTTGTTTGAACACGCAGAAAAATGCTTTGATTTACCCAGGATTTTGTGATCCTACTCCTAGGTTATTTCAATGGGAGGGAGATCTGCTTTGAGTATCGTTAAATAAAGAGATGGCTTTTTCCTCAAGTTTGGAGATGCTGTGTTGAGGCTAGGTTCTGGGTAGAGTTGAGGCCTTTCAGCAAACAGTAGCTTTTCCTGGGGGCTAGTTTGTGAGAAACTCACAGAGCCCAGCCTGGAGCTCTCAGGGTATATGTTTACAGAATTTCAATGGATTGTCAAGGCTGCTAAAGGGAGGGGTAGCCTCTGGTTCTGATTACCCAGTGAAGAAAGCCACTCCTGGGGCTGGCGCCCGAGCTGGGTGACTTTTCGCTGGATGGAGCTGAGTCTAGCAGGTCACATTAGGTTCTTGTGACCTGCTAAATGACTCTAGTTTTCTTCCAAGGCCTCAGTTAGAGCTAGCAGCTCCGCCGAGCTTTGTCAGTATCCAAGATGAAGATCTCCGGTACTGGGGGGGGGGTGTGTGGCATCCCTCCTCTGTTCCCTGAGAAGGGGTGAGGACGTTAGGCTTCTACTCACGCCCGAGTCATGGTTCCTGGGTCGTCTCTGACCTGGGAACTGCAGGATGAAGATGTCTGTTCCTGTCGGTTCTTGCTGGTGTTGAGTAGAATCCACTCACCACCGCGACTGGCTCCTTTGTCCCAGACTCTCTGTGTTTCAGGTATGGCGGGTACAGACGCCACTGCCACCACTGCTACTGCAGTGGTGGCTGACGGCAAATGCTCAGATCTGTCTCCTTGCCTGGATTTTCCCTCTCTGGCCCAACTATCTGTCCTGTGATAGCACACTTGGTGTGATTCTCTGGCTTAGGACTGTTCACTGGAACTCTAAAACTGCTATGTGAATGCTTTTTTAGCCTCCAGCTTCTCCTCCACCATCTTCCTGGAACTCCTCCCTGAGTCTATATTCTTAACTACGGGTTGTATGTTATTTGATCTTTGCACAAGTTTGTTAGTAGATACAGAACACAGGTCATGGTTTTTCTATTTCAAATGGGCCATGAGAGATAGCTGGGCATGGTATGATAAACCTGTAATTCCATCACTTGCCATGCTGAATCAGAAGCATATTAAGTACAAGGCTGCCCTGGCTATGTAGTGAGATGCCACCTCAGAAGAGCAGAAAGTAAATAGCTCCTGACTATATAAGCCTTGGCAATTACTTTCTCATCTTCTGTGTCTACAAAGAGAAGCCTAAGACTCTTCAAGGCCAAAGAGAACGTATGACCCAAAAGACTTATCCAAAATAACTGGATACCAACTGTGTCAACTCATTCTTGGGCCAATATAGTGTCACCCTGAGGCACTCTTGAATAGTTGGGTCCATGTTCCCTCACCTTCTTTTCAGAAAGCGCCAGTTCAAAATCATCATTCCTAGAAATTAAAAGACATCAGTGATATTAGGATTTCCATTCCAGTGTATTTACAAGTCAGTGAATGCTTAGACATTGGCAACTATAAAATTAATTGACTAGCAATTGGCGCACAGTACCTGAAGACACTAATAGTTCATAGTATATATTCTGTGAATTAGAACTTATTGTTTGCTACCATCGCTGCAGCAGGTGCAGTACCAGTTGGGGGATGGCAGCAGCATCCTTGGCTCTAGCCCCTTGACCTCCGGAGTGCATCATGGAACCCAGCAGCCCTTCACAAAGGATGGGAGAAAATGGGGCCACCATAGAATTCTAGGCACCTCTGGTGTGGCATGAGACCGTCACCTCACTTCTGCATCCTGGCTGGCTTAGTCGGAACCGCCTACCTGTGTCACTACACTACTGCTTCCAGTCTTGGTGGGTAGGGGCCATGTGCCTGTACTAACTCACTCCTGCTTCTGTTCTGGGTGAGTGGGGGCTTCATGCCCAGGTCACCTCACTCCTGCTTCCAGTCTAGGTGATGGGGGTTTTTGTGCCTGTGTTACATCTCTCCTGTTTCCAGTCTGGGGGAGTGAGGGCCCAGTGTCTGTGTAACATCACTCTTGCTTCTTGTCTGCATGAGTAGGGGAGTAGGGGCTGTGGTGCGTGTGTCACCTCACCGCTGATTCTGGTCTAGGTGGGTAGGGGCCATGTGCCTGCACCACATCATTACTGCTTCCTGGCTGGATAAGTCGGGCCAGTGCCCTTCTCACCTCAATCGCGCTTCTGGCCTGTGTGAGTGGGAACCATGTGCCTACATTTCCTCAATCCTGCTTCAGGTCTAGGTGTGTGGGAATTGCGTGCCTGTCACCTCACTGCTGCTTTCGGTCTGGGTGAGTTGGGGAGTAGGGGCCATGTGTCTGCACCACCTCACTCCTTCTTCTGGTCTGGGCCAGTCCCACGGGCTCTGAGCTAATTACTCTCTCTAGATGTTGTTTACCAGCATGGACTGCAACCCATGCCAGAGGCTAGACTTTTCTAATTCTCATAGCAAAGCATGACATTAAGGGATTAGGATGGCAACTTGCTAGGTTTTAGAACTATGTTATAAAATTGTGTTTGTGTGAATGTGCACTGGTCTTGAGCCTTGAACTCAGGGTCTGATATTTATTGCTGAGTTATTTGATCAAGGTAGAGCTCTACTGCTTGAGCCACAGCTCAACATATGTAATTTCTTGTGGCTAATTGGGGATAAATGTCTCCCAGATTCTCCTGTCTGGGCTGGCTTTGAACACTGGCCTCGAATCTCAGTAGTTAGGATTTACAGGTGTGAGCTACTGGTGCCTCTATATTTACTTGATTGCCGTACAGAGAGAACTGTGCTTGGCAAGTGTTCTGAAGTAAAAAGAATTGAACTCTTCCAATAAGCAGTGGTGAAAATATTCAGGTTCTAGCCCAACATTTATCTAATTCTACCAATTCAGGAAGGTGAAATATAAGAATTGCAAATAGCAATCAGTGTGTGGAGGACAGAGACCTTGAGACTATCTTTAACGAACTACCACAAACCCAGAAGTGGCACAGTAGATAAGTGGTAGAGCACCAGACTTGAGCAAAAACGCTCAGGTACAGCACTCAGGCTGTGACTTCAAGTCCGATGACCACAAAAACAAAACAAAACAAGAAAAAAGACCTGGGTTCATCAGTAGAAGTTTATCATTATAAATACCGCTTTCCCATTATATTTAGCTCTGTCATAGGTACATGAATCTTAGGGTATTTAGAAACTTGGTTAAAAATAGAGGAAGCATTGTTTGTTTGTGTGTGTGTGTGTGTGTGTGTGCGCGCGCGCGTGCGCGTGCATGTGCGGGTGCGTGTGTGCGTGTGTTTGCCATTTCTGAAGGCTTGAACCTAAGGCCTTAATCTCTTGATTGGATTTTTTCCATCAAGGCTGGTACTCTGCCACTTGGTCCACAGTTCTACTCCCAGATTTTTTAATTGTTATTTGGAGATAAGGGTTTTGCATACTTTTCTGCCTATGGAGGCCAATTCTGGAATGTGATTATTTTGAATCATGAAATCAAAAATGTATGTGCAGATAGCTCTACTATAAGGCTGACTTACATTTCTTCAGGTATATATGTAGGATTCCTTGGGTGGAACTTCCACACTGGTTTCTGTTGGGCCAGCACTGATTCACTTAATTGCCAACATTGTGTAGGGTATCTTTCCCTACGTCCTTGCAAGTATTTCTGTTTTCTTTTTTAATAAGCATTCTGATTATGCAGACATGGAACTTCAACATAGATTTGATTTGCATTTCCTTGATTAGTAAAATGTATTACATAGACACCTATCTGTTTTTGGGAACGATCTAGTGAATTCACTTGCCTATTTATTGATAAGATTATTTGTTCATAGGGTATTTCATTTTTTAGTCTATACATTCTAGATATTAAGATTTCTTCTGTTACTCAAAAGGCAAGAGTTTAGGCTTATTTTACTTAATCTTAATAAAAGAAAATTTGTGAGCTTCAAATTATTTAATGATGGATTAAAAAATGATCAGAAGGATGTGGCTCACATAGGAGAGTGCCTGCCAACAAGTATAAGTTCTGAACTCAGACTTCAGGGTCTACAAAAAATTTAATATATTTTATTATTTTAAAACAGTAAAAGCTAATCAGCTACAATTTCTCAAATATGTAATGTTAAATATTTCACTATCCTGCATGATAAAACTATTGCAATTTTTACCACACACTAACAATTTTAGTTTTTATTTTTTCCTTGATAATCATTCAAGCTAGCAAAACTGAAAAAACATAGAACTTTGGCCAGGTGCTGGTGGCTCATGTCTCTATTTCTAGCTACTCAGGAGGCTGAGATCTGAGGACTGCAGTTCAAAGTCAGCCTGGGCAGCAAACTCCGTGAGGCTTATCTCTAAATAGCCATCAGAACAATAGAAGTAGTGCTGTGGCTCAAGTGTAGAGTGTTTCCTTGTGCTGAATAGCTGAGGGACTGCCCTCAGGCCCAGAGTTCAATCCCCACAACCAACAAAAAACAAAACAAAACAAAACAAAAATCCAAATGTGTTTAAAGAGGAAGAAGCTCCAAGTTTTTATTCAACTTTTTTTTTAATGTTTGTGGCATTTCATTGGGTAGAAAGTGAACAGCTTATATATATCATTTTGATAAACTTGCTACTACGTGGTTGCTTTTCTCCCATTTATAATTTCATTCATCTAACATTGTTGAAGATGAAAAACCCATCAAGGACAAGACATTTGGCAAAACTGGTAAGTTCAAATGACTATTAATTTCTACTTTGGCAAAGAAGCTGTGATTTTCCTTCCCTCCCCAGGATTTGAACAATGAAAACAAATGTCTTGATTTTTCCCAAAAGTGAGGAAGACAGCTCATATTCAAATAATTAGAAGATAATGAAAAGAATGTTTAGGACACACAATATATTTAATTTTGAACCTTCCTTTCAAAAATCTTCCAAGAAACTTAGAAAACTTTGATTATAGATATTTATATCAAAGAGCTGACTGCAGGTGCCTCATACCTATAATTTGCTACTCAGAAGAATGAGATCTGGGATTGAGATTGGAGACAGAGTGGAAAAGCAGTAATTGCATGGATGTTCCCTACTGTTAGATCATATGTCTCTTCCTCCCATCCTCAATGTGAAGCTGTCTCCCCACATCACCATCCTTCTGATTCATTGACATCATCATTGTGATTTCTGGTTTTCTCCTTCAGCATGAAATTTGCATGGAGTAGGCCATTTGCAGCTGTATTCTCATCTGTTTCTCCAGTTGCCTACAACAGTGCCTGGTCCTTTGTGCTTAGTAGCCTTGTGAGGAGATGAACCTGCTCTGCTCATGTAATCTCAGAATTCAGTTAGGAAAGCTCATCCAGCTGTGGTCTTGTGGTTAATAGTAATATTTTTCTAATTATTTTTTTCCTCCTTGTGTATCTAAGTCCACATAAAGGTGAGATCAGTGGCTGACACCTATCCGTTGTGATGGCAAAGTTGGCTGTAACATCATAGAAGTTTATTGTGAAGCTGTAGGAAGACCCATCCACCAAAGCACCTAAAATGGCAGGCTTCCCAGTCCAGGAATACATTTAACAGCTCTATAATCAAACTTTCATTCACTCTCTGCTGGATTGAGACTTAGCATTTCCCTTTCCTATTTAAAATAAAGAAAAATTCAAGACATGCCTTTTCTGATATGTCATTGAATTATTGAATTGTGTCTCCAAACAAAAAATAAGAATGCCATTAGTGGAATGTAAATATAAGGCAAGGAAAAAACAAGCATAAAAGTTCCTAGGGAAAAGATCAAAAGTGGCAGCTGTGCAAAATTTGGTTCTTAAAACAAGGATGGTCTTCTCCACCAGTAATCCTAGTATAATATAAGCTAATGAAAGTTTTCTTTTTGTGCCAGTCCAGGGGATGTAACTTGAAGCCAGAGCTCTGAGTTCTTTTGCTCAATGCAAGCAATTTACTAGTTGATTCATACCTCTACTTCTACTATATTTAGTAATGTAGTGGAAATAAGAACTTCCTAGACTTTTCTGCCTGTGCTGGCTTCAAACTGTGATCCTTGCTGTCAGCCTCCTGAGTCAGATTACAGGTATGAGCCACCAGTACAAAGATAAAGTTATTTTTGTGAGATATAAAAATTTACTTATATGAGATATATAAAGGAACATAAACAAATGAAACATTAGAACAACAAAACTGAAACAAGTTATAAAAAGGACATAAAAAGATGAACACCAAGGCCCCAAGTTCAAGCCTCAGTACCAGCACAAAAGATATAAGGAAGTGTAGAAGAAGAGAAGGAATAGACAATGACAGTTTTAAATTAATCAATCACTGGTGGCTAACACATGTTGTATTAACTACATAGGAGGCTAAAGTCAGAAAATACCTTTTAAAGACAAGCCCAAGAAGGATAGTCCATTGGCCATTTTTGTGTGAGCCAGTCATGAGGATTGAATTTGTTTTACTTTACTCAAGGATGGAGTTCTATCAATCTCAGCTTATTGGTGGAATCACTATCAGCTAATTGGAGGTAAAGAGTCTCATGGAATTATCTGTGTAGGCTGGCTTCAAACTGTGATCCACAGATTTCAGCTTCCTGATACATTCTGTGCTTTGCATGAGACTCTTATTTCCAATGAACCACCAAAAAGTAGAGAAAAAATCCTGGAGGTTGAGCTGTGGCTCTAATGGCAGAAATGAGACAATGATTTCTGGGACAGCACCCACACCTTGAGATCAAACTCCAGAACCAGCACACACAAGAATAAAATAAATAAATGAAAACAAAGGTATAAGAAGAAAAGGGAGAGCCAATTGCAGAGTTGAAAATGAACAAAACTGAGGTAGCTTACACTTGTTATTGTACTTACACAAGCGTCTCACATCTGAGGATCAGTGTTCAAGGCCAGCCAAGGCAGGGGAGCCCATGGACTCAACTCTAATTAGCCAACTACAGTTTTATTTAAAAAGCTCCAAATTGTGCTGTGGCTTACACATTAGAGGGCTAGTAGTAAAAATGTACTTGGATAGGACTGGGAAGGTGACTGAGTGGGAGAGTGCTTGTCTTGCATGCACGAGGCCTGGGTTTAATTCCATAGCACCACATAAGCATGAAAAGCCGGAAGTGGCACTGTAGCACAAGTGGTACGGCTTTAGCCTCAAGCTGAAGAGCTGAAGGAAAGTTCCCAGGCCCAGAGTTCAGGCCCCACAACTGGCAATAAATAAATAAATATAAAAATATGGATACAGCTGAACCCATTGCAACAATCAATGAGATGAATAAGACATTATGTTGAAAAATTTTTTACCACTTTGGTGCAGGGTGTCAGGGGGACAGCGGTGGGTTGGAGAGATGGAAAGGGATGGCAAGAGCAAACAAAGGAGGCAAAAATGCTTGATAAGAATATACTCATTACCTTGCTTATGTAATTAATTGTAAGCCCTCCATACCGTATTTTCAAAATAAAAAGAAGAAAATAAAATAAGATAGACGAGAAAAAAATTACTGGGACAATACCTAGGCTCTGATTTATAGCCCCAAGCTGAGCATACCTATGGAAATAAAAAATAGAAATTAAAAATATATCGGAAAAATCCAATTAAATTTTCAAAATGAGACATGAGATTTTGTTTCATGTGTGTAATCCTACATTCTAAGATAGATGAAATTTTAGGGTTATGGTGTCTCATCTTCAAATCACCAGCAAAAAAAAAAAAACAGAAAAAACAGAAGTGAAGCTGTGATTGGAGTTGTAAAGCACCAGCCTTGAGTGAGACAGCTATGAAACAGTGCCGTGGCTCAGAGATCCAGCCTCAGGATCACAAAAAATGGTAATAAGCAGAGAATCTGGGGCTGGTGACCCATGCCTGTAATTCTAGAACCTCAGGAGGCTGAAATATGGGGATCCAGTGCAAAGGCCAACCCCAGCAGGAAAGTCTAGCAAACAGTTTTTTCTGGGCCATCCTGGTGCTAGAACTATACTACGCCCAGGTTTTTGGCACTTAATTGGAGGTAAGGCTCTTAGACTTTCCATCTCAGGATGGCTTAGAACCATGATGATCAGACTTCAGCCTTCTGAAACAGGACAGTCCTTGCATGAGTTCTAGCTCCAACACCAGCACACACAAAACAATGAAATGAATAAAGGTAAAGAAGGGTAGAAGAAGAGAAGAACCAATAACCGTGGCTTCAATTAGCCAATCAACCAATCATTGGTGGCTCATAACTGTAATTCTAGTCACTCAGGAAGCTAAAATCTGAGGATAATATTTAAAGGCCCAACGAACTAGGAAAGTTCATAAGACGTGTGTGTGTGTGTGTGTGTGTGTGTGTGTGTGTGTGTGTGTTTGTGTGTGTGTGTGTGTGTGTGTGTGTGTGTGTTAGTCCTGCTGCTTGAATTTGTACTTTTTTTTTTCAAGGCTCTACTAATCTCAGCTTTTAAGTGGTTATAATTGGAGATATCAGGGACTTTCCTGCCCAGACTGGTATAAACTTTGCTCCTGTTTGTAGCCTCATGAATCTGTTCTGGCTCTACATGATACTCATTTCTAATGAAAAACAAAAACAAAAAAATAAAAACCTGGAATTTACTTGTAGTTCAACTGGCAGAACTGGGAAAAAACACCCAGACCCTGAGTTCTAGCTGCAGGACAAGCAGAGAAGAAATAAAAGAAAAGGAGGATACAAGTACAAAAAAAAAGTCAGTGACAGTGGTTGAAATGAATCTAAAAGTGTTTGCTCACACATGGTATAAGAGGTACTCAGGAGCATGAAATCTAAGGATCACGCTTCATGACCAGCCCACGTAGGAGAGTTCATGAGACTCATAGATCTAATTTGCACCAAAAATAAGCTACAATTTGTACTTTGGCTCATGCAGTTGAGTGGTAGTTTAAAACAGAAAGCTTGGAACAGTATCTAATCCCTAAGTTGAAATCCTATACACACATTTCCAAAAAACAAAAAAGCACAAACTAAAAATGATGGGTAAAGAGAAATGTAAAGTTTCAAGATGAGCATGCATTTTGGTTCATATGTTTATTCCTAGGTATTCAAGGTTCAAAGAAAGACTGGCCAAAAAAGTACATGAAACTCATTCCCAACTACCCAGTGTAGATATGATTGTAGTTGTAAAGCATTGTATTTGGTGAAAAAGCTAAAAATTAACATGTATGTTGTCCCAGAGATCAATTTCTAGTGCTAAAAAATTTGTAGGAGAAGAAAGGGCAACTGTATATTTAAACATAAGCCTGGTGCTTGGTGATAATGGCTGTACTCCTTCTCAAGAGGCAGAAATCTGAGGATCAAGTTTCAAGGTCAGCCAAGAAGCAAAGTCCCGGCAAGCTTGTGTATAGGTGTGTATATTTGTGTGTGTGTGTGTGTGTGTGTGTGTGTGTGTGTGTGTGTTTGTATGTGTGATGTGTGTGTTTCTGTACAATCCTTTGCCTAATGCCCTAGCATTCCCAGATTTTGGGTGTTGACTTGGAGATGAAAGTGTCATGGACTTTCCTGCCCATGCTGGCTTTGAAACATGGGCCTCAGATTTTAGCCACCTGATTTAGCTGGAAGTTGAGCTATGGCTTAAGTTGCAGAACTGGGGAAATATTTTCTGGGACGGCACCTAGATCCTGAATTCAAGCAACAGAACATGCACAGAAGAAAAAAGAAGAGTAGAAGTAACCAAGGAAGAGCGAGTGACAAAGGCTTAAATGGGTCAAGCATTGGTGGTTCATACATGTTCTATTAGCTATTCAAGAGGCTGAACTCTGAGGATGATGGTTCAGGCCAGCCCAGGCAGGAGAGTCCATGAAACTATTGTGTGTAATTAATCACCTCCCAAAAAAGGGCCAAAAATTATGGTGTGACTCATGTAATAGAGGATAGCATTGAATAAAAACTTCTGGGACAGAATAAGAGCCCAATTTGTAGACCAGGAACAGCACACACATGCAAAAGAAAGAATAAAGCAAAGCAGGTAGAGGCAAGCAAATATTAAAATTTTAAAATGACACAAGGTTTGTTGGTCCTCTGAGGATTGTGGTATCAAGTAAGCCTGGGCATGAACATGCTTGAGATGCTTATTCCAGCTATCTAGCACAAAGCCCTGAGCTGGACTCAAGGTGGTAAAGCAGCAGCCTTTAGTTAAAAAGCTCAGAAACAGTCTCCAGTGCCAGAGGTCAAGCTGCAGGACCACTAAAATTTACAAATAAAACACAATAAATAAAAAGGAGAGTGGAAAAAGAGAGACTGAAATCTGAGGATCACAGTACAAAGCTAACACAAGTAAGAAAATCCATAAGATTTTCTCTGTGTTTGTGCATCTCTGTGCCATCCGGTGGCTTGTATGTGCCATCCTTGAACTTGTGCTGGTTTGGTCAAGGCTAGAGCTCTACCACTCCCAGCTTTTCAGTGGTTAATTGGAGGTCATAATCTCATGGACTTTCTTTCCAAGGCTGGCTTGATTCATGATAGGCTTTGACTCAGACTATTATGTCCAATTAATTGTCAAAAAGAAAAGAAAAAAACCTTGGAATTGAGTTATGGCTCAAGTGGCAGAATTGGGCAATCACATTCTGGGATAGCAACCAGGTCATGAATTCAAGCCCCGGGACAATCACAGAATAATTAAACAATAGGAGGGTAGAAGTACAGAAGGAAGATCAAATGACAGAGGTTTAAATAAATCAAGCATTGGTAGCACACTGATGTTCTATCAGCTACTCAGGAGGATGAAATCTTAGGACATTTGAAGATCAGCCCAGGTAGAAGAATCCATGATATTCTTATGTCTCATTTGCCACCAAAAATATGCCACGAGCTGTGCTCTGGCACATGTGGTAGAATGCTAGTCTTAAACAGAAAGCTCTGGGACAACACACATGCCCTGGTGCTGAAGCCCTAGCATAGACACCTACAAAAAGAAAGAAAAAAAGAGCACAAATTATAAAAGATGGGAGAAAGTGAAAATAATTTCAAAATGAGCCACGGTTGTTGGTTTATTTGTGTATTCCTAGCTACTCAGAAAGTTGAAAAATGAGGATCACAGCTCAAAGCCAGCCTGGGGAGGAACATGCTGAAATTCTTTTCTACAACTACCCAGCAAAAGCTGGAAATGAAGGTGTGATAGTAGTTGTAAATTACTGAAATTCCATGAAAAACCTGGGAAACAGTACCCAGGTATATAATTCAGCCCAAAGTTGGCCAAAAACAAAACTGAAAGAAGAGCAGAAATGACCATTTGAGATTTAAATATAAGCTTGGGTCTGATGGTTCCTGCTTATCATTTTAGCTATTCAAGAGGCTGAAGTCTGAAGATACCACTTAAAGGCCAGCCCAATCAGGAAAGTTCATGGGGCTTTTTTTCTTTGTGTGCCAACCTGTGGCTTGAATTCATGTAGGAGCTCTACCACTCCCAGCATCTTGGTAGTTGATGAAAAGAGTCTCATGGACTTTCCTGCCCAGGATGGCTTCAAATTCAATCCTCAGGTTTCAGCCTTCTATGTCTTTCTGGGCTTTACATGAGATTCTTATCTCCAATTAACCATCAAAAGGAAGAAAAATATAACCTGGTGATTGAGCTGTAGCTCCAATGGCAGAAATGAGAAAATAATTTATGGGACAGCACCCAGACCTTGATATTAACTTCAGGACCCACACACACAAAGAATAAAATAAATAAATGTAGAGAATATAGGAGAAGAAAGAGCCAATTTCAGAGTTTAAAATGAGCTAAGCATAGGTGGCAAACACCTTTGATGGTATCCACTTGGGAGACTCAAATCTGAGGAGCACATTTGAAAGCCAGCCCAGGTAGGAGAATTCCTGGAATCAAATCTAAGTAGCTACTTATAACAAAACAAAACAAAATAGCCACAAGTTGTACTGTAGCTCATGTCTTGGTGTGCTAGTCTTCAATTAAAACCTCTGGGGCTGCACCAGGACCAGCATACATAGAAACAAAAATACAAATAAAAAGTTGTAAGAATTGCTGGGAATGTGGCTTAGTGATACAGTGCTTGCCTAGCATGCTTAAATACCTGGCTTTGTTTCCTCAGTACCTCATAAATAGAAAAGACTGGAAGTGGCACTGTGGCTCAAGTAGTACAATTCTCACCTGGAGTAACAGAAGTTCAGGGACAGTGCCCAAGGCCTGGGCTAGGACTAGGAAAAAAAACGGTGTGAGAAAATCCAATTAAAATTTCAAAATGAGCCCTGCATGAGTTTTTGCTCAATATGTGTAATCTTAGTGACTCACAAGCCTGAAATCTGAAGGAAGGTGGTTGTTTACAGCCAGCCTGGACAGGGAAGTGCCTAAGTCTCCAAATAGCCAGCAACAAACAGCAGAAATGAAGCTGTGGCTGTAGTTATAAAGCACCAGCCTTGAGAAAAACCTGTGAAACAGTGCCCTGGATCACAGATCAAGCCTCAGGATCACAATAAAAAATTAACTGGTTGGAAGTAGAGAACTTAAGACTGTCGGCTCATGTCTGTAATTCTAGAAATGCAAGTCGCTAAAATTTAAGATCCTGTGTAAAGGCAAACCTAATCATGAAATTTCAGGAGACTGTTTTGTGTGTGGCGCCATACTGGGTATAGGTTTTTGTTGGTTGATTGGAAATAAGAGTTTCATGGATTTTCCTGTGCAGGCTGCTTTCAAACCATGATGGCCAGATTTCAGCCTCCTGAATCAGGCCAGGCCTTGCATGAGTTCGATCTCCAAGACCAATAAACACAAAAATAATGAAATAAATGAAAAGAAGGATAGAAGAAGAGAAGAAAGAACAAGTAACAGAGGTATCAATCAGCCAATCATTGGTGGCTCATATCTTTCATTCTACATACTCAGGCTGAAATTTAAGGATACTGTTTAAAGCTCAGTTCAGGTAAAGGTGTTCATAAGATATGTGTGTGTGTGTGTGTGTGTGTGTGTGTGTGTGTGTGTGTGTGTGTGTGTGTGTGTGTGTGTGTGCCAGTCCTGGTGCTTGAACTTGCACTATTTTGCTCAATGATAGACTACTCTCAGATTGTAGTGGTTAATTGGAGAAAAGAGTGTCATGGACTCTCCTCAATTTTCAGCCTCCTGAATCTGGCCTAGCTCTACATGATTCTCTTCTCTCCATTTAACCTCCCCCCAAAAGCAAAATGTTATGGTTGGTCCCATGTATGTCGTGAGACAGCATCTGAGCTTCAATTTCTACTCCCCGGACAAGCAAAAATGAAAAAAGAATGAGAAAAGAAGGTGGAAGCAAGCACATATTAAAGATTTAAAATGACCCAAATGTTGCTGGTCATATGTGTAATCCTCACTACACAAGAGGCTGACAACTGAGGATTGCAGTGTCAAGTCAGCCTGGGAAAGAATGTGCTTGAGATTCTTATCTCCAGCTACACAGCACAAAGCCTTGAGCTGTTGCAGAGATGGTAAAGCACCACCCTTGAGTGTAAAATGTAAGATATAGGCCCCAGAATCAGAGGTCAAACCACAGAACCAATAAAATTTTCAGAAAGAGGATGAAGAGATATTGAAATATGAGAATCATTGTTCAACGCTAGCCCATGCAAGAAAGTCCATGAGGCTTTGTTTTCGCATCTGTGTACCATCCTGAGGCTTGAACTTATTCTGTTTTGTTCGAGGATAGAGCTCTACTACTCTCAGCTTTTCAGTGATTGATTGGAGCTAAGAGTCTCATGGGCTTTTCTGCCCTAGTAGGTTTGAACCATGATCCTCAGATTTTAGCCAAATAATTCGTGCTGGGCTTTGCATAAGACTCATCTATTAACTATCAAGAATTGAAGAAAACCTGGAATTGAGCTGTGACCCGAATGCAAACTGGAAAATCACTTTCTAGGACAGCACCCAGAGCTTTAGTTCAAGCACTAAGACAAAACAAGTATAGCCACATGGTACACTTTGGCTCATGTGGTAAGCCACTAGTCTTGAAGAGAAAGCTCTTGCATTGTATCCAGGCCCTGATTTGTAGCCCCAGGGCTAGCACATATACAAAAATTAAAAACAAGAAAAAATTTAAAAAGACAAAAGGGGGAAAACATATTAATATTTTCAAATACCGATGGGTTTGTGGTTAATGTGTATAATTGGAGCACCTCAGAAAGCTGAAATTTGAGGATCATGGTTTGAAGCCATTCTACCCAGAAATATATATTAGAAGTTTATGTCCAATAAGCAAAACTAAGCTAGAAGTGGAGCTGTGGTTGAAGTTGTATAACATCATCCTTGGGTCAAAAAGCTAAGAAACAGAAGGGCACTGGTGGCACTAGCCTGTAATCCTAGCTACTCAGGAAGCTGAGATATGAAGATCATAGTTCAAAGTCAACCGGAGTAGGGAAGTTCATGAGACTCTTATCTCCAGTAAACCACCAGAAAACTGGAAGTGGTTCTGTGGCTCCAGTGGTAGAGTGCTTGCTTTGAGCTGAAGAGCACAGAGACAGCACCCAAAGCCCAGAGCTTAAGCCCCAGGAACAACAAAAAGAAAAACAAAAACAGCAATATTAAAATAAGTCAGTGGTTGGTTGCTCATATCTGTAAATCCTAACTACCCAGGAGACTGAAATCTAAGGGCCGCAGTGCAAAGCCAGCCCAAGGAAAAAAGTCCATGAGACTTGTTCATGTAATTACCAGTACTAGAGCTTGAATTGCCCTGTTTTACTCAAGGCTATAGTTCTACTACCCACAGTTTTTTGGTGATTAATTGGAGATAAGAATCTCAGACTTTGCTGCTCAGACTGGCTTCAAACCAGGATCCTCAGATTTCAGCCTCCTTAGTTGTGCTGAGCATTGCATGAGACTTTTCAAATGAATGAAGCTGGAAATTGAGCTGTGGCTCAATTGGCAGAACTAGGCAAAACCTCTGAGACAGTGGCCAGTTCTTACAGGCAGAAAAAAAAACTTTTAAAAATAAATAATAGTAGGTGTAATATAGAAAAAAATCAAAAACCATGTTTAATATGATGCTAAGGAAAATTACGTTTCTTTGTAAATGTGGCAAATGAGAAAGTACGAAGTTTCAAAATGACATACTGAGTAAAGGAAATAGGAAAAATTTTAAAGTTCATGTAAATATTAACTACAAGCTGACATGACCATATAATAATGTGATCAGAAACTTATCTCTCACTTGTAATTGCTTACAAATAATTGTCCCTGCACTTTCAGCATCTACCATGGGGATTTAGACATGACCTACCTATGCATCCTTGACTGTGTAAGGATCTTCCTGCTTTAGCCTCTTGAGTTAGAACTGCAGGCATTTCCCTCATTTTAATATACGAGGTTTCCTTTAAAACTCAAAATTAATATTCAAATAATGGATTTCCTGTAAAGAATAACTAAACATCAGAGATCCACGAGAGATCCTCAGAGGAATATAATCAAAACAGTAGAAAAGGACCTACCAGTGAAGGTAGGTAACAGAAGGAAGATTTAGCATTTTTTGGATGTGTTGGAGGTTGAACACAGGGCCTCATACTTGATAGGTAAGTATAAAATTCAGTGAGATTAATTATATCCACACTGCATTGTAACAATTACCTCTATTTGTGAACTGTCTTTTAGATACTGATGGAATCCACACAATCATAGAGTAATGATAATTCCAATGTCCTGTCCCAGAAATTTTAATCTTACATTTTCTCTTATGAAATAGTTTAATCAATATGTTTCACATAAATAGTAGATTATTTTTGTATCCATCTGTGACAGATATATATTAATTGCAGCCTTTTTGTGGATAAGTCATAATCCATTTATGTATACCTAATATTTTATAAACTTGTTCATCTTATAGACACGCCAGGTATTTCCAACTTCTGACTATTCTGAACTTTGCTGTTATCATTGGTATATGAGCTATTAGTTTTTTTTTCTTTTGTTGTTTTTGTTATGCAATGAGAAATGGAATTGCTGTGTAATGTGGAATTCTATGTTACGTTAGAAGAATGTGTCAAATTCTACCAAAATTTCTACATCACTTTTCATCAGCACAGAAATGTACAAATGGTCAATAAAATGTACAAAAGTATTTCAAATCTTCCACAACTGTGCCCTAAAGGATCATTTTTGTTTTTTACTTTTTACTTGTTTTTATTTAGGCCATGCAGCCCTGGAACTATGTAGCATTGTCTAGAGCTGAAGTGAGAACAATACCAAATGCTACTGACCCAGCCTCCAAAAACATTTAATCTGGTAGTCATTTTTTTCTAGAGATAACTTTTAGTGATTTTATGCATTTTTACTCTTTTAAAATAAGGCTTTGAATTTTAAAATGACTTATATAAAGGTAACACCTATGTGTAGCTTCATTTTAATAAGATAAAAAGTTATTTTTGATTTTATTTTATTTTTTGTCGGTCGTGGGGCTTGAACTCTGGGCTTGTGCGCTGTCCCTGTGCTCTTCATCTCAAGGCGAGTGCTATACTGCTTGAGCCACAGTGCTACTTCCTGTTTTCTAATGGTTTATTGGAGATAAGAGTCTCACGAATGTTCCTCCGTGGGCTGGCTTTGAACCACAATCCTCAGATCTCAGCTTCCTGACTAGCTAGGATTATAGGTGTGAGCCACTGGCCCTCGGCTGAAAAATTATATTTACAAAATATATGAAAGCACAAAAAAAGGTTCCCAGCAGGAAAAATCTTACAATCACAGTCTGATGCTGACCCAAGCAAAATAGTACAATAAGAGCTTATTTAAAGTAAAATGAAGAGCAAGGGCTGGGGGCAGGGGTCAAGGGGTAGAGCACTTGCTTGCCCAGCACCAGCCTCTCAATCAAAACTGTAGTCCTGCCAAGGGATAAAATAAAGTATTAAAACTTAAGGAAATGTACAGACAATAGGATGATGCATGACATAGAGGTACACAGCTGTTAACCCAAAACTTGGGAGACTAGGCAGCAGAATTATGAAGTTGACTTGGCTACATGATGAGACTGCATCTTAAAGAATAACGGAATAAAATTAAACAAACTATATTTTTAAAGACTAGGATGTAGTTCAAGAGTAATTCAAGTAGTTTTGTATATGGAAGGAATTGATACAATCCACAAAAATTACATGTTTTGATAACTACAACATTCAGTTTACACTGCAGTACAAGATGTCCCTTGGCTGGAATCCCTCCTGAGGAAACCTAAGGCAGTTGATTTACCTGTCTTCTTGGGGTTTTCTGGGCAAATAGGGTTTTCATTTCCATTTGTGGATCCCATTTACAACTCTTTCTTTTAGTAGACTACCTACAAATCTCTCCCATCTCAATAAGAGGCTTTCTGGCTTTCAAGTGAAGTTATCTTTGATATCTCTCAGCCCTCTCCTCCCCTTTGTCTTGAACTGCTCTGTTCCTGGGTCCACATTCAGCAGCTTGTTCTGACAAGAGTGGTAACTATTTTGCTAGCCACCTCTATCCACTGCCATCTCCTCCTCAAATTAGTCTTTGGTATCAGTATGAGTTTGATCAGAGGGTAAAGCCAACCACGGCTGGCTTTGAACCATGATCCTCAGATCTCAGACTCCTGAATAGTTAGGCTTACAAGTGTAAGCCAGCGACACCCAGCAATCATTTCTTTCTTCCAGGAAAATTTAGGTGGTGGAATAGCTCAGCAGCAAATACATTCGATAGCAACTGCCCCAGGGTGAACCAGATGCTCAGATCAAACCACTGACCTTGATATTGCCTTTGGTATCCAACAGGATGTTGTTGTACTTAATGTTTCAGTTTGTGATTCTGTTCTGGTATGGGCAGTGAACAGCACTTTCAATTTGTGTGAAGAGCCTCTTGGTTTCATCCTCATATAGGTGGCAGGATCTTCAGATCCACCCCAGGAGGTATCCCCTACTGGCCAATTCCATGATGAAATACACATACTCTTCCTTCTCCATCACCTGGTACAAACTGTTGGTGTGTTTGTGCCATACCGTCTTAAAAATGACCACCTCATTCTTTAACTGATGACTGGAGGACTCTCCCTTCAGGAATATTTTAACTGCCACTTTCATGTGTGTGAGGCAAGGATGGGATAGCCTCACTTTCCATTGGTACCATGGTTGATGAGCTCTTTCATCTTCTATTGTTTGATGATATCCTTCTTCAAGGATCTGGAGGAGGATTCTTTGTATTCTTCCATCCTTCTGCTATGATGGCAGGTAGCAAGTCTATCTAAAATTAACTAAATAAAATAATGGAAACCTCAGAAAAAAATAAAAAGAAACACCAAAATCCAAACGACAACTCACCTCCCCAACCAAAAAAATCATGAATTTAGCTTTGAGTCAGTCCAGCGGGTCACCAATCAAGAGCTCCTAGAGGTGTTAAAAGACATAGGTTGGAGTACATTGGCTTCATATATACCTTGCATGACATCTCAAAATGGAGCTATCACAGCCAGGCATAGTGACATCATAGAGGAAATGGACCAATCAAAGTCTGAGCCAGTGAGGTCAGAGAAAAAGTGGACCAATCATAGCTTGCCAGCATTGATACTCTAGCTTATAGTCTTCAAAGACTGTTGCTAAGACTCCATGTGGGCTTGTGGTTGCTCTGGTCACTATTATGCCATTCCTGAAAGCATTACATCAGTGGTCAAAATCCTCTGACCTTCTGGAAAACTCCTGAGTCTCATAAATTGCACTAGACAATAGCCTCCATTCTTGATTGTCACCTTATCTTATATCGTGTTCCAGCAATGACAAAGCAAAAAGGACTCCATCCAACTCAAGGGTAGCTTTCCTACAACTTGCTCTTGAGGGGACAAGGTCCAGCCTGGCTTTGAGCCACAATCTTCACCTTCCTGAGGAGCTAAGATTATATTCCTGAACCATCGTTAGGTACTTAGCTCATCTCTTACATTTGGAGAAAGGATATATATTTGTTAGAAAGGTTAATAGGGATATAGGTGGAACCATTGCAACAATGAGATATACAAGTCATTATGTCAAAAAATGAACTTTAAAACTTTGGTGCGGGGTGGGGGGTAAGCAGGGAGAATTGGGTGGGGGGCAGGGGGAGGATGGGAAGGGATGGGAAGGGGAAACAAAGGAGGAGGCTACAATGCTTGATAAGAAATGTACTCATCTTGCCCATGTAATTGGAACCACTCTGTACAGTATTTTCACACTAAAAAAATAAAATAAAATAAGAAAGGTGGCTATTAGATATGTCCTCTTAGCACCTTAAATTTGTTGCCCTTGCTAATAGTTAATCCAGTTTCTGATAAGAAATTGTCATAATATTGTTGAAGATCACTTGTGTGTGATGAGTTGTGTGTCTGTGCTTTGGGAGGTATTCTGTCTTTGACTGTTTAATTAGAATGGCTTAGTGTGGACCTGTGTACTTACATTAATTGACTTCTTTAAGCTGCTAGATTCCTGCATAGAAGGGTTCATTCTTTCAATCAAATTTGGGAACGTTTTGGTCATTATTCTGTCAAACACTATGTATTTCTTTTTTTCTCCCTGTACGTTATACATATATACATAATAAATTATACATACATTACATATTCACATTATATATGTGAATATACATATATGTCTACATATTTATTTTATATATACATATATTTATTTTTCACATAACTTCCACTTCTGTGATTGTTTATGTTAGTAAGTCTAGATTGATCCCAGCTACTCCGTCAGAGTTAGAGTTAGCAGTTTTCCTTTTTATTTCATGGTGAAAATATGCATTTCTCGGCAAGGATATTGAAACCCAAATCAGAGATAGCCTAGAGTCTCTCTCTCTCTCTCTCTCTCTCTCTCTCTCTCTCTCTCTCTCTCTCTCTCTCTCTCTCTCTCTCTCTCTGTCTCTCTGTCTCTCTGTCTCTCTGTCTGTCTCCCTCTCTATCTCTCTCTGATTTCCTGCCTCTGTCAGGTCTCTGAGCACAGGGCCATTGCTTGCCAAGCTTTTAGAGTGTGTACTGTGATCTTCTAGTGTGTGAACTGTCATGTTCTGCTTCAAAGGCCACCATGCCTGCACCAGGAAGAGGAGCTTCTCCAACGTCAGCCTGCTTGGGTGTGCCTGCCTCTGTCTTGATGTCAGAGCCCCCATAGCTACTGGGGTGGCCTCAGTAGATGACCCTGTGTCAGGACTGCTGACTGCTGACTGTGGGCGATACAAGCACAGGGTCTTTTTTTTACCCAAGTAAGAGGTCTGCGTTGGATCATGGGGGCACTGCTCCATTGGTGACTGTGCTAGGAGCAAGACTGGGATATGCAGAAGTCTCCCTGTGATCTGACTTCTGGAGCCCAATAGATGCCTAAGGCTTCTCTGTGCACTTTTCAGAATATGTGGGCAAGTTCAGGAAGCAGAAACTACGCTCAGAGGCACCCTAAAGACAGGGTGGGCAATGGAGCTGGAAGGAGCAGGGCTGTCCAGGTTGGCAAGGGAACAAGGGATGAGGCTGGTAGGATAAACCTTGCTGGATGGCTTTGCAGGTTCAACTTGGGCCACCTGAATGCACAAGAAGCTGCCTACCATCTCAGCCAAAGAGTTTGGGGACAGCAGCTTTCCAAACTTGGAAATGAGTTTCCAGCTTATTAAAGGATACTGTGGTCAGTTTGGGTCTGGGAAGAGTGGTAGGCTTGCTGCTGGAGGGAGCAGATGACCCATCCAAGGCTTCTGGGGGATGGGAAGCTCCTGGAAATGGGCTCATGAATGGCTGGTCTGTCCTCCCCAAAGAGGACACCTCCAGCTTGTTTGACTATTTGCTTGGATAGGGGTGTCAGCCCTTGGGGACAGTGATATTAGGAGACAGTGTTGGTGAGATTATCCCAAAATTAAACCGAGCCTGTGGGAGCAAAAGAGTAAGGATTTCTGAACTGCCCATGGCAGGTGGAGTTGAGGTGATGGCTGCTTCTGTCTTGAATGGTCTTGAGGCTTTGTCACCAGAGGACAAGTGACTGGATGCTGGCATTGAGCCTGGTTATTTTAGGAAATTTATCAGAGAGCCCTAATTGGCTTGTATGCCATTCAACAGGGCTAATACTGGGTGGGAAGTTTGGGCTGTAAAGCTAGGCATCACAGCATGATCCTTTTGAAGAGCTAAAGACACCTTCGGGCAGCTGTTGGAACTTTATGAGGTGTGAGTACATTATGTAATTAGGTGTGGTCCTCTGAGCTTCATTCTTGGGTTGCTATAAGGATGAACCCTCTCTCCCTGCTGTCAGTGCTCTCAGGATGTGGGCTGGTGTCTGGTGGGTAGAAAAGGGCAGTTGGTTTACCCCCTGAGACTCACTGTGAAAGACTACTGTTGGCAGGGAGGATTGTGTCATTGGGAGGTCTGTGTGTTCTTTGAATAAGGAAATCTATACACCTCAGAGCATATCTTGGCCTTCTCTCTGAACATTTGGTTTCTTTGGGATACTAGTGTCTGAAATACTTAACAGTTCTAAGGTTCCAGAGGCTGTCTTGATTTCCAACATGTCCAGGGCTTGTTCTTTTTCATCTTACACATCTCTAACTTCCTTCCTTACTCGTGGTCTACTGAGCCCTTTGGCTCTGGCATAAATGAGAAAAGACAGGCAGGACTGTCTGGTTGCTAAGGAAAAGCATGCAGGGTTCTCTTGTTACATCGTTTCATTTTCTTTTCCAATGTTGGTAAATAAAGCCATCAGATTGAACGTCAGGAGCTGCCCAGGATTATTACTCCATCCCTTTTCCCTGCTCTTACCATACTGTCTTTCCATTTGAATTTATTTTTATTTTCAATTTTTGTATTGGTGATTGAATCTAGGGCTTCAATAAGGTGAGCTTAGTGATCTGCACTTATAATCTTAGCTTTTTGGGAGTCTGAGACTGCAAAAATTATGTTTTCAGGTCAACCCAGGCAGAATTCTGTGAGACCTTATCTGAACAGAAGAAGCTGTGCATAGTGGTGTGCACCTCTCATCCCAGCAATAGTTGCAGAGGAAAGTAAGATGACTGAAATCCAGTTGAATACCTGAGCAGGAAATGCGACCCTGTCTAAAAAACAGTGCAAAAATTACAGCTGTGGCTCAATATTAGAGTGTGTATCTAGAAAACATGAGGCCCTGAGTTCAAACCTCAGTATCATAAAAAGAAGAGAATCAGTTATGTCTGGTAAGCTTATCAAAAGTAGTCTTTTTAAAAAATGTGTATTGATATTCTGGCTTGAAATCTGGGCATTGACATTTTCCCTTAGTAAAAAATTTCACATAAGATTAACTTTGTGTTTTTGCAGATGTGGGTTGACCCAGTGTAACAATAAGATGTTCAAAACACTAAGTTGAAAATGAACTTTACAAGTTTGGTGGGGGTGGGGGGTGGGGAGGGTAGTTGTGGATGTGGGAGGGAAGGGATGGTAGGTGGAAAACAAAGGAGGATGCAACAATGCTCAATAGGAAATGTAATCAGTTCCTTGCTCATGTAACTGTAACCAACCCCTCTAACAAGGATTTTTAAAATAAAAAATACCAAAAAAGAGACTAAACTTATAGTATTGAGCCTCATCTCCACTTCGAGCTTTTGTGTGTGTGTGTGTGTGTGTGTGTGTGTGTGTGTGTGTGTGTGTGTGTGTGTGTGTCTGTGTCTGTGTCTGTGTCTCTGTGTGTTTGTGTGTGCATTATGCTTGAACTCTAGGACTGGGCACTGTCCATGAGCTCTTGTTCAAGGGTGGTCCTGTACCGCTTGGCCCATCACTCTCCTACTGGCTTTTTGTGGTGAATGAGATAAAAGTTTCATGGACTGTTCTTGCCCCAGGAATCTTTGAACCGAGATCCTCTGCTCTCAGACCCTTGAATGGCTAGGGATATGGGTGTGAATCATCAGTATATGTTAGGAGAAGTGTTCTTAAGCAGAAATAAAGTGGATTGCTGACCTTCTGCAATTTGTTGGAATGTTTTTTTTTCTTAGAAAGGAATTCCTTTACTGGGAGACCAGAGGTTACCCTGGATGCTAGGAAGGCAGAGGAAATGCAATTCCCTATCTCCAGAGGCAGTACCTTTGGCATGAAGGTTGTAAGACCCTCATCTTCCTTTATCAAAGCAGATATTTAAGCTAACCTGAAGGTAACACTGTTTTCTTCATCAGCATCGTCTTGGTTGCATTAAACAAGAAAATTACTTGATAACTCTCACGAAAGTTCACCAGAGAGAAGGGGGAATGAAGCTTTAAAGTGAAGCATTAGACATGACAGGAATATACCAGAAGAACCAAGGAGAAATGAGAGTTCATAAATATTGATTTTTATTTAAATAAAATAAGGAGAATACATGAATATATGTTAGTACTGGCCAAGTGTGCTCAAAGCTTTCTAATAAACTAGCACTTAAAAGAGGTATTTTCCTGATGCAGGACTCCTCATATTACCTGTGTAGATACACTAATCCCTTCACTGTCCTCCCAAGGCAAGACACTTTTCTTGCAGCTCATAGCAGAGCAACAAAGATTACATCCATCTATTACTGGGCAGTGGAAGACCAGTCTAACAGCTGGTGAAGTGTGTACAAGGTGCTTTGCTCCTATTTCCACCGAATTCTAGCCTTTGCTGTATAGAGTACACAGATCAGGGGAGATGCTTGGGAATACTGCTGGACCTACAAGTGAGTGTGTGTGTGTGTGTGTGTGTGTGTGTGTGTGTGTGTGTGTGTGTGTGTGTGTGTGTGTGTGTGTGATAGTACTCATATATCAGCATGGGGATTCTTTTGGGCCTTACAGATGGAGTTAACTCCTTCTTCCCCAAGTCTGTTGAAAAGATTTGTCTTTGACTGCCTGAGATGCAGCAGAGGAGGAAATGATTCTTGAATTTTCAACTGGTAGATCAGATGGGTCCTTCTATGTGCTCTGATTTATACTAATGCTAGTGTTAATACTAACCCATAACTGGTACTAATATCAGCTGGTCCTTTTGGGGTATTTTGGTACTAGTTAGTTTTTTTCACATGGGTTAAGCACACAATTCTCATAAGAATATTATGACATAATGTTAATTATAATGTGCTGTTCACACACACACACAAACACACACACACACACACACACACACACACACACACACACACACACACACACACACACACACACACCAATTTGGCAGCAGTCTTCATTATGTAAAGTGGACCATGAACTTTAGAGAAGTTCAATGGAAGCCTCTCAGGGACCAGATCCTACAGCCAGCACCTTGGACAAGGGACTCACAGGAGTCTGACCAACAAGTTGGAGATGAAAATGATGTGGATCCCATGCCATGGTTGGCTACCTGCCTGATCTGGAGGGACCCAGGGTTTGCTACATCCTTGTGCTTGAACTCAGGGCCCGAGGTCTATCCCTGAGTTATTTGATCAAGGTAGAGCTCTACTGCTTGCATCACAGCTGAACATATGGAATTTTTGTGTTAATTGGGACTAAAAGTCCCCCAGATTTTCCTGCCCTGACTGGCTTTGAACCACTACCCTCAGGTCTCAGACTTTTCAATAGCTAGGATTTACAGGTGTGAGCTACTGGCGCCTCTCTATTTGCTCGATTGCCATCCAGAGAGAATTGTGCTTGGCAAGTGTTCTGGAGTAAAAAGAATTGAACTTTTCCAATGAGCAGTGGTGAAAATAATCAGATTCTAGCCCGGCATTGGTAGATTGGGCCTCTAATTCTACCAATTCAGGAAGTTGAAATCTGAGAATTGCAGTTAGAAATCAGTGTGTAGATTTCTGATTCCTTGAGATCCTTTATCTCCAATAAACTACCACAAAACTGGAAGTGGCAGTTTAGCTAAGTTGTAGAGCACGAACCTTGAGCTAAAAAGATCAGGGACAGCACTCAGGCTGTGAGTTCAAACCCAGTGACCATATAAATAAAACAAAACAAGAAAAAGAAATGGTGTTCTTCAATAGAATTTATCATTATAAATATTGCTTTCCCATTATATTTAGCTCTGTCATAGGTACATGGATATAAGGTGAATAAGAAGCTTGGCTAAGAAATATAGTAAGCATTGATTTTGTGTGTGTGTGTGTGTGTGTGTGTGTGTGTGTGTGTGTGTGTGTGTGTGTGTGTGTGTGTGTGTGTGTGTATTTGCCAGTTCTGAGAATTGAACCTAGGGCCTTAATCACTTGATTGGCTTTTTTTCATCAAGTCTGGTACTCTGCCACTTGGTGCACAGGTATAGTCCCAGATTTTTTTAATTGTTAATTGGAGATAATAGTTTTACACACTATTCTGCCTGTGGTGGCCAATTCTGGAATGTGATTATTTTGAATCCTGCTGAAAAAAATGTGTGTGCAGATTGCTCTACTGTAGGGATGATTTACATTTCTTCAGGAGTATATGTAGGATTTCTTGTGTGGAACTTCCACACTGATTTCTTTTGGGGCTACATTGTTTCACTTAATTGCCAATATTGTGTAGGGTACCTTCCCCCCCCACCTCCTTGTGAGTATTTCTGCTTTCTTTTTTGGTTTTATTGTGAAAATACTGTACAGAGGGGTTACAATTATATGGGAAAGGTAGTGAGTACATTTTTTATCAAGCATTGTTGCCTCATCCTTTGTTTCCACTTCCCATCCCTTCTCATCTCACACCTCCCGCCCATCTCATGCCCCCCTCGCCAAAGTTATAAAGTTCATTATCCCGCATGACTTGTATATCTCATTGTTGCAATGGGTCCACCCATATCCCAATTTAAACAATTTGTTTTTCCCTTCCCCTTCACAAATTATAACAACATCAAATTCAGTGAAAGCAAGGGTTATAACGTGGGGGAAAGACATACAAACCAACAAAGAAATCAACATATAAATAAGTTAGAAACAATAGAAAGAAAGAAAAAAAACATGTGCATCCTTATTTTGGGGTCATTTCACTTAACATCAACTTATCTGACCTTTTCTGTTTGTCTCATACATATACTAGTTGTTGTAAATAAGAAAACCATGGGACATATGTATTTTTGGGCCTGGTTTACTTCACTTAATATATTTTTTCCAAGTCTTTCCATTTCCTAACGAATGGGACAATGTCATTCTTTCTGATGGAGGCATAGAATTCCATTGTGTATATATACCACATTTTCTTTACCATTTATCTACTGAGGGGCAGCTGGGTTGGTTCCAGATCTTAGTTATAGTAAATAATGCTGAAATAAACATAGTTGTGCTGGTAGCTTTAGTGTGGTCTTGTTTGTGATTATTTGGGTAAATGCCCAAAAGTGGGATTGCAGGGACATAGGGGAGATCTATGTGGAGTCTTTTCAGGAACTTTCACACTACTTTCCAAAGTGGTTGAACAAGTTTATATTACCACCAACAATGTAGTAAGGCTCCCTTCTGTCCACCTCCCCTCCAGGATCTGTTGTTATTAGAGTTCCTGATTTTAGCCATTCTAACTGGTGTTAGGTGGTATCTTAATGTTGTTTTGATTTGCATTTCTTTTATGGCTAGGGAGGTGGGGAATTCATCATGTGTCTATTGGCCATCCTTCTTTCCTCTTCAGAGAAGTTTCTCTTTAAGTCTTTCGCCCACTTATTTATTGGGCAATTGTTTCTTTGAGGATTTTTTGTTGGAGGATTTAATTTTTTTAAATCCAGGTATATTTTAGATATGAAACTCTTGTCTGTTTTATATTCCAACCTCATCCTTCAAGGAAATAGAAGAGGCAATACAAAAATTCATATGGAACAATAAAAGATCCTGAATAGCAAAAATGATCCTTAACAGAAAGAACAGTGCTGGGGGAATATCAATACTAAATTTTGAACTCCACTACAAACCATAGTAATCAAAACAGATTGGTACTGGCACAAGAACAGTCCTCAGAAACAATGGAATAGAATTGAAAAGGCAGACATGAACCTACAGACAAATAGCCATCTAATCTTCCATAAGGGAGCTAAAAAATAGAATGGAAGAAAGACAGCCTCTTCAGTGCTGGCAAAATTGTGCTGGCAAAATTGATTAATCACGTTTAGAAAACTAAAGTTAGATCCTTATCTATCACTCGGCACCAGAATGAAGTTCAAATGGATCAATGACCTCAGAGACAAAGCAGACCCTCTGAAAACATTACAGGATGGAATAGGAGTAACCCTAGGTCTCCTTGGCACAGGCTGAAATTTTCTTAATAGAGACCCAGAAACACAGCAAATCAAAGAAAGGTTGCACACATGGGATTACATGAAGTTGCAGAGCTTCTGCATGGCAAAGGACATAGCTAGCAAGATCAGGAGAAAGCCTACAGATTCACTAGCCATTCAACAGACAAGGGTCTCATATCTAAAATATACCTGTTTTTGTTTATAATAGGCATTCTGATTAGGCAGAGATGGAAGTTCAACATAGATTTTATTTACATTTCCTTGATTACTAAGCAAGTTGAATATTTTCAAATATTCCTTAGACACCTATATCTGTTTGGGGAATTATCTAGTCAATTCACTTGCCTATTTATTGATAAGATTATTTGTTCTTAGGATGTTTCACTTTTTTGTGTCTATACATTCTTAATAATAGGATTTATTTTGTTACTCAAAAGGCAGGAGTTTAGGCTTATTTTACTTATTCTTAACAAAAGATGCCTTATGAACTTCAAATTATTTAATAGATGATTGGTTAAAAAATGAGAACAAGGATGTGGTTCACACAGGAGGGTTCCTGTCAATAACTACATGTTCTGAACTCAGACTTCAGGGTATACAAAAAAGATATTCTTTACTTTAAAACAATAAAACCTAATCGGCTATATTTTCTCAAAATACGTAATTCTAAATATTTCACTATTCTTGGCGATAAAACTATTGCAAATTTTACAACAGATGAACAATTTTAGGTTCTAATCAGTCAAGCAAGCAAAACAAAAACATACAACTTTGGCCAGGTGCTGGTGGCTCATGTCTGTATTCCTAGCTACTCAGGAGGCTGAGATCTAAGGATTACAGTTCAAAATGAGCATGGGCAGGAACTCTGTGAGACTTATCTCCAAATAACATCGAGAAACCTATGGCTCAAGTGATAGAGTGCTTTTCTTGAGCTGAATAGCTGAGGCTCTGCCCCCAGGCCCAGAGTTCAAGCCCCACGACCAACAAAAACAAAAAAAAAACTTTATAGGACTACAGGTGATATATAAATTTACTCATATAAAATAGAAATAGCAACATAAACAAATAAAACTTTAGAACAACAAAACTGAATCAAGTTATATAAAAGACATAAAAAGACTAATAGCCTGAGTTCAAGCCTCAGGGCCAACACAAAAGAAATAAAGAAATGTAGAAGAAGGAAAGGAATAGACAGTGACAGAGTTTTGAATTAATCAATCACTGGTGTCTTACACAGGTTGTATTAGCTACATAGGAGGCTAAAGCCAGAAAATCACATTTTTTTTCTTTTTTTTTTTATTGTGAAAATACTATACAGATGGGTTACAATTACATGGGCAAGATAATGAGTACATTTCTTATCAAGCATTGTAGCCTCCTCCTTTGTTTCCCCTTACCATCCCATACACCTCCCTGTACCCCCGCCAAATCCTCCTCGCCCACACCAAAGTTGTAAAGTTCGTTTTTGACATAACAACTTGTACGTATCATTGTTGCAATGGGTCCACATGTATCCCTATTTAAATGATTAGTTTTTTCCCTTCCCCTCCACAAATTATAACAACATCAAATACAGTGAAAGTAGAGATTATACTGTGGGGGAAGGATATAGAAGGGAACAAAGAAATAATCTTATAAATGTGTTAGAAACAATCACATGAAAGAAAAAAATATTTGAATACATATCTTAGGGTTCAATTCCTAACATCAACTTATCTGACCATTTCTGCTTGTCTCAGACATATACTAGTAATTGCAAATAAAGGAAATCATGGGACCTATGTTTCTTTGGGCCTGGCTTACTTCACTTAATTTAATTTTTTCCAAGTCTTTCCATGTCCTAACAAATGGGGAAATGTCATTCTTTCTGATGGAGGCATAGAATTCCATTGTGTATATATACCACATTTTCTTGATCAATTTGGAGTTGATTCTAGTTCACGGTGATATATAAGGATCTAGCATTAGTTTTCTACACGTGATTAACCAATTTTGCCAGCACAATTTACTGAAGAGGGTGTCTTTCTTCCATTCTGTTTTTTTAGCTTCCTTATTGAAGATTAGATGGCTATAGGTCTGTAGGTTCATTTCAAGGTTTTCAATTCTATTCCATTGGTCCTGAAGTTTATTCTTGTGCCAGTACCAAGCTGTTTTGATTACTATGGCTTTGTAGTAGAGTTTGAAATTTGGTATTGTATTCTTCCAGCATTTTTCTTTCTTTTGGGGATCATTTTTGCTATTTGAGGTCTTTTATGGTTCCATATGAATTTTTGGATTACCTCTTCTATTTCCTTGAAGAATGAGGTTGGGATATAGATAGGTATTGTTATGTCAAGGTCGCAGGATCCCCACCAAGAAGACCACCGAGAGTCAGACTCTATGGCTATTTTATTTAAATGGGCTGCAGCTCGGGCCTCGTCCTACACTCCGACACAGCAGAGCCCCGGAGGAAAGCCCCAAGATAAGTATTTGCAGGTCTTATAAGGGCACACAACCAGGTGGTTTAGCACCACGTGTTGCTCTGCTCTGAAACAAGCAACAAATGGTCACTGCTTCAAATACTCTAAACTTTCATTCCCCCCTCCTTGACTTATGGTCCTGAGCCCCAATCTTATGGCTCTGGCCCAAAACTAAACTCCAACAGCTCTTGATCTTGAACGAGTAAACCAATAATAATCATTCCATGTTTCTTTTCTTGAGGTGTATGTGGATTGGCTGAGTAGGATGCTTGGAGACTTGTCATGTTTCCCCATGGTCGTCCAGGGCAAAGGGGTCAGCCGGTCTGGCATGGGGGCAGTGGATTCAAGCAGCAATGCCGTCCACCTTAAGGGCAGTAGGTGTAGCCAATAGCACCATGTAAGGTCCCTTCCACAGTGGTTCCAGGGATCTCAAGTTGTGCCTTCAAACAAACACCCTGACGCTGGTTTAAACAAATGGGAGGTAGGAATAGAAGCAGAATCATATAATGCTCTAAGCTGGGGCCACATACTTTTATGCACCAGCTGTAAATAGTCAAGCTTACACAGAAATTCACTATCATCCAATTCAGCAAGCAGTTCAGTCTGAAGGCTAGGGGTAATGGGTGGAGGGTGTCCATACTATTTCAAAAGGAGTAAAGCCAAGCCGATAGGGTGAATTTCTTATTCTAAACAAGGCAAAAGGAAGGAGCAATACCCAGTCTGTGCCAGTCTCCAAGGCCAATTTAGTTAAGGTCTCTTTTAGAGTCCTATTCATTCTTTCTACCAGCCCTGATCTTTCCCCAGTGCCACAGCTATTCCCTGACTTACTTTTGAAACGAAGGCGGGTCCATTGTCCCACCCGATCGTGGATGGGAAGCCATACGAGGGTACGATTTCTCCCAGGGTCTTTTTAGCCAGGAAGTTCGTGGTCTCATGCTTTGTTGGGTAGGCTTCAACCCATCCTGAAGAGGTGTCTACAAAAACTAGCAAATATTTATATCCAAATTTTCCAGTTTTAATTTCTGTGAAGTCTACTTCCCAATACACACCTGGCCTATCTCCACAGAGGCGAGCTCCTTTTGTAACCTGTTGATTGGGGGTATTGCTGTGCTGAAAGGCTTTACAATTTTTAACAATGTCCTCAATATGTTGATTTCCTTGCCTAACTTTACTTCTGAGTGTCAGAGCAAGTCTTGCAATCTTCGGGTTCCCATGTGAGAAACCCGATGGATTCTCTTAAGAATCCCTTTGCCCAATCTTTGTGGCAAGATAAGTTTCCCCTCACCATTTTTCCACCAGTCTTTTTTTTCCTTCTCTGTCCAGGGGTTTATAGGCCATGAGAATTTTCTTTATCCACTCCAAGTCTTCTTGGGAGTACTGAGGCTCAGGAGTCAAAGTTCATGGCCCTGGGTCTACTAAAGTCAGTACTTCCACGCTGGACTGGAGGGCTGCCTCGTTAGCTGCCTGATTGGCCAAGTTTTTTCCTTTGATTATAGAATCAGTTCCCTTTTGATGGCCAGGAAAGTGCATAATGGCAATATTTGCTGGTTCCCATATGGCCCGGATGAGGTTTAAAATTTCTTGTTTGTTTTTAACATTTTTTTCCCTCAGCTGTCAGCAGCCCCCTCTCTTCGTAAATGGCTCCATGGACATACACAGTGGCAAAAGCATACCGACTGCCCATGTAAATATGTAGTCTATTCCCTTTTCCCATTTGTAGGGCTTTTGTTAGTGCCACTAGTTCTGCTCTTTTTGCAGACGTTCTCTGGAGGAGAGCTTCTGCCCACACTATCTCAGTGTGACTGCTGCCCCTGCGTACCTTTTACCATCTCAAATGAAACTGCTGCCATCTGTGAACCAGGTATGCTCAGCATGCGATAGTGGCGAGTTCAACAAATCTGGCCTCTTTTCCTTGGCCCAGTCTCTCTTTTCATGCTCAATTTCATGTTCTCTCTATTTCCTTTTCTGTCTTTGCTCCGGTCTCTCTCTTATTGTAAACCTTTTCTGCCGTGGCTACTAGATCCCTAATAGACTTTTCACCAAATCTGTCTAGAGCCTGCAACTTTCGCTTTATGTTTGGTGCAGCTTGATTTGTATAGGCAAACATAATCGTCTGAGCGACTCCTGGTTCTCAAGATCATATGGGGTATATTGACTAAAAGCTTCCATAAGCCACTCAAGATATTCTGCCGGACATTCACTTCCTCCCTGTCTTACATCATAAACCTTGGCCATAGTAATAGGTTTGTGAGCCGCTGCCTTGAGACCTGCCAACAGAGCCTGGTGGTAGATGAGGAGTCGCTCCTTAACTTCAACCATATTGTAGTCCCATGTTGGTTGGATCATAGGAAAATAGGCAGCGATCAGGGCAGGATCCACAATGGGCGCTCCTGTTGGGATAGGGATATGTTTCCGGGCCACCTCTCGGATATCATCTCTCTCTTCGGTGGTATAAAGGACCTGTAAATGCTGACTGTAATCATCCCAAGTGGGCTGATGAGTAAAGAGAATAATTTCAAGCAAACAAATTAAATCCTGAGGTTTCGCAGAAAAGGGGGCATTTTGGGTGAGCCAATTGTATAGATCACTAGTAGAAAATGGCCAGTATTGGAGTTGCTGTTGACCATCTGCATCCACAGGACCTACAGCTCTTAAGGCAAAAACAGCTGCAATAAAAGGGGTGTTGATACCATGGCATCGTCGAGTGACCGGCCCCTCAGAAATTTTAAGGGCAGGTGCCGAGGGTTCTATAGCTCCCTCCTCCTCTTGATCATTCTCAGATTCTGCAAAAGGAACCTGGGAGTATGGGAGAGGAAACATTTCTTCCAAGTTATCACCCTGAAAAACCGGGAGGTACAATTTCTTTTCCTCTATCTTAGTTTCTTTATGTAAATCTAGGAGGCCAGATGGAGTGGTGCCCATGTTTTCCAGTCCCATCAGTCTTATAGTCAAAAAAACAAACAAACAAACTATAAACAGTACAAACAAAACACATACAGGCCTGACAGTTATGAAAAAAAGCTTCACACGGCGGGGTTCCAATGACCCTCCCCACCCACAGAGCTGGGATCCTCCCGCCCCACACGGTGGGGTTACAAAGACCCCAGCTCCACACAGCAGGGTTACCCCGGCCCCACAAGAGGATCTGGGGCATCTCCCAGTTCCTCCAGGTTTGTAGAGCAAGCCTGTCCCCTTCGACAACCCTTTAGGTATCGGAGCGGCCATCCTCACAAGGGAAAACAAAAGCAAAACAGACAAATGACAGGACAAGACAAATTAACAAAGAAAGCACAGTTTTACTTTTGGAGTCTGAAGTCTCGGGGGTCTTTGCGGGTATCCTGGATGAGCCCCCACTAATGTTATGCCAAGTTCGCAGGACAACCAACAAGAAGACCACCAATAGTCAGACTCTACAGCTGTTTTATTTAAATGATGGGCTGCAGCTAAGGCCTTGACCTACGCTCTAACACAGAGAAGCCCAGGAGGAGAGCCCCAAGATAAGGATTTGCAGGTCTTATAAGGGCACACAACCAGGTGGTTTAGCACTACGTGTTGCTCTACTCTGAAACAAGCAACAAATGTTCACTGCTTCACATATTCTAACCTTTGAGGTATCACATTGAATTTGTAGATAGCCTTGGGAAGTATTGCCATTTTTAAGATGATGATCTTTCTACACCAGGAGAATGGGGGTTTATGCCACTTTCTAAGTTCTGTTTTGATTTCCTATTTTAAGTTTTTAAAGTTTTCCTCATAGAGGTCCTTCAATTCTTTGGTTAATTCCTAGGTATTTTATTTTTTGTGGGGCTATTACAAATGGGGTTGCTTTCCGAATTTCAGGCACACTTCTCTCATTGTTGGCATACAGAAAAGCCATTGATTTTGGGGGGGCTAATTTTATACCCTGATACTTTGCCAAAGCTTTGAATCAGCTGGAGAAATTTGGGAGTGGAGTCTATGTGATTCTTTAAATAGAAGATAATGTCATCTGCAAAGAGAGAGAGTTTTACTTCTTCTTTCCCTATTTGGATCCCCTTTATGTTTGCATCTTGTCTTATTGTTGTACCTAAGCAATCTAATACCAGATTGAAGAGCAGGGGAGAGAGTGGACATCCTTGTCTCATTCCTGAGTAAAGAGGAAATGGCTGTAGTTTTTCACAATTAAGTATAATGCTGGCTGTAGGGTTGTCAGCCTTTATTTTATTGAGGACTGTTCCATGGATTCCTAATTTTTCCAGAACCTTCATCATAAAGGGGTGTTGGATCTTGTCAAATGCTTGTTCTGCATCTATCGAGATAACCATGTAGTTCTCATCCTTGCTCCTGTTGATGTGAGGAATAATATTAACTGATTTGCATATATTGAAACAGTTTTGCATCCCTGAAATGAATCCTGTTTGATCAGGACGTATGATTTTTTGGATAAATTGTTGAAGTCGGTTGGCCAAAATTTTGCTGAGAAGTTTTACATCAATGTTCACCAAAGAAATAGGTCTATAGTACTCTTTCTTTGATGAGTCCCTGCCTGGTTTTGAGATGAGGGTCATGATGGCTTCATAGAATAAGTTCAGTAGTGAAATTTCTCTTTCAATTTCATTGAAGAGTTGGAGGAGTATTGGTGTGAGCTCTGCTTTGAAGGCCTTGTAGAATTCTGTTGTAAAGGCAACTGATCCTAGGCTTTTCTTAGATGGGAAGTGTCTTATTGCTATTTCTATTTCAATGCTTGATATGGTTCTGTTCAGATGATTAAACTTATCTTGGTTTAGTCCCGGCATGCAAATATTTGCTAGGAAAAGGTTCATTTCTGCCAATTTCTCAAACTTATTAGCATAAAGTTTTGAGAAGAATTCCCATGATTTTCTGAATCTTGGATGTTTCTGTGGTGATGTTTTCATTCCCATCTCTGAGTTTATTTGTTTGGGTGTGTTCTCTTCTTTTTCTGATAAGATTTGCTAAGGACCTGTCCATTTGTTTCGAAGAACAAACTCTGTTTTGTTGATACTTCCTATGTTTGTTTTTTTTTGAATTCTAATACATTTAATTCTGATTTAATTTTAATTATTTCTTTCCATCTACTGGATTGGGGTTTATCTTGCTGCTTTTTATAAAGGAGTCTCAGATGTCTCATTAAATTGTTGGTTTCAGATCTCTCCAATTTGTTGATGTAGGAGCTCAGAGCTATATACTTGCCCATGAGTACTGCTTTTGCTGTGTCCCAGAGGTGCTGGTATTTTTTTTTGTTCATTTTTGTTGAATATCATGAACATTTGAATTTCCTTTCTAATCTCTTCCATGACCCACTGGTGCTTCAAGAGTGTGTTGTTCAGCCTCCATGTGTTACAGGATTTTCTTTGGTGGCTTTTGGTGTTGAGTATTAATTTTCTTCCCTTTCGGTCTGAGAGAATGAGAAGTAAAACTTCAATGTTTCTGAATTTGGACAAGTTTGTTTTGTGTCCTAAAATGTGGTCTATTTTGGAAAATGTTCCATGTGCTGCTGAGAAAAAACGTTTATTCTGATGCTGCTGGGTGAAATATTCAGTAGATGTCTGTTAAATATAGTTGATCTATGCAGTTGTTTAGATCTGTGGTTTTTCTGTTGAGTTTTGGTCGAGTTGATCTATCTAGTGCGGAAAGTAGTGTGTTAAAGTACCCAACAATTAATGCCTTTGGATCTATGTGGGATTTGAGGGAAAGTAGTGTTTCGTGGATAAATTTGGGTTCTCTGTTGTTTGGTGAATAGATATTTGGAACTGTAATATCCTCCTGAAGGAGAGATCCTTTAATCAGTATGTAGCCACCTTAACTCTTCTCACAAATTTTAATTTGAAGTCTATTTTATCTGATATTAGGATTGCAACTCCTGCCTGTTTATTGTGGCCGTTTGCTTGGTAGGTTTTGTTCCAGTCTTTCAAACTGAAAATATGTTTGTGTTTATGGGCAAGATGTGACTCCTGAAGGCACCTGATTGAAAGATCATGCTTTTTAGTCCAACTAGACAGTCTCTGTCACTTAATTGGAGAGTTAAGACCGTTAATGTTGAGAGACAGGTGTTTGGGAGTTCCTGCCGTTTTAGCCACCTTCTTGGGGGCTGGGAAAACTGGGTTCTTCCTATGGTTCTTGGATTCTCAGTTTGGGTGAGGTTTCTTGGCCTTTATTATGTTCTTGTTGGTTTTCTATGTGTAGGACATCTTTAAGAATCTTTTGTAGGGCTGGTTGAGATACCTGTACTTGTCATTTTTCTTGTGTTTTTCTGGGTTGCCCTGCCCATTTGCCATGAAAGTAAACCAGTTTTGTCCTAGCACACTATTTTAAGGCAAACATCAACCAAAGTGTGTAATTGCACAGTCAATAGTCTGCAGATACAATCTAGTTAAACAGATATACCTATTCAACATCAGACAAGTATGTATTAATGGGCTACGAACCACAAAGAAGAAATTGGCAAACAGAAATTATTAGGTTTAGGGAGAGATGTGGATAAAAATAAAATAGAGGGATGTGGAAAGGCAGAGGGTGAGTTAACTAAGTCTTAATCTCAAAGTGGGAAAAAGGTTGGATAGAATGATAACAGAGGGAGAGGAAAAAAAGAAGAGAAAGCGAAGAGACAAGAAAAAATACAAAAACAAATATTAAAAATTAAGAAGTGCAACACTTAAGAAGTATACAAATTTGAAAACAATATCCAGAGATGAATGTGGATAGAATAAGAGCAGGGGAGGGATAGAAAGGAGCTGTGGCGAACTTAAAAATAAAAATGCTTAAAATATTATATAGGTATAAAGAGGTAGTAGTGCTATTAAGAAATTTATGTCTAGGCAGTTTTCAATTGAGTAATAAATTTCTGGACTAAGTGTGTACAAAATGGGGCTAAGATCTAATAATCAACTACGGGTACATCTGAAGATGAGCAAAACAGGAATTAAGTCTTGCAAAGAATAATGAAAGAAAAAAAGTGAAAAGAATGAGAAGGAAAGAAAAAAAGGATCAAATGATCAGTAAAGCTAAACAAAAAAAAATTTAAAGAAAAAAAAGTACATACACATATACCCCTAAAATAGAAATTATAAGAGGAAGAAAAAAGTTAACAGAAAACAAAAAAAATTATAGTTAAAATTAAAATTAAAAAAATCTTTTAGAAAAGTAATTTTTTAATAAAAGGTACAAAAAAGAGTTCTTTAAATTTCTTCCGAGGATGGGACGATCCAGGATCTCCCTTGTGTCTGTAACCAGTCTCTTGTTGGAGTCTCTAGTCTGCTTGAGGTGTTTGATATTACTGTAGCTTGGATGGTTTCTTAAGTCAGTATGATCAGGCAGAAAAATGCTTTGCTTTATCAAGGATTTTGTGATCCTCCTTCCAGGCTACTTCAATGGGAGAGAGATCTGCTTTGAGTATCATAAAAGAGGGACATGGCTGTTTCCTCCAGTTTGGATATGCTGTGATGAGTCTAGGTTCTAGGTACAGTTGAAGCCTTTCAGCAGTGTCATCCTTGAAAAGCTAGCTTCTGAGAAACTCACATAGCCCAGCCTGGAGCCATTCTCAGGGTTTATGTTTACTGAATTTCAATTGATTGTCAAGGCTGCTGTAGGAAGGGGCAGCCTCTGGCTCTGTTTACCCAGTGAAAAAAGCCACTCCTGGGGCTGGCGGCCCAGCTGGTTGACTTTTCCCTGGGGGGAGCTGAGCCTGGAAGGTCAGGTTAGGTTCCTGTGACCTGCTAAATGACTCTTGTTTTTGTTTTTGTTTTTTTCCAAGGCCTGATTTGGAGTTAGCTGCTCAGCCAGTCCTTTGTCAGTATCAAAGATGGAGATTTCCAGTAGAGGGAGGGAGGGGTGGCCTTCCCTCCTCTTCTCCCTGAGAAGGAGTGAGGATGTCAGGCTTCTACTCATGCTGGAGTCTTGGTTCCTGGGTCGTCTCTGGTCTGTGAACTGCAGGATGAAGATGTGTGCTCCTTGTCAGTTCTTGCTGGTGTTGAGTAGAATCTGCTTGCCCACCACATCTGGCACCTTTGTACCTGACTATCTGTGTTGCAGGTATCGTGGCTACGGCTGCCACCACTGCCACAGCCTCGGCTACAGGCAAGTACTCAGATCTGTCTCCTTGCCTCAATTTTCTCTCTCTGGCCTAACTCTCTATACCGTGATGGCACACTTGTTTGATTCTCTGGCATAAGACTGTTCACTGGAACATTAAAACTGCTTTGTATGTGAGAGCTTGTTTAGCCTCCAGCTGCTCCTTTGCCATCTTCATGGAACTCATCAGAAAATAACATTTAAAGGCAAGCCCAAGCAGCAAAGTACATGGGACATTTTTTCTGTGCGTGATGAGTGGAATTTGTTCTACTTTACTCAAGGCTAGTGTTCTATTACTCTCAGCTCATTAGTGGGATCACTACCAGCTAATTGGTGGTAAAGAGTTTCATGGAATTTCCTGTGTAGACTGACTTCAAACTGTGATCCTCAGATTTCAGCTTACTGATTCATTCTGTGATTTTCATGAGACTCTTATCTCCAATGAACCACCAAAAAGAAGAAGAAGAAGAAAAAAAAAACACCTGGAGGTTGAGCTGTAGCTCCAATGGCGGAAATGAGACAATGATTTCTGGGACAGCACCCACACCTTGCGATCAAGCTCCAGAACCAGCACACATAAGAATAAAATAAATAAATGAGAACAAAAATAGAAGAAGAAAAGGGAGAGCCAATTTCAGAGTTGAAAATGAGCAATACTGAGGTAGCTTACACTTGTTATTGTACTTACTCAAGGGTCTCACATCTGAGAATCAATGTTCAAAGCCAGCCAAGGAATGGGAGTGCATGGACTCAACTCTATTAGCCAACTACATTTTTTTAAAGCTCCAAATTGTGCTGTGGCTCACTTATTAGAGGGCTAGTATTAAAAGTGTACTGGGTTGGTACTGGGAAGGTGATTCAAGGGGGGAGTGCTTGGCATGCATGCATGAGGCCCTGGGTTCAATTCCTCACCAACACATAAGCAGTAAAAGCAAGAAGTGGCACTGTAGCACACATGGTAGGGCTCTAGCTTCAAGCTGAAGAGCTGAGGGAAAGCACCCAGGCCCAGAGTTCAGGCCCCTCGACCAGCAAAAAAAAAAAAAAAAAGGATCTGGGACAATACCTAGGCTCTGATTTATAGCTACAAGCCCAGCATACATACGGAAATAAAAAGTAGAAAATAAAGAAATGTGTAAGAAAATCCAATTAAATTTTCAAAATGAGTCATGAGTTTTTGGATTTTTAGTGTAATCCTAAATACTAAGATACATACAGTGTTATGGTCTCTTATCACCAAGTCACCAGCAAAAAAAAAAAAATATGAAAACAGAAGTGAAGCTGTAATTGGAATTGTAAATCACCAGCCTTGAATGAGAAAGCTATGAAACAGTGTCCTGGCCCAGAGATCCAGCCTCAGGGTCACAAAAATATTAATAAGAAGAGAACCTGGGGCTGGTGACTTATGCCTGTAATTCTAGAACTTCAGGAAGCAGAAATATGGGTATCCACTGTAAAGGCCAACTCAAGCAGGAAAGTCCAGAAGACAGTTGTTTGTTGGCCATGCTGGTGCTACAACTGTAGTACTCCCACAATTTTGGCAGTAATGGGATGTAAGGATCTTAGACTTTCCTGCTCAGTCTGGCTTTGAACCATGATGGTCAGATTTTAGCCTCCTGAAACAGGCCATGCCTTGCATGAGTTCTGGCTCCAGCACCAGCGCACTCACAAAAAATGAAATGAATACATGCAAAGAAGACGTGAAGATAAGAAGAACCAATAACTATGGGCTGCAATGAGCCAATCAGCCCATCACTGGTGGCTCATGACTCTAATTCTTGTTACTCAGGAGAGTAAAATCTGGATAATATTTAAGGGCCAGACCAAGTAGGAAAGTCCCTACGACTTCTGTGTGTATGTCTGTGTGTGAGTCCTCTTGCTTGAACTTGTACTGTTTTGCTCAAAGCTCTACTAATCTCAGCTTTTTAGTGGTTATAATTGGAGATATCATGTACTTTCCTGCCCAGGCTGGCACCAACTTTCATTCTCAGATTTCAGCCTCATAAATCTGGTCTGGCTCTACATTATATTCATTTCTAATTAAACACCAAAACAGAAAAAAATCCTGGAGTTTAGCTGTGGTTCAACTGGCAGAACTGGGAAAAAATTTCTGGAACAGCACCCAGACCCTGAGTTCAAGCTGGAGAACAAACAGAAGAAATAAAAAGAGGATAGAAGTACAAAAGGAAGAGTCAGTGACAGAGGTTGAAATGAATCAAACATTGGTTCCTCACACATGTTGTACAAGGTACTCAGGAGAATTAAATCTAAGATTCATGGTTTATGACTGGCCCAGGCAGGAGAGTCCATGAGACTTATATGTCTAATTTGCCAGCAAAAATAAGCTACAATTTGTACTTTGGCTCATTCGGTTGAGTGCTAGTCTCAAATAGAAAGTTTGGGTCAGCACCTAAGCTCTGAGTTGAAGTCCTAGACATGCATTGCAAAACAAACAAACCAAAAAAAGAAAAACCCACTCATTTAAAAATGACGGGATAAAGAGAAAACTAAGATTTAAAAATGAGCCATGGATTTGGTTCCCGTGTGTATTCCTATCCATTCTAGGTTCAAAGCTAGACTGGGCAGGAAAGTACATGAAACTGTTAATCCCATCTACCCAACCAAAAGCTGGATGTGCCGATATGATTGTAGATACAAACTACTGTGTTTGGTGCAAAAGCTAATTTAAAAAACTGCTGACCCAGAGTTCAATTCTTAGTGCTAAAAATTGTAGGAGAAGAGAAGAAAGACCAATTGTAAATTTAAATATAAGCCTGGTGCTTATTGATCATGGCTGTAGTTGATCCATGGGTGCAGAAATATTGAGATCAAGTTTCCAGCCAACCCAAAAAGCAAAGTCCAGGGGACTTTGTGTGTTTATGTGTGAAAGTTTGTGTGTGTGTGTGTGTGTGTGTGTGTGTGTGTGTGTGTGTGTTTCTGTAGTATCTTTTGCTTAGTGCCCTAGCATTCCCAGCTTTTGGGTGTTGACTTGGAGATAAGAGTGTCATGGACTTTCCTGCCCAGGCTGGCTTTGAAACATGATCCTCAGATTTCAGTCACCTGATTGAGCTGGACGTTGAGCTATGGCTCAAATTGCAGAACTGGGCAAATATTTTCTGGGACTGCACCCAGACCCTCAGTTCAAGCCCCAGGACATGCATAGAAGAAATGAGTAGAAGTAACCAAGGAAGAGCAAGTGACAAAGCCTTAAATGAATCATGCATCGGTGGCTCATACATGTTTTACTAGCTATTCAAGAGCCTGAAATCTGAGGACGATGGTTCATGGCCAGCCCAGGCAGGAGAGTCCATGACTCTTGTCTGTAATTAAATAACACCCACCCAAAAAATGCCAAAAAGTTATACTGTTTCTCATGTGATAGAGGATATGCTTGAATAAAAACTTCTAGGACAGAATATGAGCCCCAATTTGTAGAACCAGGAACAGCAGCACATGCAAAAAATAAAAAGTAAACAAAGAAGTTAGTGGCAAGCACATATTAATGTTTTAAAATGACACAAGAGTTGTTGGTCCTGTGTATAATTCCTAACTACACAAGAATTCGACATCTGAGGATTGTGGTATCAAGTCAGCCTGGGTAGGAACGTGCTTGAAATGGTTATCCCAGATATCTAGCACAAAGCCCTGAGCCGGACCTGATATGGTAAAGCAACAGCCTTCAGTTAAAATCTAAGAAACAGTCCCCAGAGGCAGAGGTCAAGCTGCAGGGCAACTAAATATTACAAATAACAAACAATCAATGCAAAGGAGAGTGGAAGAAGAGAGACTGAAATCTGAGGATCAACAATTCAAAGTTAATGCATGCAAGAAAATCCATGAGACGTTCTGTGTATGTGTGCATCTGTGTGCCATCTTGCAGCTTGTGTGTGAGCCTCCTTGAACTTGTACTATTTTGCACAAGGACAGAGCTCTACCACTCCAAGATTTTCAGTGGTTAATTGGAGGTCACGGTCTCATGAACTTTCCTTCTCAGCCTGGCTTGATTCATGCTAGGCTTTCCTCAGACTCTTATCTCCAATTAATTGTCAAAAAGAAAAAAAAAAGCCTGGGAATTAAGTTATGGCTCAATTGGCAGAATTGGGCAATCAGTTTCTGGGACAGCAACCAGGCCATGAGTTCAAGCTCAGGACAATCACAGAAGAATTAAAGAAAAAGAGGCTAGAAGTGCAGAAGGAATATCCAATGACAGAGGTTTAAATAAATCAAGCATTGGTAGCTCACCAATGTTGTATCGGCTACTCAGGAGGATGAAATCTGAGGATCACCATTGAAGGCCAGCTCAGGTAGGAGAATCGATGAGACCCTTATGTCTCATTTGTCACCAAAAATATGACACTAGCTGTGCTCTGGTTCATGTGGTATATTCCTAGTGTTAAACAGAAAGCTCTTTTACAGCACACAGGCCCTGGTGCTGAGGTCCCAGCACAAAAATATACAAAAACAAAGAAAAAAGAGCACAAATTATGAAAGATGAGAGAGAGAGAAAATTATCATTTCAAAATGAGTCATGGGTTGCTGGTTTATTTGTGCATACTGAGGAAGTTGAAATATGAGGATCACAACTCAAAGCCAGCCTGGCTAGGAAAGTGATTGAAATTCTTATCTTCAACTACCAAGCAAAAGCTGGAAATGAAGGTGTGATAGTAGTTGTAAAGTACTGAAATTTGGTGGAGCCCTGGAAGTAGTTTCCTGGTCCAGAATTCAGCCCAAAGTCGACCAAAAACAAAACTGAAAGAAGAGAAGAAATGACCATTTGAGATTTAAAAAATAAGCCTGGCGCTGGTGGTTCATGTTTATAATTTTAGCTCTCAGGTGGCTGAAGTTTGAAGATAGTATTTAAAGGCCAGTCCAAACAGGAAAGGCCATGAGTTTTTTTTTTTCTGTGTGTGCCAACCTAGGACTTGAATTTGTGTAGGACCTCTACCACTCTCAGAATCTTGGTAGTTGATAAAAAGAATCTCATGAACTTTCCTGCTCAGGTTGACTTCAAACTATGATACTCAGATTTCAGCCTCCCCAGTCTTGCTGGGCTTTACATGAGACTCTTATCTCCAAAAGGAAGAAAAATTAAACCTGGCGATTGAGCTGTGGCTTCAATCACAGAAATGAGAAAATAATTTCTGAAAAAGCACCCAGACCTTGATGTTAACTTCAGGGCTAACATACATACAAAGAATAAAATAAATAAATGTGGAGGAGGGTGGAGAAGAAAGAGCCAATTTCAGAGTTTAAAATGAGTTAGGCGTAGGTGGCACAAACCTGTGATAGTAGCTACTCAGGAGGCTCAAATCTGAGGATCACAGTTGAAAGCCAGCCCAGATAGGAGAATTCATATACTCAACTCTAAGTAGCTACTTAAAACCAAATAACATAAAAAACAATAGCCACAGTTGTGCGGTGGCTCATGTTTTCATTGCTAGTCTTGAGTAAACACCTCAGGGATAGCACCTGGGCTAATTTGTAGACCCAGGAGCAGCATATTAAAGGAAATAAAAATGCAAATAAAAAATGTAAGAATGGCAGGAAATATGGATTAGTGCTAGAGTGCTTGCCTAGCATGTTTGAATTCCTGGGTCTGTTTCCTCAGTACCTCATAAATAGAAAAGCCTGAAAGTGGCACTATGGCTCAATAAATAGAGTCCTCACCTTCAGTAAAAGAAGCTCAGGAACAGTGCCCAAGCCCTGATTTCAAGCCTCAAGGCTAGGGAAACAAAAAAAAAAAGGTGTGAGAAAATTCAATTAAAGTTTAAAAATTATCCATGAATATTTGTTTGATATGTTTAGTCTTAGTGATTCAGAAAGCTGAAATCTAAAGGTTGTTGTTCGTAGCCAACCTGGGCAGGGAAGTGCCTAAGTGTACAACTAATCAGCAAAAAAATCCAGAAATGAGGATGTGCTTGTAGTTGGAAAGCACCAGCCTTGAGGAAAAACCTATGAAATAGTGCCCTGGCTCAGAGATCCAGCCTCAGGATTACAATAAGCAAATTAAGTGATTGGAATTAGAGAACCTTGGACTGTTGGCTCATGTAATTCTAGAAATGCAGGAGACTGAAATATAGGATCCAGTGTAAAGGCAAACCCAGTCAAGAAATTCCAGGAGACTGTTTTCTGTGTGGTGGCCACACTGGAGGTAGGATTTTGTTGATTGAATGGAAATGAGTTTCATGGACTTTCTTGCTCAGGCTGCTTTCAAACTATGGTGGACAGATTTGAGCCTCGTGTATCAAGCCAGGCCCATTATGAGTTCAAGCTCCAGGACCAACAAACACAAAAATAATTAAATAAATGAAAAGAAGGGTAGAAGAAGAGAAAAAAGAGGCAGTACCAGTGGTTTCAATGAACCAATCATTGGTGGCTCATATCTGTGATTCTAGCTACTCAGGCTGAAATTTGAGGATATTGTTTAAAGCTCAGCTCATTTATATGAGTACATAAGATCTCTCTCTCTGTAACTGTCTCTCTTTGTCTCCCTCTGTCTCTCTCTCTCTGTGCCAATCCTGGTGTTTGAACTTGTACTATTTTCTTCAAAGGCCTACTTACTTTCAGATTTGTAGTGGTTAATTGAAGAAAAGAGTGTTAAGGACTTTCCTCAATTTTCAGTTTCCTGAATCTAGCTTAGCGCTACATGAGTCTCTTATCTCCAATTAACTTCCCCCCAAAAGCCAAATGTTATGGTTATTCCCATATATGCACTGAGACAGCATCTGAGCTGCAAATTTTACTCATAGGACAAGCAAAAATGAAGACAATAAGAAAACAAGGTGGAAGCAAGCACATATGAAAGTTTTAAAATGACACAAATGTTGCTGGCCATGTGTGTAATCCATACTATACAAGAGGCTGACTTCTAAGGATTGCAGTGTCAAATCAGCCTGGGCAGGAATATGCTTGAGACTCATCTTCAGCCACACAGCACAAAACCTTGAGCTATGGCTGAGGTTGTAAAAGCACCAGCCATGAGTGGAAATGGTAAGATACAGGCCCCAGAGTCAGAGGTCAAGCCACAGGACCAATAAAATTTTCAAAGAAGAGAAGATGAAGAGGAGCTGAAATCTGAGGATAATGGTTCAAAAACAGCCCATGCAACAAAGTCCATGAGCCTTTCTCTGTGTGCTGTCCTATGGCTTGAACTTGTGCTATTTTGTACAATGATAGAGCTCCACCACTCCCAGCTTTTCATTGATTAATTAGAGCTAAGAGTCTCATGGACTTTCCTGCCCTGGATGGCTTTGAACCATGATCCTCAGATTTCAAAAAACTGATTCATGCTGGCCTTTGCATAAGACTCATCTCCTATTAGCTACCAAGAATTAAAAAAGAAAACGAGTTGAGCTGTGACTCAAGTGGCAAACTGGGCAATCAATTTCTAGGACAGCACTCAGGGCCTTATTTCAAGCACCAAGACAAAACAAATATAGCCACAAGTTATATTTTGGCTCATGTGGTAAGCCACTAGTCTTGCAGAAAAAGCTCGGTATTGTATCCATTCCTGATTTGTAGCCCCAGGATTAGCACATAAACTAAAATAACAAACAAGAAAAATTTTAAAAAGAAAAATTGGAAAAAATAACATATTAACGTTTTTAAATGAACAATAAGAGTGTGGTTCATGAGTATAATCGGAGCACTTCAGGAAGCTGAAATCTGAGGATCATGGTTTGAAGTCAGACTACCCAGAAAAGTATATTAAAATCTTATGTTCAATAAGCCAGCAAAAAGCTAGAAGTGGAGCTATGGTTGCATTGTAAAACATAATCCTTGAGTCCAAAAGCTAGTAAACATAAGGGCGCTGAGACTCTAGCCTGCAATCCTAGATATTCAGGAGTTTGAGATATGAAATTCATGGTTCAAAATCAACCTGGGAAGGAAAGTTAATGAGGACTTATCTCCAGTTAAACACCAGAAAACCTGAAGTGGTGCTGAGGCTGAAATGGTAGAGCATTCACCTGAAGCTGAAGAGCTCAAAGGCAGCACTCAGACTGAGGGTTCAACTCCACCCTCCTTAAAAATAGGTAAAAAACTGCAAAGATGCCCAGAGATCAGGTCTACTGACCACAATTAAAAAGCATTGAGGTTGAAGGCAAGAAAGAGCTGAGTAAAAATATTAAAATTTTAGAATCTGGTTGCTCATGCCTGTAGATTCTAGCTACCCAGGCCGCAGTTCAAAGCCAGAACTAGCAAGAAAGTCCATGAGACTTGGGGTTGAACTTGCCCTGTTTTACTCAAGTCTAGAGTACTACAATCCCCAGCTTTTTGGTGATTAATTGGAGATAAGAATCTCAGACTTCATCTGGGAAGTTGGCTCAGTGGTACAGAGCTAGCCTTGCATGCATGAGGACCGGGGTTTGACTCATGAGAACCACATAAGCAGGAAAAGCCGAAAATGTTGCTGCAGCTCAATTGATAGAGCACTAACCTTAAGCTGGAATGCTGATGGATAGCGCCAAAGCCTAGTTTTCAGGTTCACAACCAATGGAAAAATAATAATAATAAAAAGAACCTCAGACTTTGCTGTTCAGACTGGCTTCAAACCAAGATCGTCAGATTTGAGCCTCCTTAGTTGTGCTGGGTTCGCATGAGACTCTTCAAAAAGAAAGCAGTTGGAAGTTGAGCTGTGGCTCAATTGGCAGAACTGAGCAAAATCTCTGAGACAGTGGCCAGTATCTAGATAGAGAAAAATAACCATAACAAATTTCAAAAATAAATAATAAATTGTAATACAGAAAAAATCATGTTTAATATGATACAAAGGAAACCTGTTTTTTTAAGGGCAGCAAACAGGAACATACTACAAAGTTTCAAAATGACATACTAAGAGTAAGGGGAAAAGGGAAAATTTAAAATTCATGTAAATATTAAATCCAAACTGCCATGACCAAAATCTAATATGATCAGAAACTTATCTCTCACTTGTAATTGCTTACAAAAAATTGTCCCTCCAGTTTCAGGACTAGCATGGGGATTTAGGAAGGACCTCTCTATGAAGCCTTGACTGAATAGGGGTCTTCCTGCTTTAGCCTCTTGAGTTAGAAATACAGGCATTGCCCTTATTTTAATACACACATTACACTTTAAAACTCAACATCAATATTCAAATAATGGATTATGTGTAAAAGCATGAGTAAACATCCACCAGAGAACCTCTGAGCAATACAGTAGAGGAGCACCTACCACTTAAGGTAGATAATAGAAGGAAGATTTAGCATTTTTTGGATGTGCAGGGGGTTGAATACAGGGTCTCCTGCTTGCTAGGTAGGTACAAAATTCAGTGATATTAAATATTCCACACTACTTTGTAACCATTACCTTTGCTTGTGAACTTTCTTTTCAATACTGATGGAATCCACACAATGACCTGCACCAGAAAATTTTTTTTGTTTGTTTTGTTTTTGGTCGGTCATGGAGCTTGACCTCTGGGTTGGGCACTGTCTCTGTGCTCTTCAGCTCAAGGCGAATTCTCTACTGCTTAAGCTACAGCGCCACTTCAGGTTTTCTAGTGTTTTATTGGAGATAATAGTCTCACAGAATTTCCTGCCCTGGCTGGTTTTCAACTGTGATCTTCAGATCTGAGCCTCCTGAGTAGCTAGGATTACAGGTGTGAGTCACCAGCGCCTAGCCCAAGGCCCCATAAACTTTTAATCATTCATTTTTTCCTTATGAAATGATTGAGTCAATATATTTCACATAAATAGACTATTTTGTGTCCATCCATGACAGACATATATTAAGTGCAGCCTTTTGTGGATGTCATAATTTATGCACTCCTCACATTTTATAAACCTATTCATCTGGGCCCACATTCAGCAGCTTGTTCTGAGAAGAATAGTAGCTATTTTGCTAGCCACCTCTATCCTCTGCCATCTCTTACTCAAATTAGTCTTTGGTATCAGTTTGAGTCTGCTCAGAGGGTAGAGCCAGCCTGGGCTGGCTTTGAACCATGATCCTCAGATCTCAGCCTCCTGAATAGCTAGGATTACAGGCATGAGACACCTGCCCCAGGCCATCATTTCTTCCAAGAACATTTGAGGAGGACGGAATAGCATAGCACCACATACATTCATTAACAACTGCCCTATGGTGAGCCAGATGCTCAGACCAAATCCACTGACCTTGATATTGTCTTTGGTGTCCAAAAGGATATTGTTGGACTTAAGGTATTCGTGTATGATTTTGTTTTCGTGTAAGTAGTGAACAGCTCTTACAACATGTATGACAAGCCTCCTGGCTTCATCATCATATAGGCGGCAGAATTTTCAGATCCACCCCAGGAGGTACCTCTAGTGGCCAGTTCCATGATGAGATACACATACTCTTCCTTCTCCATTACCTGATACAACCTGATGATGTGTTTGTGCCATACCTTCTTAAAAATGTCCACCTCATTCTTTATCCAATGATGAGGACTCTCACTTCCAGAGTATTTTAAATGCTACGTCCTTGTCTATGAGGTGGGAATGGGCTAGCTTCACTTTTCAATCGGTACCTGTGTCAAAGAGCTCTTTCTTCTGGTATTGTTTGATTATCTCCTCATTCAAGGAGCTCAAGGATGATTCTTTCTGTTCTTCCATCCTTCTGCTACAATGGCAGATAGCAAGTCTACCTAAATAAATTAAATAAACTAAAGGAAAACCCAGAAAGAGTAAAAAGAAATACCAAAATCCAAATTACAGCCCGTCCCCACAACGAAAAAAATCATTTAGCTTTGATTCAGTCCAGCAGGTCATCAAGCAAGAGCTCCAAGCTCTGTTAACTGACATAGGTTGGAGGACAGTGGCTTAGTGTATATCCTGCATGACCTCACAGAATGGAGCAATCACAACCAGGCGTCATAGAAGAAATGGACCAATCAGAATCTGGGCCAGAGAGGTCAGCGAAAAAGTGGACCAATTACAGCCTGCCAGCATTGACACACTAGCTCTTAGGCTTCAAAGACTGTTGCTAAGGAATCCATGTGGCTTCATATTGCTCTGATCATGCTCGTGGCATTTTTAAAACCAGTAGACAGTGGCCAAAATCCTCGGATTTTCTAGAAGACTCATGAATCTTATAAATTGCTTCTTTGGAGACACTAGCTAATAGCCTCCATTCTTCATGCCCACCTTTTAACACTTTAAATTTTTTGTCCTTACTGTCTAATAGTGAATCTAGTTTCTGATGAGAAATTTGTCTTAATATCATTGAAGATGACTTGTGTGTGATGAGTTGTGTCTTTTACTTTGGGATGTTTTCTGTTTTTGTTTAATTAGAATGTGTCAATTCGTACCTGTGTAATTATGTTAATTGACTTTTTTGATCTGATAAATTCCTGCATAGAAGGGTTCATGCTTTCAATCAAAATTGGGAAGGTATTGGTTTTTATTCCTTCAAATCTCTGTATACATATATGCATTATACATGATATATTCACATTGTATATGTGAATATATATATATATGCCTACATGTTTATATTATATATACATTTATATACATATATAGATTCACATAGCTCCCACTTTTGTGATTGTTTGTGGTAGGAAGTTTAGATTGATCTTAGCTACTTCATCAGAGTTAGAGTTTGAAGTTTTCCTCTTTATTTCTTGATAAATATATGCATTACTCGGCAAGGATATTGAAATAAGTATAAAGCACACATAGCTTCTCTCTCTCTCTTTCTGTCTCTCTCTGTCTCTGTCTCTGTCTCTCTCACTCTCTCTCTCTCATTTCCTGCCTCAGTCAGGTCTCTGATCACAGGGACATTGCTTGTCGGGTTCTTCTAGTGTGCTGTGATCTTCTGCAGTGTCATATTCTGCTTCAAAGGCCACCAGGCTTGCACCTGTAAGAGGAGCTTCTCAAAGGCAGCCTGCATGCGTGCACCTTCCTGCTTCTGTCTTGATGTCAGAGCCCCACAGCTACATGAGGTGGCCTTAGCAGATGCCCCTGTGCCAGGACTGCTGACTGGTGACTGTGCCAGCACAAGCACAGCCTCTTTTTATTACACATCAGAGGTCTGCGTTGGAACCTGGGGGTTTTACTGGTTGGTGGCTATGCTTGGAGCAAGGCTGGGGGCTGCAGAAGCCTCACTGTGGCCTGACTTCTGGGGCACAACAAATGCCAAGGGTTTCTCTGGGCTCTTTTCAGAACACATGGGCAGATTCAGGAGCAGAATCTGAGATCAGGGGGGCCTCTAAACACAGGGTGGGCAATGGAGCTGGGTGGGGCAGGGCTCTCCAGGTTGGCAGGGGGCAGATGATGAGCTTATATTAGTAGACTGCTGGCTCCAAAAAAAACTAGATTTGCTTGCTATCCAGAAATATCCCTCTAAATCAGGTTGCACCAGAGAGTTCCATGCTGGTGGGAGGAAACTGCTGAAGACTGTAGTAGATGGACCAAGAGTACTTGGTGCTCTTTGTGGGCAATTCAATGCTGGTCTGGCAGGGGGAATCTGAAGTTTCCATAATATTGCAGATCCAGGGAAGCAAGAGCCCAAGCAGACATGAGGCTTGGCCAGCTGCACACTGGGCAGGCTGGTAGGTGAATCCTTGCTGCATGGCTTTGCAGAGTCCCCTGGCCCACCTGCCAGCACAAGAACCTGCCTAGCATCTCCTCAACCATAGAACTTGGAGACAGCAGCTCTCACAACATGGACATGCAGTGTCCATCTGGCTAGACGCTGCTGTGTTCAGTGCAAGTATGGGAGGAGTGGTAGGCCTGCTGGTGGAGGGAGCAGATGCCCTTTCCAAGGCATCTGGGGGAAGAGGAGCCCCTGGAAAAGGGCTCATGGTAAGGCTAGTCTGTCCTGTCCAAAGACAACACCTCCAGCTTGTATGACTGTTTGGTTGGGTGAGGGAGTCACCCTTTGGGGGCAGTGATATTAGGAGACAGTGTTGGTGAGATTATCCCAAAATTAAACCAACTTTTGAGCAAGCAAAAGAGTAAGTCTTGTTGAACTGCCCATGGCAGGTGGAGTTGAGGTCATGGCTGCTTCTGTCTTGAATGACCCCGAGGCTTTGTCACCAAAAGACATGTGACTGGATGCTGGCATGGAGTCCGATGGTTTTAGGAAATTTATCAGAGAGCACCACTTGGCTTGTAAGTCACTCAATAGGGCTAACACTGGGTGCAGAGTTTGGGCTTTAGAGCTAGGCATCACAAATTGATCTTTTTTTAATTTTAGTTTTTTTATTGTGAAAATATTGTACAGAGGGGTTACAATTACATGGGCAAGATAGTGAGTACATTTCTTATCAAGCATTGTAGCCTCCTCCTTTGTTTACCCTTCGCATCCCTTCCCATCCTCCCTCCCCCTCCACCAACCCTCCCCCCCAAGTTGTAAAGTTCATTTTCGACATCACAACTTGTACTTCTCATGGTTGAAATAGGTCCAACTGTATCCTTATATAAACGACTTGTTTTTGATCTTTTTGAAGGGCTGCGGACACCATCTGGAAGCTGTTGGACATTTAGGAAGTGTGAGTACATCATGAGATAAGTGTGGGACTCTGAGCTTCATCCATTGTTTGCAATAGGGCTGAGCCCTTCAACCCATATTGTCCTGGGCCCTCAGGGTGTGGGCTAGTTTCTGGCAGTGAGAAAAGTTTAATGTGTCCTCTATTCTCTGAGCCTCACTAGGAAGTTCTATTATTGGCAGGGATGATTCTGTCATTGGGAGGTCTGTGTGTTCTCTGAGTAAAGGAATCTACAGATCTCAGAGCACATCTAGACTTTCTCTCTGAATATTTAGTTTCTGTAAAAGACTGGTCTCTGAAAGGCCTAAGTGTTTAAGGTTTCAGATGCTTTATAGGTTTCCAGACATATCCAGGGCTTGTTCTTTTTTATCTTTCAATGACAGCTCTAATTTCCTCCTTTAGTCATGGTCTATTGACCCCTTTGACTCTGGCATAAATGAGGGAATACAGGCAGGGCTGTTGTGTTGCTAAGAAAAGCAGACAGGGCTGCCTTGTTGCTGAGAAAAAGCAGGCAGGCCTGTCTTGTTACATAGTTTCATTTTATTACCTGATGTTGGTAAATAAAACCTCCAGATTGGACTTTAGGAGCTGCCGATGATCATTGTTCCATTCCTTTCCCCTGCTCTTACCATATTGCCTTTCTATTTAAATTCATTTTTACTTTTAATTTTTGTCAGAAACAAAGAGGCAATTAAAAATCTATATGTAATGTTAATTTTTATTCTTGAATTACTAAAATACATGAAGAAAATGTCAATTAAAGCAGCATAAAATGACAGATGGCGTGAGCTTGATGACTATCTCTCTACTCTGTCTCTCTTGCTCTACCTTGGGGTGACCACTTCGACTAAATAGTAATGTATCCCTGCATCTAAACTAAATGTGCACAAAGAACAGGCTATTAAAAAGAGACTTGCACACAGCTATGGTATGTTCTTTGTCAGGCAGAAACTTAAGTTTCATGCAATCCCGTTTATCCAGTCTTTCTTGGATTTCTTGTGATCCTGCATCTTTAGTTAGAAAATTTCGACCTGTGTTGTAGGAGTCATAGTGTTTCCCCTGCCAGTTTCTTGTAATATTTCATGGTTTCTGGCCTTATATTGATGGCTTGGCATATGTGGACAGCATTAATTTAATCTGCCTACAATTCCTTGGTTCACAGACACAGCAAAGTTGTACCCTTTCTAAGTAAGATGAGGTGTTTTCATGATGGTTTTGGAAAGGGAATGTCTACTCAGAAGTGTGAATATGGAAATCACAGGAGGTAGGCTCAGGCATAATTATTTTTAATTACATTTTTAATTGTAAATACAATTATTCCTAATCTGTGACACTTTTTTAATCATCTCCCCCATCTCTGAAACAGCCTTCCTTCCCCTCAATTTTTCCTAGTTTCATTGGATATGCATTGAAAATTGTGACTTCATTCACCTCCTACCCATCTTTCAAGTGCCAGTTTCCTCATTTACATTTTATTGTACTGTTGGATTTTCTAAAGAATTACACCATTTAAATTCTTTCCAACATATACTGTACTTCATAAAATATATTAGGTGTACGTGCATACAATACTCTGTATATTTTCATATAGACCAAGCTTCCACAATTGAGAGAAACATGCATCCTGACTTCACAAAAATTTTTCCAGTTCATCAATTTCTTTATAAATGATGCAATATTCTAATTGATGAGTAACGTTACTCTGTATATATAGTTTTTCTTGATTCATTCATCTATTGAAACTATTTGTGCAATATAAATAACTTGACAATGAACATAGATGTGTAGGTGGCCTTACTTTATCCTGATTTTTAGTCTTTTGGATAAATGCCCAAGAATGTTAGTACTGAACCACAAGGTAGGTATAGTTGTTTTGTGGGTTTTTTTCAGTGTAGTTAAACAAGCTTACATTCCCACCAACAATATTTTATAATCAATCTTAAATGAGATGGAAAAAGAGAAGCAAGTCAAGTGATTCTGTTTCTAGTGTTGTTATTGATTCTGTTCGGTTGTGGGACCTGAACTCTGCGCCAGGGCACTGACACTCAGCTCCTCAGCTCAAGGATAGAGCTCACTACCACTTGAGCCACACCACCACTTCCAGCTTTTTCTGTTTATGTGGTGCTGAGGAATCAAACCCAGGGCCTTGTGCTTGCAAGGCAAGCACTCTATCACTGAGCCGCCTTCCTAGCCCATCTCAAGTATATTGGTTTGCATTTCCTTTATGGCCAGAGATATTGAACATTTTTATGACTACT